>NC_064602.1:31457266-32150861 GCF_943734735.2 Anopheles gambiae | reverse complement strand
CTCTTTCCCTCTTTCCCTCTTTCCCTCCTTCCCTCTTTCCCTTCCCTTCCCCTCTTTCCCTCTTTCCCTCTTTCCCTCTTTCCCACCTTCCCTCCTTCCCTCCTTCCCTCTTTCCCTCTTCCCTCTTTCCCTCCTTCCCTCCTTCCCTCCTTCCCTCCTTCCCTCTTTCCCTCCTTCCCTCCTTCCCTCCTTCCCTCTTCCCTCTTTCCCTCTTTCCCTCTTTCCCTCCTTCCCTCCTTCCCTCTTTCCCTCCTTCCCTCCTTCCCTCATTCCCTCTTTTCCCTCTTTCCCTCTTTCCCTCTTTCCCTCTTTCCCTCTTCCCTCTTTCCCTCTTTCCCTCCTTCCCTCCTTCCCTCCTTCCCTCCTTCCCTCCTTCCCTCCTTCCCTCTTTCCTCCTTCCCTCCTTCCCTCTTTCCTCTTTCCCTCTTTCCCTCCTTCCTCCTTTCCCTCCTTCCCTTCCCTCTTTCCCTCTTTCCCTCTTTCCCTCTCTCTTCCCTCTTCTCCTCCTCCTTCCCTCCTTCCCTCCTTCCCTCCTTCCCTCCTTTCCCTCTTCCCTCCCCTCCTTCCCTCCTTCCCTCTTTCCCTCTTTCCCTCCTTCCCTCTTTCCCTCTTTACCTCCTTCCCTCTTTCCCTCCTTTCCCTCCTTTCCCTTCCTTCCCTCCTTCCCTCCTTCCCTCCTTCCCTCCTTCCCTCCTTCCCTCCTTCCCTCCTTCCCTCTTCCCTCCTTCCCTCCTTTCCCTCTTCCCTCCTTCCCTCCTTCCTCCTTCCTCTTCCCTCCTTCCCATCTCTTCCCTCCTTCCCTCCTTCCCTCCTTCCCTCCTTCCCTCCTTCCCTCCTTCCCTCCTTCCCTCCTTCCCTCCTTCCCTCCTTCCCTCTTTCCCTCTTTCCCTCTTTCCCTCCTTCCCTCCTTCCCTCTTTCCCTCTTTCCCTCTTTCCCTCTTTCCCTCCTTCCCTCTTTCCCTCTTTCCCTCCTTCCCTCTTTCCCTCTTTCCCTCTTTCCCTCTTTCCCTCTTTCCCTCTTTCCCTCTTTCCCTCCTTCCCTCTTTCCCTCTTTCCCTCTTTCCCTCTTTCCCTCTTTCCCTCTTTCCCACCTTCCCTCCTTCCCTCCTTCCCTCTTTCCCTCTTTCCCTCTTTCCCTCCTTCCCTCTGTCCCTCTGTCCCTCTTTCCCTCTTTCCCTCTTTCCCTCTTTCCCTCTTTCCCTCTTTCCCTCTTTCCCTCTTTCCCTCTTTCCCTCTTTCCCTCTTTCCCTCCTTCCCTCCTTCCCTCTTTCCCTCTTTCCCTCCTTCCCTCCTTCCCTCCTGCCCTCCTTCACTCTTTCCCTCCTCCCTCCCTTCCTTCCCTTCCACCTCCATATTGGTACCTTTCCTTTCCCGCTGCGCATGACCGGGAGCAGGGGGTACTGGCACACAGCTGTTGGAAGATTGAACAGTATACTTAAATTGCCAGCGGGGAGGGAGGGGGATGGTCATGGGATCCCTACGATCATCTTTCCGGGGGCCATTGTCGCTAATACTTGTAGACATACGGCATATCAAAGACTAGAGATTATCGGTGACCGCCTAGTCCGCCTACCGTTAGATCCACGATCCCGGTGCCCACGGGTTTTTTTTTATGGTGGGCACCGGGCAGGAGACAGTGTGGCAGTCATCAGACGGTGGGTGCCGGTGTAAAAAGCTTCGAATTGATACCGATGATGTTTTTTTAAAAACATCGTTTGGAGTTGTTTCGTGTGGGATTCTGCTGTACACATGATAAACTACCCAATTGACATTTTCGAGCACGAATAATCGGGAATTCGAGCAAATTCCCTTAAACTGGAGCCTTAAACTTACCTTAAACTGAACCAGTTTAAGGGAAATTTTAGTACAATTTCATGAAAACCGACCACTGTGCTTTCCCAATTGACATTGGTACTAAAATTTTGTTCTAAATTTGCTCGATTGGTGCTCGAACCGTCCAAAAGTATGGATGTGTGTGTGATCACGCGTGTAGGAAGTGGCAAGTATGATTGTGTGCGTGTGATCTTCTTGTAGCGAACGACGATGGCATCATTTCCAGCTGTCATTTATTTGGCTTTGGTGTTTGACGAAAGAACAAAATAAATTTTGTGCTCTATTGTTTTGTGAAAATTTGTTGGATTTTTTCAGTAAAATGGCTACACAACCAATGAAGTGGAGCAGAAAAGTTATTTCTCGACGGAACAAAAAGCTTGCAGCTATGTCGACGGAGTATGATCGGCAGAATATGTTGGGTGATGATGATGCGGGAACAAGCGGAGTGGTGCACCGTAATATCGGTGAGTTTAACTACATTAATTATTAATATATTACGTATTCGTTTGGGTATGTTGTTTGTTAGGAGCAGTGAGTGAGTGAGTGAGTGAAATTTCCAAGTGCTTCTTTGTTCTAGTTATCTAAAATGACAAATAATATTTCCGATTCCTAATGTTATTATAATGGTAGCAAAATGACGACCGAAGTGTACCGGCCGGTACCGAATGTACCAATGTATTTTGTTGCAGAAATATTCTACAGATAATGTTCCATCTGTATTATTTTAAAGAATAAATGTGTATTTACCATTCGTGTGTGCGACAATTTCATTATTATTTTGTAAACAAAAAGTGTCGTAGATTGTTGATTACACGATTGACACGATGCCTTGGATTTTATCGTATCAATTTGTGTGATGTGTTCTTAAATAACAACGATAAAGTGTTTATATTTTCTTTGCTGTAGTATGGTCCAGGACTATGAAAATACTATGATAACATTTGGTCAATCGAACTCATTCGGATTGTTCTATTCGAAAAAAAACGAAACATTTCACCAGCAGCAACAACGATGAACACAATGAAAATAATTTGCCATTTATACTTTATTTTATCTTGCAGGTTTAACATCCCAGTACGATGATCCAGAATACGATGCAGAAGTGCTTATGGGAACATCGTCTCACAACAGCGATACCGATTACATCAGTGATCGTTCTTCTGAAAGCGAAACCGACGCCGTGGCTGAAGGGTCCACAACTGCTCACAACTGCAACAACCATAGCGATATTGGTGAATGTTTGCGAACTTGGGCAGTTGTACGTAATCAGCCACGCTCGTCGGTAAATGAAATTTTAGCTATTTTGGGAATATGGACAGATTTACTTCTTCCCAAGGATTCTCGCACGCTATTGAAAACGCCAAAAACCATCGGGGAAGAGATACAATCGATAGCGGGCGGCGAATTTTGGTACAAAGGGATAGAAAATAATCTCGTCAATTATTTTAAGTAAGTTTTGAAAATAATTTAGCCTAAACAGTGTCTGGTAAATGTGTGTATTTTAATTGTATTTGGATTTTTTCATTCTCATTCATTTAGGTCAACTGTTCCATCAATCGACGAATTGTCGATACAGGTATCCACCGACGGACTCCCTCTTCATAGAGGTGGACCTACACAGCTCTGGCCCATCCTTATGAAGATTGTAGAACTGCCCTCAGCCCCAATTATGATGATCGCAGTGTTTTGTGGACCAGCAAAACCAACCAGTCTGGAAGTATTTTTAAGACAGTTTGTAGAGGAGGCAAATGACATTCATCGAAGGGGATTGCGGATCGGAGATAAAATGATAAAATTCTCGATCCAAGCTATTATTGCATATTCTCCTGCGCGGGCTTTCCTTAAAGGTAGGTAAACATACAACTATTGCTTATATGTACACAATTATCTGGAGCTTGTGTAACGCTAATTATGTTTGTGTTTTGCAGCAACAACCTACTTCAATGGATATCACGGTTGTATGAGGTGTACCTGTGTTGGGGAATACTATAAACCTGGAAAAAAAATTATTTTCGACTCCGTTGGCGCTCCTCTACGAACGCACCATGGATTTAAATCTAGGGATTGTCCGGGTCATCACCAGGAATGGCGTTCACCCCTGGAAGACCTTGATAATTTTGATATGGTGGATAAATTACCGACTAGTTGTGGGTTGCACTTATGCGATGAGGGTGCGACTCGCCGACACTTGTGCGGTCTTATAGGTGGTAAGTATGAAAATATTCCTACCTGGTCCAAGGGTCAAAAGCAAGCGATATCTGAATTTCTTATCAGCGTACAACTTCCCTCTGAGATTCATCGCAAACTCAGAGGGCTGAATGTAATTCGATATTGGAAGGGTACGGAATTCAGATCTTACTTGCTATATGTAAGTCCCGTGTTAATGGAAGATGTTTTGCCTGAAAAAGCCTATTGCCATTTTCTGCTGTATTTCTGCGGAGTAACAATATTTTCCTCCTCATTCCATCGACGTCATTGGGAACGTGCCGCTGAATTCCTTAACAGTTTTGTCAAGGATTACGGAAAGATTTATGGCCGTGGCGAGCTGACAAGCAATGTCCATAATATTCAGCATATAGCACGAGACTGTTTTAATTACGGACCGTTGCATAAGCATTCTACTTATGACTACGAGAATTATTTGCAAATTTTAAAACGCTCGTCCCGTTCAGGCTTTAGATGTAGCGTCCAAGTTGCAGCACGTTATGAAGAACGTTCCGCAACCGAAGTAGCTGCTGCAAGCAAAAAACGCAAATTTCCCCATTTAACTAGAAATGGTAAAGGTATCTTTTTAGAGTCAAACTTTCTTTTAAGCCCTTTGCCAAGAGACCAATGGCTTCTAACAAAGGGTAATGGTATTATTCAATTTTTAGGAGTTGAAAAGAGTAATGGATGTTTTATAGTATCTGGAAAACAATTTGAATGCAGCTCCAGCTTATTTTCATTTGCTTTGCGTGCGGATGATCCAGAATCGGTATTTTCATCTTTAGACATTCTTATTCATAAAGTTGATGCAAATGTTCAGACGTGTGACGTAAACATTTCTCTGTTAGATATTAGATGTAAACTTGTAGCTGTCTATCCTCCATCAAAACCTGGCACAGTTGTTTTTTCCCCTCTTTTGCATACCCTCCAGTTGGATTAAAATTCATTAACACGTATTCACTAACATTATACTTTAAGAATCATTCTGTAGCTAACCACTTATTTGCTCGTAGTTGTAGTTTGTTTGTAGTTTTGTTGGTATTTTTAGTTATGATGATAAAAAATAGAATGTGTATGCAAAAGCGTTTGAAACCATTTGTGTTCATAAAACGTGTTATTTTTAGTGCAATGCTGTTTAAGTATTGCCTAGGAAATTCTTCATGAACTATTTTCAAACGCTTTTGCATGGGAAAGCGGTGGGTCTTATCATCGTAATTATTTAATATCATATTATTCCTGATGCATGGTAGATGTTGTTTGTAGCAATTAAAATTCTTACTTGTAAAAAAACTACATGGTAATGCTTGTTTCATTAATTTAATTAATTTACTGCATGTCTCATGTTTTGAAATTTTATTGTTGCGATTTTTCTCTTCAATAAACTTCACATAGTTTATACGTCTGTATTGGGTGGAATGTTATCTTAGACTTATTTATGATTTCAAAACCATTTTGTAGTTCCGTTGCTTGATATGATTAAAACGTTTTATTTTTGAGTGAATCAAACCAACAAGAAATAAAAATAGTCCTAATTTTCACATTTAATTTATTACATAAGCTTGTTTATAGATAAATTTGATTATGTTATATCTGATTTGATCAGTTTGTTAAAAAAATTATCTTAAATATTTCGTCAAAGTAGAGTCTACATATTGCTAGTGAGTGTAAAAGATAAGGAAGGCTTTAGATTTAAATAAATAATAATAATAACTTATTTATTAATTCTATTATTGCGTGTATGATAAATTTTACTAGAGCTCTTGATTTTTCCTTTGCAGTTTTGCAAGCTGCTTTGAGCGTTATCTAACTTTTTTTTAAGAAAACGTTCTACGTCGTCAATATTAACAGCAAAAATATCGTCCTCTCCTATTCTCTTAAATAATTTAATTACATTAACATTTTGATTCATTGGAATCTTTGGTCCATTTTTGCCCCCGCCACGCCAGCTGCACTGCACAACTAATTCTTTAGCAAATAATAATATAAAACTATTGTGCATTCGACCTTTGGCATCATTTGTTTTGGTTTGAATTCTTTGTGTTAACTGGTAACAAATATTTTGAAAATATGTGTCTTCAGCCAACTGATCATTAAAAGATTTCAGTTCTGCAGCGGTTGTAAGGCGAGGTATTTGAATTGGTATATTTTCCTGATCCATTGCTTCGGTGAATTTTCTTCGATGGTCTGTGCGATACTCCATTTCGGCCCAAACACCTGCTATAGACGTGTTAATGTTGGACAATTTTTTAAGGGTTGTTCTCTTAAACTCTGCATCACTTATCTCCATTGCTGAAGATCCATGCCGTGCCGAAATTTCAATTTCGCCGAATGGTGTTTGTTGCAGAGCTTCAGAAGCAACAGATGGTATTGGAGGGCTATACGTATATCTTGGTTTCCCGGTTGATGACTGGGCCAGGTGTTGTTGTACTGCTGAGATAATCACTGGTTGTTTTTTGGCATTTTCATTTTCAGGATCTGCAGCAAGGCTTGCGACATGGATACTGGACGAAGTTGAGTTTTGCGGTCCTGATGATTTGGTTTTCTTTGATGTTCCAGGAAGCAATAAGGATGATGCCGAAATGATGCTGGATGAGGATGTTGGTGGTCGGACGAGCTTCACTGGAGTGTTCACGGTGAGAACTGGCCGACACATTTGTTCGGTTTTAATAATCATTGGCTTATTGGTTGGTTTGATATTTTTAGGAAGTATTGATGATGATGCCGAGAGGATGCGAGATGATGATGCTGATGTTGACAACTGTACCAGTTTTGCTGGGGCATTTACGTTGAGGACTGGTCGGCAAATTTGTTCAGATTTGATAATTACTGGTCTATTTGCCTGTTTTGCACTTTCAGGAGCTGATGACGGTGATGCCGAAAGGACGCGGGGCGAGGATGCTGATGATTGCACGAGCTTCGCTGGGGCATTCACGTGAAGGACTGGTCGGCAAATTCGTTCAGATTTAATAATCACTGGTCTATTTGCCTGTTTCGCAGTGCAAGGAGCTGATGACGGTGATGCCGAAAGGACGCGGGGCGAGGATGCGATGGCTGACGATTGAACCAGGTTCACAGGGGCATTCACGGTGAGGAGTGGTCGGCCCATTTGTCCCGATTTTATAACCACTGGCTTGTTGTTTTGATTCACAGTGCCAGGAGCCGATAATGGAGATGCCGAAAGGACGCAGGATGATTTTTTTGACCATTGCACGAGCTTCACAGGGGCATTCACGGTAAGTACTGGCCGGCACATTTGTTCGGTTTTGATAATCACCGGGTTATTGGTTTGTTGTACATTTTCAGGAAGGAATAATGGTGATGTAGATATGGATGTCTTTAATGGTACGAGGGTCGCTGGTACTACCGATGCCTGCGCTTTTACGCTGAGATCTGGAAATGATGCCATCGGTGCCGTTATCGTTTTATACACGTTGTTTGAAGCCATTTCGCTAAACGTATCCTAAATGAACATTTTGTTTATTTAGTGAACCATTTGATTTCAATTTATCCTAATTAATAGGTACCTTTTTATGTTTTGCAGAAAATCCGACAGAAATAATAAAACAAATTTTAGATTTCAGCTTATGAAGCATCACCGAACAATTTGGGTTTGTTTTGTTTTTTCATTTGACGTTTCGATGATGACAATTGGAAATGACAGGAGAGAGCAAAGCACAGTGGTCGGTTTTCATGAAATTGTACTAAAATTTCCCTTAAACTGGTTCAGTTTAAGGTAAGTTTAAGGCTCCAGTTTAAGGGAATTTGCTCGAATTCCCGATTATTCGTGCTCGAAAATGTCAATTGGGTTGCTCTCTCCTGTCATTTCCAATTGTCATCATCGAAACGTCAAATGAAAAAACAAAACAAACCCAAATTGTTCGGTGATGCTTCATAAGCTGAAATCTAAAATTTGTTTTATTATTTCTGTCGGATTTTCTGCAAAACATAAAAAGGTACCTATTAATTAGGATAAATTGAAATCAAATGGTTCACTAAATAAACAAAATGTTCATTTAGGATACGTTTAGCGAAATGGCTTCAAACAACGTGTATAAAACGATAACGGCACCGATGGCATCATTTCCAGATCTCAGCGTAAAAGCGCAGGCATCGGTAGTACCAGCGACCCTCGTACCATTAAAGACATCCATATCTACATCACCATTATTCCTTCCTGAAAATGTACAACAAACCAATAACCCGGTGATTATCAAAACCGAACAAATGTGCCGGCCAGTACTTACCGTGAATGCCCCTGTGAAGCTCGTGCAATGGTCAAAAAAATCATCCTGCGTCCTTTCGGCATCTCCATTATCGGCTCCTGGCACTGTGAATCAAAACAACAAGCCAGTGGTTATAAAATCGGGACAAATGGGCCGACCACTCCTCACCGTGAATGCCCCTGTGAACCTGGTTCAATCGTCAGCCATCGCATCCTCGCCCCGCGTCCTTTCGGCATCACCGTCATCAGCTCCTTGCACTGCGAAACAGGCAAATAGACCAGTGATTATTAAATCTGAACGAATTTGCCGACCAGTCCTTCACGTGAATGCCCCAGCGAAGCTCGTGCAATCATCAGCATCCTCGCCCCGCGTCCTTTCGGCATCACCGTCATCAGCTCCTGAAAGTGCAAAACAGGCAAATAGACCAGTAATTATCAAATCTGAACAAATTTGCCGACCAGTCCTCAACGTAAATGCCCCAGCAAAACTGGTACAGTTGTCAACATCAGCATCATCATCTCGCATCCTCTCGGCATCATCATCAATACTTCCTAAAAATATCAAACCAACCAATAAGCCAATGATTATTAAAACCGAACAAATGTGTCGGCCAGTTCTCACCGTGAACACTCCAGTGAAGCTCGTCCGACCACCAACATCCTCATCCAGCATCATTTCGGCATCATCCTTATTGCTTCCTGGAACATCAAAGAAAACCAAATCATCAGGACCGCAAAACTCAACTTCGTCCAGTATCCATGTCGCAAGCCTTGCTGCAGATCCTGAAAATGAAAATGCCAAAAAACAACCAGTGATTATCTCAGCAGTACAACAACACCTGGCCCAGTCATCAACCGGGAAACCAAGATATACGTATAGCCCTCCAATACCATCTGTTGCTTCTGAAGCTCTGCAACAAACACCATTCGGCGAAATTGAAATTTCGGCACGGCATGGATCTTCAGCAATGGAGATAAGTGATGCAGAGTTTAAGAGAACAACCCTTAAAAAATTGTCCAACATTAACACGTCTATAGCAGGTGTTTGGGCCGAAATGGAGTATCGCACAGACCATCGAAGAAAATTCACCGAAGCAATGGATCAGGAAAATATACCAATTCAAATACCTCGCCTTACAACCGCTGCAGAACTGAAATCTTTTAATGATCAGTTGGCTGAAGACACATATTTTCAAAATATTTGTTACCAGTTAACACAAAGAATTCAAACCAAAACAAATGATGCCAAAGGTCGAATGCACAATAGTTTTATATTATTATTTGCTAAAGAATTAGTTGTGCAGTGCAGCTGGCGTGGCGGGGGCAAAAATGGACCAAAGATTCCAATGAATCAAAATGTTAATGTAATTAAATTATTTAAGAGAATAGGAGAGGACGATATTTTTGCTGTTAATATTGACGACGTAGAACGTTTTCTTAAAAAAAAGTTAGATAACGCTCAAAGCAGCTTGCAAAACTGCAAAGGAAAAATCAAGAGCTCTAGTAAAATTTATCATACACGCAATAATAGAATTAATAAATAAGTTATTATTATTATTTATTTAAATCTAAAGCCTTCCTTATCTTTTACACTCACTAGCAATATGTAGACTCTACTTTGACGAAATATTTAAGATAATTTTTTTAACAAACTGATCAAATCAGATATAACATAATCAAATTTATCTATAAACAAGCTTATGTAATAAATTAAATGTGAAAATTAGGACTATTTTTATTTCTTGTTGGTTTGATTCACTCAAAAATAAAACGTTTTAATCATATCAAGCAACGGAACTACAAAATGGTTTTGAAATCATAAATAAGTCTAAGATAACATTCCACCCAATACAGACGTATAAACTATGTGAAGTTTATTGAAGAGAAAAATCGCAACAATAAAATTTCAAAACATGAGACATGCAGTAAATTAATTAAATTAATGAAACAAGCATTACCATGTAGTTTTTTTACAAGTAAGAATTTTAATTGCTACAAACAACATCTACCATGCATCAGGAATAATATGATATTAAATAATTACGATGATAAGACCCACCGCTTTCCCATGCAAAAGCGTTTGAAAATAGTTCATGAAGAATTTCCTAGGCAATACTTAAACAGCATTGCACTAAAAATAACACGTTTTATGAACACAAATGGTTTCAAACGCTTTTGCATACACATTCTATTTTTTATCATCATAACTAAAAATACCAACAAAACTACAAACAAACTACAACTACGAGCAAATAAGTGGTTAGCTACAGAATGATTCTTAAAGTATAATGTTAGTGAATACGTGTTAATGAATTTTAATCCAACTGGAGGGTATGCAAAAGAGGGGAAAAAACAACTGTGCCAGGTTTTGATGGAGGATAGACAGCTACAAGTTTACATCTAATATCTAACAGAGAAATGTTTACGTCACACGTCTGAACATTTGCATCAACTTTATGAATAAGAATGTCTAAAGATGAAAATACCGATTCTGGATCATCCGCACGCAAAGCAAATGAAAATAAGCTGGAGCTGCATTCAAATTGTTTTCCAGATACTATAAAACATCCATTACTCTTTTCAACTCCTAAAAATTGAATAATACCATTACCCTTTGTTAGAAGCCATTGGTCTCTTGGCAAAGGGCTTAAAAGAAAGTTTGACTCTAAAAAGATACCTTTACCATTTCTAGTTAAATGGGGAAATTTGCGTTTTTTGCTTGCAGCAGCTACTTCGGTTGCGGAACGTTCTTCATAACGTGCTGCAACTTGGACGCTACATCTAAAGCCTGAACGGGACGAGCGTTTTAAAATTTGCAAATAATTCTCGTAGTCATAAGTAGAATGCTTATGCAACGGTCCGTAATTAAAACAGTCTCGTGCTATATGCTGAATATTATGGACATTGCTTGTCAGCTCGCCACGGCCATAAATCTTTCCGTAATCCTTGACAAAACTGTTAAGGAATTCAGCGGCACGTTCCCAATGACGTCGATGGAATGAGGAGGAAAATATTGTTACTCCGCAGAAATACAGCAGAAAATGGCAATAGGCTTTTTCAGGCAAAACATCTTCCATTAACACGGGACTTACATATAGCAAGTAAGATCTGAATTCCGTACCCTTCCAATATCGAATTACATTCAGCCCTCTGAGTTTGCGATGAATCTCAGAGGGAAGTTGTACGCTGATAAGAAATTCAGATATCGCTTGCTTTTGACCCTTGGACCAGGTAGGAATATTTTCATACTTACCACCTATAAGACCGCACAAGTGTCGGCGAGTCGCACCCTCATCGCATAAGTGCAACCCACAACTAGTCGGTAATTTATCCACCATATCAAAATTATCAAGGTCTTCCAGGGGTGAACGCCATTCCTGGTGATGACCCGGACAATCCCTAGATTTAAATCCATGGTGCGTTCGTAGAGGAGCGCCAACGGAGTCGAAAATAATTTTTTTTCCAGGTTTATAGTATTCCCCAACACAGGTACACCTCATACAACCGTGATATCCATTGAAGTAGGTTGTTGCTGCAAAACACAAACATAATTAGCGTTACACAAGCTCCAGATAATTGTGTACATATAAGCAATAGTTGTATGTTTACCTACCTT
The DNA here is from genome assembly GCF_943734735.2 of Anopheles gambiae. Taxonomy (NCBI): domain Eukaryota; kingdom Metazoa; phylum Arthropoda; class Insecta; order Diptera; family Culicidae; genus Anopheles; species Anopheles gambiae. The sequence goes on along the minus strand of NC_064602.1, from coordinate 32,138,985 downwards.
TAAGGAAAGCCCGCGCAGGAGAATATGCAATAATAGCTTGGATCGAGAATTTTATCATTTTATCTCCGATCCGCAATCCCCTTCGATGAATGTCATTTGCCTCCTCTACAAACTGTCTTAAAAATACTTCCAGACTGGTTGGTTTTGCTGGTCCACAAAACACTGCGATCATCATAATTGGGGCTGAGGGCAGTTCTACAATCTTCATAAGGATGGGCCAGAGCTGTGTAGGTCCACCTCTATGAAGAGGGAGTCCGTCGGTGGATACCTGTATCGACAATTCGTCGATTGATGGAACAGTTGACCTAAATGAATGAGAATGAAAAAATCCAAATACAATTAAAATACACACATTTACCAGACACTGTTTAGGCTAAATTATTTTCAAAACTTACTTAAAATAATTGACGAGATTATTTTCTATCCCTTTGTACCAAAATTCGCCGCCCGCTATCGATTGTATCTCTTCCCCGATGGTTTTTGGCGTTTTCAATAGCGTGCGAGAATCCTTGGGAAGAAGTAAATCTGTCCATATTCCCAAAATAGCTAAAATTTCATTTACCGACGAGCGTGGCTGATTACGTACAACTGCCCAAGTTCGCAAACATTCACCAATATCGCTATGGTTGTTGCAGTTGTGAGCAGTTGTGGACCCTTCAGCCACGGCGTCGGTTTCGCTTTCAGAAGAACGATCACTGATGTAATCGGTATCGCTGTTGTGAGACGATGTTCCCATAAGCACTTCTGCATCGTATTCTGGATCATCGTACTGGGATGTTAAACCTGCAAGATAAAATAAAGTATAAATGGCAAATTATTTTCATTGTGTTCATCGTTGTTGCTGCTGGTGAAATGTTTCGTTTTTTTTCGAATAGAACAATCCGAATGAGTTCGATTGACCAAATGTTATCATAGTATTTTCATAGTCCTGGACCATACTACAGCAAAGAAAATATAAACACTTTATCGTTGTTATTTAAGAACACATCACACAAATTGATACGATAAAATCCAAGGCATCGTGTCAATCGTGTAATCAACAATCTACGACACTTTTTGTTTACAAAATAATAATGAAATTGTCGCACACACGAATGGTAAATACACATTTATTCTTTAAAATAATACAGATGGAACATTATCTGTAGAATATTTCTGCAACAAAATACATTGGTACATTCGGTACCGGCCGGTACACTTCGGTCGTCATTTTGCTACCATTATAATAACATTAGGAATCGGAAATATTATTTGTCATTTTAGATAACTAGAACAAAGAAGCACTTGGAAATTTCACTCACTCACTCACTCACTGCTCCTAACAAACAACATACCCAAACGAATACGTAATATATTAATAATTAATGTAGTTAAACTCACCGATATTACGGTGCACCACTCCGCTTGTTCCCGCATCATCATCACCCAACATATTCTGCCGATCATACTCCGTCGACATAGCTGCAAGCTTTTTGTTCCGTCGAGAAATAACTTTTCTGCTCCACTTCATTGGTTGTGTAGCCATTTTACTGAAAAAATCCAACAAATTTTCACAAAACAATAGAGCACAAAATTTATTTTGTTCTTTCGTCAAACACCAAAGCCAAATAAATGACAGCTGGAAATGATGCCATCGTCGTTCGCTACAAGAAGATCACACGCACACAATCATACTTGCCACTTCCTACACGCGTGATCACACACACATCCATACTTTTGGACGGTTCGAGCACCAATCGAGCAAATTTAGAACAAAATTTTAGTACCAATGTCAATTGGGTAAAGAAATCCTGCTGCGGAGCCATAATTAAACATGATAAGTTAGTTAAATTGACGAAAATATTTTAAGGTATTTACAGCGGCACCCACAGTCTGATGACAGCTCCACAGTACGCTTGCAACATTCCCCTAATCGATTGCAAAACTCCCCTAAGTGATTGCAAACATCCACAGCTTGCTTGCAACATTCCCCTACCGATTTGCAACATTCCCCTAAGTGGTTGAACTATTCCCTTATATGATTCGAAACCCTGTAATAATAAAAAGAACTTAGCATAGCAGTCCTCACCCGGGTAAGAGTTTGTCTTGACTTTGTTGCTGCCGGACGGACAGGTGCAGTATCATACGCGCACCGTAATAAACCAAACCAGAATTCTCTTTTGTATGAATTCAATTCAAGTTTTGTTTCCACTTGCGTATAAACCATAAATAAACCATCAATACACCGATAACACTTTAAATCCCAAAATGGAACCAGCTTCTCCCGCATCGTCAAGGTCACACACGAATAAATAAATGCTAACACCCACCAATTACAATACACAACCGCAATGTACATATACACCAACGCATACACACAATCAGCTGACGGCGAAAGGCACGGGCTGAAGCGCAAGTATAAGGCAAGGCAGGGAGGGGAAGGGAGTAAGAGGAAGAGGAGGAGGAAGGAATGGGCGGAAAGGAGGAAATTCAATATTTTTGAATTTTTCGGCCGTTTTTTTGCTCCACCGTCTGAAATAGTTCATCCATTCCTTCAACAGATGGCGCTCGTTCCGCACCTAAAAACTGCAATAAATACGCTGGCTATCGTAGTTTTGGCTGAAGTCTAGCGTATTTTTTTGCGTATTTTTTGACACAAAACGACGCAAAAAACTACACAGAAAACTGCTCGAATTTGCGCAGCGGGCGTCGCTTTGCGCAGCGGGGGGGGGCGTATGCCGTTGTCGAGCAGTTTTCGAACGAACTGCTCGAAGCGGGCTTATTCCACACCGATCGAAAGGATCTCTGTAACGAAAGAAGAGAACCGTTTTGTTTAAAATCAAATTTGAAACATTTCTTTCTTTTCATGGCTTGTATGAATGCATGTCTTGTAGGAAGTGTGGCGACCACGTTATAGCCTCACCACAGTCCGGAGCTGACGTCAACCGTCAATTCAAAATATCGGGCACTCTAATTCGAACACCCTAATTCAAGCACCCTAATTCGAGCAACCTTATTCGAGCACCCTAATTCGAGCTATAGTTACCAACTTAGCCAGACTAAACTATTTCCCGTTAAAAGATTATAAAAGCCGTCGTTCCCACCACGCGCTCTCTTCTCTTTTCGTTATCACCCGCTAGTGGACGTGCTCCCGTAACTGCGTAACCCGTGATAAAAAACATTGTAAAAAATTGTGTTTTGTGACATCTTGGGAATCCAAATAAAAAAGTGGTCTACCCACGAGGTAGCCAAAACTGGTGACCCCGACGTGATTCCCGAGATTCCCCGATCGACAGATTCATCATCGGCCCGCTTTCGCCTTTCCACGGTACGCGGTTCCCGTTCGCCCAGGTCCGTCAACGCCGCGAGTAAAATCGGTACGTGTAGTGTGTGTATCAAGCGTCGCCGAGTGTCGTGCCTCTTTTTTTCGCAAGGACAAAAACCGTGTTCGATCGGTTTCCGCGAGTGCCCTTCACGCCTGCGTGTACATAAGTGTCGCGAGTGCCCTACACGCCCGCGTGTGCATAATCGTCGCGAGTGCCCTACACGCCCGCGTGTGCATAATCGTCGCGAGTGCCCTACACGCCCGCGTGTGTCCTTCACGCCCGTGTGTGCGTAATCGTCGCGTGTGTCCTTCACGCCCGTGTGTGCGTAATCGTCGCGTGTGTCCTTCACGCCCGTGTGTGCGTAAGTGTCGCGAGTGTCCCGTCCCGAGTGCATTGTTCTCCATACGCACCGACGTGTTTCCCTTGCATCGTGAACCCGCATCGCTACAGAGGATCGAGCCGCGGGTTACATCGCCGTCCCCAAAGAGAAGGAAGAGCAACGATTCCATCGTTCCAGCCCGGACAAAAGAAAGCGCTCCTTGTAAAGCCGTTGACTGCCGCCATTTTGCACGTTCGACGCCATTGATAGCCGCCATTTTTGTCTCGCTGAAGTAAGCCCAACTCCCGACTACCACGTCACTTCTTTTGTTCTCGCTTCTCGTGAAACCACGTGCTCGCAAGCGAATAAAAGATGATGCAACATAGTCCAGAACGTCAACCCGCTCCCCAAGCGGCAACGCACGATGCACCTCCGGTGAACACGGAGAAAACTGGCACGTCCCAAGCAACAAATGCCATGCCAGCAGCAGAAACGGCAAGTGATCCTCGAGTGGAAGCAGCACAGGCCGTTCGACTGAGTGTACCCGAAATGGACCTGCACAATTTGCCTGCGTACTTTTGTGCAATGGAGCATTGGTTCGCCGCGACCGGAATCACCGCCAAAATGGACCATAAGCGCTACCACGTATTGATGGCCCAAATTCCCCTTCGAGTGTATAATGAGATCCAGCCGATAATCGAGAATGTACCTGCGACGGAACGGTACAATTACATCAAGCGGAACATCCTCCAGCATTTCGGGGAATCCCAGCGTAGCCGCCTCCATCGTCTTCTATACGGCATGGACTTAGGGGACCGCAAGCCATCCCAGCTGCTAGCTGAAATGCACCGAGCCTCCAGCGACACGTTGGCCAGTACGCTCCTCACCGACCTTTGGATCAACAAGCTTCCGCCACATGTGCAATCGGCCGTCGTTGCTGCACCCGGAAGTGTAACTGAGAAAGCTGCCGTCGCCGATACTATGGTGGAGTGCCTGTCCGCATCCAACAACGCCAGTGTGCACCATGCCGTAGCCGGGGTGCGCACCACACCCAACGATTTCGAGCAACGCATTTCGCGCCAGGTGGACGAACTCACACAGCAACTTAACGACTTCATCACAGAGTGTCGTAACCGTGAACAACGCCAAAGTCGACCGCGCCCACGTCCACCAGTGTCATCTCGTGTCGGTACAGAACCATCTGAAGGAGAGTGCTACTACCATCGACGTTACGGAACAGCCGCCCGGACCTGCCGCCAGCCCTGTTCGTTTCCAGCCCCTGTCAGCCAGCGCGTCGGCCAGCCGTCATCTTCAGCATGAGGACACGCTGGAGATATCGGATCGCAGGTGGCTACCATCTCACCTGTGAGCAGTCGGTTGATGGTGATCGACCGACGAACCAACCAGCGTTACCTGATCGATACTGGTGCCGATGTCTCCGTGTTACCGAAGCCAGCCAACTACACCCCCCCGACGCCGTCCACCATGCGACTGTTTGCAGCCAACGGTACTCCGATCATGGTATTTGGTGAGTCCCTCCGTACACTTGATTTTAGTTTACGCCGCCCCTTTGTGTGGAATTTTATTATCGCGGACGTAAGCTCTGCTATCATTGGAGCGGACTTTCTTCGCCATTACCATCTTCTAGTAGACCTTCGACAGCGCTGTTTGGTGGATGCCCAAACCAACCTACGTGTGCCAGGACTTCCGGATACCACTCGACAAACCGCCGTCAAGGTGTGCGACGCAAATTCACCGATGGCCGACCTGCTGAACGAGTTTCCTACACTCATCACAAACTCACCGGGTGTGCGGATGCAATCCGAGGTGGTACATCGTATCGAAACAACGGGTCCTCCAACTTTCGCCCGTTCGCGTCGTCTTCCACCCGACAAGTACCAAGCAGCCAAAGCAGAATTCGACTCCCTCGTGCAGCTAGGAATTTGCAGACCGTCCAGTAGCAGTTGGGCCAGCCCGCTGCATATGGTTAAAAAGGCTGATGGTTCCTGGCGTCCGTGCGGTGATTATCGGTCCCTCAACGCGCGTACCACCCCTGACCGGTATACATTGCCTTATCTACAAGACTTCACGATGCAACTGGGAGGAAAAACCGTTTTCTCAAAGGTGGATCTACAGAAAGCCTACCACCAGATCTCCATCCATCCAGAGGACATTCCGAAGACAGCGATCATCACTCCTTTCGGCCTATTTGAGTACGTGACGATGCCCTTCGGATTACGCAATGCGGCGCAGACGTTCCAACGGCTAATCCACGATGTGCTACGCGGCTTGAACTTTGTGTTTCCCTATATCGACGACATTATAGTGGCCTCGAAGACACCAGAAGAACATCGCGAACACCTGCGACTGCTATTTGCTCGCCTCACGCAGCACGGTTTGACCATCAACCTTGCGAAGTGCGAGTTTGCCCAGCCTGAGATCTCCTTCCTGGGACACCGTGTTACGTCTGCAGGCATCCTACCACTGGAAGAGAAAGTCGTCACCATACGTCAGTTCCCGAAGCCAAACACTGTCATGGAGCTTAAGCGATTTTTGGCGATGATCAACTTCTACAGGCGCTTCATCCCCCACGCACTGCGAGCACAAGGACCGCTCCTGGAGATGATTCCCGGCAACAAACGGCGAGATAAGTCATCGCTGACGTGGACCCCAGCTACCGACACGGCCTTTGAGGACTGCAAACGGCAACTTGCACAGGCTACCATGCTGGTACACCCTGTACCATCCGCCGAACTATCACTGTGGTGTGATGCTTCCGATTTCGCTGCCGGCGCCGCCTTACATCAGGTCATCGACGGGCAGATGCAGCCGCTCGGTTTCTTCTCCCGAAAGTTCGACAACGCACAGCGCCGTTATTCCACGTACGATCGCGAACTAGCAGCTGTTTACTTGGCCGTCCGGTATTTTCGCCATCAGTTGGAAGGACGTTCTTTCCATATTTACACGGATCATAAACCTCTCGTTTATGCTTTCCGCCAGTCGCTGGATAAGGCCTCTCCTAGACAAGCACGGCACCTTGACTTTATTGGCCAGTTCACCACCGACATCCGACATGTTGAAGGCCAGGAAAACGTCACTGCCGACTTGCTGTCCCGAATCGAACCCATCCAGTCATCAACATCCATCGACTACGAGAAATTGGCCGAAGACCAGACCCGAGATCCCGAGCTCGCCGACATCCTCAGCGGGAAAACAAGGACGGACCTGGTCCTTCAACGAGTTCCAATACCTGGCAGCAGCATGGCTTTGTACTGCGATTGCCCCACCGGCATCATTCGTCCGTATGTCACGAAACCGTTTCGTCAACAACTACTACGCGCGGTTCATCAGATGAGTCATCCCGGAGCGAAAACTACCACGAAGCTAATGACGGAGAGATTCGTCTGGCTGAACATCCGCCGAGATACGCGAGATTTCGTCCGCCACTGCTTAGCGTGTCAGGCTACGAAGGTGCAACGCCATACCCGCAGCCCTCTAGGACGCTACCCGGTACCGGATGCTAGGTTCGCACACATCAACCTGGACCTGGTTGGACCGTTCCCGATCAGCAATGGACACCGTTACTGCCTCACCATCATCGATCGCTTCACACGCTGGCCAGAAGCTATTCCCATCCCTGACATAACATCAACGACTGTAGCCGCAGCCCTACTCAGTGGATGGATAGCTCGCTTTGGCGTTCCATCGTTCATCACCACGGATCAAGGCAGGCAGTTCGAGTCGACGCTTTTCGCGGAGCTGAACCAGTTACTGGGCATCAAACATCTACGCACAACGGCTTATCATCCGCAGGCCAACGGCTTGATAGAACGATGGCACCGTACGCTGAAGGCAGCTATTTGTACCAAAAACACCGCTCATTGGACCGACCACCTTCCCATCATACTCCTTGGATTGCGCACAGCGTACAAAGACGACATCAAAGCTTCGCCAGCAGAGCTGGTTTATGGAAGCACGCTAAAGATCCCAGCGGAGTTTTTCAATAGCAGCCCGATGACCAGCCTGCCAGACACCACCGAGTTCACCAAGTCGCTTAAGTATGCCATGAACACCATTCGCCCAACACAGACGGCCTGGCATGACAAAGCAACACCCTTCGTCCATTCGGATCTTCGGACATGCAGCCACGTCTTCGTCCGGAATGACACCGTCCGCCCAGCCCTTACCCCGCCGTACCAAGGGCCTTACAAGGTGCTTAGGCGTAGTGACAAGTCATTCGAAGTCCTGATCAACGAGAGGGCAACTAACATCTCTATTGACCGCCTGAAACCGTGCTACTCACTCCAGCAACCCGAGCCAGTGACACAGCTTACGCCACCATCTGCAGCAGAGTATACGCCACCACCACCAGCGCTACCACCACCAGCTTCACCACCATCAGCGCCACCACCACCAGCTTCACCACCACCGACAGAGCCGTCACCTCCGAACGACTTCTCGACCGGAGTTACGCGTTCACAGCGACGTGTCATCATCCCCGTTCGTTACCGGTAACTCCAGTCTAGCAGGGGAGCACTGTGGCGACCACGTTATAGCCTCACCACAGTCCGGAGCTGACGTCAACCGTCAATTCAAAATATCGGGCACTCTAATTCGAACACCCTAATTCAAGCACCCTAATTCGAGCAACCTTATTCGAGCACCCTTTTTTTTTTTTTTTTTTTTTTTTTTTTTTTTTTTTTTTTTTTGGTGCGTATTACTTCTTGCGGAGTCGTGTGTGCGGTTGCACCCTGGGTCACGACGCATCTTCTGCGGCGATCTGGTCTGCTGATTCTGCTTATTACGGTGCTTTCCGTGGTGCGACGCGGTCCCTTTGGTCCTTTCGCCCACACTTCGGGTGGGCAATGGGGGGGTCTGCATCGTTGGTCACCACTCCAAGCACGTAAGGCAGTTCTCCTGAAACGAAGTTTTGACAGGGGAAACAAGAGAAGGAGAAAGAGATAGAAGAAAGCTGAAAATAGAGGAGAGAAATGAAAAAAAAAAAGGTTGCTAAGAAACGAAAAGAAAGAGATAAAGAGATTCGAGCACCCTAATTCGAGCAATAGTTACCAACTTAGCCAGACTAAACTATTTCCCGTTAAAAGATTATAAAAGCCGTCGTTCCCACCACGCGCTCTCTTCTCTTTTCGTTCTCACCCGCTAGTGGACGTGCTCCCGTAACTGCGTAACCCGTGATAAAAACATTGTAAAAAATTGTATTTTGTGACATCTTGGGAATCCAAATAAAAAAGTGGTCTACCCACGAGGTAGCCAAAGAAGTAATATTAAAAAATATAGAACCATCGTTTGTAAACCTTTTGAAAATCTGTAGTAAATAAAATCGGATCATCTTATCGCATTTACGCAGCACGAAACGACAAACATGACCTACATTATGAAATTTATTGCTTCCAGACTTTGGAAAATTCGGATATGCTTTCCTCAAAATAAACACAAACTACCCGCTTGCACATTAGAACGGTTGGCCTAGCCTTAAGGTTAAATGAAAATAAACCACGACGGAGTGTAGACACGCCGTTCCCTCCCTCTCATGGCTTGGGCCACATAGCAAGCTGGCGGGAGTGGGTTGGGTCGCCATAATTTACATATTTTCCATTTTCCACACGCAAAGGACCTATTAACAGCGCAACCCGCTGCCGGACCCCACACTTTCTCAATACGTCATTCATCCATTTAAACACCCAAGCTCGAACGCGCGCCATGAGTGTAGTTTCCTAAAATTAGCCATTACTGGTTTTATTTCCAACCTAAACAACGCTTTGTCCTAGACAAGTTGAACGTTCCTCCTGCTGCCCGTTCACCGTTTACTTGTTTAATTTGGTTGCTGTTGTTGTTTGTCTTCTACTCTTGTTTTGTTTTTGTTTGTTTGTTGCTTGTGTTGCACTACAACGTAAATAATTGGCGTGATTTCTTAGGAGGATATCACGTGTTTCAGAAACACTCACACACACACGCAGTCACACAGGCAAATCCTTTTGTGTTTTGCGACTTCTACTACGACGCGACCTAACGCGGGCTAGCAGTGATTCGAATTTTACAGCTTTCCTGTGTTGCACTCTCTTTCTCCACATCTCTACTCGTTCGTTTAAATGCGCGCTAGACGCGTGTTACAATATTCCCAGTTTGTTGCCTGCCTCTGATTGTTTATCTCGTTTGTTTTTTTTTAGCACATAAACACAACAACCGAATGAGTGTCGTTTTTAAACTACCCACTAGCTAAGAGCACTACTACTCACAATGCGCTACAGATGTTGCCGTATGTATATGTATAGTATGTTAGTACTGTCTTTTAGTGCGTCTACCTTCCTGTCTTGCGCATCTTGTTTTGACGACGCTTGCATATTCCTTTCCACTTGCGCTACATCTTTCAGATGGTGTCGACTGAAAAATTGTTTATCGTACTCAGGAAAGTACTCAGGTACCAGGTACGAGTCTGATAGTAACTGCCGGGAACCATTTTCGGACACACTTCCGAGTGTGATGATGATAAGTTTTGTTTTTTTTGTTTTTGTTTTTTTTTTTGGTGTTCCATCCCGAAGCATCCACTTCCGCTTTCTCCCTCTCTCTCTCTCTCTCTCTCTCTCTTTTGGTTTGTTTTATCCTCCCCATTGATAATATCGCCGCGAAGCACGAATATGATGACCAGTATAGTACCAGGATTTGATCACAGATTGTCTCTTCGCTTAGTACCGCAAGAAAATGCTTCCTCTCTCTCTTCTTCCACCAAGCCGGCTTTCCCGTGCCCGTGCTGTTTCCGCTCACTCGGGCAAATGATTTTTTGTTTTTGGTGAGTGTTTTTTTTTTCCTGTGTGCTACTCGCTACTACTAGCTGCACCGGCAGCACTGGTCCCCGCAACAACAACAACAACAAGTACGACTATTATTGCTTTTCGCATTGCCCGATACATCCCACTTCTGTTCGACTGCAGCCCAGGCTCCTCAGTTATGGCAGTACTGCTTCGCCTCCGCACTGAGCGCATCGAACTCGGTCTGCATCAGCTGCTGGCAGCGCTCGGTCAGCTCGGTCACGTCCGCCTTGGTCATGCCCTTGGTCGGGATTTCCGGCATAATCTTGATGATTACCCGGCCCCGCCCGAACCGCTTCCGCTTGTGGTCGAGAAAGTGGTACTTGGACACAATCACCGGCTGTATGATCGATTGCGAATCGACCGCCACGTGGAAGGAGCCCTTCTTGAACGGCAGCAGCGTGTCGTTGTCGTGCCGCGTACCCTCGGGGAAGATGGCCAGTTTAAGCTGTAACAAAACACCAAAGTGAGAGCGGATGATGTAATTTCATGGCAAGCTGTCTTTCACTCTCACGCATAGGGTCGGTGTAGCGCGACGCTTTATCATTCATTCATGCCGTTACCGGCCGCCGCGTCCCTTGTGGTACGAACAGCACTTACATGGTCTTTGGTAATGGCGACCGCTTCCCGTTTCATGACGTCCTTCGCGGAGGCGGTATTTTTGCGATCGATAAACACTACCCCGACCAGGTAGGAGGCAATACCGAACGGGAGCATGTAGAACAGCTCCTTCTTCACCACCGGCACGATGTTGCGGAACTCGCGCAGCAATCGCGATAACACTGTGAAAAGCACAACAAAAGGAAGAGTATTAAAAGTGGAAAATCACTGGAGGCAGGATTGTGCCCTCCAACGGGATGGGTGATACTTGCTCACGATATCGATTGCACTCTGGTGGTTCAGCAGCACGACGCCCCCGTTTCGCACGTTAATGTGCTCCTGGCCACGGATTTCGTACTCCACGCCGAACAGGCGAATAAATGCACAGGCCACAATGCCTGGAATTCTGAAAAAAAAAAAACAGGGATATTGAGAGAACTTAGGGAGCTAAGCGCTTCGGAGGAATCACGCGTCGGAAAGGTCCTTACAGCGCATTCAGAGGCCAACGGGGCTTGAACAGGAACAGCGGAATTGGGACGACCAGCACCAGGAACGACATCAGCACGATGATAAACATTTTCGCATGGTACTTGAACGTACTCGAGAGCAGGCTGCCGACGATCAGGGCCACCACCACCTGCAGCGACAGGCTGTTGAGGAAGACGTTCTGTTGAGGAGAGATAGAAGGAAGAAAAAAACAGACAAAAGACAAATGAATGAGAGCAGATAAGGGCGACGCATTTAGCGTTGTGATGGAGTCTATTTTTAGTTCCAATGATTTGCTGTGACCTCCCGAGTATATCGACAAGAGAGCATTCCTTATGGGGATGAGAGATTCTTATGCTCACACAACTGAAATGTTCATTAATTACCAATTCTTACTCCATACAATACACACTACACAGCCGGGACTTGAAGTTTGATAACAATTCAAGGCCTTCAACAGCCGTACAAAAAAAGGTAAACAAACTCCACAGCCGACAATCATAAAGGCTACGGCAAGCCATAGTATAGCGCCTCGCAAAGAGTAAGCAGTTGATAAAAAAAATGCTTGACCTTGTGCTCCGACCCGATCCCCTTAGCCCCTTCTTTAGTCGATAAGCACGGATGCACTCTCTTCAAGGCGTTCGTTGACTTGAACTGATTTGCTTTCAGCGGCGCGTCATTCGCACTTTGAGATAACCGTAAGGCCATTGCGGCCTTGCTTGGACATCACCGAAGATTACTGGGATGGGTTACACTCACTGTCGCACCTCCAAGACGGCAAGACGGCCCCCAGGGTGCACAGTTAATCACACCCTAATGCTGATGTACTCCGATTAGCACAAAATTCTTGGTAAAGCTTGTGCGATTAGCAAATCGTCAAGGCGAGTACGCACTGGAAGCGTGTTTTCTCTTCTTCTTCTTCCTCCGAATCGAACGCAATCAACACCTGACGCAACTGCACTCAATCTTCTAATACTCCGATGCGATATCGCGCTACAAAGTACGTACGATAGGGCAGGCTTACGAAGATATCCATCGTGGACCCGGTGGGCGGCAAAGATTATGAAACAATCAACCGCCCGTGTGGTATGCTTAACGAGGCGGCTTTTTGTGCACATTCATTCGATAAGCGCACCCCACATGCATGCCCAGATCCACTTCGTAACAGGTGCATGGAACGTCCTGCTCCTGCTGTTAGCTAGATGTGTGTTTTTCCCCCCATTTGATGGTACGTATTTAAATTCTAAGCGATTTCCAATGGTCGTGTACACATGTCGTTTCTGACGACTGTACAAGCTAGAATATCTTTTCAAAATATACACTCAGCGGTTAGTGCCGTAGTGGCTGTGCGGCAATCACGATCATGTTGAGGTTAAGCCCAGAAGATCCAAAGGCAGTTATGCCGTTCGCAAAGCGTCTTCTTCGGCTGTCTGGTTTTAGACAGGAAACGGAACAGCTTGAAAAGAAAATATTCTTCAATCTGCTCGTCTACGTTGCAGCGCTATTGATTCCTAAAGTGTGCTCTCCGTACCCCGACTCCGAAGCCATTATACGAGGCTTAAGTGAACTGATCTTTTTCACCAACGTTTACGTTGGCTACTACTGCTTCGTCGCTCAGCATCGCCACTACAGAGATCTGCTCAATGAAATTCAGTCCTTCGTAAATGTCGGTAAGTTTTTTCATTCCAAGCTTTTCCCCACCGCTACATTATATTGTTCTCCTTCTCCGAATCAACAGTATACCCAACATCTCAAAAACCCGAATCCCCATCAGAACGAACCTTGATCAAACTAAACGTTAAGATAAATAAAATTTCGGTTCTCTACTGCTGGTACTTAGCAGCGGCAGGCTTGATTTATTGGAGCACTCCATGCCTGATGACGTACCACTCAGTACTCAAAGCAAAAGCGGAATATGGAACGAACCACCCAATCCGATTCTACCCCAACCTGGAGGGATCGTTTTACGGGCTTGACAACCGTACTTCGGTGTATGGCTATGCCGCGTTCAGCATAGTAGGATTACTAGTCTTTGCTTTTGCTTCGTACAACAATGCCACAAAGCTGCTAACGATCCTGTCAACGATCAAGTACTGCAGCACTCTTCTACAGCTTGTAGGTATTGAGGTTGATAACTTGAACCACACCTCTTCAGAAGCCATCGATCGAGAGCTGAAAAAGGTCATCCAACTGCATCAGCTTGCTCTGCGGTAAGCTATTACCTTCAACAAGAACTCTGAAACCTATCACATCTGATACAACCATTTTGTCTTACCCTTTCAGGTGTGTTGCCCTGCTCAACCAAACGCTAAGCTTTGTAATGGCTCTGCAGCTAGCCCTATGCATTCTGACCTGGTGCTTCACGCTTCTCTACATTCTGATCGTTGGATTCAATGCAATCGCCACGAATGGTTTGCTGATTATGATCAACATGACGCTTGAAATGTTTGGTTACTGCTTTTTCTGCACCGAGCTTGACACCACGGGCAAGATCGTTAGCAGGCAAATGTACGAGTTCCGATGGGAACAGCATCATCCCACGGTACAGAAAATGGTGGCGATGATTATTGCCCGCAGCCAAACTCCGCTTCAAATTACGGCGTGCGGTTTTATCCCGATCAATCTCGAATTATTCACTAAGGTGAGTAACATTACGGCTACCCTGAGCTCTTCCAGTTCGAAAATTGTTTTTTTTTTTTTTTTTAATATTGCAGGTGGTCAAGCACTCCTACACGGTTCTTGCCGTACTGAAAGATCTGATATAGAAGTTATGTGCTACTATGTAATTATTGGAAAAATCGAATGTTTGTACATACTTAATTGCTAACATCCTCATCTCAAATAAGACAAGATGATTTACTTTAAGCATATAGAACATGTAATAAAGACAATGGTTTTGGATTCAGTATTAGTTTTTGTTGGGTCATTTTACTTTTGCTGGAAACAGTACTTCGAACTGTAAAGCCAAACTGAGAAAAGCTGAACATCCTATGAGACGGATGCCAATAAACTGGCGTTACATGTTCTCAAGCAAGTATTTTATTCCATCTGCCAGACATGAGGGATATTGGATGGATGCAGCATTAAAGCGAGTTGGTTTAGGAACTAGTTACCATTTCCATTCAGCTTTCCAGACATGATTAATAGGTTCTTGTTACGTGGATATATTTTAAATATATCCCAAGGAAGGCTTTTTAATAAATAGGATAAGAACAATCATTTAAGCAAGTTTGAGCCTCCCACAAAACGATGATGTAATTTTGTCCTAAACGATGCATCTAATGTTTCTTAATATGGACCATAAATGGTCACTTTCTAGTTACAACCGAATGCTTAGTGAAACAAATAGCAATTTAAACGCAATTACTGCCCAACCAGCAAAAAGCGGGTTATTTTCTGCTTCAACCGCCATACAAAAAGTACCCGTTTTCTCAAGTAAAAAAACAATCAGCCAATCGCATCATTCAATCATCCAGTTTTGTTTTGTTTTTTGTACAACTATTTCGATCAGCTAGGATCAAAATGTCCAAGTTAAACGAAGTTCTGAGAGTATTGTGCTGCCCAGCGATGGAAAAGCTACGTCCAGAAGATCCGAAGGCAGTTATGCCTTACGCAAAGCGACTTCTTCAGCTGTCTGGTTTCAGACAGGATACGGAACAGCTTGGAACAAGAATTTACTTGAATCTTTTCATCTTCGTTGCAGCAATTTTGGTACCGAAAGTGTGCTTTCCCTACCCGGATACTGAAGCCATGATTCGAGGCTTAAGTGAGCTGATCTTTTTCACCAACATATTTGTTGGCCTTTTCTGCTTCATCGCTCAACATCGCCACTACAGAGAGCTACTAAATGCGATCGAATCTTTCGTAAATATTGGTAAGTGTTCGCTGAGCGGGGTTTCCAATACCAATATTGCAATTACTGGTGTTCTCTTCATCAAAAGTGTATCGTACATCGTCACAACAACCCGAATCTTTATCAGAACGAACCTTGATCAAACTAAACGTTAAGATAAATCAAATTTCCGTTGTCTACTGCTATTACGTAGCAGTGGCAGCCTTCGCGTACTGGATTACACCATGCGTAATAACATACCTTTCGATTCACAAAGAACAAGACATCGCAGGAAATGGTACGATGCATGCGATCCAATACTACCCGAACCTCGAGGAATCGTTTTACTGGCTTGACAATCGTACTTCTGTGAGGGGTTATGCCGTGTTGAGTGTAGTGGCATTCATCACATTTATATTTGCCGTATATAGTCAAACTACAAAGCTACTAACGATCCTGTCCACGATCAAGTACTGCAGCACACTGCTTCAGCTCGTCAACATCGGTATCGATGAGTTGAACCTTGTAAGTCCAGAACACATCGATCGAGAGCTCAAAAAACTCATCCAAATGCATCAGCTGGCAATTCGGTATGCTGCTTCTACCAGTCAATTGTTTCACGAGAACTAATCACCATCGCTCGTCCTTATCATTCCCTTAGCTGTGTCGCACTGCTCAATCAAACGTTAAGCTATGTATTCGCTCTACAGCTGGTGTTGTGCATGTTGACCTGGTGCTTCACGCTTCTATACGTCCTAGTCGTCAGACTCGATGTGACATCGATGATGAGCTTGCTGATAATGATAAATTTGACGCCCGAAATGTTTGGCTACTGCTTTTTCTGCAGCGATCTTGCTACCACCGGTACAACCATTAGCCGGCAGATGTACGAGTTCCAATGGGAACGACATCGTCCTGCGGTACAGAAAATGGTTGCAATGGTTATTGTCCGTGGCCAAGCACGGCTACGGATTACAGCGTGGGGCATTATTCCAATCGATCTCGAATTGTTTGCTAAGGTTAGTAGTGGTAGCAAGGAGCAATACAGATCATGTAGTCGTCTTTCACAAATATCCTGTCTTGTAGGTTGTCAAGACATCTTACACCGTTCTTCTCGTGCTAAAGGATTTCATCTAGGGACCGATGTTACCATATGCAAGTTATTTGAAAGAGATTTGTGATTTATCAACGAGCAATATACTGAGCAAGACGCAGATGTGTCGTCTCTGTTTGGATACTTAATACCGTGTGTTGTTGTCCTTATTCGAATGTTTGAATTAGACTTAGAATTTTTTCCAAACAGAGTATGCTGTTACTGACGAGAGCCAATAAAGGAAGTGATTTTTGCCCAATTGAATAACACAGTTTAAAGTCTGCTTATTAGTATTTGATTGTTTTTTTTTAACTCGTCTATCCCTTTTTTCTATGACGCATTGATTAATCAAAAAGCTATAGCCCTGTTATACGCTCCTTGATCTTGACCGCGATGATATGGGTTAAACTACAAATCATACGTACCATACATTTCAGATATGGCATTTCCACACGTATCCGTCATAACTGCAGTATTTGTCATGTCATGAGGATATCGTTGAGAGTAATATATGATGAGCCTTAAACTCCACAATTAGGCAAATTACTGTATTTAACACATACACACACACACACACACACACACACACACACACACACACTCACACACACACACACACAAATACTCTTCATTGATTCTTTGCAGACATTGCTGCCAATCTTTAAGTTTCTAAATTTGCTTCCAGACGGCCACCATCGATTACATGATATCCTATTTCTTCAAAGGGCACAAATTACACCAGTTTGTTTCTAATGCTATTTTACATTATAAATCAACCACCATTCAATTATGAATGAGTGTGATCTTGACATATGACGATGGGAATACTTCGCTATTTACGATAAAATTGTTGCGTTTGACAGTTTCAAAGCTGTTGTGCTGCTGCGGCGATGTTGAGTCTACGTCCAGAAGATCCAAAGGCAGTTATGCCGTTTGCAAAGCGTCTTCTTCGGCTGTCGGGTTTCAGACCGGGTACAGAACAGATTGGAAGATGCATCTACGTCAATCTGTCCATCTACATTACTGTGATCTTGGTTCCCAAAGTGTGCTTTCCCTATCCCAACACCGAAGCCATGATACGTGGATTAGGTGAGCTGATTTATTTCACCAACGTTTACGTTGGCTTCTTCTGCTTCGTCGTTCAGCATCGCCACTACAGAGATCTGCTCGATGAAATTCAGTCCTTCGTAAATATCGGTAAGTGTTCGCTTTGAAAGCTTTTTTTCCAATAGTGACATTGTATCGTTCTCTTTTCCTGAATCAACAGTATACCCAACATCCCAACAACCCGAATCCCAATCAGAACGAACCCTAATCAAACTAAATATTAAGACAAATATACTCTCCGTGCTCTACTGCCGCTACATAGTAGTGGCAGCCTCTGTTTACTGGATGGTACCCTGTGTCGTAACGTACAGTTCGATACACAAAGCAGAAGTGAGCATGGGAAATGAATTAATCCAGTCGATACAATACTACCCGAACCTGGAGGAATCGTTTTACTGGCTTGACAATCGTAGTTCTGTAGGCGGCTACGCCGCGTTTAGTGCAGTGGCATTGATAGTCTTTGCTTTTGCTTCGTATAATCATGTGACAAAGCTGCTAACGATCCTGTCCACGATCAAGTACTGCAGCACCCTTTTTCACCTCGTCAGCATCGGTATCGATGAGTTGAACCTTGTAAGTCCAGAAAACATTGATCGAGAGCTCAAAAAAATCATCCAAATGCATCAGCTGGCAATACGGTATGCTAATTCTACTGGATGAATAGTCTCACAACGACAGAAGATGACCATTTTTCTTACCTATCACTTTCGTAGCTGTGTCGTCTTACTCAAGCAAACGTTAAGCTATGTAATGGCTCTACAACTCGCCTTAGGTACACTGACATGGTGCCTCACGCTTCTATACATCCTGATCATCGGTCTGGATGTAACGGCAATGATGGGTTTGCTAATCATGATGAACATGACATCGGAAATGTTTGGTTACTGCTTATTTTGCACCGAACTTACAAATACTGCAACGACCATTAGCCAACAGATCTACGTGTTTCAATGGGAAAAACATAGTCCTGCAGTACAGAAAATGATTGCAATGATTATTGCCCGTGGCCAAACACCGCTGCAGATTAAAGCGTGTGGCTTTATCCCGATCAATCTCGAATTGTTTGCTAAGGTAAGTAGCAGTGGTATCAGCAGCATTACAGATCATATTATGTACAGGAATATTTACGAAAATCCGGTTTTGTAGGTGGTCAAGACATCTTACTCTGTGCTTATTGTGCTAAGGGATTTTGTGTAACGCACGGAAGTACTGTAATGCCGTTATCTAGTTACATCGCATATTTAGCACCGAAAACGTCATGATGCATGATAGTTTCATTGTCGTCTCGCATCATAAGCTGACATTGTTACCAGAATTAGTATTAAATGAATTAAAAAAAAAGGAGGGCATCAGTAATATGAAAATAAAGAAAACAGACCATGATCTTAAAAAAACACAGCATTAACATGTAATACAAAGTGCGCACAAAATTTGTTATCAAATATATCTTTTCGAGTTTTAGAATTGGATCAAATCCTTTCTGTTAAAGTTAGGATGTGTTACAAATTTCACAGATTATTTGTCATTTATTTCGCTCTACACACATGTCGTATATTTGTACCACTACTAATCATAGTAAGGTACAGGATGAACCTATCACTGTATAATTAGATAAAAGACTGTCATTATTACAATTAAATACTGGTAATCGGTTCTAAATCTGTACTGTCTGAAAGAACTTCTGGACGGACTCTCTAGTGATATCTTTTCCATCTCTACAAATCATTGTAGCAACATTGGACTGGCAGGTTCTACCGATATACGAATTGCGTTCTAAATTTTGCATTGCTTATTTATTGTTGCCAATACTTAGTCTGGTTGTATTTTGAATCGATCCGAGAGCATGAATCATTCAAACTAGATCAAGATGCAACAACTCTCACGTGGGAAAAAAAACCAAACCATTTCCATGTGATTTAGTCCTTAGCCCTGCATCGCGCAGGCATATAAATACATTTATAAACGATCAATTGTTTTTCTTTTGGCCATCGAAAGCGCACCGGTGCTTACTGCACTTCAAATTACCTCCTCTCCACAATACAGCTAGCAAAAAGTGCGCTTCCGCAATTACCACAAATCATACACATTTGCTTGAAATAAAACAATCAGTCAATGGGTACGTTCACCAATCAATTATGAATGTTTCTTGAGCTTAGATTTTTCTGAGCATATAAAATGGGCTACATTTCATTGGGAGGCGTAGCTTTTTGCTAAACACTTCCCAGTGACCGTTCCACAGCGATGTTGAGATTAAGCCCAGAGGACCCAAAAGCAGTTATGCCTGTTGTGAAGCGTCTGTTGAAGTTGTCCGGATTAACCCAAGAGACGAAGCGCTTTGGAGCAATCAACTTCCTGAATTTGTTCATCTACATTGCTGCCGTTTTGGTACCGAAGGTGTGCTTTCCCTATCCCAACACCGAAGCCATGATACGAGGCTTAAGTGAGCTGATCTTTTTCACCAACGTTTACGTGGGCTTCTTCTGCTTCATCAGTCAGCATCGCCACTACAGAGATCTGCTAAACGCGATTGACTCCTTCGTTGATGTGGGTGAGTTGTGCGCTTGGCATGTAGGGCAATAGCAATCTGGTACTTATTCTACTACACCGTATCCTCAGTGTACCCCACTGCGACTCATCCGTCAGATTCCCCGTCGGAGCAAATCCTGATCAAGTTTAATCTAAAGATACAAAAGCTGTCGGTAGTGTTCTGCTGGTACATAGCGGTGACAGCCACCTTCTACTGGCTGGCACCATGCCTGATGACGTACCGCTCTATATGCAAGGCATCGGGTAGTGTTGAGAATGGATCGGTCCAATCGATCCAGTACTATCCTAACCTGGAGGAATCGTTTTACTGGCTTGATAATCGTAGTTCTGTGTACGGTTATGTCGCGTTTAGCATAGTAGCGCTGCTAGTGTTTACTGTCGCTTCGTACAACAATGCCACAAAGCTGCTTACCATCTTAACCACGATCAAGTATTGCAACACGCTTCTTCAGCTGGTCATTATAGAGGTTGATAACTTGAACCACGCCACCTCAAATGCCATCGATCGAGAGTTGAAAAAAGTGATTCAATTGCATCAGCGGGCTGTTCGGTAATGCGGTGCTTCTACCAAGCATCTATTCTACAGTACATCACAAATTCATTTCCTATTCAACTTTCCCTCAGCTGTGTCGCGCTACTAAATCAAACGCTAAGCTTTGTAATGACCGTACAGCTTGCTCTGTGCATTCTGACCTGGTGCTTCACGCTTCTCTACATCCTCATCGTCGGGCTGGATGTGACGGGAATGAACGGGTTGTTGATTATGATCAACATGACGCTCGAAATGTTTGGCTACTGTTTCTTCTGCACCGAACTAGCCACCACCGGTACGCTCATTGCCCGCCAATCGTACGAGTTCCGATGGGAGGAACATGATCCGAAAATTCAGAAAATGATTTCAACCATTGTGGCCCGCAGTCAGCTACCGCTACGCATTACAGCGTGCGGTTTCATCACGGTCAACGTGGAGCTGTTCGCCAAGGTGAGAATAAAAGAAAGTGTGTTTGGAAATAATAGTCGATCGAGAATGCATTCTCTCATTCTGCAAACATGTTGTCTTTCAGGTCGTTAAGACAACTTACTCGGTTTTCATTGTGCTGAAGGATTTCATATAAAGCCTGGGATAGTGCAATTGCACATTTATTTGCGTCGTCGAGCACTTGACTCCAAAGTTGACAAAATCCTGCATATAGTTCGTCTTGTTACGTGTCACAGCGTAGGCATACTGCGTTAGCTGAATGTCCGATGTGTGTTGCGCACGGTAGAGTATGATTGGAATTGAAATAAATATTTCTTGAAATACTTTAACCCCGAGATAGCATGTCATAACGAAAGGGATTTGTTTGAACAAAAAGGACACACCCAATCAATTCAATGTCAACTACCAACGACATCTGTTTTGTCAGCTAAATTATACATTGCGTAAAAAGCCTGTCAATTGAGCTACGTTTTTTTAGCTCCAGCAAATGGTCGTTGTTTGTTTATTGTCTTTCCTGCTCCAGAGTCGATCGATGATGTTCCTAGCAAGCCTCGGGAATATAAGTGAATATCACACTGACCAGGGCCAACATTTGCACGATGACTTCGTTCAAGCCGACTGACGTCACGGACGTAATGCCGCTAGTGTTACGCCTACTGCGGGTCATCGGAGTTTGGGACGTGCCACAATATCGCTACAGGTACGTCGCGGTGTTTCTGTTCTACATTTTCGGCATTCTCATCCCCAAACTGTGCTTCGGCTATCCGACGCTGGAAGCATCGATCCGCGGTTACACCGAGCTAATACTCGAGACGAACGTGTTTGCCGGGATGCTGCAGCTTTATCTGTGCTATAATCACTTCGTACCGTTGGTCGACGAATTGCGAGCGTTCGCTGCTATTGGTAAGAGTAGCGAAGACGATACCATGACTGCTATTCGCAGGTTTTTCTTTGTGCGGTGTTTCATATCCTCTCCAATCCTCATCGTATAGTGTTCCAAGACAATCAACCCATGCTACTCAGGACCAACCTCACGGATCTGAACCTTCGGATCCACAAGTACACCCTGTGCTACTGTCTCTACATGTGCTGCGTCTGTACGGTGTACTGTGTTGCACCGTTGTGCAGTAACATTGCCGGCTACACCGCAGCGATGGCAGACACGGCGAGCAATAGCAGCAGCACCACGTTCGCCTTTACACTCTACCTCGAGCAGGGATTCTACTGGCTGGACAATCGTACCTCGTTGCTTGGGTACTGCGTCAGTACCGTGTTCATGTTGCCGCTCATGTACCTTTGTGCCTACACCGCAACGGTGAAGGTTGTGGCTGTTTTTAACATGATCAAGTACTGCCAAACGGTGCTGCAAATTGTGGTGTTAAAGCTTCGTCTGCTGAAGACACTGCCGGACGTACGCCAGCGATCCGACGGGATGTCTGAGGTATGGGTACTACATCAGAGAGCGCTTCGCTGTGCCGAACTGCTGGAGCTGGTACTTCAGCCCCTTCTGCTCATGCAGTTTGTGCTGTGCATCTTGATCTGGTGTATGATGTTGCTTTACTTCACCGTTTCTGTGAGTTACAATCATGCTTATGAGTTCCAAAAAAGCCACAACAATGAAACATCTCTCCCAATGTTTAGGGCTTCAATGTAAAGTTTATCAACATGTTTCTGCTCTTTCTGTTCGTGTCGATAGAAACGTTTGGCTATTGCTATCTCGGAACGCAGCTCTCGCAGGAGGTATGTACTGTAGCATTGAAATTTACTCTCTTGCAACTCTGTTTTGCACTTTTGCTTTTCTATACCCCCACAGAGCATCAACGTCGGGCAGGCACTGTACGCTTCCGGCTGGCACGAATACGATGTGCAAATGCGTAAGCACATCAGCTTCATGATTATGCGATCGCAGCGCCGGGTAGGGCTAACGGCGGCCAAGTTTTGCTTCGTCGATATGGAGAAGTTCGGAGCGGTGTGTGCCATCAGTTTATAAATTAGAGGGGGAGCGCGCTGTTACTTTATATTAAATTATTCTGACTGTCTTTTTATTCTCCTTCACTTAGATGCTCAACATGTCGTATTCCTTCTTCGTGGTGCTTAAGGATGCATTCTAATTACGGTGGCTCAGGCATATCAATCATTTATCCTCGATGTCAAGCTGCAGTAATTCGCAAGCAAAGCAGGAATCATTGGAGTGAAGTGCCCCTGAACGTCGGTTAGTGCGGGTATACAACGTGAATATCGCCAATTGAATCACTACTCCTCCCGCACCGCTTTCCAGCGAGACTGGCAATTCATTCACTTTAAATAAAATAAAATATATACGATTGAATGATGTATTTTTAATCTTCCCAATCCTAAACTGTCGCGGGGCGTGTTGTGTAACGAGCTATCCTTGCACTGGTCAGAGCTTTTATCAGTCAGTGGTTGACATTCGACCTGTCCCAACCACCAGAAAGAACAGAGTCTGGATGCTTTTCCAAGCGTTGCCGAACGACCGTGCCGTACTGCCGTTGCTCCTGTACATTCAGGAGCGGCTTGGACTCTGGGGTGAATCCTACCGGGTACGCTATCTGTTTGTTGTTGTGGCGTTTAGCATTACTGTTTGCATTCCGAAGTTTACTACTACCTACACCAATCTGGAAACGTTCATCTGCTCGATGGCGGAGCTTGTCTTCATGGGGAATGTTGTCGGCGGTTCGATGCTGCTCTGGACGGAGTACGATTCCTTCAGACAGTTCATCGAGCAGGTGAACAGTTTGACAAAGTACTGTAAGTACGCTTGAGATATCTCAGCTAGGATTCTAATTTCAACAAAGCCTTCCCCATTTTTATGTTTAGTCTACAGAGACGATGCTCTGAGGGAGCATGTGTTGCCGTTTAACCATCGTATCCATCGCTACACCAACAGATACTGTTTCTCGATGATGATTTTAATCATGTTCTACCTTGTGGCACCGGTAATAACCAGCTTCGGGGTGTACTTTCAATCCATATGGCAATCTTACCATCAAACAAATAACACTATCCGTACCTGGGATATTTCACATCGACAATTTTCCCTCCACATGGAGCAAGATTTCTACGGACTCCAGCATCGGACCAACATTCTGCACTACACACTCTACATCGCAGTCATAGTGCCGATGATGTTCACAACGGCCTGTACCGTGCATATGAAGGTGCTGACTATTGCATCTTCTGTTCGGTACGCTGAAATGCTGCTCCACATTGTGATGCTCAAGGTGGACAGCTCACCCAAACAGAAGTCCATCCGCGAAGAACTGCATGACATTATCCATGTACATCAGCGGACACTCGACTGCATCGCCCTGCTCGTGAAGGCCTTACAGCCCGCCCTATTACTACAGCTTGTGTTTTGTGTCTTTATCTGGTGTTTGATGATGCTCTACTTTACTATTACTGTGAGTAACACTGCGCGTTTGAGACTGTTTTGTGCATAGCAACTAATGTTCGGCCCTTTTCTCATAAGGATGGCTTAAGCGTAAAATTGATCAACATCGGAATAATGTTCCTCGTCATCACGATCGAAACATTCAGTCCGTGTTATTTTGGAACGCGTCTCTCTACCCAGGTAATGTTGTCCCACATCTGTACGTGTTTGTTTTGGCTATTAATAAGCAACACTAACTTATCATATACACCCACGGGGAGTAATAGGCAGTGGAGCTTTCTGAGAGTGTGTATGCCTGCGGATGGCCAGCGATGGACCGTGACATCCAGCAGGGACTGCGCATGGTGCTGCATCGCACGCAATCGCCGGTCGGCATAAAGGCAGGTAAATTTTGCTTCGTCGATATGGAACTGTTTCAGAAGGTATGTAGAGATTCTCTCCATTAATCAACTACATCAAACTAAAGGTTTTTGCACGAGAATTTCTATCCCTTGCAGATGGTTAATAAGTCCTACTCCTTCTTCATCGTGCTGAAGGATGCCTTCTAGGGCGGGAATGATGTAAGGTCGCAAGCAGACAGGATTGGAATCTGATGAATCTCCGTTTTTCCGTTTCGAACAAATGTTTCCTCTAGTACATCTGAACAAAGAATCAACGTTTGGGAATAGATCTTCAGAAACGAATCAACAATTCCCAGACATGCTTTGTCAGCATGAATGAGTGTAGATCATTACAATAAATGCGTGCGATTCTTAGATAGCTAAGCGATTCTTCTTAAGCCGTGATGTGTTGAATTACATCACCTTTTAGAAATTGTATTTGCTCATTTCACGGATTTAGCTGGATTAAGCGAAGAGCTGGATGAGGAAGAGCATGAATAGAAACTCACTCACAATTAATTGAATCATTTGAGAGTTACATTCGTTACAGTTACAGTTCGTTATCCCAGCCTTGCCATCTTAATTTGGACCTACCATGCCTCCTCTGTCCTTGTGGACGGCCTTAAAAGACTTTACGGGTGGGGCGTCCGTTTCCATGCGTACAACATGGCCAGCCCACCGGAGCCTGGCGAGCTTGATACGCTGCAAGACAGTGAGGTCGCCTCGTATCTCGTATAGCTCGTCATTATAGCGGTTCCGCCATTGTCCTTGCACACATACGGGGCCAAGTATCCTTCTGAGCATCTTCCTCTCGAACGCCGCTAAGAGGGTTTCGTCAGATTTGGACAGTGTCCATGTCTCAGAGGCGTATGTGAGTACCGGTACTATATAGGTACTATATAGTCCAAACTACGTCCGTCGCGACAGGTTCTTTGAGGTGAACTGATTTTTCAGACTGTAGAATGACCGGTTGGCAGCCAGCATCCTTGCGCGCAACTCAGCTTCCATGCTATTGCCATTGCTGACCTTTGACCCAAGATAGGTGAATTGTGGGACGACTTTAAAAGTGCGTTCACCTATCTGAACGTCACGCCTACGTAGATTCTGATTATTTATTGATAGGCCCGCTGATGTTGTCACCATCAGTTTGGTCTTTGCCTCGTTTATCTGCAATCCGAGGCTCTCTGCCGCCTGCTCGATCCCTTGGTAGGCTTCTGCTACATAGGAGAGCCGCAGACCAATGATGTCAATATCATCAGCGTATGCCAGGATCTGGGTTGACTTATAGAAGATGGTTCCCGTAGTCTCCACCTCCGAGTCACGGATGGCCCTCTCTAGCGCCAGGTTGAATAAGAGACAAGCAAGCCCGTCCCCCTGGCGCAGACCTTTGGTGGTAGCAAAAGGTCCTGAGAGTTTTCCATCCACGCTGACCTTGCAAATGACGTTGGTCATAGTCATTCTAACTAGCCTTATCAGTTTGGCCGGGATACGTCTAGCATACAAACTTTTTTTCCCTGATCGGAGTAGAAAGCAAGAATTTCTATTCCATTTTACTGAGGTTTTTGTTTTTTTGCAAATGCTCAAAAAGTGCTATTCTTTCTTCGTGGAGCTTCAGGATGTACTTTTAAATGGAGTTTATTAATCATTTAAACGGCGCTATGCTACAAAAAATCTGATACAAAAAATAAAAACAAACTGTCAACTTCGACGTGATGTCGTCCTGAACTGCGATTCATCGATCGGTTTATGCTCTTAATACATCTATAAGTGAACGTTTTTGTTCTCACCACCAAATGTTACATAGTGCTTACATTAACTGCATTTACCACGAATAAAACAAACAGCCAATAGGTAAACACCAATCAATTGTGACATTTGTGTGACCCACACGTTAAGTTTCTTCTCATCCTGCTGTAAAACATGAGCTACCTTTTCCTGGCTAAACTATCAGTACGCTGCCTGCCTTAGACATTCGACCAGTCCCAACCACCAATGAAAGTACAGATCCTGGATGCTTTTCCAAGAGTTGCCGAACGATCGTGCCGTCCTGCCGCTGCTGCTGTACATTCAGGAGCGGCTTGGGTTTTGGGGTGATCGTACCACCCGGGTACGCCATCCGGTCGCTTTCGTGGCGTTCTGGATTACCGTGGCCATACCGAAGCTTGCGACTGACTACAGTGATGTGGAATCGTTCATCTGCTCAATGGCTGAGCTTGCTTTCGTGGGAAACGTTTTCTGCGGTGGGATGGCGCTCTGGTCGGTGTACGATGCCTTCAGACAGTTCATCGAGCAAGTCATCAGGTTGACGAAATATTGTAAGATTGCCGCATTTAGGGCATTATGTGTAGGCCCGTTTTTCTGTGAAGTTGGATACATTTTATTTCTCCAGTGTACAGAGACCATCATCCGCTACAGACTGTACGGGAGCAACTGTTGCAGTTTAACCATCGAATCCATCGCTACACCAACAGATACTGTTTCTCGATGATGATTTTAATTGTATTCTACCTTGTGGCACCAGTAATAACCAGCTTCGGGGTGTACTTTCAATCCGTATGGCAATCTCACCATGATACAAATGACACTATCCGTATCTGGGAAATTTCTCAAGTGGCACCACATCGGCAATTTTCCCTTCACATGGAGCAAGATTTCTACGGACTTCAGCATCGGACCAACATTCTTCACTACACACTCTACATCGCAGTCATAGTGCCGATGATGTTCGTAACGGCCTGTACCGTGCATATGAAGGTGCTAACTATTGCATCTTCTGTTCGGTACGCTGAAATGCTGCTCCACGTTATGATGCTCAAGGTTGACAACTTGCACCGAATACCCAACCAGAAGTCCATCCGTGAAGAACTGCATGACATAATCCATGTACATCAACGGACGCTCAACTGCATCACCCTGCTCGTGCAGGCTCTACGGCCCATTCTAATGGTTCAGCTCGTGTTTTGTGTCTTTATCTGGTGTTTGATGATGCTTTTCTTTACCATTGCAGTAAGTAGCACAGTGCGCTGGACAAACGTTATAAGCACACGTTAACTTATTTGATTGTGTGCCCTTTTTCGCCAAGGATAAGCTCAGTGTTGCGTTTTTCAATCTTGCGATACTGTTCGTCGTCATCACGATCGAAACGTTTAGCGCGTGTTATTTTGGAACGCGCCTCTCTACCCAGGTAACGTTGTCCGACATATGCGTGTTTTGTCTATTTTTAAGCAACACTAACCACAAACTCATAAACGTCCCCGAGTGGGTCCCGTAGGCAGTTGAGCTCTCGAAAAGCGTGTACGGTTGCGGATGGCCAGCGATGGACCGTGACATCCAGCAGGGACTGCGCATGGTGCTGCATCGCACGCAATCGCCGGTCGGCATACAGGCGGGCAAGTTTTGTTTCGTCGATGTGGAGCTGTTTCAGAATGTATGTAGCGATTGTCTCCATTAACCAACTATATCAAGCTAAAAGGTTTTTTGGACGGGATTTTTTACCCCTTGCAGATGGTTAATAAGTCCTACTCGTTCTTTATTGTGCTGAAGGATGCCTTCTAGAAGCAAAATTTAAGGGTGCTCACATACACTAGCAAGCAGAATAACTTCTTCTTCTTCTTCTTCTTCTGGCTCAACAACCGTTGTCGGCCAAGGCCTGCCTCCGTAACACTTTCTTGTGGAGTTGCGCTTTCAGTGACTTATTGATTCCCCCCATAGCAGGATAGTCAGTCCTACGTATGGCGGCGCGGTCTCTATTTGGGGCTTGAACCCATGACGGGCATGTTATTAAGTCGTACAGGTTGACGACTGTACTACGAGACCGGCAGAATAACAGTGTAATAAAACCGTACCGCTATAGAGCGCTAGGATACATATCGATCGGAATTCAATCGGAATCTGATACACCGCGACTCCCGGACAGCAGGGCCTGACACAGAAGCCTTACCCCGGTGGTAACAACACATGTCATTATTATTCTAGCAATCAAGGTCCCCCGGCCGCCATGGTTTCTCCGGCCCTCCGGCACATCAAACAACGGGTCACAAAGTAGTAGTAGTAGTAGTGGTAGCAACACGCACTCGGGCCTTCGGGCCTTTTGCATATTAATATTCATACCGATCGGGCATAATGGCGCGCGCTGCCACCCGATTTACTTTGTATGCCAATGGAACAATGAGCGCTATCGGGTTTCTTCCTTCTCTTCTGTTATATCCTTTTGTGAGCATTTGTTTGTTTTTCTTCTCTGAGCTTTATTCTTCACCCTGACATCCTGTCACCATCCGACGTCAGTTTTGCTTCGTCGGCCACCAATCAATATTGTGCCGGGTTTGGAAGTTGGAAATAAAAATGGGAGATTTACTAACGATCCAATATCGTTCTGTGTCCCCACCCTTCCCACAAAGACACTATATTTATCACTACACACTCACATACACTCCACTTCATTCCGTGCAGTGCATTGCACCTTTTATGGAGAGAGGGGAAAGCAAAGACCCCGAGAAGCGAGAGCATTCTCTCACTAAACGAATGTGTCCTATCATACAAAAATAGCGCCATTTCCGGACACCACGGTAGGCAGGATAATGGGCAGGATGAAGAACTGCAGCAGCAGAGCATCGCAGAGCAGCAGCAGCATCATCAGCCGACATCGGTTGTGTCGGATCGATGCCGATAGGTCGGTTGTTGACATCTTGTGCCCGAAGTCGGTTGGTTGGTTGGTTGCGTCTATCTATCTAGGAGAGAGGCAGCAAGGGGTGGGGGGCCAAAATGTCGACCATTGCCATCACGGCCGGTTCTAATTATATCTCCGGTGGTGCCGGCACGGCCGGTGGCAATCGTACGATGTCGGTTGCTTTTTTGTTTAGTTTGTTTTTATCACATCGACCCATTCCGCATAACAAGATCGTTCGATGACAATGTTTTTTGCTCTTGTTTTTTTTATTTGGGAGGGAGTGAATAAACACGACACAAATAACCCAAATTACAAATAAAGGGAATTTATTTCTCTAGTATAGTTCTGAAGACCGACAAAAACATAGTATTTATTACACACACAAAAACAAAAACAGGAATAAAATAGAGCAAGGTCCCCCAAGTGAACTTCACGCTTGAATGCGTTGACTGAGGGTGTCTCAATAATAAACTCTAAAATGACAGACCGTATAATTATGATGGGCATGATAGACGGTAATTTCACCAGGTTCACCAGCAAAGCACTCCCCTTCTGTGCATTTATATAAAAAAGGTAATTATTATAAGGTAAATGCAGCCATTTGATATTAACAAAGATTGAAGGAAACAAACATACAGTGTACCACTAAATTTGTGGTACAGGTACATAGAATTATCATACTACAGCCATTGCTGTTGAATTTTGGCTCGAAGGCATGGTAGTATTTTTGTAATTTTAAATTACAGTTGTCATACATCTGCTCAAATATTGCAAATTTTGTAAATTTTGCATTGTAGATTTATTATAATTTCTACAAGAATAAAAAAATCGATACATTAGAAACAAAAATTTATGCCTTAAAGAGAACAATTGTGATACGTTGTCAAAAATTGGTGCTGTAGAGACAAAAATAGGTGGGTTGGAGCATAAATTTAGCGCCAACGAATCTAAGATAGCTTGTAATGTCTGAAAAAAAAATAGTTTGTATGATCCTTGTACTTTTTGCGACAATTATGTTATGTCATTGAAGAAAGTCAATCAATTAAATGATTCACTTCAATTCAAAACATGTGTTTAAGCAATAATTTGGCCATTATGCAAGATAATACACAATAGTATGCTTTAAATGTAGAATTTACATAGGATTTCAAATGATTCATTCCACCGCACATCAAAATGCGGTCCGAGTGTACGAGAACGAGGCTGGTCTCGTGGTACAGTCGTCATATCGTACGACTCAACAGCATGCCCGTCGTCATGGGTTCAAGCCCCAAATGGAGGGACCGAACTGTGACCCCTCCTCCCCTCCCCCCACCCATCATACGTGTAGGACTTGACTAATCCTATGCTATGTGTAATCAATAAATCACTGAAAGTCAAGCTCTCTCACCTAAGTGGTGTACAAACAGGGCCTATAGAGACTATAGACCCGATAATGGTTGTTGTGCCGAAGAAGAATAAGAAGAAGACGAAGAAGAAGAACCACGCACGAGTACGAGTACGAGAACGAGACGAGTACGAGGCTAATTTACTTATTCGTTCCTCTTGGGAAGTACAATCATTGCTGCTAACTTTTGGCTCTAGGGCATAGATTTTGGACTCTTGTAGGAATTATGATAAATGTACAAGATATTTCAGTAGATTTACATATTACATATTATGTACATATTATTTACATATCACAACTTTAGCTGTACCTTACTAAAGCGCAAGAAAACAGAGTAATTTTATTTTGCGATTTTTTGTAATGAAATTCAATTAATTCTCATGACATTGTTTACAACTTAAAATACATGCTGATTTTTTCAATCTATTTACACTTTCAAAATTTGCATAACAATTGATACATTCTGAATTCTATCAAATTAATTATTAAAAAAGATTATTAAAAAAATGGAATACACAGCTTCAGACAAAAGGTTTAAATGTGTCAATAAAGCAATTGACTTATGACCGAAAATTGATGCCTTAGAAACATAAATAGGTGATTTAGGGACAACATTTAGCGGCAACGACTGTATATTCTTATGACTATTACCGAACTAGAATCTCCAAAACATGTAGCCTGCGTAGGCCAGTGGCCTTCGCTGCTCAAGAATACTAAATTTAGACCTTCAAGGTCTGTAGTAAGGTTCATTTAATCGCAGATGTACCATCAATTGTTTGACTTCAAATAATGATGTTTTTTTTTACATTTTATCCAAAATGTGATTGACAAATTATGATTATATTCGAAATCACTGCTCAAAAAGATTATCTATCGAATAATGGCAACGAAATGTGAACTCTAGCTTGAGAATTGGACAAAATATTGCAAAATGATTGCAAGAAATTTAAGTATACAATCAATTTATTGAGCAACTGTAGCTGTACATATTAAAAGGCTCCAACTGTAGCCATGATCCCAAAATACCAACTAGCCACAGCAGTAGGCGGCCGTGTTTCACTAAACAAATTTGCATCGATTTCAGGTTACCAAGGTAACCCCCACCCCAGTATATGTTACAAAATTCTCCAAAAATCATCTCCCCATTGACCCTGAAAGACACCACCACCCGCTGTGATGCAAGAATCTGTGATGAGATCACCTTCAAAAATCGGCCCAAAAACCCCAAAAATTAAGAAAAAAAAACTTGCCCATCGAACCTACCCCAAAGCCCCGCCACAAAAGTGACCAACCGGAACGCCGATTTTGGGAGGTGTGTGTGTGTGTAAGAAAGGTTAAATGGCTACAACAAAACAAACTGCTTACCATCGCCGCTATCATGATTCCTTCCACGAGCGTCGCCATGATGTTGCTGTTGTCTGTCTGCCTTCTTGTTGATTGTTCTTTCTTCACAACAGGGTCGGGTTAGAAGCCGGCCCTAGTGGTGGCCCTAGCTAGATAGGTTCTTCGTCTAATCGTGCTGCTCACTTTTCCTTTCGTTTCGTTGTGCTACAGACAGTAGGCAGGAAAGCGCGCCGTTGAAGCGGCACAAGTTTGCACAGTTAGAGACCGCAGTAGCACACAACACACCAAGAATCTTCACTTTCACAGCACTCTTGGGGTATCAGTTCCGCCTGTCTGCGGTCCCACCAAAATCGGGGAGGGTTTGGAGTACACAGAGAGCGCGAGAGAGAGACACTGAGAGTCGTAGTCGGTTTCCGGTTGGGGAGCGCGCTCGTTGTTCAAGCTTAATTGCACTTGAAATAAAATCAATTCACTGAGTCGACGATTGGCGCGATGATGTTCGTGTTTCTTTGCACTACGTACACCTCACAGCCTGTGCAAGAACTGCAATTCATCACAAAACCACACACACACAAACTCTATTCGAGATGCATTTTCTTTTGCATCGGCTTCACACTCTCGGAGTGCTCTCTATTGTGTTTCAACCGGGCGATGACGTTAACGGGTTCTCTAGGTCTCCTCGTCCTGCCGGTAGTTTGCTGTCAGAATTGGTGACGTACCTACACACAAACACACACACACACGCACACACATGCACGCCTCTTTGCCACGATTAAATATTAATCGATTTTTCACAGCCTGCTGCTTTGCGCCACCGCGTCCTGTGCTATGGTGTGGACTTGGCGCGACACATCCAAATTCGGCTGGTGCGTGCTTTGGGCGATCAAGCTTCCGTTTCGCGTCCGCTGGTAGCACGGAGGGGTAGCACAGGCAGCGGCGGCATGCAAATTAGCAACTCGGACGCGTCAATAGGCAACGCGGCACAAATGCGGCAACAAAACCACCCTCCTTCTCCCTGGGATGCTGATTGCGCTGCTGGGGGTTGGTTAGCAAAAGAAATTGTCGCCGTCGTCTGTGCTTGTCCACTTGACCACACAAGCCCTGTGCTCTCGCGCATATATCACACCATTTGATGTATATTTTTGCAAACCCCCAGCCCTATTTATCCACTCACGGACAACGGCAGCAGCAGTAGCAGCAAAAAAAAGGGGCACGTCGCGCGATAACTAATATAGCGCAAATACACCGCGACTACGCCGCTAGAACACACACACGCACGCACGCTAGAAAAATACACAACGTACGAACAATGGGCACTAGAAGACGCGGAACTGAGCAACTAATAGAACCAGAACGAAACAAAGAAAGAAAGAAAAAAGAACGAAGTGTCGCGGAACCAATTCTAACGCCGTCCCCGTGAAACCGGTCCGTCACCACTAACACCGCGGTGCGCGCAAAAATCGCAGGGACAGTCTAGCTGGCTGGCTGAGAGGTACGGGCACAGGCTGGCACACACTACTCCCTCGACCGACGGCGATCCGTTGACTGAGTGTACGGTCGCAGTCCGTACCCCCGGAGGGGGCGCTGATGGTACCACACGCCGTTCGCGGTTGCGCGCGCGTGCGTGCCGTCAAGGTTCTGCCGCCGTTGAAACGTCACTCGCCGTTACTCTACAAAGACACACACACAGATACAGACAGTAGAAAAGAATTAGTGGGGAGAGCATATATTCACCACAGTAGGTGTTTGTTAGGGAGTGTGTGCGTGTATGTGTTTGGGGAGTGTACAAGAGACCCGGGAAGTGAAGATTAGACCGCGTGCTTCCTTCCGCAGCCGAAGGATAATCACCACTGGCTACTGGCTGCTTGCGGTTTGTATTTTGGACATTGGACTACGTACGTTTGAGTTTTTTTTTTTAATGAATACCAAAAAAACGCGTTATCAGCGGTCCGGATTACCGCCGAAAATCAACGCTCAGCGCAACGGAAACGATGATCACGGTGAGTTGTCTTCACAAATGCATTTTTTTACTTTTAAATTATCTCTCCCAAAAAAGAAGGTGTTGATAGCGCCTGTTTTATCTTCTATCTGCTGTGCTGTACGCCTTGTAAGATAACGCCTTGTAAGAAAAGTACACAAAAAAGAAACGCGATTTGATAGAACAGCTTGCGTTTAGAGCGCTTCTCACCTGCGCAACATCGCACCAGCACCTCATAATGACTACGAAAGGTACGTCTTCTGTTTTTTTTCGCTTTTTTGTTGCCTTTGTTATGTTCAAGCGATCGGTTCGGTCAGTTCAAGGATAAGCTTAGAGAGGTTCAGGTGTTTCTAACCTATTGCTTCAGCAACAACAAAAAAAGTGTGCAAGCGCAAACGCAACAACAAACACATTGCGTCAATCGCGCATCTGCAGCCAAAAGCGCGCGTGGAGAGAGGCACACGTGTTTACACACAGACAGAGAGGGGGGGGGGGGGGAGAAAACACTATTAAATTCCATGGCTTTTGCCGCCCCAAAAATGCCAGTCAAAAATGGTTTGTTTAAATCTATCCGTAATAGAGCGGATAATACACCAATTCCGTCTTGATATCAACAATCAATAGCATTTAGCCGGAGTGCGCAACCGTTTAGGGAGTGGGAAATGGGGGAGGTTTAAAACTGCCCCATCATTAAACCTCGCGGGGAGACCACTCTGTTTGTGTGTGCCTGATTGTGCATGCAAAAGTACAATCCGTCCACTTTATCTTCAACCAACACCAACACCAACATCACAACCGTTTAAGTCGAATGATGATAAAACCAACAACGGGTTATGAGTATGTGTCCTCCCCCCCGCCCCCTCCGACGCGTCTGGGCCGCGGACGTGCGCTTCGGTTTTCTTATGATTATGGCCAATTGAGCATTGTGTTCAACCTTCAGACGGCAATGTTTGCATAAATGTGGTTTGATTTGTTTCTCGTGTCCGCCTCTGTGTGTGTTTCGTGAGCAAATAAGCTCCACTTATTTGTGGGGACGTTTGTTAGTACCATCACGCAACGACCGACGCTCCTTAACAACCACCACCACCAACCAAAACCCCGATGCTAATTCCCAATCAATTAAACATTCACAGAGCTTCCGGATTTTCGGTGAGTGTGTGTTAGTCTTTGTTTTTATTCTTCCCCCTTGGTCAGTTCGTCTTCTTACCTTCGTACACCGTAAACCGGGGCCGGTCCCGATTGACCCACTGCACGCTCTTCAGCCCGGCGTCCACCTCCCGGTTCAGCTCCTCGTACCGCGCGAGCATGGCCGTGCGCGTCCGCTCGATCAGCTGATCCAGATCGGCCTTCGTCAGCCCGGCGGTCGGGATCGGCTCGAGCGTATCGATTATCACGTGCCCGTCGTCGAAGATGTGCCGCTTCGACTGGATGAAGTACATGTGCGAGAAGACAACCGGCACGATCGGGACCTGCGCCTCGATGGCCGTGTGGAAGGCACCCTTCTTGAACGGTAGCATACCGCGCTCGGGATAGCGCGTACCCTCCGGGTAGATGTACATCTTTGCGCCGTCCTCCGTCAGCATGCGCTTACACCGGTCGAACGATTTCATTGCGGAGGGGCGGTTTTTACGATTTATGTACTGCACACCCGCCAGCCATGCGGTCGGGCCGAAGGGGAAGAGAAACAGGAGCTCCAGCTTGGCAATCGGCACCACCTTGCGCAGTATGTCCCAGAGGATCATCATACCTAGAAGCAAAACAAAAAAAGAGGGAAGCGATATTAATCCAGTTATTTACAAAAAATCGATGAGAACAACGCTTTAATTCCCTTAACACACGTAACCGGTGCAGCACACACACACACACACACGCCACAGTGGGTATCGATTTCCGAGGGAAGGCCATGGGAGAGGTGGGTTGAGATATTACAACATCAGACCACCACGAAAGCAACCAAAGTTCATTAACAAGATCCGTTATCGCCTTAAAATCGATCCGTTATCGCCTTGGAAAAGGGGTTTATATATTCAAACCCCAAAGTTCCACCTGCTGATAAAACCACGCGTGTGTGTGTGTGTGTGTGTCACACCACACCCTCTTTCCCATTGTTTCACCCTCACCCAATATATCCATCGAGGACTGGTGGTTGGTGAGAACGATGGCACCTTTCGCCTGGCGCAGAATTTGCGCATTCCGCAGCTCCCACGTGATGCCGAGCAGCTTCGAGGCGCGTGCTATGACCGTGGCAATGATTCTGTGCATTATTTAAAACAATAATTAGTTATATATCTTTTTTTTAAACCCCCCGGAAAGGCTCACCGGCAGTTGTCGATGTTGCGCGGCCGGAGCAGCGAGAACGGCGCAAACAGTGTGGTGAACGATTGGGTCGCGAAGTAAATCATGCCGTACTTGCTGTAGTACTTAATCTTGTTGCCCCGCTCGCCCAGCTTAGAGAGGACGGTTAGCAGCACGAATATGCCAAAGCAGGCGGCACACGCGTACAGGTAGTAGCGCACAATCCATCCTAAAAAAGGAAAGGAAACTGGTAAGTAAAATGAGCCTTATTTCTTTAATTCACTTACCTAAGCTGCACAGAAAACACCCGGCCATGGTGTACCAGTGCTATTGTGTGTGTTACTGCGCCTGTAGTAGCAAGCCGACTATGTCATCCCAATGCGAGTGCGACCAGTTCGGTAATGTTGTTTTCGGCGGTGATAGCCCTCCCGAAAATTGAACGATCGGTCTTGTTAGCGGGCCTGATAACCAGCATCAAGAGGGGAGCGGGGGGGCACACATAAATTGGCGCACTTCATCCTCCCTTCCCCTTCTGATAAGGTTATTACTTCGCGCCGAACGTCACACCACTCTCCCGCCGGTAGCGACATTATCGAACGTATCGCGCGCGCGCGCTCGCTCCTAGGTGACGACGAGACGAGTTAGACGAAAACGTTCCCAAAATGCCTATTATCGACGTGTTAATCTACAGCGTGTTTTCTTTCCCCCATTTAACGTTAAGTACCGGCGCCGGAAAACGGCGTCCAATGTGGCGCTTTTTTGCTGCTCTTTCTGTGATTTAATTATGTATTTTTTTTTTTTGTTCTTTTTTAACCGTGATGAAACACAGGTGGTGTGGTGTAAATAGAGGATTTTGCTTACACATCAATCGCAATTAGTCTAGTTGTTTTTTTGTTGTAAGTTGTTACGCTACACCTGTCCGCGAGATCTGTGAAGAGTAGCGGGCGACAGGACGAAGTGTGTCCCTGTGCTAAACGTAGTATCTATACATAAATAAAACATTTATAAATATACGCTAAACGTTACCGAGAGACCACTATGGCGCGCAGGGGTTTAAAAAGGATTACACTATACACAATTAAAGGGAAGTTAGTTAGTTTAGACGAGCTTAAGATCGAAGAGTCTTGGCCATTGACTGGAGTGTTTGAAAATCCATTATCTATACTTGTATGTTAGTAGCGTACACACTTTGCCTTTTGCTTTCAACAGCGTTTTAAAAGATAACTTCCCCATTTACTGCTGCTTTCCCTCTTAAAATCGGATCTTCTAATCGCTAACCAATAAGTTTAATAAGTATTCTAACTTGCCTAAATGTAAGTGAAGGGGAGGAGAGTATTTTAACTATACAATGAAGAGCAGTATGCCCAACACTTTACATCCGAAGCGACGGGTCGACCCCCAGCAGCGCCCCATCATCGCCACCCATCATCGAGTACAGCAGGGAATGTTGTTGTGATGGTGGCTGTTGCTGTGGCTGTTGTTGCATCGTTGGCATCGCCATCTCCTGCACCGCACCGTACAGCGGTGCGCAGTGCACCTTAAGATGCGACTCGTAAGCATCCTTCCGCACGAACCGGGCCGCACAGGTGGGGCAGGTGAAGTGTCGCTCCGCCTGCTGATGGATGCGCTCGTGCCGGTGCAGCTTGTCCCGCCGCGAAAACCGCTTCCCGCACGTACCGCAGCCGAACGGTTTCAGCTCGCTGTGCGTTTGCTGGTGCCGATCGTACTCGCGCTTGCCGACGATTTGCTTCCTGCACACGGGACACTCGTACGGGCGCGTGTCTACCTCGGCCGGGTGGATGGCCTGATGTGCGCGCAGGCTCGCCTTACTGAGGAACCGTTTCGGGCACTTGGTGCAGCTGTAGATTTTGCTCGACGGTGGAGTCACTGCTACAGGTGGTGGTGGTGCGGCTACGGGCTGCACGGGAACGTAACTCGGTGGCTGTTCGCTGTGTACAATCGGTTCGGAGGCTTGCAGCAGTTGCGCCGGTTGTGGTGGTGGAATAGGAGCAGTTACACTCAACCCAAATGGTGCTGGTTCCTGCTTCACCATCTCACCCATCCCGAACGGCAACGGTTTCCCCATACAGTACCGCTCGTGATCGTACAGCTTGTCTTTCTGCGTGTACACCGCACCGCACCGTATGCACGCGTGCTGCGTTTCCTGCGCATGATGAAAGCTCCGGTGGCGTATCAGATCCGCCTTGTTCGCGAACGATCGCGGGCACAGATCGCACCCGTGCGGCTTCACCCCCAGATGGGTGCGCATGTGCTTCTTGAGATTCGTGTTGCGCGAAAAGCTCTTACCGCACTGGTCGCACGCGTACGGCCGCACACCGGTATGCACGAACGTGTGCTTCTTCAGGTCGGACCGCCGCAAAAAGCCCTTATTGCACTGGATACAAATATAGGGCCGGGTGACCGCGTGCGAATCCCGTATGTGCGTAATGAGAAACATCCGGATGGAGGTTTTGTACTGGCAGAAGATGCACGCGTACGGTGCGAGCAGATCGTGATCCTGCATCTCGTGCAGCTGGCAGGCGGATGCGGCTGCGAACGCCACGTCACAGTACTTGCAGGTGAAGACGACCGTTTTTTGGGGCGCCGTGTTCGACGCTGCCGTGTGGAAGCTGGTGTCCGGCAGCCCGTTCGGCGCTGTCCCACCCGGCGCTGTATCACATTTCAGTTCGTCTTCCTCCTCCTCTTCTTCCTCCTCGTCGCCTTCGTCTGCGTCGGAGCCTTCCGGCTCTTCCTCTTCGGCGTGCGGTTCGGGCTGTAGTGCTGCTGCCGGATCGCCACCATTCACCACACCACTCGGCTCGAAACGATGCGGCAGGCTATCGTTCGAGCTTTCATAGTCCCGCGATGGATCAATTACAATCATTTCCATCTCCTCATCCTCATCGTCGTCCTCTTCCTCCTCCGTTTGCTCGCCAGTCGGTCCCACTGTCGGACCATCCTTCGTGTGCAGTATGTCTTCCTCCCCGAGCAGTAGCTTCCGTTCGTTTTGCTTGCAGCGCTCCCGGAAGGCGGCAAAGTCGTCCACCTTCTCCAGACACGGCTTGCAGATCCATCTCGGCAGCGTATCGTGCTGTGTGACCTACAAAATGCAAACAAAAACAGGGATGAACCACACACGCACTTCCCAAACAGTAACGAATCACTTACATCCAGCTGCAGACAGCCCTGTATCCGCCCGGCCAGTGACTCTCCGCTGTGTGGCGTCTGCTGCTGGGCCGCGAAAATGTCCACCAGCTCCCCGTCCCGTCCCAAGCACAGCCGGCAAAGTTGCCGCTCCGCCGTTGCAGCCGGCCCATTAGCGATGTTCATCCCCAGTTGCAGCGGTGGTGGTGGCGGTGGCGTCGTTCCCTCCTCAAGCATCCGGGGACAGTGTTACTCTTCGTACTGCCGTGTGCGCACTTTGAGCCGTGTTTTGCCTTCACCATCAGCACATTGCTGTTGATTTTCCGCCGGCGAAGGGTGTACCGCCCGCTTGCCACCTGCTTATTGCACAATTCGTTCCAGTGAAACGGCACCGAGGAGAAGTTTTTTTGTAGGAAAAAGCCACAAAAACACAACAAACAAACAGGGACGGAGCTGCTGCTGCTGCTGCTGCTGCACACAAATAGCGTACGCAAACGTCAAACGCGCTACGCTGCCAAACATACAGTGATAGACGGATGGAACGCAACGCTGCTGTGTGTATTGATGTGACAAAATTTTAATTTTTGTATAAAAAAATATTTTCAATGTGTATTGGATTGGTAGAATATTAAGTTTTCAGTTATTTGAATACTATTTTTGTAGAATTTCAATTTTCC
Organism: Anopheles gambiae; assembly: GCF_943734735.2. Classification (NCBI taxonomy): domain Eukaryota; kingdom Metazoa; phylum Arthropoda; class Insecta; order Diptera; family Culicidae; genus Anopheles; species Anopheles gambiae. Next base: position 32,098,607 of record NC_064602.1, on the reverse strand, counting down.
GTACCAAATTTAGTGTTATTTTTATTGGCATTCACTGTGTGCTTGGTACAGAACTGACAGCACGAAAAAGACTGTGCTAGGTACACGGTGCTTACAGCATGGTGTGACTGAGGGTGTGGAAAACCAAGATGAATACTGACAGCATGCTGGTTTTGAAATTGTCGTTACAGTTTTCCAATGATTTCTGTTAAGTTTATTCATGAAAATATTGTAAAAAAAAATATTTTTGAAAAATTTTGCTTTCAATGTAGTAAAATCTGTTCAATTTTACTTTCTTAAATTATTGTGGACACAAGTATAAAACGCAAAGGGGAAAAAGACAAGAGCAATGCCCGATTAAAACATTTCTCATTAATCATGCTTTCAAGGTTGTTTTCTCATTTTACTTCACACCCGAAAACTCCTTCAAAAACGCTCTCAAACTAATCGCCACAATCCGTTCCGAACTTGTTTTCATTCACAAAATGACGTCATAAAGCGGTTTGCTGAGCTTTTGAATGAAAATGCACGTGCTTGATCCGGTCTGTCGACGTTTGAGAAGATCGCCACCCCGTTTAAACCATTTATCATCATCCCCTCCATCGGTATCCCACCACCTGTGCCCATATCGTAGCCGTTACAAGACGGCGACAAACCTAAATGTCGCGGAATAGCTGATGAGTTCGGGCATCCCTCCCCCGTTTGCGCCACGAGCTGATCAAGATCCACCACCACCTGGAGACGAGCAGACACTAACGCGTGATCATCTCCGCGCCGCACCTTTGGGAGGCGAACAGTTTAAGCTCATCCTCCAACGGTAACAGACACGCGTGGCTTGTACAGTGCTGTGAAGTGATTCGCGATACTTAGACGAAGCTTAGAACCATGTTGTCGCGTGGAAAGATCGCCACCGCGATCGTGCTCTGTACGATGGCACTGTTCTATCACGGTAATTACTCAACATTTCGCGCATTTCTTTATCGCAAAAAAACGGGGGAAAACTCGTGACTTTTCCAACGATGTCAAGGCCATTTCGTTGCGTTGTGTGTAAGCTCCCATCAAAAGCGAAAGTGTGCAAAGTGTTCGCGTTCCCGTTAGGTGCCGGAGAGGGGGGGATAAAATTGTGGGAGCGATCGTGTAATCGTAAGCGCATTTTGCATGCAGCGTAATTACGTTCCGTTCTAGCCGCCCGGTGGTGGGTATTCGTTCTTCAAAGGTTAGGAAATTTTTGATTAACAACGATTAACGACGTACCAAAGAAGATGCACCACGCTGGGGCATTGGAGACGTGCGTTTTCAAAGACGTGCGGTGGGATGAATCTTTGGTTGTTTGAACGATACCGGTTTACCTTGGACGTGGGAAGATGAGCCCCACATGTGTGTTGGATGAGAGAAGGGAGGCGAATATGCAGGCATCTCCACCGTGAACAACAACATCCACGGGGGGTGGGGCATCATGTATAAATACCGCTCAAGGTCGAATATTTTGAAGCTTTCCTGTTTGTTTTTTTTTTCCTGGTGGGCTTTCAGACATTTGCATGATTTGCATGAGGTTCGTCGCCATTAGTCACGGAGAAGGTGTTAATTTTAAACTCCGATGCAGTCGCCCGTGGAGTGACATTGAACGCCGATTTAATGTGGGACGGAATATTAGACGTTAATTATAATCGACCAGGAAACGGAACAGCATCAATTCGCGTGATCCCGTGATCAAGTCATCATACATAGTCAAAAATTCAATGTCCTCCAAAATGGAGCTTTTTGTGTAATCTTCATACGTCTTATCTTTACTATCACTATCTTTCGCATCGCTTCACAGCACAGAGTCAATCGTGTCCGGAGAAAAATGGTCGCTATCCCGTCCCCGACCAGTGTGACGCATACATCGAGTGTGTGGTAAGTGTGGTTCCGACTCCGACGATCATGTCTTGGCCTAGCAACTTCACAGTAACGCTTTCCCTCTGTAACAACAGGACGGTGAGCCACGGCGACAGCTCTGCCCGGACGGGTTGCTGTTCAACGACAAGGTATCGCTCTTCACCTACCCCTGCCAGTATCCGATCGACGTCGACTGTGGTAGCCGCACGCGCACGCAACCCCCCATCCCTACGGAGGACTGTCCGCATCAGTTCGGCTACTACAAGGTCGGTGATCGGGCCAACTGTGGACAGTTTAAAAACTGTGCCGGTGGTACCGCCTATGTGCTTGACTGCCCCACCGGGCTAGCCTTCAATTCGGCCACGTATCAGTGCGATTGGCCCGATCTGGTGGAGGACTGTGATGCGGAGGCGTACCTAGGCTTCAAGTGTCCAGCGCAGGCGCAGGGTCTGGTGCAGCCGGTACGATTCTTCCGCGCGCCGAACGATTGCCAGAAGTACTTCCTGTGCGTGGACGATAGGCCGCGGGTGAACTTCTGCGGACCGGAGCAAGCGTTCAACGAGCTGATCAACGCGTGCGACGGTGTCGCCAACGTGACTGGGTGTGCTTAGGGCCGCTTCACAGCGTGGACATCTACTTTCTAATACTCGATTTACGATGACTTATTAGGATTAATAACAACATAAACAGAAGGATGTAGTTGACACCTCACGATCGCAGCAGCAGTATGAATAAAGCTCGCGATCACCAAGAGAATACACGCGGGGGAAGGTTTTCCATCTGAAATTGACTAGAATATGGGAAGTACCGAGAAAAAGGGAGAATGAAGAGGTCCTCCGGATTATATCTTGCATCCTTCACGATCACCATATAGGGTAGATATCTCCCGTGCAATCGTTTTTTGTATAAACGCCCGCTGTTTTGCTTGCTGATGCGGTCGGTTCGCTTGCGCGATCGTTTTAATTCCGGGCCGATGAACAAGAAATCCATTATCCAGAACGTGAAAGTCGTAACCTAGAATGCACATAATGAAGCCCTAATAAATGACAGAAAGAAACGAATTAAATATGATTTCTTTGGGGTATAAATGATCAAAGACCAAACCTGTGTCATCTTATCCGCCTTGCCTTCCCAGCTTAACCGCTCGTCGTACTCTGGCTCGTGCTTTGTGCCGACGTAGATCGGTTCCCAGGATGCGTACGCACCTTCCCGTCGTGCCGTCACATGTATGTCCATTGTGTAGTCATCCTTCACTACCGCTAGCCATTCTACGTAGCCCGGAACCGTGTGACAGTTGGAGCATATCTTCTCGTGAAACTTTATCGCATCACCGCTTTGGAGATCCTCGAGCAGGTGGGCCTTATCCACCGGTACAGGGACGTCTTCTGCGACCTCAAACACTGGCAATACGTAAACGGAGGGGCTGTGCAGTGTGTACTGGTAGAAGGGGTGCGCGATCATGCGCAGGAACATCGGGATAAAGTTGGGATTTGGGTAGAGTTCGATGTCGCTCGCAAGTACAAAGTGTGTTCCGGCCGCACTGCGCGCAATGTTACGACCCACGTTCACAGGGTAGGTTAGGTTGTTGGCTGCCCGGAAGGTAGGTATTGAGGTTTTAACGTTGCGGAGCAGTGAATTCCAGGCGTTCGTCGCATTAGTGCAATCCACGAGAGGGACGGATAGCAACTCCCTGTAGTACGATACTGGCCGCGTGGGAAGATGCTCAAACTCAAAGTAAAGATGAAAGCTCACGAAGTCACGCACCAGCGCTCTCTGCTCGTGACACTCCAACAGATATTGGATCAGAGCTACCGATCGGTCAAGGTCGACTCCCGGCGCGTACAGTGCGATACTGACCGGTGCCAGCCAACGTTCCAGCAACGGGACCACATTCTCCAGGAAGGTGTAGTCACCATGCGTGGTGTAGGTTATGGTTTCATAGCAGTGAACAATCCGCTCTGGAGCGTAGAAGTTACGCAGAAGGTAGTGATCGCCGTGCGTCTCGAGCTGGAATCCATTCGACGGGGTGTTGCAGTTCAGAATCGTTCTACGAATCGCAAAGAGAAAGAGAGGAAAGAGAATGAGCTCAACAGTTAAAGTGTCGCTAATTGTATCAATCAATAATGGCTTGTGTGGAAAGATTGATAGAGGGTTTGGGGTGCTCTTATCGCACTGTTTGATAAAAGCCTGCAAAAGCCGTGCAGCTCTAAATGCACAACCGGTAAAGCAATTCATTAAAAGTTTCCTAAAAAAAAAGTGGAGAAAAAAATCATTCATAAAGACGCCTTGTCATGATGACGCTGCACATTGCCCTGTATCATGGAGTGTATTTTTTGGGGTCTTAAACACAGCCAAAACAAGTCGCTTATGCCCTCACCAACTGATAACAAATGTCTGATTAGGGTACAGCGTGGTAAAACATTCACCGTGCAAATAACTTCAGCCGGTTCCACTACCTCTCCAACCTCCACACTACATGGAGTGGAGATGTTTTACAATCAACACACAATGTCCCTCACACACTCGCCCGGAATATCACTGCCGGAAGTACTTACTTGAGACGGCGCAGCAGCGCTTCGTGGGAGGCTCCCTCCAACAGGTACTGGTTGCGTGCGTAGTTCCGATTGCCGTCCGCCGGAAGGTAGTAGTATCCGAGTAGATAGAACAGCACAAAGGACAAGATCACCAGTAGCAGCACCGTCCGGAGTACTGCCGAGCGGCGTGCAATCATCTCCACATCGTGTGGACGCAGCCGCTTACAAGATTTCGAATTAAATAATGGACTACTTGATTCACTCGGTGGAATGTTTCAAATGGTTAGGAGAAGTTGGCAACGTTGCTATGGAGGCTTCGATGACTTAATAAGATTAATAACAACAATTAAGAAGGAATGTAATAGGCACCTCACGATTGCAGCAGCAGTATGAATAAAGCTCACGATCATCCAGAAAATAAGGAGGCGTGTTTTCCATCAGGAATTGACTAGAATATGAAAAATACGGGAGACTGGGGAAGTCCTTCGGGTTATATCTTGCATCCTTCCCGATCACCATACATAGTAGATATCTCCCGTGCAATCGTTTTCCTCATAAAGGCTCGCTGTTTCGCTTGCTGGGGCGGTCGGTTCGCTTGCGCGATCGTTTTAATGCCGGGCCGATGAACAAGAAACCCATTATCCAGCACATGGAAGTCGTAACCCAGGATGCACATAATGAAGCCCTAATAAAGGACAGAAAGAAACGAATTAAATATGATTTCTTGGAGGTATTGAGAGCAAAGACCAAACCTGTGTCATCTTATCCGCCTTGCCTTCCCAGCTTAACCGCTCGTCGTACTCTGGCTCGTGCTTTGTGCCGACGTAGATCGGTTCCCAGGATGCGTACGCACCTTCCCGTCGTGCCGTCACATGTATGTCCATTGTGTAGTCATCCTTCACTACCGCTAGCCATTCTACGTAGCCCGGAACCGTGTGACAGTTGGAGCATATCTTCTCGTGAAACTTTATCGCATCACCGCTTTGGAGATCCTCGAGCAGGTGGGCCTTATCCACCGGTACAGGGACGTCTTCTGCGACCTCAAACACTGGCAATACGTAAACGGAGGGGCTGTGCAGTGTGTACTGGTAGAAGGGGTGAGCGATCATGCGCAGGAACATCGGGATAAAGTTGGGATTTGGGTAGAGTTCGATGTCGCTCGCAAGTACAAAATGTGTGCCGGCCGCACTGCGCGCAATGTTACGACCCACGTTCACAGGGTAGGTTAGGTTGTTGGCTGCCCGGAAGGTAGGTATTGAGGAGTTGTCGTTGCGGAGTAACGAATTCCAGGCGTTCGTCGCATTAGTGCAATCTACGAGAGGGACGGATAGCAACTCCCTGTAGTACGATACTGGCCGCGTCGGAAGATGTTCAAACTCAAAGTAAAGATGAAAGCTCACGAAGTCACGCACCAGCGCTCTCTGCTCGTGACACTCCAACAGATATTGGATCAGAGCTACCGATCGGTCAAGATCGACTCCAGGCGCGTACAGTGCGATACTGACCGGTGCCAGCCAACGTTCCAGCAACGGGACCACATTCTCCAGGAAGGTGTAGTCACCATGCGTGGTGTAGGTTATGGTTTCATAGCAGTGAACAATCCGCTCTGGAGCGTAGAAGTTACGCAGAAGGTAGTGATCGCCGTGCGTCTCGAGCTGGAATCCATTCGACGGGGTATTGCAGTTCAGAATTGTTCTACGAATGGGAAGAGAGAAAGAGAGAGGAAAGAGAATGAGCTCAACAGTTAAAGTGTTGCTAATTGATTCAATCGATGACGGCGTGAGTCAACCGGCGTGTGTGAAGAGAGCTTGGTGGGGGTTAGAGGTACTCTTATCGCACTGTTTGATAAGAGCCTGCAAAAGCCGTGCAGCTCTAAATGCACAACCGGTAAAGCAATTCATTCAATGCTGCCTCCAAAAAACCTGGAGAAGCTAAAAGCATGAAAAAGCCTGGTCATGATGAGGCAGCATCATGTGACGCTGCACAATACCCTGTATCGTGGAGTGTTATTTGGGGCATTAAACAACGCCAAAACAGACCGACTTCGCCCTCACCAACTGATAACAAATGTCTGATTAGGGTACAGCGTGGTAAAACATTCACCGTGCAAATAACTTCAGCCGGTTCCACTACCTCTCCAACCTTCACACTACATGGAGATGTTTTACAATCAACACACAATGTCCCTCACACACTCGCCCGGAATATCACTGCCGGAAGTACTTACTTGAGACGGCGCAGCAGCGCTTCGTGGGAGGCTCCCTCCAACAGGTACTGGTTGCGTGCGTATTCCCGATTACCACCCGCCGGCTGGTAGTAGTATCCGAGTAGACAGAACAGCACAAAGGACAAGATCACTAGCAGCAGCACCGTCCGGAGTACAGTCGAGCGGCGTGCAATCATCTCCGCATCGTCCGCACGCAACGGCTTATAGTTTGCTGTCATCTGATCGTTGTGCGATCAAACTAGGAGCTCTCGTAACAGCGGGTTCAAGTCTGATGTCTTTTCGGACGTACAAGCGAGAGAATTCCAATGTCTGGCGTGCAATGCATGTACGTTACACACACACACACACGGACACAAGCACGATTGAAAAAGGGGGAGCAGAATTGATTGAAATCGTTCAAACTTTGCTCTCTCTCCTCCTGCTGCTGCTGAAGCTCTCTACCAACGACCACTCTAACACATCGATCACGTCCACAATTCAACAAATAGTGCGCCTCGATGCGGTGACAAAAGCATCACAAATTAACACCTCGGAATAGGCAGAAGGGGGGGCCTTATGGTTCACGTCCGCCGCTGGAGTCGTACCGCACAGCGTCACCGTTGTCAACTGATTACGGTAGGTTCTGAATGATCGGTTAGTGAGACCTGGCCAACCTGGCTGGCTTATCGTACGCTCACTCGCTCTTTCGCTCTCTCATTGCGATACTCAAACGGTGTGTGCACCGATAAGATAAGGGTGGCGTTCAGTTTCATATCGGAATTTTTACCACCTCCCTTCACCCCGCTGCTGTCTGTGAGACGGCAATCAAGGGTGAACCGGTCATTTTCTGGGTTTGATCGATTTCGGCGTGTTTTGTTTTGTGAAATTATCGAACGGAGTCGTGGTAGCTTACGCATCATCACTTGGGAAATCTGTGCGTGGATGTTGATTAATAATGGGCTATTGATAACAAATCGGTTATCGGGTTCCATTGTACAACCGTTAAACGCACGGTTTGACAACATGGTCGTCATGGGTTCGGATCCTGTAGGTGAGATTGGAATTGGAGACAACTGGCATTTTCTTCTAGGTCCATTCTCAATTCAAGAAAAACTGAGGTTTTGTACCACTCCAAACCGGGAATATCTCTTGATCTTGAAGATATCCACGCTTTTTGAAGAATCTCTTGATCTCTTATAGTAACGATCATCATTCAAGCTATTCCAGCGAGAGTCATCATGAACAAGCGGCCTTAACTACTGTTTGAAATTGACGAACTTTCGCACATTCTTTAAAAAAGGAACACTTCTATGGAAATACATTTATTACTCCCGATGATTTCTCCGTGTCAGCCTCCCTCCTATTATTTCCTTCGTTTTTGTTTCCATTTTTAGACCTGTACACAATTAGTTTCCTTCTACACCTCCGTCCTTACTTTGTTCGTTTCGCTTCTGGTACTGGATATTAGTTCTGTTGTGATTGGTTCGTACTGTAACGTAAGATCTGCCAAAATCTGCAAGCTACCCGAACGCTTTAAAACAAACAAACAAAAAACCATTACCAACAACTAACTCAGGATCCCTACAGAAAACACAAATTGCCCTAACGCTCTGTCGGCTATGTACAATGAATAGTATAAACGATAGTGTGCTACGCTCCATTCTGCTGTCGTTACAGTGTATGTATCTGTCTATGGGAGTGATGAAATGAACCAGCAGAATTTGCAGAATGGAACGGGATCTCTGTCCTAGCGAGCTAACTTTGTCGAGCTTTTAATTAGCAAGATACCTTCGATGATAGTAATTAACTTAAACCCCTAACGCTACAATATATGTACAGAATGTTAACGTAATTTTTCGAAAGCTACATAGAAGGATAGAGCGAGAGAGAGAGAGAGTGGTTAGAAAATAGTGAATAAACAGTACGTAACTAATGCTCGTATAGTGATTAAAATATCCGCTAGTGTATCATGCAATAGAGAAAGAGAGGGAGAGAAAAGGTTTCGAGCATTTCGGTAATCATGCTGCATCATATTGTAAGTGTATGTTTGTGTTAAACAGTTTGAATTTGATTTGATGGAGAGTATTAGGTTTTACTTTCGTTCTCTCTTGATCACTCTTCCATGTTGTTGTTTTTTTTTATACGCTTCGGGTTTTTTTTTTTTTTGTTTTAATTTCTGTGTTTTATGCTTTCTAAATTGATTTCAATTTGTTTGGACTTTTTTTGTTTCATTCCTTTTCATTCATCAATTGTTTTCATTTTCCATTTTTTTCATCTCTTTTTTCCCATGTTTTGCCCATGTTTTGGTTCATGCTTATGCGCGTGTTATGTTTTTTAGTTTTTGTTTTTCTTCGTACGAATAAGGCACTTACTATGGAGACGTAAAATAAACAACCGCTACCGATACCGCTGGGTGTGCTTGTGTGTGTTTAAAATTACTTTGCTTGTTTTCGTTCAATTGTTTATACAGAGTGTGTGTTTGTTTTTTGCCTGTTTTGGCTAAATGAACCGTAATATGATGTATTGAACGAGTAATGGGCAAAGGAAATAGAAGCCGCTAGGATAATGCTAATAGAAATGGTATTTTTTTCGTAGGTATCGAGAAACTTGGAAGAGAATAGCTATTGTTATCACACTACTTGGTTTATGTTTCGATATGTAACTAGTTGTTGTGTTATGCATATTTTTGCTTGAAGCTTAAACAGAAAAGACAGAGCAACATAGTATAAAGCTTAGTAAAGAGTTAGATGATTCTTAATTTGATAAGATTCTTTGTAAAAAAAAACACAAACACACAAAAAGGAAAGGAATTTAATTGACATATAAATGAACAACAAGAGTGAGATTCAGTGTGCAAAAGAATGCAAAAAAATAAACCAAGTAAAAAAGAAAGAAATGTACAATAAATCAATAAATAAACATCAGAGTAATAAGCATCAAACGCATTAAAAATGCATGCTTCTTTCTTAGTGAGTACGATGTATGGGGGGAGGGAAAAATTATTGTTGCTCACATGTCTTTTTGTTTTGTTTCGTTTCCATTTCCTTCCATTTCCTTGTATTGAACATTGTTCATCTCCGTTTCGAGATTCTCGTTTGCTTTAAACACGCCCGAGGAGCTCAGAACTCGGGCGTCTTCCGGCGAACATATTTTAGATCAGTGCTTGGTCATTTCCTTGTTTCTTGTTAACATTAGTGATTATTTGTTGCCGAGTTTCGCCTCATTCTTCACACAAAACTGTGCGTTTTTTTTAATTTTTTTTGTAAAATGTCTACCAAGTTATTGTATGATACAGTGCGCATAATTGAATGCTTCAGTTTTATCGTCCATTATATTTAAGGTTCCTGCATGTAGGTTTATGAAAAAAAAAACGACAGATCGAACTGTGGATCATTGCAAACAGATGTATAGGTCAGCTATGCTGGAACACTGATTTAAAAAAGGGTAAATAAGCGGATTAAATAAATGGGCCATATATAGAGAACTCTTTTATCGGTTCAGAGCTCGAACAAAAAACACACACCAATAAACAGTCACTATGGACTGTGCAGACCAAGACCAATAACAAATCCAAGGCAACTGAATGGTAAAACTGACTCCTGCTGGTTAATATTTAAAAAAAAAACTAGTCTGCTTTTTAAAAAGTGGTTTGACCATGTATAATTGTTGTGTAAAAGAAGAACCAAAAGACGAATTTCTACAATAAAATCATCCCTATCGGTGGCTAGCTTTGCTATGGAGGCGTTTGGTACAGTAAACCATTCCTATTGCACAATGCACATTGAATAAAATTGCCACACCTGTGCACACTTATCCGCTTCTCCTATCCACACATCGAAACACATTGAACCATCGAATGAATGCGACTATGCGACTAGGGTGTTGCTGCTTCTATCGTGCGCCCTTGCAGTGTGCAGTGTTATGGTGATGCACAATGTGCTACCGCTGAAGAAGGATTTAACGAAGAAAAAAAGGCTTCACCATGTCCTTCTCCTTTACCAACTCTCAGTACAGACAGACATACATTCTCTCACTAGGCCCCTGGGGAACTTCTGCTTCCGCATCTCCTTATCGAATTAAAATCGTAACTAAAGTGTCCTCAGGTAATATCACTTCCAGGAACGGGTCCACCCCCTTTCGTTCCCGCGATTTAGAGCTTCCCCACTGCCACCACAGCTGCGGAGCAGAAGTTCGATCGCTGTTGGACGCACTCTTTAATAGCTATTTGTTCTTAATCCGAGTCATTGTGCTTGGTGGATGCATAAACATAAAACAGACACACACGGAGAGAAACATACACGCACGTATCTCGGCACACATACACGCGCAGACTGACTGGCTTACTTACTTACTTACACTTACGAAAATATGATTTCTTATACCCTGCAGACTTCCATACGGGGTCCTCGAAAACCCCATGGCCACGGACCGTGCGCTCATCGGCCCGTCATCGGCATTCAGCGGCGGCGTACGTAGCCCCTCGGTTTGCCCTTCTTGCGCCGGCTGCTAACGTGCGCCCGGTACGGCGGGCCGCCCGGTGCCGCCGACAGCAGCGACAGCGAGGACCAGCCGACCGCCGCCGACCCGAAGGACGATGAGATCATGGTCCGCGAGCGTCTACCAATAATACCACCACCACCAGGATCACTAGCACCATTACTACCGCCACCATTAGTACTACCGTTGCCAGCGGTGTCGCCGGCCCTATACTAATGTTGTTTCCCCTTCAACTATACAGCACAGCCCTTGCGCGTTCCGTACATGACCTGCAGCTCCGGGTAGATGATCTTCTTGATCAGTTGGTTCGTTTTCGCCGCGAGCATCGCCCGCTTCGGGTCCTTTTTCAGCACCTTGATGCCCGGCTTGTGCACCAGGAACCCGTTGTCGAGTATGTGAAAGTCGTAGTCGAGGACGCACAGTGCGTAGCCCTTTTGGGGGTAGTTGGAAAGCAGAAAGGGTGGAAAAAGTTGGATTTTTAATTGGATTTGTTAGAGAAAAGGACACTCATTGAAATTGCATCCAAGCTTACCTGCGTCATCTTATCACTCTTCCCCTCCCAGCTTAACCGCTCGTCGTAGTGTGGATCGGCGTGCGTGCCAATGTAGATCGGTTCCCAGTGCACGAAGTACCCGATGCGTTTGCCAATGTGAAACACGCCCAAATCTAGCGAAATAAAAAGCATGGAGTTAGTCTTCTTCCTAATGTTAAAGAAAATCTCTTGCTTAAAGGACATACCGTCGGTTTCGTTGGCAGCGATCCACTCCTTCGACTTCGGCACGCCGTGGCAGCTCGAGCAGACGCGCTTGTGGAACGGGATCGCCTTCCCGCTGCGCAGCAGCTCCTGCAGTTCCGCCTTATCACGCGGCACCGGTGAATTATTATCTACCTCGAATATTGGCAGAGGAAAGACTCTGAAAGCAGGGAGAGAGATAGCGAAACCCGCTCGTCAGACAATGCTCACCAAAACGCACCAAGCTAGACACCAAGCGCCACATACCTGGGATTCTTACGCTGCAGCACCGGCTCGTTCCGGGCGATCATTTCGAGAAACTTGTGCACCAGCCCAGGGTTGGGGTACAATTCAATATCGCTAGCTAGAAGGAAATGGGTCATCGCCGCATCGCGGGCAATGTTGCGCCCGACGTTCACCGGGTAGAGCAGCTTCTTCTGCGTCTTGTACAGCTGCGCCGCCGACACGTTGAAGTACGGTATCGCCAGCGAGCAGTTGTACGGCGTGTCTAATACTTGATTGTGTTTAGGAACCTGGTATTGGGAGGGAGAAGAAGGATTAGCATTAGTATGGAAGAGTGCCGCCAGAGCGCCAGAGAAGGAGATTACTAAGGATTTCGGCAGTTTTAAAGATACTTTGTCATAGTTTTTCGACATTTTTTGAATGCTTTCAGCGATTTGCATGGTTTTCCACGTCACTTTTAGATGTGCACATCAATATTCACCACCTCCAAGATGTTTTTCAACAGCTGTCAAATGGTGTATTTCATCATAATAAAATTTCAATACTTTCACATGATTTTCAACACATCTCAAGCTGGATTAAGTTTGTCAGTTCTTTGTGGTGTGTTGAAAATCATGTGGAAGTATTGAAATTTTATTTTGATGCACATACAACACGTGACATCTGTTGAAAACATCTTGGAGGCGGTAAATAATGATGTGCACATGCGAAAGTGACTTGAAAACCCCTGCATTGTCAATTTCCCTAATATTTGTGAATCTGTCCCACAATTTCAGGGTTTTCCGAGTCAATTTCCAATATTTTTCATTGCTTGCGAGATATTTTTCAACATCTGTTAAATGTAGTAATTGCCTCACAATTATTTTTCAGTTCTTCCACATGATTTTCAACACGTTTCATGCTGGATTGATTTTGATAGTTCTTTGTGATGTGTTGAAAATCATGAGTTAGAACTGAAATTGTATTACGATGCAAAAACACCATTTGATAGCTGTTGAAAAACATCTTGCAGCCGGTGAATAATGATGCACACATTCGAAAGTGACTCGGAAACCCCTGTATTGATTATTTCTTAATTGTTTAGGTTGAATTGTTTATACAGGGGTTTCCACGTCGCGTTTGAATGTGCATATCATTATTCACGTCTGCAGTATGTTTTTCAACAGCTGTGAAATGATTTGTTTGCATAACAATATTTTTTCAGTTCTGTAGGCATGATTTTCAATACATCACAAAAGTACTGACAAACTTAAACCGACTTGAGGCGGGTTGAAAATAATGTGGAAGAACTGTAGCATTATCGTGATGCCAATACAACATTTGACAGCTGGTGAAAAACGTCTCGCAGGCAATGAAAATGATATCGACATTGGAAATTGACACGGAAACCCCTGTAAATTGTCTATTAAACGTTGGACAGATTTGAAACTGAATCGAAAAATTGTTAATAAATCGATCAAATCATACAACAAATGTTGAAAAACAGTGAAAATCCTTGCAAAAAACCCCTTAAAACGGTCATACTTACGAGTTTTGGAATATGTTTACTACTAAAATAAATATGAAATGTGACAAACTGTCGGACTAAATGACTCTCTGGTATGCAGTCTCTTAGATACTTTATCGAATTGATCGTCGGCACAAAGTCCGTGCCGGGTGCGTGAAGCGCAAGGCTAACTGGAGCGTTCCACCTGCAGAAAGAAACAAATATAGAATTAAAGCTCTAGATCGATGTTTAGCTCAACCAATTGCTCTCCGTTACCGTTCCAGCAGTGGTACCAAATTGTCCAGAAACGTGTAGTCGGCGTGCGTCGTGTAGGTGATGGTTTCGTGGCACCGCAGATCGCCGTGCTCCGCCCGGATGTAGTTCCGCATCACCCAGAAGTCGCCCCGCTGCCCGATGTACGGCTCGTAGTCCCGGTCGTGGCAGTTGAGCAGCGATCTGTGTTGGAAGAGGGAGAATTGGTTAAGGCGCTCGTTGCTTCACAAGGAGTCGCTAACACAGCTTACCTCAGCTTCGCGTCAGCATCCATGGACGCGGTGGTGGAAAAGATATCGGTACCGTTGAGCGCACCGGTCGCACCACCACCGACGCTTACGGGTACAATGCCACCCGCTGCCACCACCACCTGCTGCTGCTGCTGCTGACCGTCTTGGTAGAGCACATCGCCCATCTTCCGGACGGTGCTCCGCTCCGTTGGCACATCGAAACGACTATCGTCTACATTAAGATTACTGTTATCTACATCGCGCGCTTCCAGCATCAACTGTTCCTGCTGCTGCTGCTGATTGCCACCGCTCTGTGCGAGCTGTCGCGTCTGCTGCAATTGCTGGGACACTTCCTGCACGCCAATCTGCAAAGCACACATCGGGAAGAACAACAAGGGGGTTCTCGCATCAATCATACAGTTTCGCAATCAACCCCTTTTTCCCTTTGTCCACGCCTTGTTGACCCAATTTTCCACCGCCCGATTCTCGCTGAAATCGCTTTAAATCGCAAAATCACGTTCGCAAAACGGCTCTTCCCACATGGCCCGAAGAATGCCAACCTGCAGCTTCGCTTCCTGTCGCTTCTGTCCCGCGCGAGCTTTATGCCTTCCTTTCCTCCTACACCAGGGCAGGGGGGAGATTTTCGGACGCAACGGAGACACACAAAAGAAGGACGGTGCATAAGCAATGTCTTTCGCAAATGACATACATCCGTCCCGGGAATGCTCTCTCCTCTGGCAGTCCATCCTCTCCCGGGTAAACGTGGCCCCAGCGTCCATTAATACGCGGTACAGACCAAAAGCTTCGTCGGTCATTTGTATTCTCGGCGTAATAGCACACGCGGCCAGGAACACGTCACATTGGCAACTTAATTCGGCGTCTCTTTACCACCCCCTCCTCTCCCATTTCGTTTCGTTCCTCGCCCTACATAATTGATAGCCGAGGCCCGATGTTCGCAATGGCAGCGGACGGATCTCTTGTGCGCGCTGTGCAAATATTTATCATCTCGCACGACGTCGTCGTCTTCGTGCCGGCGTTTTTCCCGAAAAAAAAACACGAAAAAAATGGAACCACACAGGCCAGACTTACGGTAAATATGACACGGCCTATAAAGAGTGATTGCCAAACCTGATCAAACCAAAAGCACACACGTAAAGCACAGTTTAAAACGAGGGCGTGTGTTTGCAAAGACAGAAATGATAAAATCCACGACAACACACAACAAAATCTTGTCCCATGTCCGAGAAAAAGAAACGAAATAGACCCGAGACGTTTGACCGGAGATCTGAGCCGAAGCTTTAAAGTTTAACAGCATCCTCGGTATCGGATTCCGTTAGGTCGCAGAGTAAAATATTGGCAAACAAATAAGTTTCTTTTTTAAAACAGCAAAGCAGAGATAAAGCCGCGAAACAAAAAAAAACCTTCTATCGAGAAGTTTTTGGGCTTTCTTGGTGGCTCCAAAGTCTCCGATCCTAATTGGTGTGCCTGTGTGCTGGAGCAACACTATAGTGTGTTCTTCAGCACTGAGATTTTTTGCCAGTCTGCGCGCGCCCATCGATTTACGGCTTCCTTCGGCCAAAGAATGGCCCAACAAAATTTATTTATGCTAATTGCCCCACCCGATCGATAACTGGCGCGGGGGACACACCAACTCTAACGGTATCCCGGTTCACGATAGATTGGGCTCGACGGTGGTGTTGTTCTTGCCGGGAGGGGGTTTGGGCTCTCTTCTCACTATCCGCTCTGAAAGAATCCCATAGTGTGGCGCTGTCCGGATAGACAAATGCTCTAGATGCGCTAGAAACCGACGGGCTCCGGGCGGTTTGGTTCCTCTTTAAGCGATATAGAAGTCGTCGTGTGTAGGGAATAAAATATCCATAAAACACCCCCAAAAAAGCGAGAGAACGTTCATCCCCGTTCGTCTGTCATAAAAAAAAAAACGCAGAGCTAGCTTGCCAGCCGAGCTTGGCTAGCTTCAAACCACATGGTTCATCAGGGTTTCACCGCCATCACACCGTTTGTCGAAGATTTGAATATTCATCAGGCTCGAAAAGAACTAAAACTTTCTAACTCGCAGCCAGCCAGCAGTTTGTGCTGTTAGTTTGTTGGCGCAATCCTATTTTTAGCCAGAGGATCGCTGTTACCTGTTCCGATCCGTACATTGAGACTTGCAGCGGACATGTACCGCGTCGTGCAAGTACCACCGCCGCCGCGCTGCTGCTGCTGCTGCATCTCCATTTAAAAACGGACGAACAACTCAACATGCAATCACCTCACGTACGCTGCGTCGTCGACACCATTAGTCATTTTTGCCATTTACGATCGCCACTTGCACGCACGCACCGCCGAGTTGACTGACGAATTTCGACATTAAAAATCCCCAAAAAAAAAAAAATACCCCCATTCCAACTCGGCGGCTGTCCAAATGTTTCATTTGGACCGTGTGTAAAGAATGAACGAGCGCGAGTGAGCAATTTCAGACGAACGGATATGTGTATGTGTGTGTATGGTTTGTGACATTAAACTTCATTAGGCCGCTTGCTAATGTGCCTCGTTCCGAGGGCAACGTGTGCTGAAAGCATGGACACCTTACGTCAATAGCTCTGTTTTTCTTACCCCATTTTCTTGAATTTTTAACACTAAAGTGCTGTGTCCTTGCTGGACTGATTGTTGCGCCTGCTGCTGCTGCTGCACCTCGTACAGTTGCTGCTCCGCCTCGAGCAACCGCTGCTGGGCGGGCGGCAGATACTGTTTGTACTGTTCGGCGGCTGCAGCCGGCTGCTGCTGCTGCTTCAGCACCTCATCCGATATGATGTAGGACGGGCCGAGGGCAAAGTTGCCGCTCCCGATCAGCAGATGGCTGGCGATGTACAGCACCACCGCCACGTTGATCAGGATGCTGCAGCGCAGAAGCCAGTTGCGACGCATTCTGATAACGTTCGGGAGCTTCAGCTTGGGGCCGGTTTTGCGCACTACTGGCGGTGCACACTGAAGGGTAAGGGGTTGGCGTAAAAAGTGGTATGGTATGCGCTAGTATGCTAGTTGCAGCGGGGAGTGCTCTTAATGAACTCTCCTGTTGCTTGGGTAGGCTCTAGTTGGTCCAACGGATCTGGCAGGGTTCGTCGTTTGGGGTGTGTGCGGTGAGAGATTGAGTAATCTCCAAAATTTGTTGAGAGTATGATAGGTTGATAGCAGATTGATCAAGCTCTAGTTGTGTCCTCTGCGTCTTCCAAGCAGCAACAACATCTGACACTTAAATCCCGATGACTTGAAAGCACAATAAATCACACAAAGCTCCAAGTTCTCGACAACGTCTCGGCGAATGTATGTCATCGTTTTTAATATCCCGTGCCAGTTTCTGTAATCCACAGTACGACCAGGCGACGCAGTATTCCAGCATCCACACCGATGAGTCTACAAAGTAAGAAGAAAGAAAAAAAGAAGAGAAATACATGGGAAATCAGTATCGAAAGGCATAAAACGCGACGGTGTGACGCAGTACTGCGTCAGATGAAATGAAGGGAACACGATTATTATTGTTATTGTAAATACTCGAAGCCCTCTTCTTCCACTCTACTAACCGACCCTTCCCACAAATCCGGCTGTGACCCACTCCAAATGCACGCGCGTCAGAATCGCGCAATTGATTCATCATCCATTCAACATTCGACATCGATCGTTTGGATCGGTTGGCCGGCACAGCATTTGCCAACTCCAATGCACAATTGTGTGTGAGAGGTTCTCCAAGGGTCTGATTGTTCTCCGGACGGATTCAAATTCACTGCGAGTGATGTCAGCACGTAGCTGAGCTGGAGGTACAGAACATTGCTCCAATGTGTTCCCATCTCTAGACAGCGATCGCGTGATCTTCGCCGCGATCGCTAAACCTTTTCTGACACGTTGACCATTCGGAGCCTTCTTTTTTGTTGTAGCCACTACCTGCTACGTGGATGAGTTGTGGAGCCTTGCGAGAAACACCAATGACTCAGACCTCAGAACTTTGCTGCTTCCGTTGCCCTAAGTCGTAGCCACAGGATTGGTGTACAAAACATAATCACCGCTTGGTGAGGTTGATGTCATCTTCATCTCTTTGGAAGATCATAGCGAAAGGGGGCTATCGTCGAGGTTAAGGTTGAAGGTTGCGGTTGCAACAAAATATCTAAATGAGAGGGCAGAAAACTACAAGGCCCCATAAAACAACACCACAAACGTATGCGCGCTGCTGCTGGTGGGATTGTAAAACTGACATCATATGAAAAGGCTTGGTGCTAAATGGGGTTTAATCTCCAAGGCTTAGGAGGATGTGTTTTTGATAGAATGAGAGGTTCTTTCCAGTGTGTATTTTTTGTTGGAACTGAACACATTCCAATCAGACATCGAGTAAGTTTGCTCAACGGCTCTGCAAAATCTGCAAGACCTGCACTGCGTATTACACATTAGCACTCAACCCGCAGCAGCACTCAATTTCTGCAGCCAATTTCCTCTCCGCACCATTGGCGTGGTGGTGGCTAATGATGTTGAAATTATGATCGTTTATCCCGACGCTTTGAGGCGTAACACTGGGGCTGCTGGCTGCTCTACCGCTCTTCACACCGTCTAATGTGCGAAAATTCCGAAGAAAATACCAATTAAACGGCTTTCGACACTGCCCGGACGTGACTTTCCGGGCTTCCATCCAGTTTGCCATTGCGTCCAACGAATGCGCAGTTACTTCTCTCAACGCTTGGCTGGCCCTCCACCACCCTCAGGACTGGAAAAGCTGGACCCAAAAGGCCAAGAATTATGCCCGCTTTCTGCTTCTACTGCTCCACAAGTCATCGTACCTGGGGAGCGCGAGTACGACACAGCTTCCCGCGGTTTTTACTTCCACACCGGAACCGGCACAGTAGCGAAGAAACCGTAGAAAAACGGAAGTTCGCTTCAAAGTACAGAGCAGCAAACCGACGTTTAGCTTAGTTTCTTGGAGGGGTGGAAAACTTTGCCTTATCCCTCGCGCGAAGAGCAAGTTGCGTCCATCGGTACGCATAATCATGGGAAAACTGCAGCAAAGAACGCTCGAGACGATGACGAATTAAATAACATTTAAATTCTAGCGCGCTAGAACACAGACTTCCCTCAACACCTCCTCCCCGGGGTGCGGCTTAACTTCGGGCGCCATCAAAGCGCGTGCTTGTCTCAACCTGGGAATCATCACACGCCGTGCAACTCTTGCACTACTACTGCAGTTGCATAATGATGTGCGCGCGCTTCGAATTGGGTCGTCGGGGTGTCGCGGGGTGTGAGCAGGTTCGCTAGTGCAACGATATGCTGCATCTAACAAGGCGAGGTGCATTCTTAATTCCGCCTGTCGTCTGTCGCTATTTTCATGCAGATGGTGGCGCCACTTATGAATGGGAGCATGTAGACTTCAAGATAGACAGTTTCACACGTGCAATCGTGAGATGCACTAGACGCGAGAATGATGAATTGCTGTCGATGTTACAAACCATCAGGGGGAATCGAGGCAACCCGTAAGTCTCTAATTCTGTGTTACCGTATTCAAAGCGTAATTCCGTGTAAATGCCAGTCGGTGTGCAAACTTTTGGCGTCATAAATTTCCCACCGCGCTCTCACCGTTCGCGTTAATAAATGGGGGAAAGGGGCAACAGATCCCTCGCGACCCATGGTCAGGGTCAATGAATTACTAGCCCTAGCCAGTGCCACACGACCAGCACGATACAGTGTGCCCCGCTTCGGGATTGACGGCACACATGTGTTAGCGTATCGACTGGAAGACGATGACGACGACGACCGTTGTTTAGTAGGATGTGCACGTTTGCGGTTTTATGATGTGCCAAAAGCTACTCCACTTAACGCTCGTCGAAAGCAACCTTTCTCACTGAGGGGGGCAGAGTGGATTTATGCCAACTTTTTGCGAATCCGCCCCAAAATGAGAAAGGAATCTTATCCAACAGGTGTGTTGTTGCTTGCGGCGAGAGAAGTTACAAGACCCTAACGCTAAGCTTTAATCAGGGCTCACCACGTAGTAGCGTGATCTGTGTTCGTTCTGCTTTAGGACATGCATTTGCCTCTGGAAATGGAACATGGATCTTGTCATACTTTCTACTTGTGTGTAGATATTTTAGGTCACCCAAAAAGTTCGATTCATCATCGACGGCTCGCCAACGGACGACATGTTTGCACAGAAACCTTTCCAATTAATCACACTTTCCTCATTTTCCCCGGGAGGGTTTTCATGCATCATTCACCATTCCACTGGGGATTCCTTCGGAAGAAATTTTCTTCTACCATTTTCGTGCTGCTCGTGTCCGTGACATCTGTCCAAAACAAACCCAGCTCCAAAACTCAATGACCCCAGCGCGGTCCCGAAGGGAAAAGGGATCAAAAAGTTACCGCCCGCCAGGGTGTCCATTGACGGCAGCAACCGAGGCGAAAGGCATCATCATGTTTCTTCCATCTTTCTTTTGCGGCGTTTGCTTCCGACACACATCAATCGTCGGGAGCGGAGGGGGGGGGGGGGTTTCAAGATGCATGATGGACATTCCATCTTTGGGTTCGGTTCGGTTCCGGTGAGAGATTTAAGGATTGACTTCTTGGGCTTAACACGTATCCCAGGCGTCTCTTAAAGCCTGAACAAACACACACACATAAAACGGTAAGCAAGAATTCCGGGTGGATTTTGTTGGAAACGATAGCATAACTACAGGCGTTTGGTGATACGGCTGTTACCGTGCGGAAATGGACAGCGGCGCCTAAAGTTATGCAAACTGCTCAACAAAATGCTCCTTTCACCACCATTTAACGCCATATTCACCTTTTTAATCAACTAATAACCACCCCAAAACGTGCAGTAATGGTCTCTGCCGTGCCTTTTTCTACTTAATATACTCTTCTAGCGTTAAGTTTTAAGTGCAGAGGACTCATTTACCACTTTGTTTACTTTATAATCGTCATCGTATTATGCATATTAGCTGCCCCTATCGCGTTAAACTCTTAACAATCAACATCAATAACACCCATTCCCCATATCGATGCCTGGACCGTCCGTTCTATACCAATTGAGCTACGCATTACGCTAATCTTTACCGAGTCAATAACCCCCGCGAATCGCCCAATCGCACAACACACCGTGCGCTTCAACCGTTTTGATGCAGTTTGTGCAAATATATGCACGAGCTTCGGCGGTACTTCAACTCATCTGGGTTCTGTCTCCTTCTCTCTCTCTCTCGCTGCAAAATTCCTAGCGGTATCCAATCAATGTCAAGTGTGCTGGAGCGGTTTTGCCAAACGGCGGTCCTTCTTCGCATCAACATTTGTGTTCTTTGATGATTGAGCGCCCGTTTGTCGCGCGACCGGCCATTCGATCATTAGGTTCCGATGAGCAGATCCGGCATTATCTACCTCATCATTACTCACGCTGACGAGTTGGTACGAATGAGGGGGGCGGAAGGAGCCGAAGGCACATAATGCACATCTATTTGTGCGGCACTCTCGGCACGGCACTGACTGATTGAATGTTTGCTTTTGCAAGAAGCGTTCGACAATATGGCTTTTGGCCCCGTACCGACCGACGATGGGTCGGAACAATTCGCGGATTGTTGAGGAAGAAGCACTGAGCGAGGAGATCGTTCAATAAATAAACCAACTCCCCCCCCCCCCCCCTGCGTCTACCACTACCAGACGACCAAATCAAAACTTGGTAATGTTTGCAATGCTTACCCGCGCTAGTTTTTGCTCCTTCCTTCTAATGCATCCGCTGTTGATGATGCATTCGGTACCGCCGTGGGCCCCACGGGGGCACATCAGTTCCAGCACAAGGTTCGGGTGCTTTACTCCCGCTGCAACTGCTGCTGCTGCTGCTGGCGATAAGGTGCTGGTCCACCGTGGTGCGGATGATGAGGCAGGCAATGATGGCGTTGACAGCAATTACAATCCATTTGTCGTCTGCAGCTGATACGAAGGGCTTATCCGCTCGATGCGCCCGGCCACAATAAGAATGGGGATATCAGTATCCTGTTGGAAAAACGAGGGAAGAGAAAGAGACCAAACATGGAAAGGATATTAGAAAGAATGTTTCAATGACAGCAGCAGCAGCAGCAGCAGCAGAAGGGAATGGAAATGAGATAAACCGTTTGATTGTTCTATCCAATGTCTCTCTGCACACACAAATGAACTCGTTTCCGGTTGGTTTCTGGTTGGTTTGGCATGTGCATATTTTATAACACACACTCTCTCTCTCTTTGTTATAATGCTCTTCCAATGCGGTAGAGCCAATGAAAGCGCTAAAAGAAAAGGAAGGAAATGATTAGCTCATTTTTCATTTCCCTAGACCCTGGATGATTTTGCATTCATAACGATCGGGGAAACAAAAAGACACGGCTAATAAAACCATCAAACCAGCCAATTCGCTAAATGGGTAAAATTTGATAATAGCACACTCTTCCTCTACGGGTACGAGTGGGTGTGTGTGTTTATGCATCGATTCGCGTAATTGAAGCCTCTCCGCTTATCGGTGGAGCGAAATTTGTTGGATGTTGGAGCCGTACGCAGCAGCGGAAGTGGCAATCTCTTTGCATAATTGAACGTTTAATTAACCGACACACACACACCTGGTGACTACAACGCACACACACACACACAAACAGGCTTTAGCGCTGCTCAATTTGATTTGCCCGACACAAAAGCGCGTCGTGGTGCGCCACCAACCACGTGGGCGCGCGGAAATAATGGGAAAATTTGATTTCATCGATGGGAGATGGGCTGCTACGGCTCCTAATAGGGGGATAAGGAGGACTGCAAACACACACAAACACACACAGAGACGCGGTAACAGCGATAAATTAACTCAATTAAATGATAAATGGGGCAAAAGGGCCAGAGGTAGTGCCGGGAAGATGCATAAAACCCTTTCAGCGCTAATGTGACAGCACGTGACAGGCGCGTTGCGTCGTGGAAAAGGCGGAAAAAACCAGCAACGCGGTGGTGTAGAGTTTACTCTACGGCACCGATAGTGGATTAATTATAATTCATAAATCCCGTGCCATGCAGCGCGCCAAAACGAGCGTAAAGTGCACCCTCTCCCTCTTCGTTTTTGGGAGAAGAGAAAAATGAGCGTCAAAGCGTGTCAAAAACGATGCGCTTGATGGATTGGCTGAACGCTTACCAAAGGTGATTGTAATAGAAATGCATTAATCTTAATGACTTGCAAGCACGTACATAAGTGTGTTTGTGTTTTCTCTACCAGCTTCTGTTCCCTTTTAATGAATCTTATTATTTCTCATGTTGCTTTTTGTTGTTGCTTCGCCCTTTCCCGATTGTAAGAAAGATTAATCGATACTCGTGCCGTTGCGGGTTATGATGTAACCTGGGTAAGGTAACACACACACACCAGGCAGTAAAACCAATTAACACGTCCAACACTCCTGGAACAAGCCGGTTGAGGCACCGGAGACAATTAACGCAACTCACGGCGAGGCAAAAAGGGAAAAGTCCTGCTATTTCTCTTATCCTTTTTCGCCAATTTGCACCAATAGTGCGTGGAGGTGTCTTGCAAAAGTTAATTAAATAGATAATAGTGTGCACCAATCGAGATGGAATCGTGGCAATCGACGATCACGCGCAGCCAGACAAAGACGCCAAGTGTGCAACCTGTTTTACGCAAGCAAACAACTCACGGTACCGTTTGCGCCCTTTTCTATGTACAGGGGTGAACAAAAAAACACACACACACCCCCTGAGAGTCCCCCTTTTTCTTTCGCTGCTTGGATTCTTTTATCCCACACGAACACAAGAGCAGGCATACACCATGCCGCTTTCAATCAAAGGCTCGGGGTGCAAAAGAGTCGACGGAGTGGACGCTATAAATAAGTTCGCGGCTCATTAATATGCTGCTTAACGGGGACTCGCGCATGCCAAAACCCGCCTATGCCAACCCTTTGGACCGGTTTCCCTTTTTGCATTACCTGTTTTGTACGGGTGCGGGAGTAAGGCTGGAGTAACAGTGACGGGACAAGCGGGGAAAAAAGCGGAATGAAAGTGAACTACACTGTGATAGGTTCAATTCGTTTCCGATCGCTTCACGGCATTCACTGATCTTAAAGACGGACGTCCGGAAAGTGCAACAGACAAACAAAAATGTTGTAAAACCAAACACAGATGGCCAATTCCCATGTGGTGCGCCACGCAATCAACAGGACGGGCCCATGTGAAATTAAAACAGGAAATTAAATCAACGATTTTATCCCCCCTCTCCAACCTACGCAGTAGTGCAGTGCTCCTCAATAAAGTACACTACTTTATGCATCCCTTTCGAAGCCCGGAAAACCGGAAATGTACGGATGCCAACCGGCGGACGGCCAGCCAACAAGTTACGCACGATATCTTCCCAGGTACCGACGTCGCGTCGGAAAGGACTTTTGGGCTCTCCTCTATGGCGCGTGTCACAATGCATAAAATGTAACCGTTGCGCTTTGGACAGGTTGCATGCATGCCCCCCCCCCTCCCTGGCTGCGGGGAACACGGTTGTCGTTAAAACTTGGCGGGATGCCATTTTGCATTTGCGTGCGTGTGTGGGGTGCTGCGTTTTCTGGCGTGTCAGGCGAGAAAATTCACACGAAAGTGCGTGTGCGAAACAGCGAGTGAAACAGATGGAGAGAGTGTGTGTGTGTGCAAAGATGGGTTGATGTTATGGCGCACTTTACGTTGTACTATTTCCATGTGGCGTCTTCTGTACACGCTTCTGGATGATGAAATGCAAATATGAAGTAGAGGTGGAAGCCAGGGATTTTCAATTAAAGAATGTTTTGAATAAGTTTTGTTCAATGAAAAATGTAATTTAACTTAACGTAATTCATGGAAAAGAGGATCTTAAATCTATACGACAATGTCTTCTTCTTCTTCTTCTTCTTCTATTTGGCGTAACGTCCTACGCGGACATGCCGGCCTATGCAGGCTTTCGATACTTAACGCATTACCACGCAGCCGGATAGTCAAATCCTTGCTACGGGGGGACGGTCTTTTCTAGGCTTGAACCCATGACGGGCATGTTATTGAGTCGGTCTAGTTGACGACTGTATCATGGGACCGCGTTGGGCAATTTATCAAAATCAGATATACTATGTCAACTCAAACATTACTGTTGGCAAGAACTTACAACAGCCCACATCATTTCAGGCAGATATAACTTGCTGACTAGTTGAAGTATACTACTTTACTACTAGTGGAGCTTGACTTTCAGTGACTTATGGATTACCCCCCCCCCCCCCCCACCCCCCCATAGCAGGATAGTCAGTCCTACACGTATGGCGACACAGTCCTTTTGGGGTTTAAACCCATGACGGGCATGTTGTTAATTGATTGTTTAATTGATTGTTTAATTGTTTATTTCTCGTTCAATGGATAATAGTGATCCGTGTGAATGTTCTTAAGTCTAATATTAGTTTAAAATAAGTAGAAATATCAACTTAATAGTTCGTTTCTAAGGCAGTTTTTAAAGGATTGCACTGAGGCTCCAAAATCAAACAAATGACGAACTTCGTTAAACACCCTAATCATGGAGTTGAGGGGGTCTCTAGATCCATATCCAGTGTTAAGTCGTACGAGTTAACGACTGTACCACTGGAGTTGACGACTGGAGTTGAGGTATACAATAAAGATAAATAAGACAATTACGAATAGAGGTAACTTAAAAACAAAATCGTGAATATTGGGTATATTTTTTCAGAAATTGAGAAAATTGGGAAGTTTGATGCCTCAAACGACAGGAAATTTAATTCCAAAATAGATTAATAAATCTATCAATGAAGGTAATTTTTCTAAATTGCCTTTATTGTTGTACTAAACCGTGCATCTTTTTAATCGTTGAGACAACACAATACATAAACAAAACTCTAATAATTTCTTCAGGTTATGGCTAGTATGGCAGAATGGATTCAAACTGATTGAGCGTTATATTGATGAATTCCCAATTTATGATTAACTCAGCCTGCATATGTTGCTCATCCCTGGATGAACTCATTTCTTTCAAAAGACCAGCACAACAAAAAAGAACAAAACGAACCCAAACCCAACACAATGTATCCCCAGCACACACGCGTGCCAGTTCAACGAGCGTTTAACACGGCGACGGTTAATATTAAATCAATAATTAATTATGTAAATCATTCGCGCTGTCGGTGACCTCTCTCTAGGTACGTGTGACCAACTTCCCCTCCCAAAAAAAAACACTACTCCTACACTACTCAAACAACTCCAGCCCCACCTTCCGGAACAGTAACTTGCCGATTGTGTCCGGACCTTCTCCAGCGCAACAAGGAGAAATGGGGCCGACAAATAGTGTGTTTTTGCTACTTTCGCTCTCGATCCTTCAGACAGGAAGCATGGAAACACCAGCGCACAGCCCACATATACTCTTACCCAAATACACCCACCGACTTCCGTCCATCCGGTCCCCCTTGTAAGGGTGGAAGTTGCGTATCGAAGTTTCTGTTTGCTCGGGAGGGAACACGGGGCATAACACACAGGGCCCAGCCCACTTGCGGTGTACAATCTATCCCCGCCTAGACTCGTCATGTCGGTGTCAGGAAATTCCATAACGCTAATTCGATTACCATTCCTTGCCCTCTCCACAGTGTTTAGAGGGGGGGTTTTCGCACCCAACGCCCCCGAACGAACGAGCGCACGATGTGGGGGCGAATTGGCTGGGGACCGGGCGTTGCGGTTTCGTCCTTTGCGCGAGTGACGACCTTCGGTCAACTTTCCATCAGATCTACCATCGGAGATAACACACGAACAACAGAGGCAGCAAGGGATGTATAAGAGACCCTTGGACGGTCTCCGTGCACTCTCCTCCCCCGTGACACAGAACTCGATTGGGAAGGGATTACATTACACCACACACACACACAACACACGCATGCCGCGTAATCTGTTTTGTTGGAAGAGTTTAAAAAACGACCTTGTACGAACCCCCGTGCGAAGGACACGCTGGCTTGTACATGTAGGAGAGGTTCACTATCACGCGCATGCAACAACATGATCAGGCGTAACATACGATCAAGATCACGTCATAAAATGCATCCCTCCTCTACTTGCAAGATTATTTCTGTGCGCTACACCAAGCCCAAGGGTGTCTTCTTGTTCCTTTTTGGTTGATCTTTCCCTTTAGTTCCTTAGCGTTACTGATCGCATTACACAAACTGACCGCAACCCGAACCAGGGTCTCCCATTAGCGATAGAGAGAATTATGGAAATTGCGCACCCTGTGAAATCGCGATCGTCCCGTGTAGTCTCCACTCACATGCCTAGAAAACCGCCTTCCCCGTGACAAGCAACCGGAGGCTGCAACCGTGGAAAACTGGGAGCAATTTGTTTAGGCTTTTATTCTCGAATTACTTTAGTTCCGGGCCCGGAGCTGCCTACTGAACGACGGAGTACGCGATCACTCGCTCGACGCGTGCATAGTGGGGTGCTGGGAGATGCTCGGACCCAAGCTCGGACAACAACTTATGTTCATTTGTATGGTAATTTTCATCGATTGCATGCTTTTCTTCGATTCGATTCGGTGCGCGGGGGCCAACACGGGCAAACGGGTGCATCGTCGTCACGGGACGGACGCGAGAGAAGTGGTGGCCCATGCATGCTCGGGATTTGTTTTAGGGATCGGTCAGTCCGCCAGCAGTACTACTACTCAACATACAAAGATGGGAATTTATTGTAAGTCTACTGCTGCTGCTGCTGCGTCGATGCTATTGCTCGATGGATCAAACGCGGAACATTGTGATTAAAATTGACCAGCCCCTTTTAGTCGTAATTTCGTATGAAAGCAGGGGACGGCACCGCAGGCGCCTTCGCGTTGAATAGTAATCGAGCAATATAAATTCAATTTGTCAATTACAATGCATTTGTGACTGTAATAGTAGTTCCATAATTTGTCTTTTTTAATAAGCATCCTAGTCACGGCACCAGTATTGGAAAAGCAATTTTCAGTAAACTGAAACAGTAAGATTCAATATGTTTTTTTAAATAAAAACTTCACGTTACTCAAAATATTTGTAAGGAATTTTCATTGCGCTTTAAAAACCATGAATCCTAGTCATGGCACCACATTCTGTTCAGTGATTTGTGTCATAGGAGTGATAGGTACGAATTTAAATAAATACAACAGTTATTATTCTACAGGTTTCCAGCGTTCTATTTGTTATTATGAATTCTGGTCACACCACCAGTATTGAAAAGCATTTTTTGTTTCAAAAAAGTAAAATAATACTTTTTGTAAAACAAATTATCATTCTTCGTTCAAACCTTACAACACAAGGTACATGATTATGTTATATTAAAGAAAGTATCCTAGTCATGGCACCTAATTGAGTAGAATAGTTAGTATCGTAATCCCAATTTTCTGTTGCGAATCCTGGTCACGGCACCAGTTTCAGTTATCATTCTCGACACAAGCTGTTCATTCTGCTCCAGAAAAATGCAATCAACTCAATTAACACTCTCACATCCCATTTTTAAGATAAAATCAATTGAACCAATCAAAACACGTCTTGCGTCACCCGATTACAGCAATCCATCAATTGCTGATAAGTTCAATCACAATCGATTCCAATTTCTTATCAGCTTGTATTACCGGAAACCGGCACTGGGCCTCACACCGGGACACAGCCATGTTCCTGTGATGCTTGTTTTAATTAGCCCCGCAGCAATAAATTCTCCCCAACCATTCAGACACCATTAAAATTAAACATTCATAGGCAACGGTCTCGTATGGCACGCGATATAAACTGCCACTATTTAACACACGGCAAACATCACCACGGCCAGACCAGCAACCCACCCCGCCGCCATTGTGTTTGGTGGGACGGCGGACCATGTTTGGGATAAATTATTCGCATACACAGACTGCACATAAACGGCAGCGCAGCAGCTCCTTGGGGGGAGTTGGTTTTGGGAACATTTCCCGCCACACACACATCCATCAAAACGTGAGGGAAAAACTTCCACAAAGAGCGGAGTCGTGTTTAACCAGCTCGCCAGTCGGCAAAAACACACACAGCATCATCATCCCCCAACAGCACAAGAGCCGTGATCAACCCGACCCAGACGACCAGCATGCAGCTGCAAAACGGCACTTTAATATGCACACATAAGCGTACGCGCCTCGTACTTTAATTTCAATTCGTTGGTACCGGCTGGTATCGACGCGCCCTACCATCGTCCTCCGAATGTTCGGTCCCGGCCTGAGTGTGTGTGTGTTTGTTGGCAGACATTTTAATGCCCATGCTGCTACTACGTGTTTGCGCTGCTTTCTCAGCCCTCAGAATCACGGGGTTGCAAATATTTAAATTAAAATCTCATCCTCTTCAATTTGCCGCTCCCGGGTTTCTATCGGGCAGGTTCCATTCGGTGCAGGCCCGGGAATGGATGGATGAAATGGATGAAAATGGGCTTAAAATATCACCATCCACATCACAGGTCCACCACGGTGGTTCCCCCTTTTTTGCCCGCACAGGACGACTGGGAACGGTAATGTTTACCCGCCGTACACGCAGATCGAAAACCGAACAGACGGAAGTGTGCAATTGCTCTTCGTAAATTACACATAAAAGCCCTCTGTCGCGCAAATTTTGACCCTTCTCTATCGTTATGCTTACGCCACACACACACATACTGTGCAAACAACAACACTGCACAGTGCAAAACCGTATGACACTGTCTGGCACGGAGGCCAGAACCAGCGAACCCGACAGGACCATTACGTTCAGTGCGCATTTAGTGTCATTCCTTCGCTTGTGCTGGGATGAGGGGCCCACCGCTCGAGTTTGATCCTTAATTACGCTTGTATTATGTGAAAATGGGCACATGGCCGCGTGTGCGTCGGTGTGTCCATGCTCCCAGTTGATCGGATCGAAAATTGCATTCTAAAAGCATTCAAAAATCCCCCTCTTACTGGGACTGCTTCGGGGGTTCAGGTTCGCCGATAATCCCAGGAATTATGGACTATGAGAGGCGAAAATCCTTCCAACGCTGCAGCGCGTGGATCACACCCGTGGTTTCTCCTACGGTTGGTCCCGGTGGGACAGTAATTCAAAGTCCGAAGTCCCTGCCCTGGGTCAGACTAATTCAAAAGCCCGTACTGCCGACGGTGCGACGGCTTAGCAGACCATCGTATCCCTTCTTCCCGGGTAGAATTCCATCCCATTGGAAGGAACCGCATCGTATGTAAATTGCACTTGTACAAACTCGTCGCTGGGGAAGATTCTAAGGGTGATTGTAAACGCAGACATATAGACGCATTTTATAGGATATTTAATTACTTTTCACAAGTTTTACCTTCCCTGCGGAGCAGTCACGTGTGTCAGCTCTAGTGACAGAAATTAATGACCCGCGCGTGGCGTCCGATTGGCTCATTAGTTTCTGTCCGCGATGACTACAACGATCCATCAGCCTGCAAGCGAGTTCCTGTTCGCGTTAAGCAAAAGGGCAGAAGCTACCACAACCCTTATCATGCTCAACGGTTCTTGCTTTTTGTGTGTAACCACAGCGCTCAAGAAGGTAAATCTCGATTCAATAATCCTTCTTCGATTTCGCTTTCCTGCACCATTAATCCCGCTCACGACCAAACGCTCACCACCGGATGAGAGAGAGCCGCGGCTTCTCGGTTGCAATCAATCATCATCGCGCTTACTTCCGAAGATGATGGCGGTGTGTCTGGAGGCCTTAGGGCCCTGGGTGGCAAAGGAAAAAAAACGTTGCCCAGGTTCATCAATTTCACTAAAGAACTAGACAGACAAGGTAAGGGAAACCAAATCAACCCACCAGGACGAGGATAATATTTATGAGCCACGGTTGTGTTCTGACTTCTGACAGATAATTTCTCATACCTGTGGCTCTATTGATCCGTTAGGCGAACCGAACTCCTTTGAACGCCCAATTGGATGACTTGGGGCGGATTGATTTTTTTTTTATGTTTGCCTTATTAGTGAGCTTAATTACGAACCTTCGCGGTAGGGCGTCCTCGAAAGGTCAGCGTTTGGTACTGCGTTGGAGAGTTGCTTTTTTGCTCCAGTGCGTGAGGAGCAAAGTTTGGAGTTCAAAAGACAAAGGTGTCTTGGAGTTCCAAAAATTGACCATTTTTAAATAGACGCCCTTCACGGCTTTTTGAGAGGAGATTGAAACGAGCAGCATTGGCTGCATCCTCCGGATGGAATGAAGATTAATTACACACTTATATTTTATGCGTTTCTTCACCCACTTATTAGAGGAAACCGAAACCGAAAAAATCGCCACAAAAGACATGTTGGAGCCTACCTGAGCACACAATTTCCCTCCACAGGTAAAATAGCATACAGAAGTAAAAAAAAAAATTAGCGACTGAATAATAACGAACAGGAAGCACAAAATGTGCAATTGTCTGGCGCAAGCTTTTTCCCATGCAGCGCCCGACAAACTGGTCAAAGGTTTTCGATACTCCCAACGCACTCTAAAGAAGCCGCACAGCGCAAGATGAGCTCATGATCACATGGGTTCGTTTTCTACGTTTTGATGTTCATTTGCATCTTTGTTTTACTGAGCACAGGTTTCACAAAATCTAACGTCGTCTTAACGCATCCACACACTACCCATCGATGGTCACACATTTATCGGCGACGAGGCCTGATTGATGAGTGAACGATCGAAACGTGCGTTTAACGAAGGCTCCCCGCACAGGTTCCCCTGGACGTTGCGACCTTAACCCTGACTACAACAGACCGGAAAGGACCCGAAGAAGCATCTCGAGGTTCAAGCTACATAAAAATTCGATTTGAGCAAAGAAGGGAGAACCTGTTGAACAAAAAAAACCACACGACCCATCCGCCGCTGCTGGGAAACAACAACCCGTGCCCATCGATAAGCTTACATCTTAATTAGCGAGCCACGGGAGTACCTGGGGGGAATGGGGTCCCCCATCCCGATACTCCACTCCATTAGCAAACTGCGCGCAACAGCGTCAACGTTCCTTCTTCGCGGTTGCGATGTTGCGAAATGTTGCCCTACCGCCGCCCAGAGCTTACAGCGCTTCACAGCGTTGTGCGATTTTTGAGACCCTGGTGAGAAACTAACGAAACATCACGTCGCGCCAAAGGGGGTTGTGTTTGATTTGGATCGTTCATTTCGTCAATCTTTGTGTGCTAATATTTACTTCAGGCATTCCTTCTTTGCTAATACAGCAAGAAAAACGTCTTTTTTCTGGGAAAAAGGTTCCCATTCTGGGAAGAGTTGAGTGTTTGCCAATGTCCGTTTGCTGTTAAAAATAATCTTCTAAAAGGGTTGGAAAAGGGTTTTTTTAAATAACCTTAAAATTATTCTTAAAAAAAAACTCGAAGTAATAATCAAGTCTTAAAACATTGAAATACTAATTTAAAAAATAGACAAATCATAACCTATTGAAGGTAAGATGTAATTGAAACCGTAATCTTAAATTTAAAAAAAAGCTGCAGTTTCATCGGCCAACCATAGCATTAACATTCCTTGCAACAAAGCTTCAGATCAACATCACCTATCGCAAACGGTTTGATGCCTGAGAAAAGCCCGTCCAGAACTCGGTCGTCATTGTCCTGTCCATGTCAAAGCATCTCGTTTACTACCTGACGCTAAAACATAATTATTCTGCATGTAGTAAATTGAATGTGTCAGCAAACCGCCCTCCAACGTCCCGCCGCCACCTCACACACACGTCGTCGTCGTGGAAGCAACAATGGAGAAAAGGTGCAGCGCGTAGGAAAAAAGGCCCACATGGGGACGGCCGCGGAGCGGAACCGATTTTATTTGCGGTTGGTGCATTCTTTCGCTTGCAATCTTCGTAATGAAACATTTCTTCACCCATACTTAGGGCGACTAATAGCCGGCTGATTAATGCTGGGCAGTATCAATTTACGCCTGGTTGTAATTAGCAGTAGCAGTAACCACCAGCAGCAGTAGGCATGTGTCTAACCATGTGTCCAATCGCTATCTTTGTGTGTCCATGCTGGTTCCCGTTTTCTTTACTTCCCATGGAGTTCGTTTTTTTTTTCTTGGTTTTGCCCGTTCATTTTCCACCAGCAGAGCGTCGTTACGGCCGAGCGCAAAACCCACGCCGAGAGTGTGCTGTTCACGTTTCATCATCATCCAAGCGCCAATAGAAGCCTAAGCCCTGTACATAAAACCAGCATAAGCGAATATGATCTTCAATCTCTAGCAACATCTACCCACTGTGGCGGAAAACGCCCAACCACAGCTTTTCAGCTACAAACGAACACACATATGGGCAGGGTCTAAAAATACGCTTCAAAGCTTAATGGATTTTGAGTCGCAAAACGGGAACAAAACGCTGCCCACGTCTCGCCCAGAACCTGACACTAATTAAACCGCGTTATAAATGAGGTTTAAGTCACCTTATAAGCACACAACACAAACACCGCTGGAACTGTCTCGGGGAGGGCATGGAAAACGGGCCAGATAAGATCAGGCATCAGGCAAATGATGCGGAATGGGCAAAACACCGCACAAGCATAAAATGAAGGATCGATTCGCGAAGTACACAGCTTCCTTTTCTTCCTCTTCAGGATTTATCATTGCTCTGTTTGTGGTTTTTGTATGTCCGCGTGCTGCTTCTTGTGCAGCCAGCAACATCCAGCACAAGCCAGAGCTTCAATTTATCATGAAATTTACCCCGTTACCAATGATCCTGCTCGGAGGATGCCGCTTCCCCAGGTCGCATCTTCTCGGGCAATCCCTTGTGCTGGAAGCAAAACGGAACATCCCCGCAGTACGCACAAAATCAAACTGCTGTACCACGACTAGCTGCATCCACTGTCTTGCGCTGTCGTCATCGTCGTCCAGTCGCCATAAAACTGTCCGTTGGTAATTAATTTTACCACACATTCTTACACAACGTCCACACACCGCGTGGAGAGGGAGGAGCACGCCCCAGAAACTCGGCGGGATAGTGTTTCGCCTAGGTTCGCTGCCCCATGTGCCCCAACACCGTCTATAATTGGCCCTCGGTGAAGGAAGACACACGGAGATTGCACGGCTATTAATAGCAGCGGCAAAGAATTAAAAACATTCCGTTTCCTTCCAGCGCCTTCTTGCAGATCCTGTGTCTCCTCCCCAGCAATCACAACACACGCGCGGGTTAAGTTGATTTGTAATCAAGCTGCGTGTGTGTGTGTGCTCTCTTTCTCAATGAGCATCCGGGACAGCAGCAGGTGAAATCGATAGCACTTGAGGAATGCAGGAAAAATGTTACAGAAAGCAATATCCCCTTCGATCGTATATAGCATCCTTGCCAGTAATTCTTTCCACCACTTCGCTGGAAGGGACGGGGATGTACGATCAAACTTAGCCAGGCGTTGCTTTGCTCCGTTGCCTTCCGAGGACGATGACTTCAACATCCGCGAGCTGGACAGCGAAAAACAAACGCGACGGAAGAAGGGTCCCTCGCGCTTCTTTTGCTAGCCTTCGATTCCTTCGCACCAGCCGGATATTGGTAAAACGAAGCTTGAGGGCTATGGGGAGAGGGAGTGTCTCCACAAGAGCTTCTCCGCAGCTCATCGGACACTGCTCGATGGTAGGATTTATTACACCAACTGCCGAACGACCAGCGCAGAGCGGAGATATTAATTACTAGGGCAGATTTTATCCACCATCCGTCGATCCAATCGTGTTCGGCTATATATTTTTCCACCCGAGGTCTGGTGCCCCAGACGCACGGCGGTGATATAAATGTGTACACAGCGAATTAAGATTGCAACGCACACCACCGGTTGTGTCCGTTGGCTTTAACTCATCCCTTGTCGATAGGTCGCGGCTGTGACTCCCCCTTGGGACAGGATGTCAGGTACGCTTGTGTGCCGTAAATCGTCACTAAACGATCGGCTAACACGACCCCGTGTGTCAGGGACCTCTGCCATCGGAAGATTAACGCTAACGATGCTTAGCGCCGACCTTCGCGGCGACTTCGGTATGGAGCGCCATCCTGAAGGCCGGGCGCTTTAATTGGTGCTCACATGAGAAACAAAAAAGAGGGTTTTTTTTTGGTTCGATGGCACCAAATAAACCAAAACCGAGGCTCTAAGTTTCTGCAGCGGCAAAGCAAACATACGAGCAACAAGGGAGCAGGACAAAAAAAAACAGATTGGCAGATTAAATAAGAAACCCATCATTATGAAGTTGGATGAAAAAGCGTTTGATGTTGTCACTGCTCTGTGCAGACGCTGCGTGCCGCTTGTGAAAGGCCAAGGTGAACAGGAAGCGAGTGGCATTTTCAACAGTAAACGCAAACACATGTCAAATGCATGCGTCCCAGAAGTTTTACCAACGCTTGTTTTTTTTTTTACTTTTTTTTAGCTTCAAAGCTACCAAAAATCGATCAAAAACACACACACACAAACACACAACGCCGGTGGCGGCCGAATGCATGGTGGGAAGTGTTCCAACTGCCAGTGCAAACAGAACGCCAACTAGCGACATTTCAAAAGAACTCATTAATAATTCCAACGCCACAGTACAATCGCCTCTAGATCCACTTTCGCCTTCGCGCGAGTGTGGCCAGTGGATACTGGATGGATTGGATGTTTGATTTTGCTTGAAAATGCTACCCAGTGGGCAGTCCATACAACAGAAGCGTTGGAATATTGACTGTTCTACAAGGGACAAGCTATTTTGAGACAGAAATTTCCTTTATTACAAAGCTCTCGTAAAAACTATAGAAAACCCCTGAATGTACGCAATCTACACTACAGTATTGTCTTATTAAGGTTTCATTTGGCGTTGTCTAGTGTCTAGTATAAGGGGCCTTCACGATTCTAGTCAGTTTTTTGTATCGAGTTTGATAGTTGGAGGCGGAAATCATGTAAACTCCATACAAAACCACACAAAAAACTAGCCTGCAATTTTCAGTCTAGATTTTTCTAGCCTCAAAGCTAGAATTAGATTCGAGTACCTGTTCGAAAACACGGTGTTGTTTACATTTACCCCAAGGTGCATTAAAGAAATGACGTGGTGGAATCTAGAATCAAAGTGTATGTAGTCCAGGTGGTCTCATAGCACGGTTTTTATAACCAAATTTGAATATCACTTTTTAACAGAATGGGCATTCTTCAAACAAGCATTCTTGAGACTTGACGAATACTCAATACACTCTTAAAATCTTTATCCAGAAGCAGAAGCGATAAAAATCAGCCTTCAAAATTCATACACCTTGGGATAAGCCCACCTGTATATTATACACACTTAGATAGCTGCTCGAAAACTGCTATACAACGCAAACAGCTGACAGGCTGAAATTTCAGCCTACGAACTTACAACGGAAAGGGCCCCATAGCTAGACTTTTACAATGTGTTAGTGTCAATATAAAAGCGTATTAGAAATCTATTTTTGTAACATAAAATACCATCATTTCAAAAATCTCATAAAAAATCGTACAAAACCCCTGAATGTATGCACTGTGCACAACAAAACCGCCTTATTACGGTCTCAAATTATCGCTAGCCGGTCCCATTTATAGCAAAACTGTCAGCTGAGCAGCAGAACGGTTAGTGACGTGAGTTGGCAGCGGAACTGCATTTAAAATGAAAACCGTGGTCCCATTGTTGAACCGGTAATGGATGTGCCCAATTATTCTAATCGACCACCCCGTCCCCGGGTGTCCGGGTCGGTACATTGTAACCGAAATTACCCATCATGGCACAGTGCTGTACCTGTGCTACTCCCGATAGGATGAGCACATTAAGCACACGCTCTCTGGCATCGATCGCTTTTACAGTGAAAGCGCGTCATCCTTTCGGCGTTGTGATTACGCTTGTCCATTGCACCAAGGCTTGCTAAGTAGCAGCACAAAGTACTGCAACGGGAGCGCCACAGAAATGGAGACAATTACGCTACCAACAAAGGCAACCAATCGGCCGACGCTTGATCGCGGAAAGCGGCCATCAATCAATTGACATTACTGTACAGGGTACCGGGGTACCGGTACAGGCGGTAGTCACCGGCTGACGCAAATGAAGTTGGGCACGCGAGCCGATCGCCTGCCGCCGCCGCCGCTGGCGACAGGGTCCGGGTGTTGCCGATTGGTCCCGCGGGACAATTTCGTCGCTGTTTAGAACACGCTAAGCAGGCACAGGTACGACCCGACCGGTCTGTTATTATCGTTCCGTGGCAATAATGTTCGCAGCATTCCTGCACCAGCTCCAACGAGGGCTGGCACGCGCGATAGCGTGATCTCCTGGGAAGGCTCAATCAGGCATTCGGGTGTGCACATGAAAGCTGCAACTCAGTGACTAATCCCACGTGTGCCCGATCAAACCGATCAAGGTTAAACCGAGGACAACCAAAAAGGCGACGAAATCGATCCGCTGTGTTGACCCACCGATTGCTAGTTTCCACAACTATGACAACATACTGCCTGC
This sequence comes from Anopheles gambiae, assembly GCF_943734735.2. NCBI lineage: Eukaryota > Metazoa > Arthropoda > Insecta > Diptera > Culicidae > Anopheles > Anopheles gambiae. The sequence continues at coordinate 32,061,118 of NC_064602.1, read as the reverse complement.
CTGCGAGTCTAAACATTCTTAACCGGCCGTGGTGGAAAGCAATGATTGAAACTTCGTAAGTTGTAATCACCATTTTGCTTGCCAGCTTTTGGCTGGAAGTTGGTCAATCCGCTTTCTGCGGTTGCTTTCGTGCCAATCAACCGTGCTGCCACCGGCGGGTAATGATGGTTCGTCACGCAACGTACCGCCCAAATCTTCCCGCGCACAAAGCTTCTTGTTTTTGCTGCTGCTGCTTCTGCCCAAAAGCTCAACCGGCGACATGCTGTCGTTTGGGGGTGCTGTGTTCTTATTTTAGTTTGGCGAACTCAATCTTATTGATGTAAGCATCGCACAACGCAAACATTGCATTTTTGGGGTAAGCAATTTTCTACCGCTCGTTACAAACTCGGTCAGTCGGGTCGGTCAGTCCCCTCCTCTCCTTCACGACAACAACCCGCGGCAGAAGATTCGATTTTCTTTTCCTTTTTTTTGTGCGAACGTCAATGTGTGTCGGAATGCTAGCACCAGGTTGGCTACTGCTTTTAGACAAACCACCACACAAAATAAAGGCTAAACACTCAACCAGCATATAACGGAACCGCCGTTCGGGTACTGGGCGGCCGCACCATCGTCATCATCATCATTATTGTTAGGTTAGGATGGCCGATTATCAGCGCAAGAAAATCAAACGGCGAACAACAATGGTTAATTTGGAGCGGGCTTTCCCTTTGCGCCTTACTTTCTCCTCGCTACTGTAGATCCCGCCCGCCATGCGTCCCTAGGATCCCAACTGGGTCGTCCCTTTTGTGTGGGATGCTATTAATCTCATCAAATCAAACACAGACACACACACATACACATCGCATTGAAGGAAGAAGCTACACGCGGTTTTGCTTAGCTTTTGAACGGCTCTTTGAAGAAAAAGCATTTTAATTTGCCAAAAAGTCGCTTGCTCATGTTGTCAGGGAGCGCATTATCCCGAGGAGAGCATATCTGAACGGCTTTAAGCTTAATCAGTTCACTCGCTCCAACTTGCTGCACAAAAAAGAACATATCCCATTACAAAGAGATGTTCTTGAACTGATTGTTACGCTTCGGAGGGAACTGAGAACTCTCACACATCCCCAAGATCGAGGTCGTCGTCATCGACCTGTCACATGTGCGAAGGGAAGAAGCATACCAGCGCGAGAGGAGCGGAGTAAAAACAACGCATACAGAGTACTGTGGCCATCCATCAAAGCGGTGTAAAGAATTCATCACACTTTTACCGTTACCCAAACATGCCTTTCAGTGTTTATGCACTCTTCTCTCTCGTGCTCAGACCGGTGTCAGCACACAGTAATGGGCATTATTAATTGCCTTTAACCGCAACTAAGAAGTAAACGATGAACCCATCGCTCCTCTAGAACTGTCAGTCCGGAGGAGGAGGAGGAATTGTTTCGTAGGAAAATACAAAAAAAAAAAACAGCACATCTTGTTACTTGACCTGCTCCTACTCCTCCTCCAACACGCTACACAAACACTGACACACACACACACACAAAAGTGTCAGTAGTAAGTGGACAACGAGAGCCCTTGACATAATTTGGGCAGAAATGGCAGACCTTCACTCCAGCATGTGATGCGAAACATGAGGACAACCATCACCATTGAGTGAGAACATCTCGAAAATGACATTCGAGTGGACATTAATCCACAAGCTCAAGAACGTTCCACGGGGGGCGGGCGAGTTGGCAGTGGCAGCCGGTTTGGTAGTGGCTGGAAGCATTTCCCAACAATTGTCGTCCATTGCTTTATTAAATTTTGCACTCGGCAAGCACTTAAAGTTGTATGAGCGGTTTCCCTCACACACACAGATGCATTAAGCTTAATATCTAAGTACTAGCGTCGCTCGGAATTTCGGAGCACGTTGGGTCGTTTGTGCAGAGTGTAAAGTACGGGAAAATATTGTACTACACCCAAAGACACGGACACACAAAAACCCCCAAACAAAGTCCCTTGCTTCCTACTTCTATTGCGCCAACCGGTCTCTATCTTTGTCTGGGTAACATAGGCACACACCAATCAACCCTTTTTTGCAGCGCCCTCTGTATAGTTTCTATATCTCCACCACACAAACCACCGAAGAAGATGATTCCCCCGTCATCGGGCCGTTTTTGCGAGGCCACAAGAAACCATCGAGACGAAATTCTTGCGGCGTCATTATATTTTCAGTTCCTCGCACATAACCTCCCCTTTTTTGCTGCAGGAGAGTTAGGCACGAGTGTTCGCCCGCACGATAAGACCCTTATGATACGAAATCCTTTTTCCCGAATCTCGCACACAGATATCACACAGGCCGCTTCCAGACCAATTTTGGTAAACATTTTGGGTAAGCTAAAATTGTAAACCAGCATCTCCGGGGGCCGGGACTTTATTGTTGGACACTCTCCGGGGGAGGTCGTTTTTATTTAATAAATTGATGTAACTTACATCCACGCGCCGTGTAAGGAGAGAACGAGCAAGAGTCACGTATCTCGTACCCAGAATCGCAAATTCATTCTCCAGGCTTTCCAGAACCCATGTTTTGCCCTCAAACAATCATTTTTTAATCTGTTTTCCCATCTTGAAAGTTTTATAAATTAAAACACGCAAAAAAAAACACACTCACACAAAGCTTTGGAAAGTTCAGCTTTCATACACAACAACAACAACAACAACAACAACATGAAAAGGGCAAAAGGATTGGATTACTACGCACATTACTCCATACCCGTCCATCCAAGACATTCATGAAACATTACGCCATACCTTTTGTTCTCGCCGCAAATCTTCCACCTCCTCCTCGTCGAAGGGGGGGCAGTGATGTTCTAAGAGGATGAATTCTTTGAATTTAACATGATCTAACCACCCTACGCTGGCAAGCTCCAGCGAGTAAACCAAACCGCTCATCAATCCTCCTCCAACGAGGACATAAAATTGACTCAATAAACAAGGGCGCCTTGGTGCTGCATTCTAAAGCAGAGCAACGTCCCTGAGACACGGCATTAAAGTTTGCCAGCTTGGGAACTTGTGAGTTGATAAACGATTTCCTCACAATCGTCACAATTGGAAGTTGGAATTTTGAACCACCTGCCGCGTATGTTCGGGCTGCGGATGTTAGGCTAAACATATTCGAAAAGGCGTCATTATTTGCTGCTAATTAATCTATTCTTCCTGTGGAATTCAGGCTCTTTCCAGAAGATCAAGGTCGTTTTGGATTGACGGAAACGGATATCTCCAACAACAACAAAAACTAAAGGAAATAACCCTATCCGTCATCTACCCTCACAAGACCACCATTTCGTTTTATGCTTATGTTTCGATGGAAATGTCAATGTGACGAGAACGATGAGCACAGTTACGCTACATGGTCCAGCGAGCTTCAGCAAACCATTCGAACGAATGCTTCCCCAACCCGTGTGCGTGTGGGCAAGTGGCTCGGGTGAAGCTGTGTCCGTACTACTAGTCGCCATGGTTTCTATCGCATCCCTTTTTCTTGGCCAGACCCCCAACTCCCAAACAACCCGCACCCGGTCCACCGGTGTAACTAATGGCGATGGCTGTGTTAAGCGACGCGTTAGATTGCGATCTTTTAACCTCGGTTTGGGCCTGAGATTTCCAAACATCAGCAGCATCGTGGTCGCCGTCAGCAGCAGCAGCATCATCATCAGTATCTGCCAACAGCCAATCCAACACGGAGTGCGAGAGGAGAGAAAGTTTTGCGTTGTGTCATGTGTTCATGTGTCCCGCTTTACCCGGGTGCATCACAACCTTCTCCCGGTCTTTCCCGGCTAACGATGATTCCAAGTGACCCTTGAAAATGGTGCCGTAACTTCGACATGCACAGCGCGCCTACTACCGCATACCGATTCTTGAGTCTCGCCGCAGACCTTCTTCACGTAGGTCTTCCCGCATAAATGTTAAATAATACCAAGGCCGGCATGATAACACCACATTTCCCATTCCAGCGAGCGGACAACACCAGAACATCGAATGCTGCTTGGGAGAAAACACGAGTGATTCGTTCCGGATCCATCCGAGACGGTTGAATTCCTCTTCTCTTTGCAATTCCCGTTTTCCGAAACTTCCTGATTGCAGAACATATCGTCTCTTTATGAGCATTAAACCATGCCATGTCTCACCACACGACGGGCTTTCCTGTCCTGTTACGGCCTGCACACTGACCATAGAGCACAACACCGTGGCGAATCCATAATGTGGTCGCCTCCCAATGCTGCGGCCACGGGAAGTGTGGAACGACAAATTTTTCATTTAGTACACCCCCCGTCTTCCACTGGAGCACCCTGCTGGGGGGTGAGATCTCGACACGCCAACAAACGACGACCCCGAACGACGCTCAAACGAGCCTGTCACCATCGTTAACTTAATCCGTGTGATTTTTACTCGAATCATTTACAATTAATTTTCCCCGTAGTTCCTCTTCTGGGTCATCCTCTCACTCTGAGGGGGGAGTAAAAAACATGAAAAGGGCAAAGTTGACTTCGTCAAGCATCATTTAGTATCCTCTTGTGGCGTCCGGGTCCGGGACTGGAAACTACCGAACACAACCCCAACTGCTGGATGTGTGCACCGACACTGATAAACCGCAGCCCACCAATCCGGTGACTATGCAAAAGTTGCTCTTTTCAGTTCCTCAGTTATAGCATGGAAAACTGAAAATGCCAACTATTCAAATCCCCCCTTCCCCTCATAGGAAAAGCCGATTTTACAAGAACATTTCTAAGCCCACCCTCGGAACATTCTGACAGAGCTCTGATCTTCCGATTGGAGACAGTGGGAAACTACAATTTCGACACAACACTTCTGCTGCTCCAGGAACGGTAAGTAAATGGCACAAATTTGAGCACTCGGGTCATAAACTTTCGAATGGAATCATCGACCGGCAGCCAGGCAAAGCAACTTATTCTACCAAACTACTACTACTACTACTACTACTACTGCCAAAGCGCCAACTCCACCCAAAATATGCTGGAATGCGGTAACACACCAGGGTGGATTTACCTCAAAATAATGGCTATGCAAATGAGCATATTCTCTTCTCCATATCTTAAAATATATGTGCAAATATTAACCCTCCTCCTGCACCCTGAGTGGCTCTTTCAAGACAAGCCTTTTACCTTTTGCAGCTACGCAACCACGAGGGACGCGCGCGCGCACGAGCTCGTTCTAGCGCAGCGCATCAATTAGCTACGGGTGCACCACCGGACAATCTGCAACTAAATTACCCTCGGTCAAAATTTATTGGCCATGGTTATTGTGCACTGAAGAGAAGCCGCGGAATGGGAAATAATCGTTTGCGTTTAAAGCATTCTTTATCATGTTACTTTAAAAGCCATGTGATGTTGTGTTGTTTCCTGATGTTGAGTAAACTCCCAATGACTCTTTATTTTAGTGTAAATGAAAGAAAACATTATGGTTAAAATAATTTCAAACGAAAGAATTAAGTAGACCCGAGTTAGTTATAACCTTCAAATATTGAATTCTTGATATAAATAAGGCATTGTTGCTGACATTTTAAGAATAAATTTTAGGTACTTTGGGAAAAGAAATATGCATGCTATCGAGATAATTGAGCACAGGAATTGAAACATCTCCCTGAATGAATATCAGAATAGCCTGAATGCCTAATAGTGTCATGTAAATGTGTCATGTTCGTGTGAAATCAATGTCCTACTTGCAACCCTGATCGTATTTAAGAAGAGCAATAAAACAACTCAAATAACGCCGTAAACGATCGTACTCATACCTGATATCTAAACCCCTCTGACTGATTAGAATGACCGCACGAGCAGCACACCATGTGTATCTTTGCCCGGCGTGCATCAATCACAATGCAAGGCAACACCGTCGGAAGTACACTTCCACCACCCCATTGAGAGATCAAAGGTTGGAGGGGTACCTGGGGCCTATAAATTCCTGAACCCGCACCATTGCATGGAATGCAAATTAAGCCACGCTCTGCCCTTAGATTGATTGCGCGTGGTCGATGGTTTTGTGCACAGATACACACGCACACACATTTCTCTCGATCGAACGTAAACGGGCCCCACGGGGTTGCAAAATATTTCACCTTTGCTGCTTCGTAAAACCACCGCTGGAAGAAATTTGAGCATTGATTCAAACCCTTTGTTCAGCGGGTTCAGCCAGCGGTCTTGGAAGAAACGATCCACTTCTAATTGAATGACAAACACATTCCTCCCAGAGGGTTCCACCAGCGGTTCAACCAGCGCGCAACGCAACAAGACCCCCAACAAATCGGTTTGCAACGAAACAGAGCCCTTTCGACAAAACAAAACCATTAGAAAATTGGAGCAAAGCACACTGCTAAACGCACACCAACGCGATGCTCCCTTCTCAACTATGCTTTTTAAACGGAAAACAACACACACAGAGAGCGACACAAACTGGCACCATTCACAGTTGCGTCATGTCAGCGGGGGGAGAGGATGATATTGTGTGTTAGTGTCTAGCCGTTTTTCCAAAAAAGCCTTCTTTTTCCAGCATTAACCCATTTATTCCAGCGAAAACCGCTCTTCACCATTACCAGCTAACTAGCAAGCGAAGCAAACCTTCGGGCGGCTGATTGCAATTAAAAATGCAACCTTCTGCGCGTTTGCAATAATGCTGTTACGTTTTCGGGGCAAACATCGTTGCGGGGGGTAGTTGCTGAGCTGAGTGGGTAAGGTGCATTGTTTTAGTGTGCCATCACTATGGTGTTGTGGTTTGTTGCCGAAGGGGCATGAGGTGAATTGTTGCATGAATGTTAACCCTCTCGCTCCAAACACGACACGCTTGATGCGATTGTGTGTGTGTGTGTCTGTGTGTGTGCGGATCCTGCTTTAGGTCGCACGGCCAAAATTGCTTCCTCTATGATGCATATCACACGATGCGATGGTGGCGGCTCGTGAACTTGACACAGTTTTCGGGTGGCGCTCGATGTGTTGCATCAACAAACATGCACACAATTGGTGTTGATTTAAATACGCGAGCAAGTGGAAATAGGAAGACGACCACGACCAAGGGGGGACTCATCATTGGAGGTAACGGAGGTGCGGTGTGTGATTGTGCCCTTCATTTACCCATCACACAGTGTGACACGAGGCACAAAGTGTCATGTTCTCGGAATGTTGTGGCTCTTTCTTGGACACATTTGAAAGGTGGCAAAACGTCTTCTTTTTCTAACCCCCACCCCACCCAAAGGTTAAAAAAACACCCAACCCCGCCAGCCCATCGGAATCAATAAACCAAAAGGGCCATCGATGTAAAACTGTTGCTGCCACGCCGTTCGAAGATGCCGACTAAACACACTTACAAACTCTGGCACGTTCTGGGCCCCGAATGTGATAAAGGATGCCGAGCGGCAAACTTGATTGAAAATTTCCACTTTACGATCTCAACGGAGCTCGCACCAATCGTGTCCAATTGTAGCCGGTGCACATGGCGAACTCGCGCGCAAAGCACAGGGCGGCGAAGAAAAGTCGGAACAAAAATCACGTACCCCCGTATAACAAAAACAAAACAAGAATAAAGGAAAACTGCACTGAAACTGGATTGAGGATATCGATCCAACGGTTGAGTATCAGTTCGGTTCTTTCTCCCCGTGTCGTTTGTTTGGGTTTCCTATTCTCGGTCCTTAATTTTTCATCTAGCAGCTACTACACTTCGCTACTTCGCCCTTTGTTGGGAAGCTTCCCGGAGGGTTTATACTAGCGCGTTCGATTTGTTTCAGCGCTGCAGCTAGGAGCTTCGCTCCTGCTGATTCCCTGATCCCGGGTGTGCGATTGTGCGCAATCGGAATTGAGCGATAGATTTCCAGGATCCGGTAATTGGTTCAATCAGTGAAAATACAGACGCAACACATCGTTGCCATAGGGCGAATACCGGGGGGTAGGGGTACAGCTCCGTAACCAACCCATCTAAACCGAACGCAAAATGGTAGGAAGCGACCACCACCACCACCACCACCACCACGACCGACATTGTTTGGGTTGTGCTAGCGACAACAAAAAAAGAAATCCGCCGCAAGCATCAGACATTTTACACGGTACGTTAGAGCGGGCGGTTTTATAAATGTCTCGCGATTAGAGTTTCCTTTTCTGCATGTTTATGCTTGTGAACAATATTTTCGAACAAAAATGGATCGAAATAAAACGTTTTTTTATTGGTATTCTTGGCAGGATTTTACGAATATTTTTCCTTTGAATTTCCTTGCAATTGGAGAGACAGTATCATATTTTAACAATATTTAGTAGATTTAGTAGACTTTCAATAACATTTTATGAATAACACGTTTTAACCCAGTGAAAACACTTCCATGAAGGAATAGGAATACTGCAAAAATTAGATTGGATAAAGGATATAAGTTTAAGTTATAAGATATAAGAGTCACACTAAGACAAACGTAAAGATCTGTTTGTATGAAAAGCTTCAGAAGCTTTAAAAAGTCTCAAGGCATACACGCATACAACAATTCACTACTGAATCGTCGGAGAATATCACTAAGCCCATCATACTATGTTCGGTTGAAATGGGAATTGATCAACATCGTGCTGTACCACAGTCGGCTGCCGCTACAATAGGCTACCAGTCCATTGCATCGCAAGCGCGTGTAAATCACAAACAAAAGCTATTATCAAACATCTTTTTGGGCCCAATTAAGCTTCGAATTTATCAATAATCTGGTGAACAAAAAAAAAACCCCGTAAGCATCTCCCAACGAAAAGCTCAATTTTTCGCTGTAAGCAAATGGCAATATTTCACACCGAGCTCCAATGCAAATCAGCGTATCGGATGGAACCATTCGAGCGGCTTTTCCCATGATGCCGCACCACAAGCAAGCAATAGCGTTCGCGCACGGTCGATGGGAATGAATTGAACGATTGAAAATAAATGTAAGGGAAATCAAAACGGACCGATTCGTTCCGTACATTCATCCACGGGAACACAAAAACCCCCCTCCCCGGCAAGTAAATTCTGTCGAACAGACAGTGTGTGTGTTTGGTGTATGGTTGGAAACTTTGTGTGCGATCGAATTATTAAATTATTGCCATCGGCATACCAGAGTGGTGGCCAACCGTACAGATCCGAATTCCTAAACACTGCCCCCCAAAACCGCTCCTCCAGCGCTCCAACCAGCTGCTGCTGTCCAAATTCCATCAAATCTCCCCCTCAGATTGTATGGAGCCGGAGCCGGAACGAAACGAGAACACAGCGCAAGAATCATCGGGGCAGCATCATCAAACCGTGCAGCATATAATAATGTTCAAGGTCAGCCGCACGCGAGCTGTCTCGCTTTGCCATGAACCCATGGCTCGACGCTTCGGCCACCCAATCTTCCCTTCCCACCACCACCAGCAGATGCTCTCTTGTTAGTAGTGTGCTTAGACACACTTCGATACAGAACGTAACAACTCGTGCCTCGTTCTCCGCGGCAGCAGCACAATCGACACAAAACGCAACCTCCAAACTGATGGGTGAACCACACATTCGAGAACTGTGTGCGCGAGAGTGGGGGGGGGGGGGGGGGGCAGAAAAAAATGGGAAGATGATACCTTCGCCATGCTGTAGCCAGTCTGGCCATTCTCATTCATGCTCGACCCTTGACGCACCGACTGCTGCTCGACAATCGCGGGCATTGAAATTGCTGCGGTGGATATGTGGTGGGCTTCACGTTTCAATTAAAAACACGGTATGAAATGATTGATTCCAGCGACGGGCTCACGATATCAGTCGACCTTCGCGGTGCTGTGGTGCTTCCAGAGAGGCTTACCTGTAACGAGACGAGATCGGAAAGGGAAAAATAAATATTAGTAAAGGAAATGATGAGAACAATAAAAAAACACGGAAGGATGAAATCATGACGTGTTCCGTCCTGTTCAGAGAGCGCTTCAATGGCATTACATCAGCCATTCGAACGGACTCCAATTCTAACGGCTAGAATTCACACACAGCACACAATCGAACTGGAAAAACCAAACGTGCCAATCATAATCAGTTGAAACTAGCGATTGAACACGCGAAGAAGGTCCATTCCTGACAGCTTCATCATTCACGGTATGATAATTTCTTTCGCAAACAAGACTCCATCCCGAGGATAACCTAGATAGCCACCGGGAGAGACCGAGATGACGCATCAAATCCCACAGCTAATATTCTGACTCACCAGTGCAGCTCGAGCCCAGCCGGTTGTGCAAAGTGTCAATATCTTTATTTTATTCCGTCCACCCCAAGAGAAAGCGGTAAAGGTGTGGAATTAAATTATTAATTTAAAGTTGCAAAAACAACACACCACGCTTGGCCATCATTGGCCTGCTAGTCACTCGGAAAGATCAGGTAGGTATAGAAAAGTAGGTAAGCAGTGTGCCATGGCAACGTGCTCATAGTTTGCACAAGCTCGTTCCGTTTGGTGGAATTGAGGTTGCGCAAAAAAATGTAGCCCAAGCTTTCGTGTCATTCAAGAGGCGGAATTGTGTTTTAAGATTTACGACCACTGCCCTTTGTCAGTTGTTTAATAGACCGAGTTGTCGGGATTCAGAATTTCATGAAGCACTACAAGTGGAGCTCTTGAAGTATTTATTCGTTCGAGCCGTGTGTTCAGGATTCTTTTACTCAGTAGAACAATGAAACGATACTATGTACATCCATAAAAGTAAAAAAATGTATCTTGGGATGTTCACAGGCACAGTTATTCCCCAGATAACGATGACAGAATTTCCCGGACAGAGTTATAAAATCAATCTTTTGAAAGTTAATTATCTATTGAAACACAGGCCAGGCAAGATCATAAATTTAAAATTGATACCTTGTGGTTCCTAGAATTTCTACTCCAGCCTTTTAGACTGCTATGATCCTGTTCCAAAAGCTTTTGATGTCTTCTAAGATCTTGAAGGTTTCTAGCATAAAATATCCACTCAAAGTTTTAGAAGGGCTTCTAATACACTTAGATCTAAGAAGATTACAGCGGCAGCTTCAAAATTCATGGAATTCTACCACTGGACTAAAGCTCTACCATGATTTATCTTACATAGTACCAATTAAGCTTTGTTCCGACTACCAAGTTCCATGAAGAACTCCAACGCAGTTAGTCGTATTTGATGTAGAATGCATTTTACTCAAGCCTTTTTGTTAGCAATGCCAACATCAATCGGAACATTTTAATCCCTGAACTACCAATCTAGCGCCAATTTGACAGCACATGACTAACACAGCATGACAGCATTTTCTCCATCCAAACTACCGTAAAAAAGACCAGTACCGAGTGCTTTATACAGCCATTCACTAGAAAACACTCCATACTTGATGGAATGTGACGGAATTTGAGCTCCGAACGGTACACTACACCACCGCGGCTTCCGGCAGCTTGTCAAAAGCAACTAGCACTGATGATGGACAACCCTGATGGAAAGGCAGGCGCGCTCTTACAGTGACCGCGCTCTGGATTTAGTCGTCCCCCTTTTTGGTACACTTAACAGCCCGATGCATCCAAAGTGCAGCGTTCGCGCGGGTTTTATAATGCACTTTCACACCGATAACACACAGCCGGTCCCCGGTTTCCAACAAGGAAACATTGAGGATTTGTCCCACATTTTTTCACCACCCTCGTTCCTGCATACGTACCGGGGCGTGTGTCTGTGTGCCCCACTGAGGAGATAATTTTAATGCTCTGAATTTCATGCTGCTTTATGCATTTCATTGCACCATCATCGTGAAGCATGCCGAGCTGACGAGCTTTAGATCGGTGCACTCAACACACGTTTGATTCACTGTTGCAGTTCCCCGTCCGGGATATGCAAAAAAAAACCCCACCCACACCTACGTCCCATTTCAAGGTAACGCCGAGTGACACGATGCGGTACTTTAATCCAGTTCACTATCCCAGCTTCCAGGCTGCGACGACAGCCTACGTGATGGTGCAATTTGTTCAACTGCCAGTGCTGCTGCTGCTGCTGCTGATTTGCAACCGTCATTTTCATGCACTTTCGTCCTGTGCTGTTGTGCGCAGATTCCGCTCGCAGTGGCACACATTTCCTTCGATAAATGATAAACTACGACGTTTCACTTCGTCCTCAAATGGCCCGTTATCACCGTTTTGCCATTTGCCTTAAAAGGGTAATTAACCGGGTAGGGGGAAACGATGCTTTTCGGGAGGGGAAACGAATTGCTTGCTCGGGAGGATGCTAAGCGCACACGCGACGGTAAATTTTACACGTCTAATTATCTCAACACTTCTCCGCTCCGACAACCTTAGTCACTTACCGTTGTGCAGCGAGTTGGTGCGAATGCGGGGCGGAAATTTGGTGGGCAAATTCAAGGCACTATATTCCGGTAGGGCGAACACCGACTACTGGTTCTACGCAACGAAAATGCTAATTATAGCCAGCATCTCCGTAGGGTCTGCCCCGTGCGCTATGGACGGCTCCGGAATGTGCATGGGAATGTTGGCCCACACGACACAATGGAGGCAGGTGAGAACATCGATGTGCCGGTAGCGCTTACACTTAAAACAAAGCGAACAGACTAGGGGGGGAATGATGATGATCATCATCATCGGTGATTTCGCTAAGCACATCGCTGCCTGATTCATGATTATGGTCCACTCTCGTCAGCGTATCAGTGCTACTACAACATCATAATAAATTCAGCTTCCTTTCTCGCACCCTCCCGGTGACTTCTCCATGGCGATCTCGTTGCGACACCTAGCGTGATAGCACCCCTCACGAAAGGGCGTCAGCATGGCAACTTGGGACCTGGGTCTGGTAATTGTTGCAGCCTCACACAAAGGGTTGCATGTTGTGGAGGGTTAGGAATTTCGGTGTTGGATGCCGGTGACAACATCGTTTCAGGTTGTAATGATGGTATGCATGATCTAAGCACAGCCAGGCGTCAAACTATGATCTGATCGTGAAGAATGCGTTGCTAAGCTAAGGTGACACACGAAGTAATGACAATAATCACTGCAGTTGCTAATCCACCAGCAGCGGCCACACAGGCAGCACTCTAGCGATCGATAGAGATACATGTTCATGCATATTTATGCGAGAAACAGCAGTTGAAGTAGAGCTTGATGGCCAATGTGTCAGGTTGCTATGGAAGTATTTAACGTGATTGAAGAATTGAAGAATTGGAGAATTGAAGAATTGGAGAATTGAAGAATGGGAGAATTAAAGAATGGGAGAATTGAAGAAATCGGAATTGATCAAAGTCTGTACCAAGTCCTTCATTTGACAATCGAGAATAGCAAGGTTTCATAGGAAGTCCTCAATAACATTTTTCTACTCTTCCCAATCTCCATAAAATGTTCCACGAGGTCTAGATAGTTAGTTATCTTGATCTGATCTGAACCAAAAATTCATGGTTTCGTTTTTAATTGAAAACACATGATCTTTAAGAAAAAAAATGAGTTTTACAGCTTTATCTGTTAAACAGAAAAATACTAATTTCGATTTTTGTTGTAGAAATAGGTACTTGATAGCAAGACCAATTTATGTAATTGTTATTAAATAAAAGGTCCAGAATCAAAGGTTTTTACCATTTACATGTTAAGGATCTCAAGTTACCTTACGTCAAAAGTATAAATAAGCTCGCCTTGAACATTTTTTTGTCCTAAAAATGGTGAGCAACCAATGTCAAATTGTAAACCCTAATCAACTATCAAATGCCATTACACATCACAGCGCCTGTCCTTTACTGTTTTCACCACCAATGTCATTTTTTCCAGAAGAACGAAACAAAAAAAAGAAGGTATCATCCTTCCCAAGTGAAAGCAAACCAAACCAACAAACAGACGTGCGCTAATGATTCTAAAGCTTCTTACTCCCACGGGACACACGCTTCCCTTCCCTAGGACACCAAAAGGAAAGGGCCAATTTTCTACCGAAACATCTATTTTCCGCTCGCTTCCTAGCCCCCATTTCTAATCAGCTTCCTACGCCGATTCGCCGGCTTCCTGTGCCCTGTTTCGGTTCAGCACATAGCTTCACATAGCCATCCTTCGGATTCGGTGTCCTCGTTAATTCCATCCGCCCGCGTTTTGATTCCCTGCGGACAGTAAACAGGACTTGACTTTCAGGTGAACCGATTAGGTTAAAACGGAGGAAAAAAAATGCTGGAAAATTCGCACTCTGATCGATCCCACGCCAACAAAAAGACGTTAGACACAAAGAATGAAGAAAAAACCGCCATACACCAACCATAAACACACACACTCCGACAAACTGCGTCGTCTTATCGCCCCCCTAGAAAACCGTTAACCGATCAAGCTGCGGGCACCGGATACGTTGGGAAGTGCTGTAGCTCTAAAAAGTCCTGCGATTCCCATAAACTTCTGAATAATGTAATAAATCATACTTCCCGTAGCTACGAGCCAAAAACTCCCCCCGTCCAGCAAACGTGGAGCATTTGGCAGCTGTGTCGGCCATGGGGTGCGCCCCGACGGGTTTTTCGTTTCACCTTCCCCGCCAAAGGGTATATGCAGGATGTTGTTCCTTCACCAACACGTTGCGGTTAGCCGCACCAAAACACGACTGGCTTTTTTTCTAGTTAATATCCTTATTATTATTTTGTAGTAGAGGTTGCGTGCCGATGAAGGAAGTGAGCGCTTTTTGGCATTTTCTTCCTTTTTGGTTTAGGGACCCACACTGAACCACCACCGCTTTCATGTGCGTTCAGGTGTTTCTGGCGGTAAAGGAAGTGGTGTTTTTTTTCTTATAAATTGTGTTTTTTCCCTCTGTTTTCTTGTTGGTATCACACGTGGCGACGGATAAAAGGTAAATTATGGAAGCAATATAGTACACACGTGCACTGGAGCCGTCGCTTACGCGCAGGGCCTTAGTGGAGCAGTCGGGCAAGGGAAGAAAACACCGAGACACCGACAACATAGTTCCCAGACACAATGTGCTGCAGCCGGGGTTGGTTGCCTTCGTCAGATGGACCAGCCTTGTTTTGAAACGCTTGTCGGAACCAGCTCCTATCGAACCATCGGATCAATAGTGCGACATTTGGGTACACGCACGGCTTGGCAAAGGTTCAAAAAGTCACCAGCCCACCCCCACACCACACGGTGCAAACGGTGCAGGAAAGGGCAATAAATCTTTGCTCGAGTGCTGCTTCAGAGAAGCAAAACAACAGACCAATGTGTCGGGTGAAATTTTGCACAACGTTTCGGTGAGAAAACGGTTTTGGTGCAGTTTTAGGTGTTAAAACCGCCTAAAATTATGCAATATGCTATGCAAAACATAGCTTTTTAGAAAACATGTCACAAAACATGTCACCAAGGCGCGTCGTTATCGTTGCAGGCTTACAAAAGCAGGCACATAATTACATTAACTCATATTAAAAACGCCCTTCCGCTTCTGTGCCGGCACAAACTCTTTTGCACAAGCTTTTAACCTTATTAAATCACCTCCAGACACCTCATTTCAGGCTCGTTCGTAGGGAAACATCACACTGTATGTTCACACAAAATGGCGGCGCGCTTGTAATATTATCTAAGTCACCTTCCATCACCGCGCGGGCATGCGCTCGATCGAATAAATAATTGCATTTCATCATAAACATCATCATCAACGCTGCCATGCCATTGCTCGTTGGCCGTCGGCGGCCATAATCCGCTTTAACCTCGTTTCCACCCGCCCGCCGGATCGGTGCTTTATGACGAAACGCGCGATTTTCACCAAATGTAAGAGCACGAAAAGCATAAATACCAAAACACAGACGCCGAGCAAGGGGTTTTTCAACGAAAAAAAAAACACACACTGTCACAAAACCATCAAATCATAAAGCTGTACCTTCACCGTCTCATTTTTCAAGCTACGGCTCCGGCGCTCCGAATGTTAAACGAATCGGTTAAGTTTTCACAGCCACAAACGTAGTTTGCCGATCACGCTGCTGCGCCAAGACAAATTTGACAGCAGCTCTTGCGCTCGAAATGCAACGACGATTCGAGTCGAGAGTACGGCTCGTGCCTGTGTTGTCTCTCCAGTTTGCATAATCTCCGACACCGACGAACGTTCAAATAAAGTTGATCCAATAAATGCCACTGTTGGACGATTTGGACGATGTGCAGAGCAGGCGGTTTGGAGCAGTGCACGGAGGTTAATAATAAGGAAACAAACAGCAAAGTGCGGCTTCACTAAAGATCACTCAGAGTTAACGAGCGGTGGGTTGGGAAGCGATAAGCCCCGATTCCATTTGAGAGAAAGACATAATCTATAGCATTACTTTTTTTGCCTTTTACTGCTGCTGCTTCTTCAACATTTCTTGCTTTGCAGCGGTTAAGTAATCTAACCTCAACGAGATCACCAACGAGATTCAAATCGGCGGGGTGTGCTGGAATGTGCACGAATAAACGGTGGGGTCGAAATTTTTGTGGCTCTCATCTTGAGATTACTCCCCCACTCCCCACCGGGACTGGTCCAATTCAATTAAACCACAGCAATTATGCCAATTCCATACCTCGGGAGGTGGAGACGCTTGCAGAAGAAATGGACACGAAAGGGGAAGTATTATGTCCACCAGCGTGAGCGTGCAAATGGCAACACAAAGCAGCAGAAGCAGAAGGAAGTATCATCAGTATGAAGATCATCCCTCAACTTGAGGCTTGATCCAAAATGGGTTTGTTATAGGGATCGAGTGCCTTACTGCTGCGCAGCGAATCGGTGGAAGATCTCTTGGAGATGGTTTGAAAAATTGAATTTGAATAACCAACACAAGTGCCACCTCGTCTCGTAACACACTGGGGTGCTAATTAGTATGCAAAGCATTCTCCAAATTCCAACGAGAGAGCGCGAGAGAGGGCAAATGCCCATTATTGGAGTAATTATCTGCCAGTAATGCTCTAACGATATGATCTGATTTGTGTTGCGATTGCGATATTCATACTGTGGGTCCTCTCCGGACGGTCTCAAGTCCTCCCAGTTGTTGTTGTTGTTTTTGATTGATGGTCTTAAGAAGCCCAAACAGATTAAAGAGGCTGTCGGCCCCATGCCACAACACAATAGTGCTCCAGTGACGTAAGGATGCGCTGCTTCTGCTCCCGATGGGGCTTCTGCTACCCCAAGAGTACTCTCACCCAGCCCACCGGTAAATAAATGAACGATGAGCCTCCTCCAGCAATTGTGGCCAGCAGAGAGCATCGATCATTTATCTCACCCGGCGGCGTAAGGAGCGACGCACGCAGATGCAAACATAAAATCCACCCGATAATAATAATACAGTAGGCGAGAGTGCTGCGCCAACGGGGCTGATCTGTCGACAAAGCCGTAAATAAGCGATTGCTTCTTGCGATCGGAGCTCGGCTATATTATGCATCCAGGGAGGGGCATTTGCCCAATGAATGTTGCAATAAATATTACGCTCTTTTTGTTGAGGCGGTTCTGCAGCAAAAAAAGCATTATCCTTTCTGCCTATAATACACTTTGGCCCAGTGCTCTATGGTGGAACTCCACTCGTAGAGGGTGATGAAAACAGGAAATACAACAAAAAACCAACATCTTAGGAAAGAAGCAATTTCGTTTCACCCCAACCCCGGTGGTGGGTTTTGCAGAACGAGAAATCGGTTCTAGCCGAGAAAGCCGTAGAAAAATAACATCCAGACGCTGGAAATATTTCACCTCATTTGCATGTCATAAATATTTAGACCGAAATCTTGAGCTCGGAGGGCGACAACAGTTTTCCAATGCTAGAACGTTATGGTTAGGTCTTTTTTTTTCTTTACCAACCACGAAAGGTGGGAAATATAGATGATAACGATCTTTCCCCAATTTCTTGCAGAGAGGGAGAAAGATCTTGAAGTACTAGAAATGTGCCAAAAAAGTACCCAGAATTGTAGGTAAGACTCCTCCAAACGACCTCTCCAATTGTGTTACGATCTCCAATCGTCCACAAAAACCGTCCCGCGGACCATGCGGAGGCAATAAAATTCACTCCATTTAGCAGCGCGCAAACTGCGAAGGTTCGATTGAGTATTCATGGAACAAACTCCGACACCATATTACCCATGCTTTACGAGTCCGTAAGAATGCCGCTAACGAATCTACTAAGTGGATACTGTCGGTGTTTTTTTCGCAGAAATTAAATCGAACTCCTCGTACTGGGACAAGACACCCTCCGTTCTCAAGGAACTATTTATCTCAGAACAAACTTGGCCCCCAACATATACACACACCAGATTGTTCATGCAAACAGCACGACCTGCGGAGGGTTCAGCGGAAACCAGCAAAATAAACATGTTCGAACTCGCCAACTCGTCGAACACGAGAACTTGGCTTATCCACCCTTTTCTTATACTTGCTAGCACACACGCATACCACGCAAATCGTTACATTGTTGCAACCATTCCTCCGCCCATTTTGGGGTAATGTGTCTCGTTAGGGCGAGTACTGCATGGGAAGGAGGGAGAGTACTGGCAGAACACGTCCAAGCAGAATGCGGGAAAACTTTACTTTCAATCAACCTGACGCGGCACACACCAATCCACCCCAAGCACTACACATCACGATAACTGCTCTCCCCCGGAAGGAGTGCTCATTTCCTCATTTCCTGCTACAAATCGGAATACTTTTACTCCAGCCCCAAAGCCTTCCGCTTTCCGTGTTGCAGTGGACGTACTGCTTAATCAATAATACACACACACATCAAGCGTTCTGAAAGAGTTGGTATTATTATGCAATGTACGGAAGCGCCATCTTCTTGGGCTTCGTTCTATCAAACATCGATTAAAACTATCCCAATCTGATTCTGAGGATTTCCCAATTTTAACTCTCGTTATTAGATTTATGTAACAGTAGACAGTCCACAGTCGCAATCTTCTCACGCTCATTGAGAGCTCGTTTGTTGATTTATTTTTACAAGCCTCTCTCTCTTTCTATTTCCAACAATACCAGCAGTTTGCCTTCTGTTGCTGTACGTGGCTGGACGTGGAAAATAAATCGTAAAAATAAAAGCAATAACACAACACCACCAACAGCAAAGCCCATTAAGCCCTTTGGAGCTCTGTGTACAGCGAAGCCCCACGACCATCATCCGTTCCCGGCCATTCCGAGGATCGATGAAATATGATCGATATTCTGTGTCGGTTTCTCTCTATCAGCCTCTCCGCTCAAGCGGCTTGTGCTTGTGCCCGTTGAGGTTATGAAATTTATCTCCCTAACGAACGAACGTTTGCAGCCCCCGCCGGCACGGAAAGAGTAAGGCGCGCACGATCCAGGGTACTTTCTCATCGTAATATTCCACTTTCCCTTTCTGTTCCCCCTTCAACCTCGTTTCTGATGATGAAAAATAGTAACTCGGAACAATGTTGAAGCGCACTTTGATAAAGAAACAATAAAGGTACAAGATGTTATCATGCTAAGTATATAACAAAAAACCTCCTCTCCCCCTGGAGCATAATTAGCGCATGTCACTCAAAAAGTATCGAGCATTAAATCAAACCCCTCTTCGTGAATGGCTTCATCATCACGAGCAGCTCATCTCAGCGTATTGACACCCTCCGGGCAGGGAATCCGGTTCGGAATTCCGGTACTTCCGTTACGAGGTGCACTAGCCGGGAGCAACAAAAAACAACCGGAATGAGAGAAAGAAATATATCGAGCAAGACACGTCGCACTAAACCGGTTCTAACGACCGGCCAGCATCAGAGACTCGTAAGCAGCCGGGCGGTAGGGTGTACGGTTAAATCATCTATTCCACAGCAGTTCGTTTCGTTCCGACGCCGTCACCCGAGCTGTAAAGTGCATCTTCCGGTGCAGGTTCATAATGCGTCAGAGAAAAGGGTAAATTGAATGATTGACGTTTGAGCATGATTTATGAAGTGTGCGTGTGCGTGGATCATTTGCCGCATCGTAATGAGCACTGGAAGCGGGAATTAGAAGAATAAAAACACTGAAGTTGAAGATGAAACCGTTCTGTAGATGAAGAGCAAATCTGAACGCTGAAAATGTCGGTCACAAGATCTACCCGGGTCCGTTTATATGTCCAAATGCTTACAAAATTACGTTCATCAAGAACAACCATCCAAAAAAGGGGATCGTTTTTGTTACATCAATACACACATTCTTCCTGTTTTTTGCTTTATGTAAACTATCACTTTCTGCTGATGCAGGCAATTTCAACGCCTAACGGGGCTGTGTCCTTAAAGTCCCAAGTCCTGCTTTTTGTTGGCTTGCCATTTCCTCTCTAACAAAACCCTTTGGGGAATTTTGGGTTTTATTGCAAACGATAGGATTCAGCGCGTCGTATCTTGCGAAAACTGTCCCTGTGGTGCCACCAACCATCGGACACTATCGGTGCTTTAATCGTATCCTGTTGTCCCATTCATCCTGAAGGGACTGATGTGAGGTGTGCGGACTCCTCCATGTCGAAGTGGACAACGATATGGGTGTACTTAACTAACAAAAAAAACCCTGGATAGTATAACGAACCTTCCAGCGTGTCCAGAGTGTGGTGTGAAGAGTGTCCCGGAAGCGTTTGCAAAAGCACTTTGTGCCATGTGTTCATGTTCCTGCACCCACAAACAAAACAAAAAAACCAACAAAAAACCCAAAATCGATTGAAAGCATGTTGAAGCGATTGTCCTCGTCCAGCCAGCACTTCCTTCCCTACGCCACCAAAACACACAGACACAAAGGGGACGAACTTGGCTGGACAAAACCTAAATCTGACTAGCATACACACACACACACACACACACCTACAACTACCACTAGCCATTTCAAACACATCTGCTTGTCTCGTGCGTCCACCAAACGCCTGATTGTGGTTAGCAACAACTTTACTATTTATTCGCCGGCACAAACGCACCAGGACCTGCTGCTCCTGCTCCAACAAAAGCTCAACTACATAGGGGAAAGCGGGGCAAAATGGGCAGGGGGACAAAATAGGCAGGCAAAATGAACACCATGTAGGTTTTATTAGCCTGTAATAACAAAAATACCAAGAAAAATGCAAAATAAGATTTAGTAATATGTGATTTTTGCCACTTCGAAAATAAGCTTAAACCAGTGTCACAGGGATGCGTTGAAGTTTTGGATATGTTTAAAGATGTGATATTTCTATACAATGTGTCTGGAAAGCAAGGTGTTGAAAAATTGAAAAAAAAAATGATTCAAGTGGGGCAAACTGGACCGTTATGCTTGGGACAAAATGAGAAGATGCTTTTGACAAATGGCGTTTGGTGAGGCTATGGTGTTGCATTTGTCCCCACTATAATGCTAACAGGCACAGCATCAAAAGATTCTATTTAGTAGATTGAATCGTTTTGATTTTAATTTTGAAAACATATTTTGGAAGAATTTTAAGGACTTTCCTGAACAGCAAAACAAAAGATAGGCCGAGAATACATTTCATGAAACGTGCGCAAAAGCATATACCATTACCTAAGCGCCGTTGTTGAGGACCATATTGCCCCATTACATATGCCCATTTTTCCCCAGGGCTATGCCCATTTTGTCCCAGGGCTATGCCCATCTTGCCCCTCGTGTCAAAATAGCTTCTCGTAAAACATCAACTTTTATTTTACACTTTTTTAGTGTATTTAAGTTATTTTCACGCCATGTGGCAATTTTAATCCATACATAAATGGTGGAGGCATGTATTAATGGGGCCCTTCACGATTCTAGTCAGTTTTTTGTATGAAGTTTGATAGTTGGAGGCTGAAATTATGTAAACGCTCCATACAAAACCGCACAGAAAACTAACCTGCAATTTTCAGTCTAGATTATTCTAGCCTCAAAGCTAGAATTGGATTCGAGTACCTGCTCGAAAAAAGGCAAAACAAGGTGGAGTTTACCTTTACCCAAAAGGTGCATTAAGATATCTGGTGATGGAATCCAGAATTCAAAGTGTATGTAATCCAGGTGGTCTAATAGCACGTATTTTATAACCAAATTTGAATATCACTTTTTGACAGGATGGGTGAAAACTTTTGTTCAAATAAGCTTTCTGGAGGCTTAACGAATACACAAAACACTCTTAAAATCTTCATTCAGCAACAGAAGCGATAAAAATCAACCTTCTCAATTCATACACCTTGATATAAGCCCAACTGTATATTATACCCACTAAGAAAGCTGCTCGAAAACTGCTATACAATGCAAACAGCCGATAGGCTAAAATTTCAGCCTAAGAACTTAAAACGGAAAGGGACCCAATGTAAGAATAATTTGTGATTTGTGACATATTCAAAGGAATGTTCAGTAAACTGCTTAACATGCCTTTATGCTCCACTTTCCCCTACACGTAACACAGCGTAGGAAAACTCGGAAAACACCGTCCATGCTTTTGTTTATTTCTACACCCGCAAAAGCACTGTGTAATGTGGGTGCAACCACACACACACACACCTGGCCCCAAACAATGGCCATGGAAACGGAGCGCAGGCTAAAGGGTGTCCATCATGAACAAAATAACGCCACCAAAGCGTTTTCGACACTAACACAGACACGCGCTTTTGGACTCAGGACTGTTTCCACCAAGCTGTTTTTGGGGGGGAGTTTGTCACCAATTGCGAACAGCGAAAAACTCTATCCGAAATGTGGTCGTTACTAGAAGGGAGACCAGGGGGTAAACCAATTTAAACGAATGGAGCTGAGTGTGTCGGCCCAAAATAGGAAAAAAGGCAACCCTAACAAACTGGAGCATCACTAACACACGCCTCGGAGGGATAATAGTTTGTCTAGTCCTAGTCCCGCCTGCTGGATACACGGATACGGAAACGGCCAGCTGAGCGTGCGAGCAGTTTGTTTGTGCAGCAGAACAGCCCTCTCACATACGATATCCTGCCAACGCCAAGACACCAAGTGCTATGTAATGATGTCGATTATTCATGGCAGAACGATCTACCCTTCCCCGCGGGGGGGGGGGGGGATGGTTGTGTGCGTGTTTGTGTGTGTTTGTTCCGGTTAGGTTTACAAATATTGCGCACATACAATGTTAGAGCCGCTTTGTTTCTTCTGCGGGATGGGTTTTGATGGAGGGAAACAGCACTTGTAGGTGATTGGTTGGTGTGTTTTTTCCCTCTTCGATTCTACCACAACGCAGAAAAACTGGCAGGAATAAAAAGGTACAGGATACGCCATTAATGACTACTATCCACCCATTAATGATGTGCACAAAATGGAGTACTTTGTTTATTAACAGTATATCATTTTTGTGTCCAAAAGAAAGGAACAGCTCACGGTGTTCTCGGTGGAAAACAAATTTCCTAATGAGTGACCTTTTTGCCCCGCCGCTAAAACGTGCTCCATTTCGATTTCTTGGTTTTTTTTTTGTGCCTCACAATGATAATCTCATTAAACAAATTGTACACCTGTCCCTGGGAACTGGGCTGGGAGAGTTGAGGTCCAGGGGGGAAAAAAACCTTTTAGCGCCCCCGCAGACGGGCGATCCTTCCGTCGTGACGGGGGAGGACAAACGTGGGACTACCCTTTACAAACTTTCACCATTACAGAGGGCCAGGCAAACGCCATTAGAAAACTTTCTGTGGTTTGTAACAGACAGGGGGATGGTGGGTTGACATTTTCGCCCCAAACGTCCCTTGGTGAATGGCCGTGGATGGAGCAGCGAAAGCACGCGAGCAAGGTGTGTAATCGGTACATTGGGCCGCCCTGGAGGATATTATCGATTTGACTGCCTGCTTAGCTTCTAGCCACAAGCGCAAGCGACCACAATCGCGAAACCACTGTGGCTGAAAGGCGCATCACTAAGAGATGACATTAAAGAAGGGTGCATGGAGAATGATGATTGCACGTGTGACGCAATATGCCACCCTTTTTTATTTGCTTACACAAAGACGCTTCTCTCTCGCGTCGCAAATCAAAGACCTTCAAAGTGCAACCGCGTAAGCAAAACACATCGTAAATCAATTCCTTTTTAAATACAACGACGGGATGGGGTGTTATGAACCACCGTGTACCATTTGGTGTCATCCTCAACGGTACGTATGTGCAGTTCGTGACGTGTAGCTTTACCTCTTCTAACCCACTGGAGTTGCTCCCGAACGGAAGTTTACTTTAACGTAGCCACCTTGTTTGGTTGTTCAGCAGCAGCGTGTGTTCGTGTGGTCAGTTACATACCCAACCATGCGCAATAAACCGCACGACATACGGTGGCGGTTTTGATTGATGCCTCTCGTCCAAGAAGGAACCACAAAACCTACCCCAACTACACATGATGCAACCGACATAGATGTGTGCCAGACCTTCGAAAGATCATACGTCGAGGCATTATCACACGCTTGACAAACGTCAACAACGACGGCCAACGTCTGCAAAGATATGCCCTTCCAGAGGGCTTTTGCCAGCAAACCGCAACCTTCTTCTAACCCCCTTTTCCGCAACCCCTTTTATGGTTCGTAAGCTTCACACTGTTGGATGTTTGGGAGTCTTTAACCGAAGGGAAGCAGTGTCGTAACATCATCATTAACCCATCAGGCACATCTCGCGTGTCGTCGCTGTCTTCGTCACATGGTCAGGGTGATTTACGATAGAATCTCGGTCACCCGGTAGTCTGGGGAGTGGGTATTGGTGGATGGTAATCATACTACTACTGCCTACTACTACTACTACTCAGGCTTGCCCAACCTCCGCTCACATGCTCCATTAATCAGCTATTCACCCGTGACGTGAGCGGAGCGTTTTGCTGACGCAAAAAAAGACACCAAAATCCGTAGACTTCCACCCGAAATCCATCAAAGTCTTGGTGATGTACAAATTCGTGGTAAATCCCTCCCAATCTCAACCTCTCCTGCTACACCAAACTCCAACTCCATCATCATATCCTGCGTTTTGGCGGGAAAGGGGAACATCGCACGACGACAACAAGTCGCACTTCATGATGGCTTGGAACGTTCAGGCAACAAAACATGGCTATACACTTGTCACACAGGGAGTCAAAAGCTTAGCAAGTGAGTGCTCTCGTGGGCGTATCAATTACCAGGCCTTCTCAACCTCTGCCCCGTCGTCGTCGTCGTCGTCTTCGTCAATCACGGGCTGGCAGTGGGTTCTTCTACCTTTTTCGTGCTAGTCGTGTTCAATCCATTTTACGACTGCGTCTGACAGCGTCATCTTTTGGCGAACAAATTAATGCTGGCATATTTTGCTGCTCTCCACGGTTTCCTCTCTCTTCGTACCCTAGCGTTCCAGGAGCGCTCTCCATTCCAGAGCAGAGTGTTTCTAGGCAAATCGTTTGTTCCCTGCTAATAGAGCTTACAGAACCAGGCAAGAGATTTTGCTCCCTTACAGGGGATGTAGCTCTCTCACTCCTTCGCTTCAATCTTTTCCAACGACACACTCGATAAGCTTCCAGGAACGTTATGTGATTTGGATTCCAGTAGTCTCCAAACAAAGGTTCTTCACTACCAATAATACGAAAATCAATTAGTGTTCGAAGAACGAATTTCTCCCGTCTTTCATTACTCGCCACAAAAGCTCTAAGGGGAAAAATTATCTCACAATAAAACATACGCATCATACAAGAAGCAAAACAGCGATCTCCCTCACGATAACGGCTGTCGGGGGCTGGTAGCAGCAAATTAAATTCCTATTTCTCTTTGCCTGCGCGTGCTGCCCCCCGCAAAGAATACTCGAGGTCACATCAAACGATGCGAGAAGTTGTACTACACGGCTCGATCGATCGACACCTGGCCATGGTGTTCCGAGACCGCCGCCGCCGCCACCGCCGCTACATAGTGTTCCTTTTCATCCTTTTTTGACGATCGAAATGTAGCGCGATGGCGTGCAAACCGCCCTAGGGAAACAGTTCCCGGAAAACACGCACAGAAAGCCGACGGCTTTCAACCCCGAGCGTCGGGCGGTGCTGTTCGCGTGCTGTTCGCGCGACCCGCCGGCACGCCATCTAATCATCATCACCTGGCGCCTCGAAGCTTAATGATCACACACGGGACCCTGTCGTCGGTAATTAAGGTCCTTTCGGTCCCTCCCGGTTGGCTCCGGGGGAAAAAAGGGTTTCTGTGGTGTTTTTTGCTCCGGTGCCTTGTGCTGGACATTTACCCCATTCGTTCGTACCCTGAAGTGCCGTTTTCGGAGGTTCGTTATCTTTTTGGGTACTGCCCAGGGTAAGCAGATTGAATGTTCCATGTTTTGTTTTGAGTATCCTTTTACTTATGGACCGCCATTAATCTCGCAATGAGCATCTCAACAAACTTATAATTGCCAGAATCATGTTTCCTCATTGTTACTATACGAGTTTTGTGAAATATTTATCATCTTCTTGTCATCTGTCCTCCCCTAAAAGGAAGATCTTCCCACTCTAATACATTACCATTCCAACGGTTTTACACAGCACAGTGTCGAAATTCTCACCAAACGCGCAACGACTCCCTCTTCCCCATACCCTTGGTTGCTTGTGCGCAATACCTCCGGGAGACACCGCACTCACCTGGGAACGAGAAAAAAAAAAACAAAATAACGAGAGAAAACCATTAGCTAGGCACACTCGCACGCCATCGATAGAAAACATGTTTCAGTTGTTAATGTGTACGCAGCACTCCCGCTCTAACCCCGAAGACAACCTGTCGTTTGATCAAACAATTAAAGTACAGCTATTCAAACAACGAAACACACCCGGAGGGCCAGCAGAACACATCTGCTAACGCTCGATGATCAGGGCAATCACCATCGACCGTACGAGCTGTTGTGTGGGAGAAGAGCTATTGCCCCTTGCAGCCACCACCTTTTCGACGAGTCTATTTTCGAGCGCGACCAAGTCGCGACAACACGGTGAGTACAAAACGGAACGGCCGCCCGATGCTGATAGGTCGATAATCGATTTGATCTATAAAGTTAACAAGAGCGCTCTGCGGTTTCCAATTCCAGTTTCCCATTTCACCCGTCCGGGAGGAGTCCAAGGTCCCAGGTCCCCACTGGAGGCACACACACACTCACATCCAATAACATGCTACCGGAGCCAATTGATGGTCAATTATTTTGGGGAGTGGAAATTGCTGCCGCCGTTGCTGCTGCTGGATCAACATCACCGAACGTCCGACAGCATCGAGCGCAACACGCTCGGTTGATTGAAATTAAGGATCACTTCCTCTCCAATCAATGCCCTCCCAGTGGATGCTCTGGATCAGTAATTCTCGATCAAATTAAGCCGCACCTGATATGGCTGAATGATCAGGCATCTATCCTCGCGCCCGTTTTCTTGCAGCAACTCAACGCATAACAGGAATGTTCACATGTCCACCACGCCCAGCTACGGCTCTATTTGTACAAACATGAGGCCGACTTCCACCCCAGGCGCACGCACACCCTCCCCCGTCTCTGTAACCCAACGAACTCTACGGCTGATCGGTACCATCGACTCCCCATGACAGCTTACCCGAGAGAAAGAGAGAGAGGCAGAGAACTTAATTTTCTTGCGTCGTTTAACAAAATCATCGCCCAAGGTCTAAGGCTCAACAACCTGCGCGCGAAGGAAAAGCTAATCGATTTTTGTCAATGAACGAAAACCTCGTCCCAACCTCGTGGTGCGTTGAAGAGTACGGTAAAAAGACCACGTGGAGCGAAGGAATGTTCGTCACAAAACAAGGAAGAACACACCGAAAATTTGTCAGCGGACATCCAACTTATGGAGAACTACCACAAAAAGTAAAAACTGGAGCTTCCTAAACATTTGGCTGAAAACCGAATAAAAAAAAACGGAAGAAGAATACACAGACCCTCATGTACATCAACTTTTTCTTCCCCTTCATCTCTTTCTCCAATTCCTTCACTAGACGCTGGACAGCGACCTCGTCTATCGATGGCTTGGCGGATGTCTCGCGTGGAATCTCTTCACACAGACCATGTGCGATCAACGGTGCTTGGGGTTTCTCTTTCTCTTCCGATCGCTAACGCTTCCAAATACCGTCCACAAACTCTTCTTGCGACTCTTGCGTCTCTACAGGTTGCTACCGATGCCGATGTAGAGGCGATGACAGTCAACGACCTTACACTGGACCGCTGGTGAAGTCCGAAGCGGGCGCAAGAACACACACGTGAGAAATAATTGTTCCACTTGTGAGGACGCACAACATTTCCTGGCCGCTCGGGTAACTGGTGATTGGAGTGAGCAGCAAAATGGAAAAGGATCAACAATTCAATAAAGCAAAAACCAGGTGATCATCTTGGGCGAGGAGCTCGAACGGGAAGATAGAGAGAGAGAGAGCCAATACAGTCGATGCGCTTCTACATATGGTCTGATCGCTTCAAGCCCCATTCCTTCACGGTGTCAGTGACCTCGTGAAGATCGCGAAAAAGCCCCCGATGGTACAGATTCTTATCGCCTTCCTGTCGAAAGACTGGTCGCCTGTTTTCCCATGCTACTCTCTGTACCCCCACACGAACCCGGTGGTTTTGCACCGCTCTAGAAACACACCGTGGGGTCTCAACCAAAACTCTGGCAAGACACGTCCGGGCGCTGGCGGAGCTCGCTTTGTGTGCCTAATTTATCCTCACGCCGAATCGGATTTTTGAAGTCCGTTGAAACATTGCGAACTGCCGAGCGCGACTGCCGCCAGCCTCAAAACATAAAGCGAAGAGGCTTCGCCTCTTGCACGCTCGTCGTCTTGTTCGAACCTTCAAACGGTTCAAACATACGTTCCACGTGACTGCGGCGTCATGGTGTGCTAGGCTTCCCGGGTTCTCGCCCACCCCCCTAACACAGTGGCATTGCGCCGTCCGTAGTGCCTCGCATCGATAAGACATTGACGCCTTCAGGGCGGGGGGGGGGGGGGTTGTGGGTCGCGGCAGCAGCTTATGCAAAGGAGAGCGATAGCTGAGACTAATTTCGCACTAAACAGAACCTCCAAACGAACGCCATTCCGGCGAAACGGCGGGAAAAAAGGCGAGCTTAAGAATTTCCAGCTAGCTGGAAGCTTAAATGCGAATCTTTTCCACAGGCCCGTTAAGGTGGCAGCATCTCTCCCACCCCCCCACCTCCCCCCGCCCAAATAAAAGACCAAAAGCGCCCTAATGAAGATGAGAAGGAGCGATTAAAATTTGAAACTCATGCAAAAAACCACACTTACGGTGTGTTCTTTTGAATGTAAGATATCGTGCGCGCGCGCGCGAAGATGATATCCCATTTCTAATAGCAGCCGATCGATCGGCGTTCATCGACACCAACCAGGGCACGGATAGCATGATGGCATCGGCATTCCAGGCGATATATCGATTCCATGGTGGCGGCTTTTGACGCTGTTGTTTTGCTCGATTGCTCCAAAGTTAGATGACCTCTGCCATATTTCTGAAGCGTCTTCTGCACCAGGACACATCGGTCAACAACCTTGAGGCAGCAGCAGCAGCAGCAGCAACCTGGAGGTAATGAAATCTGAGACAAAGGTCATCGCCGTTATGTTCATTACCTGACGCCTGCTTCTTCCTTTCTCAGGTTCCATTGCACGCCACAGCAAGTTGCATTGGATGTGGAGAGCACATCCGAAAAGACCCGAGAGCCGTAACCCCCTGGCGCAACTAAGCACGCTCGAAGCACGGGAAGACCCGTGGCCTAATTGAAGGGCTATGAGTCTCGCGTACGCGCCGAAGGCGGCACCAGATCCACGGGGTAAACCTTTCCTCCACCATCACCACATGCACGTCAAACACGTCATAATTATGCACGCAGACGCAGACGGCTTGGGCATGTCCTTCCCCGACAATAAATCCTGTATTTACAGCCCCGGCTGGCATCATCATTAGTTGGTCTGCACGTTACAATTCCGAATGCAAACGCCATCAAGTATTATTGCACTTGCAGTGGTGCTATTTCCTTCTGCTGTCTTTTACGAGCTTCCCGAAGAACTTCCCTGCCAGGGGGGGGGGGGGGGGGGGGGTTATCACAACCCGAAACGATACACAACACACGGAAAGGTAGGAGGAGTTGTTCGCATTTTTAATTCTACTATTTTCACTGCTAGTTCAATTTGGAGCAAGCGCAAACAGAAAGCGTTGGTGCTGTAGGTGAACGCTAATTACAGAACCACAACGCTGCTTACGACGTCGAGTTGAGCTAGAATTTAGGTCGTAAAAGCGGTGCAAGTCTCGTCTAGCAACGTCTAATTCTACCATGCTTCACCTTCTCCTACCTCCACCGCACGTTGAAGAACGTCTTACTGACTGGTTAGCCAGCCTAACTTATTGTTGCGTAAATGTTTTACTTTCAATTTTCGGTGCACCACAATTGCACCCGAAAATGCGATGCCCCACGCGCAACATTAATCGTGTCGACAATTTTAGCCTCGACTCCACACAGTAACGGTTCGCTCTCTCTCTCTGCCGACCTGCAGCTTCAACCGAATAAAAATAAGGCCCTTCTCTGTGTGGCCTAACTTTGCCTAACCAAATGCAATTTTGCTGCTGGCCCTGTCGAGGCACCGCATTGCACCAGCATGAAAGCATTTCGTTTGCCATTCCGCGGCAGTAAGGTCGGCCCCAGAGGGGGTCACACAGGCAGTCGCGCAGTTTCGCAGTCAAGAGTCTGTTGTAATTTTCACCCCAAAAACTTGCGCCAGTGCAGCGACGATGCAAACACGCTACTGCTGCCACCACCACGAGGGAACAGGTTGCGCAGACACTTTTGCACGCAACTGCACCCGAACGAACGCGAGACACACACAAAGTACGATTTAAATGTATTTCCTAGCTTTTCCATCCGCATCGCCAGTGTGTTGGAAAGTGGAATAAAAGTTTGTTGCTTTCCTTGCCTCCTGGAAATAGTTTGATTCAATTCCTCTCCCCACGTCTTGGAGTGATATTAAAAAACGGTTGTTTTTTTTTCTGTGTGTGTGTGTGTGTGTGCAAGAAAAGCGCATCGTTTGCTCAAGCAAAGTGTGGACTTTCTGGCTGCCTTTTTACGACTACCATATCTCAGCGCCGCTTCTCATATAAACTCGCCGCGTGGCAATATAGTTGGACATCGCCTTGGACACTAAGTTGTATCAATTTGTAAAATTGTTTTACGACCAGCTGAATATGGCAACTTTCTTCCTGCTTCCGACATTGTAGAAGCGGGTGATAAAAAAGCGGGCGATTGGAGAAAAGTAAAACGTTAATCAAATTAGGCATTAAGAAAACTGGTAAACGATTGTTGCAAGTCTGTCAGTGACTTTAGTGATTGTAGAAAGGGAAATAAGAAAGGAGAAATTGTCATAGACATATAAAAATACAAAGTATTATATTTTTTATGAAGTACAATGTAAAACAAACATGAAAAATATCAAATAGAAGAATAAAAGAAAAAAAAGGAAACAAATAAAAGGGGAACAACTTATAATGAGAACAAGTAAAAAGGAAATAAATAAAAAGAGAAAGACCAGCATAACTAATCAACAAGTATAAGTTATAAAGGAATATTAACCAATAGCACAGTAAATAAACGGAATAAAAAAGACCAGTCTTTTAGAAGTATAACAAGGTTTGGAAAAACATGATAAACATGAAAAACATGACAACATGTAGAAGTAATAGCACAATCATAATAGAAAAGGATAAACTTAATGATTCATTCATGTAACAAAATGATTATTAAATTCAAAACATACACAAAACAGTAACAAAATGTGCTCTTGTAATAATCCAACAAGAAAACAAAACATACAAAATGCACCCACCCCTTCCGCAAGGTCATCCCAAGGTAAATCGATCATGGTCTTACGACAGCATCAACACTACCACACCCTAACCGCGGCAATCCTTCGTCAACCTTTTAATGGAGTTCCTCATCAACCCCGATGGATTGTAAATCGATCCAACCAACCAGGCTAGAGCAAAAACAACAAACAAATCCCACACTATAATCGTTCCTCCGGATACCAGAGAGCGAGCGAGCAAGCCGGCGAAGGAAAACAAAACCACAAAAACCCATGAACCGGATCATAACTATCACTTTTTCTCACTCTGCTGCTTTTATCGTTTCCCACCCTTCGCTCGCTCGCTCGCTCTAGAAACGATCCCCCTTTCGTACACAGCGTGAACACCGTCGTATATGACTGACGGGGGGAGGTGTGTATGTGCATCTGCGGTAATTGTGGGGAGTCTCTGTTTACCGCGGAATTTTAATAGCAAATCAAAATATTTATTGCAAGGATGCGCGACGCCAGCCGATGGCGCTCCATTAGCGAAGGATTGCGATGCCAGTATCAGTGGCAATAGGCGGGAATGTGACAGAGTGAGGGAAGACGGATCAACATTCCTCCTTAGCGAAAAATGGAACGTCTCAGGCACACCGAACAAATAACCCCATACCATCGGTCGGGTCGGTCGAAGGTGGAGAAGTCGCCACCGCTTCTGTTCGACAGCGCGCGTCTGCTGTGCTTCGCTGTCTGTATCGCTTGCACGAAGCAAACCACCCGCGTGCTGGTAAGGACAGCAGGAACGGAGCCGTGAGTTGGAAATTATAGTTTTCCACCCAGGATGGCTGTTCTCAGCCTAGCATCTCAGAAGACGGGAGCGGCGAGGACCTATTTCCTAGGAAACAATCAACATCGTTCGAGGCTGGCTGGACGCCCCACAACAACCCTGGGCTGGCAACGGGGAACGCGGCGCGAACGCTCGTTGGAATTCAATTGCACACTACGATTAACGTGAGCCGTCGTCCACGCGCGCGGAAAGGGAAGGGTAAGCGGAGCAATTTTCTAGCCACTCCGGATGGATGACAATTTTCCCACCGCATCAACCACAAGCCCCTAGCAGCTTCTTCGGTGTTCGCCATTGTCCACGGCATTGAAGACGGTTTGATCGGGAACGGGTGAAGACGGATCGCCTCCGTTGGTTGCGCCATAGCATGCGCTGTTGTTGTCGCTTTCGTTTCCTATTTATTGTTCGCTCCGTTTCTCGGCCCACTCCGTTGCCTGCCACCGCCTAACCTTATTTATATCAGCTCATTTTGTAATTCAATTTAATTTAATTTAATTCAATATCCTCCATACCTGGCTCGAGCTGCAAGAGAAGGATCGAGTCGTCTGGCGGGCGTCTACTTTGCTACCGTACAAATAAAGGATGCATTTCTTCCCATCCAACCAACACGGGATGTTTCGCAACACTGGGGCACATTGAGGGGCTAATGAAGATGCACTTCAGCCGGCTGGGTTGTGTGTGTCATACGCCCGACAATGGGTGATGAAACCGCGAGCGCGAACATGAAACCGTCTAAGCCCAAACAAACGACTCCTCGGAGACTGACACTGAAACCCCGAGCGGTGAGGCCTAACGCCGTGAAACTGTTTCATACTGAATGACAAGACGAACGACACAATACAACCTCCGGTTATCGTGGGTGATTGAACCACGTAACACAGCGTCGTCTTTGTCGGTCTGGCACAGTTTAGATTGAGCTTGACGAAGGAGCTGTCGTTAAGGCGAAATTGCTTCACAGCTTCTTCCGCGAAGGCATGCTTCTGAGTGCGATGGAGGCAGATGTCCGAACGTAGCACATTAGTATCATATCACAGCAGCATAATTCGATCGTGAGCAGCTCTCTTGCCTTCAAATGGTTGCCTCTGGAACACAGTCTTCAATGCGAGAGTGCAATCTGTGAAAGAACTGGAAGAGAAGACCCCGATTATGCCCAAAACGTTGCCAACCCTGAGTGAGTGACCCTGTGCAACAGCTTCCTGTTCAGACTAGATCTGTGTTTTGGCTGCTTTTATTTTACAATTTACGCCCGATTCGGTTGGATTTTCAGAAATAAAAAGATATACCAAAAGAGAGGGAGAGCTAAACCTCATAAGCTACTCCAAATCTGCCGGTGGGAATTAAGCTGCTCCAATGCAGACTTGCGATAGTGAGCATGCTGTTGCATTTGCCAACTTCCTCCCAAGCTCCATTAGTCACCGGAGGCATATCGGGTGCAGTTACTGCGTACAGCTCTCTCGCCCGTCCATGCAATACCACAACTGTGCAACATTCTATCTGGTGTGTCATTTATCAGACCCACGGGGTAACAAGTTGTGCTAAGGCGGTCGGTAATATAATGCTGATTATCCGGTCATCCGATCATTACCACCGTGCTGCTGCTGCTGCTGCTGGCGCAGGAAATGAACATAAATTATCCCGATACCGTGAGCTCGAAATCCGTGAGCCACGACAGCGACAATGTATCTCGCTCGGGAGCTTGGGCGAGAAGTCGTCGAAATATCCTCACGCGTGACGTGACGTGTAGTATGATTGATATGAAACTGTAATAAAGAAGGATTTGCGAATTGGCTCTCGGCGATGGGTTAAAGGAGCCTAGAATGCAAGGGGAATGTCGAGGAAACGATAATGATTTGCCAAAAAGTTTCACGACCAACTTTCTCAATAATATTGATTATTTATTGGCTGCAGGCGGTGCCTTGCCGTGTTGGTTTGTTGGTCCCGGCACATAAAGAAGATAACCCTTAAGATGTCACTGCTGTGGGGCTACAGAAATGCTGCTTCAACGTTTGCTTCAGTATTTAGACTTTGAAAATGATATTGGATTTCGGAATGGTTAATATTCGAAGATATTATTATGTTTGATATATAGCAGAAGACAAAATTTTAATATCTAAGAAAACAACGTTTAAGGAGTTTAACAAAATAATTGGACAATGGGTCTGACATCTATGTTAATTATTCACTTGTTCATGCTCCTAAAGTCCGAATTATTTCAATAAATGACAATAATGGTGTGATTTATGAATCATACGAAATGATGGACTCGCATAGCTCACCAGTAACTCCCAACTTCATAATATGTCAAGGTCTCAATGTAGAACAGAATGAAGGATCTTTGCTAACTTATGAATATGTTCCAGATGTTCCTAATATTGATGGGACACGTTGGAAATAATCTATTGCGTTCTATAATTGCTTCTCATTTAAGATTCTGAATCCGATTTAGATACTACACCTAATACTGAAATTACTGCGATAAGAGATTTCTGAAGTTACCAAATACCTATGTTAAAGACTTCTTTGCCCTTTAAAGTAGCTTAGAGGAGTTGTTTGTAATTCCTTCTTATTCACATCTCTTATTTATTAATGCTTATGAATTCGTTAATCCTATCCCATCCAGATTTTGAGGTGTGACTCTTGTAGCAGATTTTCGTTTTTCAAACATCAATGTAGTTAATGTACTGCTGCAGTTTGGTGAATTTGATGTGTGTTCTTTTATTTTTATTTTCGCGAAATCCTGCCAAACAAACCATGAATTCAAACATACGCTGCCTGTGGATATAAAAACCGAGATCACAGCAACAGCAGCACTAAACAGCTCATAGAGCGCACACCGCGCCGCTTCAGAAACAGTAACGAACCAACCGACGGCATAACGACGGCGCAGTTACGCCACCAAACACCAACACACACACACACTCCGAGCATTGCTATATTCATACCAACTTTCATCACGGTTTTTGACAAACATGTACTTTAGCCTTTGGCCTTGCCGTTTTATGTCGCCCAGTCGCACAGTAAACGCTTCACCCTCCTGCACCCCCCCCCCCCCTCCACAACCAACAAGCCAAAAATTCCTCAGCGCTGGAAGCGCGGGCTAGAACATTCCGAAAGGAAAAATATCATTCCATATCACTCCTTTTTAAGCGGGAATAGAAGCGCCCTGTCGGTATCCTTTTGACGCTGGGGGAAGTTTTCCACGTACAAAAATGCGCACACATACACACACGCACATATATGTGCATTGCGTAAATTGACATTCTTCAACGAATGCCTCACTCCGGTTCTTCATTTTCTGCATAGTTTTGCGCTGCACACCGATCATATTTTTGCCAAGCGTTTATCGTCCCGAAAGCAACGACCTATGCGCCCGTAACCATTGGGTCGGGCGAAAGCTTTGATGGCAACAACAGATAGAGAAAATATACGGTTGACTGTTGTTAACATCGCCCGTTATTGTTGTGATGCTCTGCTGCTGCTATGCCGCGATTACAATGAGGACGCGTTATTTTTGCCTTTTAAGTCATAAATTTTTGAATTTCGCATTCAACTTCTTAAGTGATTGGGCGTGTTGAACGTCTCTAACATCTGCACTGCAGCACATACACACACACACATGCAAACGACCTTGTAGCTCTACTTCGATCTAAAGCTCTTTGAGGGAAACCACTAGCAAATACTATTCCAGCTCGAGATCCTTAAGCCATCCTAGGCCATTGCGACCACCGACGAGTTTATCGATAAAACCGAGGCCATTATGACGATACTGGCTACATTTATTCGCTTTTTTATACGCTCCCACACAGCCCACCTTGGCCTGGGAAAGGGGTGCTTATCCGCACCCTCCATTCCGCTGCCATTTGGGAAAACTAACACTGCAAGGCCGCCGCCGGTTTTGCTCGTGTGCGACAACATTTTCGTTGAAGGTGAAACCGAGCGTGAAGCCTTCAAAGGACATGCACCCCCAGAGCCCGACGTGCACGTACATTCCCCTAGCTCCTGCATAAACAAAGCGAAGAAGGACATAGAATGGCATAGACACTTGTTCTTTGCATAAGCTTTCTTTTTATGAGCGTCTTCTCCGACAGAAAAATGGCTTAATTTCGAGCGAAGAAGACTCTACAACTGTGTGCACTAAAGCACTTGAAGGGATTAAATTGAAGGGAAACACTTCCACAAGTGCTGCAGCCGCACAGCTTCCGCTTAACAATCGATGAATGAAAATGCTACGCGAAAGTTACCTTCCACTCTCTGCTTGTTGTTGAACGGCAAGAATAATGTTGCTTTTGCCCAGTCCCAGGCTCCACCACAACAACAAAAAAACCCTTTGCCGTTGCACTGCAACTCGAGCAGCAGCACACAGACACCTGAAGCACCGAAAACAATAAATAAGCAAGGAAAAGTTGCGT
Source organism: Anopheles gambiae (assembly GCF_943734735.2). Taxonomy (NCBI): domain Eukaryota; kingdom Metazoa; phylum Arthropoda; class Insecta; order Diptera; family Culicidae; genus Anopheles; species Anopheles gambiae. Next base: position 32,024,277 of record NC_064602.1, on the reverse strand, counting down.
ATAAAACAGGTAATGAAAATGTTGAGCATGTTTTTCTTTTCACCGGTTGAGAGGACGCTTCAGAAAACATTGAGGAGAAAACTTCCTGGAAATATCTACCGCTTGTACTCGCTTCGTTTACTTCTCCGACAAGCAATCCTTCTGGTCAGGAAAACAGGGATTAAATAGGCCACAGGCGAAGCCGGAAAACGAGCAAAAAAAAACCGAGTAGGAGTGTGCCAATTGCGTCCGGATTTTTCTTACTAAAAAGCTTGCAAAAGCATCTCAACTTGTCTAGCAGCAACACATAAAGCGGTAAGGAAAAAAACATTAACTCTTCCGTGTGAAAAGGAGTCGAAAAGGGCTGCTCAACATACATCCACAGCTCAATGCGCCACTGGAAAATAAAGCACACTCAGAGACTGCTATGGAGAAAATGGCTCCAAGAGCTGGTGCTAACGATCCATCGAAGTAGAGGTAGAGGGAGTTGCATGTTTCCTAGAGCTCGTTCTCGTTATCCATCGAGCGCCCCACCGGTCTTGCCGATGTCATTTCATTCACAAGGAAAAAGTGTGCTTCATTTTGTCCCCCCAGCCCCACAGAATCCTCACACTCAGTCGTTTGCAAAAGTGTCCTGAAAGTGTCCTTTGCTGATAGTGAAGCATAGCTATCGCCTCAGCAGAAAAAGGAAGCAATAGAGAGAGAGAACTCCCATTATGCCGGACATAATATGCGCCCAGGCACAATGACCAATGTTCGCTCGTTCGCGCAAAATGAAACTAAAGGTAGGCGAAGGGAAATGGGACAAGAAGCGTTCAGGGTGCATCAACTTTAATTGGGAAAAGTTTTCATCTGCGAAAATCGACCACTTTAATCAGATCCGAGTGGTACTTGCAGCAAAGTTTGACCCCGGCAATTGTGACAAAAAGAGCGTACGGAATTGCCAAGAAATTGTAAACGAAACTGCAGCACCACAGTGCGGTGCGGTGCGGCGGTTTATCCGATTTTCCTATTTTCAACGCGTCCAAAGCACACAAACCATTCGCTCCCTCCTAGGCTCCTATTTCGTAACACAAAACCAACGCGAACAATCTTGAATAATCACGCGATAAACAGTGGCGCGCGCGCGCGAACTCCGAGTCTCGGACGAGTTAATCGGAAGCTCGTGAAGGATGATAAAATAACGATCGAGAAAAAGGCCTGCCCCTTCCTGCTGCTTCCTTCTCCTCCCAAAAAAACCATCGTTATGAAGACGGTAAACAAGCTTGCACAAGAGACCGGCCACACAATAAACGCCTAACGCTCTGGCGTGTACGTGTATAATGCAGTCGCAGAGTGGATGCACTCGAACCATCGTCAAAATTTGACTTTAATGGCCCCCCCTGCTCGACGCAGCAGGGGTATGAGGAAAGGGCCTTCGCTTCGCGCATCGTTCTACACCGCTGCTTTCACTGATCTTTTCCACGGTGGAATCTCGCGACTTTCCCTTCCCAGACACGTCGTTGGCCGTTGTCGTCGTCGTCGTCACCCTTCTCCTAAGGGTGCAATTGTTTCACCGAGCCGAGCTGGATGATATTTTCCACTTTGTTTTAGCCAACGGTGAGTGGATGTACATTATGCAATTGGATGCTTTTGCTCCGGCGGCGAAAAGATGCATCAGCTACTGCCGGTTTGATGTAGAGCGAAAGATGAGATGATCAGCGTCTCTGTTTTTTTCGGGTAAATATTTCTTGTGGCTAACGACGGCGACTCCTCGCAACAAAAAAAAACTACTTCTGGTCGGGCTACTGTTGCGAACTGTGATACAAACTGGGAACCATCACGCGAACTTCACTCTTTGGGTCGATCGACCAGCACAACCACAAAAGGCCGGATGGATCTGGCAGAGCAAATCGGCGTGTAGGCGGCAAACCAAAAAAGGCACGGGGAAGGATGCACCACCGTTAGCGAAGTACAGCTTCAACACAACAAAATGAAGCGTAACGTACCAGAATGAAAGAAAGAGAAAAAAACACTCTTTACCCGTCCTCCAAGTGTTTTCACGGTACAATTTTTCGTAAACTCATTGGAATTCGATTAGAAAACAATTCCCGCTCTCCACGCGCCGGCCGGTATCGTACCCGGCAGGAAATTGCTAAATGGTGAAAAAGCTTCTTCGCCTGTCGCACTGTGTGTCAAGATGGATTTTGCAGAAAGTTGCAAACGACAGGGTCTCTCTCCTCGGTGCAAAAAAAAAAAACAGGGACGAGCAAGAAACAAGCCCGACATTTGCTTAATGACGATTAGTGCCATTACACATCGCCGATTGGTAATGGGGCTGGGTCAGCGCAACGCGAGCCCGCAACGGCATTTTGAGACGGTGTCGGTTCCACTCCCACTCCGAAGGCAAAATGGATGGGAAAATGGGAAGTGCAAAAGCTTAAGCTAAATGCTAAAACCCAATCCGTTTCCGTCGACCTTTTTTAATGTTTTTTTTTTTGGTTTGCTCATTCCACCCGTGTTTAATGTGTTTTTGTTAAGTCTTGTGTTTTTTTCCTTCCTGCAGTAAAACAAAATTTCGCAACATCGGTAAGCACTTTCTGGTGAAGAGGGATGTGCAACCATCCACCTAAGCTCGCCGGAGCTCTAAATTCCGGTAAAAGGAATTAAACGGTTTGCAATCTTCTTCTTCGTAGCAGACCGGTTCCCATCCACCCCTCCCGGTAAGCAGATGTCAGCAACGATTAGCTTCGAATTGACAATTGACATTACCACCCGCCCCAACTCTTGTGCCGCGTGTGCACTATTGGTGTGGTTTTGTGTTATGTTGCTCTGCTTCCCCATTTTGCCCCACCGAAGGAGGGTTAAAATTTGTACCACGGTGTGTGTGTTTTATGTTCCGCTGAAGCTGCGCGCTCGCAACGGTCAGGTGGAATTCGTTGCATTTCGTCAGCATGGGAACCGCAAACAAGGTGATGCTTTCAGTGTCTGCAAAAAAGCGGTGGTTTTGTTCGTTAGCCATTGACGGGGATAGAAGACAATTGTATATCATTACATTTGAAGTCATTTCTACATTTTACGGACACTCCCATTGAGCTGTGTAAAGCTAAATGATCAACAAAACAACATTCGTTAAGATTTGCATCTATCTAGAATGCATCTATTTCCCTTAGCACGGGAAGGAAATAAATTACTTAATTTCTCCATCAGTTTGGTTTACCGCAAAAACTGCTATTAGGAAAATAATCACCATAAACAAAAAGTTTCAAAGAATGTAACGATCAAAACTTAAAAGCATATGATCGAGTTCTAGCGCCACTTGTCGTGCGGTACTGTATGGCAAACTGCTAGCGTTTCAAGCTGGCAAGATGAAAGTCGTAAGTTCGAATCTGTTTCGTGATAAATGCAAAAAAACTTTTCTAGGGGTCCTTTCCGTTTCAAGTTCGTAGGCTGAAATTTCAGCCTGTCAGCTGTTTGCATTGTATAACAGTTTTCGAGCAGCTATCTAAGTGGGTATAACATACAGGAGGACTTATGCCAAGGTGTATGATTTTAGAAGGCTGATTTTTATCGCTTCTGTTTCTGAATGAAGATTTTAAGAGTGTTTTGTGTATTCGTCAAGATTTCAGCTGCTTTGTCAAGCTTGATTGAGCAAAAATTTTCACCCGTCCTGTCAAAAAATGATATTCAAATTTGGTTATAAAAAAAACATGCTATGAGACCTGCATTACATACACTTTGATTCTGGATTCCATCACCAGATCTCTTTAATGCACCTTGGGATAAAAGTAAACACACCTTGTTTGGCCATTTTTCTAGCAGGTACTCGAATCTAATTCTAGCTTTGAGGCTAGAATAATCTAGACTGAAAATTGCAAGTGAGTTTTCTGTGCGGTTTTGTATGGAGTGTTTACATGATTTCAGCCTCCAACTGTCAAACTCCATACCAAAAACTGACTAGAATCATGAAGGGCCCCATAAATGGTTTTTTACGCACCCGGTAATGGATGGTGATATGAGACCCATTCTCCTCTAAATTGTGTTTGGGATTCTTCCTGACAGATTGCACTACTATACCCGTGTCCAGAGTTTAAATCATAAATTCTTCAAAACTCTGGAGATAATAAGTAATAATTCACATTTGTTACAAACTGCTACAACGAGAAGTGATGATTTATTCAATCTTATTGTATTTTTTTGACAAATGTTCCTTCTTCAACAATCTGCATAATCGATACTTTTGAAACACTACCCAAAACAAAAAGAGTGTCCAAAAACGTACCCCATAAAACACACCCAACCAACAACCTCAGAGACGCAGGCTGGACAGTAAAGCAAAGAGATAAAGTGCTGCCGTAAACAAAAATTGATGCTCAACCCCTTGTGGTGCTGGTGGTAGTGGACACATTGGATAGTAGTAGTAGTACATCAAAGCGCACACAATAAAGCAAAACCGCAAACTGGCAAAAATGAAGCGCCAAAAAGTCACTCTTTTAAGCAAAAAGAAGGGGAAAGATCAAAACCAACAAAAAAAGCCAAACCAAACCGTAAAGACGATATAAATCCTAGCCTGGAAAAAGCGATTTCCCCCAGCAGAGCATACTGCAATTTCCACACCGCAACATTTGCCCGATTCATCGGAGTGGAGTGGAAGGGGATGTGTCCGGGAGTGTGTGCTGATGGTCAAGCTCCCCCAAAAAAAAAGGTTCTTTCCGGACCAGATGGTGATGCTATCGGGGGCGCGCGCTGCACCAAAAGCTCGACCATTTTTTTCGCTCGTCGCCGCCGCTAAAACAGCCATCCACAGCCAAACGCCTTCATTCAAAACCGCTCACAATGTGCAGCAGTGTGTGGCAGTGTGGCAGGTTGAAGTAGCAATAGCACCCACCCGGAAGGTCCAGCCCCAGACAGACTGGTGCAGCAGCGCCATTCGCAGTGTATTTGTTCGGGGGAGGAAGAACCGACCCACGGGGAGAGAGGGCAACATTATTGCGGGTGCGCGATAGCATGAGTGATGGGGGGGGCGAGATCTGCAGATAAAGCTGCAGTTAGAAGAGCGCACAACGAGGCACGACGAAAAAAAAAAACAGGCACGTGTGCAACACTAAAATTGAGTTTGGAGAGAGAAAAAACACAAATCGACACCCGTAACAAAAGTGGAGTGAAAGGAAAACGGCAACATTGCGCGAGCTGCCTGCCGATAGTGTTTTGATTGCCCAGGGGACACACGAACACACACACACATACAGCTAGAGGCAGACATGTTTAAGCAGGGGTGGGATAGCACCAACATCGATAACGGGTGCTGCTGCTGCTGCTGCATCGGTGGAATGTGGAAGTGATTTCCGCATAGCGGCGGCGGCGGTACCAGCAGTACGCGCCGCATAGTGTGTGTTATGCTCGGCGGTGGGTGTGCTTTGCCATATGAACCAGCACCCCCGTTGGCCATATTTTATGTGTGGCCGCGCGCGCGTCTAGCAAACCGCACACTGCACACACCATCCAACACTAACGGTGGCCTAGTTGCGACATGGCTACGAACGTGGCAGTGCCGTATGCGTACACACAGCCCCGTACTGAAGTGATGCTGACTGCAGCACAAACAGAAATCGAGAGAGAGAGAGAGAGAGAGAGAGAGAAAGAGAATGAAAGAGAGAGCGTTGGAGATTTTTTTTCCTACTGCCGGTCAAGCCCCACACTGTGTGTCTTTGTGTGAGAGACCGTGGTTAAACAAAAGGGAATGCTGCTTTTGGCCACACACCGCCCAAAAGGTATGTCTTTGGTATTCGAGATCACAACGGAATTGACCAAAAAACGGTTGCCTTTCTATCGCAGCAAAGAATTTGAAGGTGCGGAAAGAATTGCATCTGGTGAGAACTACCGCTACTGGACAGCTTCCTGAAACGAGTTTGCTTCCCGTTTCCGGTCGCTGCTTTGGTGACCCGTGAGCACTGCAGCATTTGCTGGAGGAGTAGAACGAACTGAAGACTTCCAAAAAATCGATCAACTTTTGGGTGGACGACCGTCTTCTTACACCTTCCACCAATGGCTATATCTTATGGTGGCGTTTTTGGGGGATGATAAAACGGCAAACGGCTTCAAACTTCAAACATTAAAAGCCATACGCGCGTGCCAATATTCATGAAATGCTAAAAAGCGAATGTTTCGTTCGTCTTCGTTTCCTGAATCCAGCTGGATAGTTGACCGATGCCAACTGGATAATTTCAAGCAGCTTTTGGAGCAGAGCGAGACCCACAAAACCCCTACACCTCGTGATAAGATCCTGTTTTGGCCTTGCTGCAGGAATGGAAAATTCGCCAACCAAGCGCCACGTTTGATCCAGCACAATCCAATGGGGGAGAGAGGTTTGGTTTAGATTTTCCCCTTCAAACAGTGCTGCTAGGGGCAGTGCTTTTTTTTTCGTTCCTATTTTAGATCGTTTGCTTTATAGGTTTTCTTTGATAATAAAAAGCCGGTTTCGTGTGTAAACAAACCAGCCAGCGCTTGGAGGAGACGAAACAAAAAAAGCATTCCAGAGGATATTTCTAAGCTAGAAATAAAGGTAAAACGCGATCAAATGCTGCGTCTACACAGAAGGCGAAATGAAAATGAAGCAGCACAAAATCAACATCGCCCAACACCGGAAGAGAATGTCACTGGGAGGTGGGTGGTGCACACAGTTTGTTTTTTCGATTGGATTTTTGCTTTTTATTTGTTGATATTTGGCACAAAAAAAAACCCACACAGAGCTTCCCGTGCTGGTGGCAAAGTTTCGCCATAGACGAAGCAAAACAGCCCTCTGCCTATGTTTTATTTTGGCAAAACCGTCGGTGCCAAAAATGGTTGAAAGTTCAAACGCGCCATGTGTGTGGTATTGAAATCCATCACCCGGTGGAACGACCTTTGGCACTCTTTTCATTCACGATTGATGTTAAATAACGCAAACACATACACACACACGCTAGACACACTCCCACATGCCCTTCTCCTTCTCTCTCTCTCCTCTTTCAGTCGCTGTGCTGGGATCAAACCTCCGTTGCGATTCTCGCGCTCTTTGACCCAGATTCGCAACGCAAGGGCGCTAAACCCTTATCAGCTATTTTGCAGGAGGTTGGTACGGTTGGTTGAGTATGTATTTGTGTTCGGTATTTTGTCGTAGTGATGGGTACAATCACTCAGTAGCGTGAGTTGTTTTAGGGTGAGCTGAGTTTTAATGGTGAATTAATACCTAAACGCACTCACAAAGAGCAATGGAAAGCTACTATGAGCGAGAGCTTTATTCATTAAGGATTAACTCTTGAAAGAGTTCTTTAGCTCGCGAATGAGTGCTGCTAGTTGCAGTGGAGCATTTATGTACTCTCTGTAGCTCTCAGAAAAGCTTAAACTCCCGAATAGTTTAACACACAGTAAATGAATTGTTAGACGGTGTGCAGAGTTCAATGGCTTATTGAGTCATAACTCCTAAAAGAGTTTTTTTAAGCGACCATTTATTAAATTTACCATTAGTTGCATTGAGAGCTTAATCACTCATCGAAATCGAACTCTCGAAAGAGTTGTTAAATGCACCAATTCCCTGTAAGTTAATTAAAAGACGACAAGGAGAGTTAAAGCACTCATAAATGATTAACTCTCGAAAGAGTTATTTAACTCACTGATCTATGAGTGAAAAGAGTTCAATCACTCATCATGATGGAACTCAAAGTGGTAGCTCGCTTTAAGTGAATTGCTAGCCGGCGCTGAATGTCAAGTTTTTCATTGGTAGTTTGAAACTTATTCAGCCAAATAATTATGGTAATTATGTTAAAAAATTGTCAAATAAAGTCCTGCAAATCTAATAAACTTGAAAAAGCTTTCAAATCAAAATTGAAACATTGAAAAGCACACAGCTAATAGAGAGCTTTTCGTGTAAATTGGTTTTAATTTTCCCAATAATCCATCCAACCACTTTTTGTGTCAAATTTAAACACGCTCCAAAACTGAAACACACACTGCGCTCAGCTTTTGATGCATAACGACCATTTGAAAAATAAAAAAATGACCCAATACTCCAGCAGTTTGGCTAAAGGCCAAATTATGAACATTCAGCACACCGTTACCATCCCAACCCCGTGCCAATTAAATTCCCATAAACACGACGGAAAGCAGCTGTTGAGTGGCAAGGCAAGGGGGAGGAAGCGAACAAGCGAATTAAACAACAGCAAAAGAGTGTCCCCACACTAAATAGTTAACCTTTTGCAAGAGGACAAGCCCCCTATACGGCACGAAAACACACACACACACACACACACACACACACACACACACACACACACACACACACACACACACACACACACACACACACACCGAGAGCTCGGGTTTCCCTTTCGGAAGCTTTTCTTTTTGTGTATCTGTGTGCCTTGCTGCACCCGATGAGAATCATAATTAAAAACCTTCTACCACCTCTGCTTCTCCGGCGTGGCCTTCGCGTTGGCCGTGCCTTCAGGTCTGTCTGTTAGGATTATTTTCCATGTTTCCATCGGAGACGCGACCTTCGAGAAGCGCGAGAGAAGCAGCAAGCGGGAATCAAACACAGACCAAAATGCACCCACACGAGAAGCAGGGGTCGTCGGAAAAATCGTGACCAAGATGCGATCGTGTCGCCCGGACCGCTGAAAACCCGCATCTTATGGGCCCGCTTCCTCCCCCACGAAAATCAACAGCAAATGTATCCGAAAGTGGAGTGAAACGGATAAAAAATAAAACCAACAACGACGCACAAACAAACAAATATACGCGAGCCACTTCCGAATGGCACGCGCGCGCGCCCGGGCGTTCGCCCTCATCCCCAGCCAAGCCGCGTATAGATTTAAATGGTTTGAACGGTTGAGAAGCACCACCAGGCAAGGAAAAACACGATTTCAAGGTGCGCCGGAGAGCAAGCAAATAGAAAGAGCGATGAAAATTATGTTGATGAGGTGCTTATGATGTGCCAACAGACACACATACACACACAGCCACAGACACACAGAGAAGCACGTTTGATGGAGCCCCAAACATGCGCGAAGTAAAAGCTCAAATTTGCACCTTCAAAAATCGCTTTTTTATTTCTTTCCTTTTTTTAGGGTACTTCGGTCGGATGAGATGATTTTATTGTACCAATAAAATATTGACACACGTACAACACACGTAAAAAAACGATTTATTTTTGGCGGGAGGCTCAGCGCAGAATGTTTGCATTCAATTCGAGCACTTTTCGAGCACATCTGATTTTGAGCAATGTAATGAGATATGTTTTTACATTCCAAAATTAATATTTCTCCCACACACTCACTCACACACACACACAAACTCACCAAAGAACAAGCTGGATTATTCGGTGAGTCCGCCAACACACGCACAGCCCCCCACGCGGCATTTTGACATTTAAAAGTCAATCCGGAAAGGAACACATTTCGATCGACACGCAGGCGATAAACGGACCGAAGCACCGATAGACCGTTTCCTGGGGATCGGATCAGTGTGCCCCAACCCACACCTGTGTGGAAAATGGATGAGTTCATTTCCCTTCTCCATTTCCCCACGCCCCAAACGCTGTGACGCTAATTGACGACCGGGACGACCAGGGAAAAACGCGATGCGAGAATGCCAATCAAATTTCTGGGCTTTGCTGGAAGCTTTCCGTCCCAGCGTTTTGGAAAAATAGCTTCTGCGTGTTGCCGAGAGTTTACCATCCCACCTGCTCCCCCACTTGGACACCGAGGGCTTCGTGACGTAGGTGAAGCAACAGGGCGTCCCCTCGTCTCAGACAGGCCGCCCAGGGCCCATCAAAAATTCTCCCTCAGTAATTGATGAGAACCATTTTTCACAGTCTGAAAACTTCCCGGCATGACGGCGACTCCTGGCGGCATACACACACACCTTTCCCTTTTTCTAGTGATGACCTTTCCGCTTTTGGTTTATGCAAGAGTGAGCGACAAAGAGCTCCCAACCAAACACATCGATTAATGTACGCTTCCTTGCGTTCCGGAGCCGTTTATGACTTTTACCTTCTCTCTTTTGCGCCCGCCTTTTTTTTTTTTTTTTTGAGGATTCTCTGCCCTACATTGACTCATTCGAGCATTTCATGTATTTCCGGTACGGCGGATCTCGAGACCCAGTGCCAGTGACCGTTTTGTTCGGAGCTATGTCGAGCGGGGAGAAAAGTACCAAAATGTTAAAGCTTGAATTTTGAAGGGCCGACACACACTTGAAAAACGAATTTACACCGAAAAGTACAGGGGTGGACACAATCCAACAAAACGTACGTAATTACTAGAAAATGTAATTGGTACGAACAGATGAAAATACACACAGCACTGTGGGTACTCAAGCATGTGTGCGTTATTAACTATTACTTACTAAAATGCACAACAACCACTCACACACACACACAAGCTCGTCATTCCAGCTTATCATTCCGTTCCGTTCGTCGTTTGGACCGCGTGGCAGAGGTTAAGATATTCATTTTTAATGATACCCAACTCTCTCGAAGCACTCGAACGGAGAAGCAGCGGAGTACTTCAGTCGTGAGTGAGTGGGGCGAGGCAATCGCTCGCCCCCGAAAATCCCGTCCGTGATCGTGTGACGTATTAAATTAGACGCTGCCCGAGCAAAACTTATTAGAGAGCCGAGAGTTGGAGACGGAAGGAAATTGGCATGACGGCCCAAGGTACTTGTTAGAGAAGCAGAACGAAAAACGGACGTTACTTATTAGAAATGATCGTTAGTGTCTCCTCACTTTCGTGAGTGAGTTTGCCTTTTTTTGCATTATTAGTCGGAGGACAGGCTAATAGAAGGCAGCAAAGATGCTGAACCTCAAGGCTTCTGTGCTTTTTAAGCTTTTTGCTTTTTAATGCTTTTTAAGTCTTCTGTTTGAAATTCGAGCACTTTTCGAGTACTTTTTAGGGGAAAAGTGATAAGAAATAAAGGCTTCAGTATCTTATTCATAGGTTTTATAGAGCAGTTTATTCTCCTGTCAAATATTAGGGAACTGAAATATGTATTATGAGTGACGTAAGCATCAGATTTCACTTTCCAAACAACAGTTTTAAACTTCGGTCAATATGATATTCAACAAGTGACAGGCCAAATGTATCCAACATCATAATGACATATGACATTTTTGTTGTGGCAAACTACAAGCTCTTGAAAAAATTGTTGAAAATCTTATGGTGTGCAATGACAGACAGTTCGTTGACATTATTAAGTGAGTCAGAAACCCTGCAAAATTAATTGAATTAATTTATTAAATTATAGCTAAATTTAATTGATATCGATCTCTAAAGGTCTCCAATAAGGGTTATTTCTTATCTTGGTGCTTCGGCTTTCCTCCAAACACAGTTTCTAATTTTATGTACTAAATCTTTACCGACGTTATATAGACAGGGTTTCTCTCGAACCACCTCAATCACCATGATTAAATTTTGTAATACATTATACAAAATGCATTTTGACAGCATCGAATGCCAACTCTAATGATCTGTCAATCGTTGCTTCGGCCTACATTCTAATTAACACTGTTGAAATGGGATTTTAAGGCTTGAAAATGATGCTTCAAGCACAACTATAGACGTTTTTTCTCTCTTCTTTTCTCTCATTGAAGCCACAAATTTCACACACACACCAAAAAGAAAATCCACGCAACCTCAAACAGCATAATTGCTCTCACTGGTCAGATGACGATGAGGTGGCCTTCGTCTTCAGCTGCTCCGAAAATCGATCGTGCACACAAGATGATGGTTGATGTTTAGTAATAGCACACCCAGAAGGTCACACACTTTGGACATCGATTCACACACCGCGTTCGGTTCACCTTCAACAAACGGAACCAGAACCAAGCAAGAAAAAAGAAAAGCACCAGCAACCTCCCAACCCATTAACTATTTTATTGCCCGATCGCACACCTCGAACGTCCCGCGCATAGCCCGCCACACACGCCACGTTCCCTTCGAACGGAATAAAATGCAAATTCCTCCAAAACGGTGCGCAAAAGGCGGCCGAAAAACCGCCACACACACACTTTTTTGGGGTCAAATTTCCGCCCTCTCCCCCACCAAAGTGCAGGTCAAACCGAGCGTGTGTGTGTGTGTGTGTGCGGCGCAAAATTGTTCCTCTTTTTTCCCACCACCACCACCACCACCAGAGCTTTTAAAAGCTGCCAAAATCAGCGTTTAGCTTCCTTCTTCCCTTTTCCCTTTTTTTTTCGGGGGCGTTCGTTTGATTTTGCAAAGTCGAGGAAAAATCGTTCACAAAACCGCCAACCGCCGCGAATGATCCGAGGCAGGAAAGTGTGCGAAATTGGTGGGGTTTGGCTTCTTTTTTTCGCCTATTCATTTTTGGCCAGTGAGAGAAAAGTTTAACCACCGTTTGCACAGTGCCGGGACCGGGAAAGGTAAAAGGCGCAAAAACTAAATCCGCAATCGCCGCCGAATCCCGTTCCCGTTAAATTTAAAGCAACGTTCGAATTTTTCCTCCGCGCGGGGGAAAAAGCCCCGTACGGTACACCGGGCCAGACAGGAAGAGGCATGAGAAAGCAAGCAAGCAGGCGAGCGAGCAAGGAAAAAAAAGGGTTCGAATAAATCTAAAAACCGATACACAGCGCGTACGGTTCGCTTTTCCGCGCGTGCGATCGCTGATTTTTCCGATTTTGCTTGCTCGTCGTTGTTGGTGGTGGTGGTGGTGGCCTGATTTCGTTTCTTTGTTTTCTTTTTTTTCTGCCTTTAATTTTCTGCACTATAAAAAAACACTCACACCAAAGCGCCCGGTTTCAACACACGTGGTGCTCGTGAAGTGCGTGCGCGCACACAAGAAGCACGCCAACAATCTATGTTTTTTTCTCTCTCTTTTCTCTATTTTATTTTCAATGCATTTTATCTTTCAATGCGTTTGTATGATGGGAGATTTCTTCTTTTCTCTCTCACCCTAGTTTCCGATTGCACAATCGCACCAATATTGAGAGTCTCGATCGCGATCGCGCAGCAGCTGCCGAAGCATTCAGCAACAACAAGAAGCATCAGCAGCAACAGCATCTCGGAAAGCGACCAAAGATCGACACTTGGGACGCACACACTTGGGTCAATTGACTCGGGCGGTCAATTATGTTGGCAGTTTCGAGCAATTAATTATTCCCCCCCGCTTCGTGCGGTCCAACCCAAAAGTGTTTTCTAATAGACGAAAGAATTCACCGAAACGCCACAGCGCCAACGCGCCAAATGGCAAACTAAATTGAGGCCATCCTCGAAACGAAATTCCACTTTCCTTTACGTTTTCAACAGCTCCACACACACACAGAAACACCTTTGCATGAGTGTCGGATTGCGTAAAGACGCTGTCTGTCTGTGAAGCTGTGCGCGGCTTGGCCAAATACGCCTTCGGGCCAAAATCGAAAACTTTCTCAGCAAGTGTGAGTAAAAGGCATTCTTGCCTCGTAAAACCCCGACCCTAGGAGCCGGCTCGCGTTTAGACCGAATGATCGCGGTCGGTAGCGGAAGTGCACAATTGATAAGAAATTGCTTCCACCCGCTTTACTTCCGCTGGGAGGAGGGGAGGGTCGTCTTGAAGAGCGTCCAGCGCAAACGACCACCAGCGAAAAGGGCAAGTTTACACACACACACACACACGCGCGCCGGGGCATAGTGATGAAGTGTGTAAGAAGTTTTGAAATCCATATGCAAACCATCTGCACCACACCATACCACCACCAGCCATCAGTGTCTAAGACACCGCAAGAGAAAATGAAAACTATTTCAAACCAACGCAAGAAACTCGGCGAGAGGGGGGGAGCCGGCTAAATAAACTCTGTGTGCAGCAAACTTTCCTGGTGCTGTGTGTTCCGAGAGCCGTCAGTCGTCGTGGGTTGCGGGTCTCGCCGAGAGATGACGGAGATGACGACGAGTTGAGTGGGTGCGGCGCGAGCTGTGAGGGTTGAAGCTGAAACTGGAACTGGATGACCTTGCTCGATTTCTTGGACGTTTTCCGTCCCAGCGAAATGCGTTAGCGCACGAACGAACGTACGATCGAGTGCGAGCAAGCAATACAGAGCATCTGTAATGATTTACGAGCACGAGCCAAGAAGCAAGGAGAGGAATTGTTTGAAAGAATGTACCAAAAACGAACCCCCGAAAACAACTGCTGGCAACTTTGTCCGAGCACTTGGTGAATAGCGCATTGATTAGGCAATGAGGTTAACTCGCCAGTCAATAATTGTATTTTCCGCCGCCTGTTACTGTTTATCTTCGAGTGTTTATTGATTCAATAAGGGGTAAACTTTGTTGGGGCACAATTGAGAGGCAAAACTCCCATCCCCTTCGATAACTTCGAGGGGTGATGCTGGATGATTCACCCCCTAACAAATACCATGGAACTGATCTTAACAAGAGCGCACACACTCTCTTCCCCTTCTCAAAGTTATTAAAATTGTCTGGCAAAACGTAAAAGCGAAACGGTTTACTGGGGAGCAATCATTTCGGGGAGTTTGTTTGGCTTTGGAAAGCCCCGCTCCCTTCGAAATCGAAATGCGTAATCAACTGGTTTACTTGTGACCAGTTCGTGTTTGACCAAACGCACACAAGACCAGATAAAGCGAGCAAAGCCCTGCACGGTTGCAACGGAGAAACAGAGAGAGAGAGAGACTTTATGAGATTACATGATCTTGGGCCGCGGTTGAGCGTGGCCCTTCGCATTTGGCATCTAGTTGGGACCCAAGCTGCTTCAGCCCAAGTGCAGCTCTTGAGGGCAAGCAGTAGCAGCTGAAGGTACTGACGCATACACCAGGCGTATATGTACACCCATTGGCCCATTGGTTAGGTATGATTAGATTTCAAAGTGGTGCATTCGAGCAGTGGTCGAGTGGGTTTTTGCTACCGTACCGAACGGTGTGTGTCTGTCCCGCGCGAGTGGGCATTACATTCGAAAAAGGGCATATTTGTGCAGTGGAAGCTGTAAATGGATACGAGCGATTCGAGACCTTCCTTGTGTGTGCATGTAGTTCAATAAGTAGCTTAGATCTCGTGATTTGTAACAGCGAAAATTGGAATGTGTGCTCCAGAAACGTATCGCGCTAATTCTCAGTGCGTTAGAGACTCTTAAAAGGTCTAATAATCCGTTATTAAGCCACATGAGAATGATCTAGTTTCTTTGCGAGGGCTCTAAACAGTTGGAGGACTTTCATGACAACTCCAAATTTCTTTAAATCAATTGGAAAATGGAAAGATCGCATCATCTTTCAAGGTCCTTAGATCTTTCTTGTTTGATAGAAGTCTAGCTACTACTAAGAAGGATCGAATATACTAATTGATGCGAATTTTCATCGAGACAGTTAGTCTCCACCTCGTTATGCTACGAGC
Organism: Anopheles gambiae; assembly: GCF_943734735.2. Taxonomy (NCBI): domain Eukaryota; kingdom Metazoa; phylum Arthropoda; class Insecta; order Diptera; family Culicidae; genus Anopheles; species Anopheles gambiae. Next base: position 32,008,954 of record NC_064602.1, on the reverse strand, counting down.
GTCTATTTCAATACCTAGTTTGGACTTCAAAACTCTGATGTACTATTCTAACATCTTCAAACATCAACTTTAGAATAGAACTGCTAAGAGCACGCTATCCTTCAAGATTGTAAGTTTGGTATAGTTAGCTACTCCCACAAAGGATCCAAAGCCTTCAACACGTTTATGTACCAACCTGATATCTTCAAACTTTCGTATCTTGAAATGAAGTTGCAAAAAGCACCAGATCGCTACATTATGTCTTGTTACATCGAATTCTGCTACTTCCAAGCAAAATCTAATAACTAAAGTAATTGGAATTATAATTCAAAAACATTCTTCCCTGAATACATTTCCTCTACATCTCAAAGCCATAAATCCATGTTTAGGTACTCCTGCCAACTCCAACATGTTTATGTTTCTTAAAACTTTCATATCTTGCAATGGAACCACCACAAAGAGCACATCAACTCTTCAAGGTCATCTCCCTCCAGCGAACATGTATTTCAATTAATCCGAAAAAGCCAAAAACCTAATCAACCTGCTTGTCTTGTCCGAATCGAAAGTTCAGCTACTCCTAGGAAGGATCCAATAAATAAAGTGATTAGAATTATAATCCCAATACCCACACCTACGCACCCAGAGTGCTTCTAGACTTTCTCTCTGTCTCTTTCTTTTGCCTATTTGCCTAGCCCGATGTTCACGTGGCCAAGCAAGGCCACCATCAAAGGGAAGGGCCAAAACGCCGAAATTGGCCGAGTTCCAATAAAATACGTGTCTAACCTTAAATTAAAATCAACCGTTTACCCTCGCGCACGGCGACGGGAGCGACATCAAACGCCGAAAAGGGTCCCGTGTCCGTTGTCACTAACACCCACGCAAACGCAACCAAAAAAACAGTCAAGATATGTTTAATAAGATCCGAGCTAAACAACAAAAATATTAGTCCTCCATCTCACTCCCTTCTTACTATGGTCACCCTGTTAGCAGAGCACAGAAATTATGCAAATTATCAACGCACCATCAAACACCACGGACCACGGACATTGTAGTTGGTTGCGGTTGTGACCGTCGCCAAGCTGCCAAATGCATTCAAATGAGTTGGAACGGAGGACGTCCACCAAGACCACGACGACGACGACTTCAACGTTGCAGTCACTGTGCGTGGTGCGTGTCTCTCACTCTCTCTTCGAACCGTTCGAACTGGATTCAATTTATGGTGTATGAAATTATGCAACCTTCCAACAACCACACACACACACGCCCCAGTTCCGGCCCCGCCGCGATGATTTGTGAACATTCATTTGCACAACAAATAGGCGAACGCATAAACCGCCGGTTCCCTATAGAGAACCCCCCGGGGAGTAGGTGAAGTTAGGTGCGCTGACTAAGCACGGCACACGATAAGGCGAAGCTGCCCAACAGTGAGTGCAGGTTAGTGGCATAATAGTTTGCCGGTTTCCCGCCGGAAAGAGGAGTTTGATCGTAAAAGAATGCACAAAAACACGGCTCCCCGGTAAAACCTACTACATTTTCTGGAGATTATCTTGGAGGCCCCAAAAAAAATGGTAAAATAGATAAAAGCTCCATCACACCGGTAAACTGGTACATCCATTAAAGTAATCGTAGATGAGCGCACACACACCCCGAACCCAATCGACAGGTGGGAAAACACTGTTAATCTTAGGGCTCCCCCGCCGAAAAAAGAAAGAATCATAATTCCTATCATTCCAACACTTGTTCCCACCCAGGGGGAGCCTCAACCGCCACGCTGCTACAGTTTAGTTCCTTCTCTCATTTCCTTCCCAGCAGAGCCTGCCCTAAACACATCACACCACACATACTAACAAACGAAAAGCAGCACTTACTCTGCACCGTTAATTTAATATCTACCTTTTTGAAAATCCCCCAGGCCCTAACCTGGCGCTCTCCAAAAAAAACCCCTGGCCCTGGTAAATTTGTGAAAGTCACGATTCTAACAGCTAATTGCTTATCCACACACACTAACACAAACCTGCTGGAGGCCCCGAACGGAACCGGAATTCAATAAAGTTAACCAAAAAGCCTTTACTTTACCCCTGGCTTATTATTTGAGGTAAAAGGGAGTGAAAGTACACACACACAGCAATTGCATCCATTTTTTTTGGGGAAGAAGTGCAGTCTTGAGGCTACAAAATCACCAAATCTCCTCCGATTCGGATGGACAATCACTTACAAAAGAAGCTTTTCACCTGATCGCGAGAGAGAGCAGTGGTTTTGTGATGTAGGCGACGAACCGGTGTACGTGTTCGGGTTCGTTTTGTATCGTATCACCTTGCAATTTGGAGTTTGAAGCTGACCGAACGAACGCCACGTACTAAAACACGTGATTCCCGTGAATTAGGCGGCGATCATGACCTTTCCGATGTGCTCAGAACTGCACAACGAACGTGATCTTGCACCAAATGGACCAGCAGCAGCAGCAGTAGCAGTGAAGCAGGGGTATATAAAGCTGCTCCCGAGGCACAAATGATATATCCATCTTGGACTTGAACTCAAAACAGCTCAAAATGTGCTCCAATCGTTCCGCTTTCGGGCTATTACTGTTGGCGTGGCTAGCAAGTGTGACGATACTCGGCGTCGAAGCGTACACAACACCTCCACCGACTACTGCCAACTGTACCACCGTCAGTACCTTTGACGCCGCCTTGCAGGAATGTGTCGTCCAGCTCGGAATTGCACCGGAACGACTCGACCAGGAGTACAACCTACTGCTCTACCCTGCGGATCGGGACACCATGTGCTTGGTACGATGTATCGGTGTGCTGCTTCGCTTCTGGAACGATACGACCGGACTGCGCGAGGCTACGATCCGTCAGTACTACGAACCAGCACCGGAAGACCAAGACTACCAGAACCGTACCCGCAGCTGTCTCGCGGCACTGGAACCTAGCGTAACGGATGTTTGCGAACGAGCGCATCGATCGTTCCTGTGCTATCATCAGCACTACGGATACCTTCGCAAGACTGATCGCTACGTACCCAAAACACCGCTCGAGATGAAACAGATCCAGCAGGACTGTGTGGATGTTTATGGGTTAGACCCGGCCCGGTTGAACCACTACCAGGACGGTCAATTTCCCGACGATCCTGAAACGCAATGCTTCGTGCGATGCGTTGGACTTCGGGCTGGACTGTACACCGACCGGGACGGACCGAACATTGACCGGATGTACATACAGTGTGAATCGTGCGCCGATGAGACGCTGTTTCGTGCAAAGGCTGGCGAGTGTATCGCGGCACAGAGGCGGCACAAGCTGAGCAAGTGTACGGCCGCCTACCGGACGCTGTACCATTGCTTCCGGGACGATCAGCTGGATATGTACGCAAGCTTAACGACGGCGGCGGCGACGGCGGCAGCGATGACTACCACGACGACCACCAAGAAAAGCACACCACCGAACGCTATTCCGGCACTTTCGGTAAGGAAACCGAGCGATAGGGCGAAGTTGTCGCCCGATGCCTGGCAGCTGGAGATCATCCTGGAGGGTCTTTACAATCAGAAGTACTGAGAGGCATTTTTTTTGTGATTTTATAATGTTACTGGGGGAATCAGGCTTATTTATTTCAAATACTTTATAGGAATACTTTATACTTTATTTATTTTTATAATCATAAAAATCCGTTATTTTTACAATAAAGATCATATTTTTTTACCTACAGTTGTACTGGAAACCAACTTTTCGTGGAAATATTCAACTCTTGGAAAATAATTATATCTGAAAGACCAAACTATGGTCCAAAGTATTAAACAAAATAATAAAAAAATCCATAAAACATAAAATTTGGATATAATTGGACATTAAACCATATTTTGATTCACATTTTAACCCTTTAAAAGCAATTTTCATGGTCCAAAGTTCAACATTTTGAAGAAAATCATTAAACAATTCTATAAAAATTGGAATTTTTAACCTTTTGAAAGCAATTTCAATTGCAAAGCATCCAATGGTTCGAACAACATCAAACCCCGATTGCAATTGCCGGACACTCCCTGTAAACTACCGAAACACACGCAATGACGACGACAAGCAGCCTCTGGGGCAGCAGATTGATGCAGCACACGAAACACAAAACCCGCCACCAAACAAAATGGAAAGTGAGAAGATGAGAAGAATATTTCTACACCGTCCGTGCTACCTTTATTTTCACATCAAACACTACCGTACCCGCCTGCCACGCCAGGGGGGGTGAAAAATCGGTCCCAAGTTTTCCCACCGACCCAAGGCGCAGTATTGCAGCAGCAGCAGCAAGCCGTCGTAAGTCGTGCGCTCGTTCGTGCGCACGCCGCCACCTTGCGCGAACGGAGCCCGGTACGCGGTAATTAAATAGCGGCCGCACAAAAACAAGCGAATTTTGGTGGCGAAACCACGGGGAAGGTTTCCCAAAAAAAACCAAAAATGCTGATACCCGTCGTCTTCCACTGCTTTTCAAATGGCCGTCGCGCCGTAATCGCGATCACGTGCTGGTGGTGGTGGGGAGCGGGGTATTTTTGTTGTATGCAATGAAGATATTGCAATCGCACAAATGCTGCTGTGCAAGGCATTCCAGAAATATTGCATAAATTTTAAAGAGATTTTTAGGCTCATTTTTTTTGGAATTTTCCGATTTCACAGCCAAAAAGTCTTATTTGAACTGATGTGAGTTAAGTGCTTCGTGAGCAGTAAACTTCCATCAGAAGCTTTAGATAAGCAGCTGTGATTGCTTGTTGTCGGAGCGATAAGAAAACCCCAGGATGGTGCACAGTGGCACTTGCAAAGGGCCTAACCAGGCTTATCGGTGGTAGCCGATAAGGTTGCTTTTGAGCAGGCTTTGATTTACAACTCCTTAAAAGTCTGAACTTAAGTAGAGAAACAACTTTGAAGAATGAGTTTTTGGGTAAAAGCCACAATGTCTAGGAGGTAAGATTTCTTTCTTCAACAAACTTCAGACTTTCTTGCCCATTAGTCGACGACCAATATCCACCAATTCTTGCCCAAGAAGTCTCCCTGCCGCCGTCGCTACGAGGTCCTAACATTGTCCACAATTCTCAGATTTTAATGTCACCACTTACCTTTGATTACTCCGTCATTTAGTCACTGCCGTAGCGCTGTATCCTGCCGCGACTCCCCAGAATTGATTTCGGTGGTGTCACTTTCGGGAAGGTCCTTCCGGAACTTCCGACTAAAACACACCCGCTCTGCCCGTATCTGGACCAACTTAACCGCAGCACAAATTTTCACACTTCCCCACGCTTGATTTTCCTTCACTTTTCACCGGACCAAACACCGGACTGGACAGTGAAAAACAACAACAAAAAATGGGGCTTACTTTTGCCCACCACTTTCCACGCACGTGAGAGACACCACAGCCTACTGCTTCTTATTTTTATTTCTGGTATTTTTCACACATGCCCTCGCCCTCCTCTTCCCTCCTCTTCGGCTTCGTTCCCGGCGTGCGGTGCAAGTCGACCAACTTCCACCACCACCACACACCACCACGCGGCGGCGGCGTTGCGCCAACTTTCACTTGCCTTTTTTTCTTTCTTTCTTTTTCTTCAACTACCACGCGCACGGCCGGCTGCTGCAACGGATAGACAGCACTGAAGCGCACTGATTTTTGCTTAACGATTTTCCTTCTTTTTTTTGTTGGCGCGCTGTAACCAAGGCAATACTGAAGAACGATTGCAAGCAGACGTGGTTTACTAGGATATTAAAATAGAAATCAGAAGAATAAAAACAACACACAACACAAAAAAAGGAGGTGAACAGATAGGCTGGGGACAGGTGTGAGCAGGGCCTCTAAGAAATTTGGGACTAAAGTAAAGGACTGCGAAAGGACCCGCAGGGATTACAAACAGTGGCGGGGAAGCTGCTTCATCAGCTGTGCTCAACTTTAAAGCCACAATCTTTTTGGTCTACATTTGGATTTGTTTACAAACTGCACACTGCACACTGCCGATGTGTGGCCCCGTGTGACCTGTGAACGGTGTGTGTGTGTTTGTGTGGGGTTTCCCCGGGAAAAAGTCTACGGCACCCACGAGAGTGTATTGGCTGGGGATTGCAACCTCCGCGTTGCGTTATCTACGTTCACAGGGCCCGTGCACTGGGACACACACACACGTGTACGTTACTGAAACTCACTTTAAGCTACGACGAGGACCACCTTGGACCACCGTAACACTTTTCACCCGTCACACGACTGGCTGAAAAATCACGGAAAAATGGGCAAGAAAAGCGCGAGCCCGACACACGCACGTCCACTTTCGTTGGTTGTTTGTTTTGTTTTGATCAGTCTGTCAGTCAGTGTGCGCTGGCGGTGTCAAATGGTGCTGGTGAGTTTTGGCCACGGAATGCGGTGAAGCCAGCCCATAGTGTGCTGTGTCCGATTTCGTACGCTACGGTTGCTCATTGGCTGAAGGCCAAACAGATGAGAGAAGGAGAATGATAGCTTAGAAAGAGACAAACGGAGGGTATGTTCGGTCTAGGGGGCGAAATGAAGTTTGCGTTTTTCGCCACCGTACAGACGGTTGGAAGTAAAAACGAAAAGAAAAGCATTTTTTGTGAATATTAATGTATATTAAATGGTCTTCGGATGAAAAAGGACAAATAATTATCTAAACAGTATTTTAATCGTTTTTGAAAGCAAATATATTACAGAAAAAATAATGGGGCGAAAATGGACGTTTTCGAACAAGCTTTTCAAATTCAAAATGACAGTTAAATTAACATCATTGCACGTGGCACAAGGCTCAAGAAATTAAAAATGACGCTCGAACTCATTCTTTTTGGGCGAATTATTAAAAAAAAATACTTAGCAATGATGTTGAATGTATTATATAGCTCTATATTTTTAGAATTAATAATTAAAGTTTGTGTGTTTACTTAACCGTTTGCTTAGCCCTATCACAATCTCATGCTTTTTTATAAAGTTTTCAAACTAAAAATTAACACTTATTTACACAAAACGCATTAGCGGTTAAATATTCAGCAAAATCGGACTCGGTACCGGAGGTTGGTTACTGTCATGGTTTAAGGTCTCTCTGTGCGGACGATCGTATAAAGTAAGAGTTTCGTCCTACTTATCAGTGAGCCTCTCTGGAGTCCCTCAAGGAAGCGTTCTTAGTTCCCTTGTTTTCTTTTTATTTGTCCTTTGTATGTCGACGACGTCAAGATTTTCCTTCATGTGTCCTCGTCTGCTGTGACTGTGGTAATCTCCAAACTGTGCTGAATTCCTTCTCTGTTTGGTGTAACCATAATGGCCTTCACCTTTGCCCAAATAAGTGTTAATAAGTCCCTGTAGCTACTCCCTATGTGATACTGTCATACGTCTAGTATCTTCGGTAAAGGATCTGGGTGTGTGGGGCTGTACGAGAAGCTGTCCTTTAATACACATGTTGACCATGCCATTAACAAAGGTAATAAGTCACTGGGACTCAGACTCAAGACTCGTGTCCGAAATCCGCGGTCCCCTCTGCTTGAAGTCTCTGGACTGCTGTTGAGTCTGACCTATCCTGGAAAACGCCGCTGTTGTTTCATTCTCCTCCAGGTTCGTCAGCGATGGCCAGGCTGGAGAGGGTCTAGTGTAAGTTCACACGAGTAGCTGTTCGACGCTTTCTTCCCGGTTCTCATCAATCCCTTCCTTCATATCGTATCCGTTGTAGCCTTCTTGGGTTACTCCCCATTGAAGAAAGACATTCCCCGCATCCGTGGATGTTTCATCTCCGCTCTCCTGTTAAGTGAACCTGATGTCCCAACCGCTTCCATCCGACATTCCTTTCTATGCTCCCTCTCGTCGTCTGCGTGACATAACTCCAACTACTACCACTTGTTAGACTTCAATGTCCCAGTGTACCGTTTACGTTCACGTTTTCGTGATTTTTTCTCTCTACAGTCTATGTAATCCTGTACCCGTCAACCTTATTTCCTCTCGACAACTAACATTAAGTACAAACTTTTTTGTGCCACTATGGCGGACAATTTTATACAAATAAATAAATAAAATGCGTTAATTTTCTTTCCAAACAATTCAATAATCCCAAGAAAACAAAGCTACATTATAAAGTATAATTTTATTCAAAAATTCGCTTCCATCGCACTTTTGCCTGTCACGTGCGTGTGTGTTGTTGCTGCTGTTGTTGTTGTAGCTTTACTGCTACCTTCCGATAACTCTCTTCACTTTGCTCAATCCGTGTGTTATGAGAAAAAAGAGAGAGAACGAAAAAAAACTTTTTCTTCCGAAGGAAATGCCTTTGTCCGGCCTCTCATGCTCCAATACACAGTAAGTGCCAATAATAATCTGCACCAGGGTTTGGAATACAAACAAACCAAAGAACAAAGAACCAAAGACTCTTTTATCAACATTAATTATAAGGGTTTTAAGTACAAAAAATTCGCGCCCTTCGTCCTCTTGCAAGCACACACAACTAACACACACACACTAACCATATCTCTTCGAGCATGATTTGCTTCACAGCTGCAAAACCGCAACAGTTGCAGTTGGGGGAAGGAAACCGAGACTAACGGAAGAGCGTCACCTCATCTCAAATACTGGTGCACTTCCAACCCGCCAAACCACTCCGTACCCAACATTGGTCTACTATAAACAGGCATACGCAACAGCGTGTTACACACACGATCGCACGTTGTTTGATTCCGACTTTAAACAGTAAATTTGCATCTATCAATATTTGCATTAGATGTGTATATATATATGTATATAAGTAGCTGGTATAATTTGCTATATAATTTTCTGCTCCATGCTTTGTGCGCACACAATGCCTGCGCACTTGACTGCCGCTTTTGCGCTCAATATTCTGCTCATCCGGTAGCGTAAGTGCGCAATCGACCGAATTATCCGTTTAAAACAAAAAGAGGCGTATAAAGATTTGAAAATAGAAAACAACGGTAATAAACAAACTCTGTCCTCCCTTTTGTAGGGTAGTTCAGATACCAAAACATAAAATAAAAATAAACACATACATTCACGCACGCAGTAATCCCTACTGGCGGGGGGAGGGAGGGAGTTCGTCTTAAATGCTACACGCCAAAACAAAGGTAAAAAAAGCCATCTTTCCTCCCGTGTATCTGCTTGGCAAACGTTTTGCCACGTAACACTGTCTTACACGTGTAACCCGGCGCAGGCGGCGCGGCGGCGGGGTGGGAAGTTGCTATAATTATTAAATCGATCACATTTTGTTGTTATGTTATGAAATTTTACTTCCCTTGCGCACGCCTTATTTAATTAGAAAGGCAAATCGTTTATACAAATCTTGTTCTTTTTTTTTTGTTTTGTTGTTGCTGTAAAACAAACCAAGGAAACGAAGCTTGAAAGGTTCAACTTGTAATGCACACAAGCGAACGAAATATGGAGAAAGAAAGGGAGGGATTTGTTTCGAACTACGCATTAAAACATAATCAAAAATGCCATTTTTATCCTTCTTAAGGACATTTGCTTTGTTACACTGCACTATCTGTCTGTCTCTCTCTTTCTCTCTCTTCATTGTTCTATCTCTCTAATTATCTCTCTCTTAACCATCCAAAACTACAATCTAGGGAAAGAAGCACGTGGTTGCTGGTGTGATGAAAAACAGGGAAAAGTGGGGTTACAGATTTTCATCATCCGAGTATTGCACTAGAACAGTAGAGAAAGGGAAACAATTCCAACGGATGGAAATCGGAAAATTGGGGGCAAAAAAGGAAATATATCCTGTTATTTGCATTAAAGATATTTAGAAGAAAAAAACAAACAAACAAACACACTGGAAGCAATAATAGCGGTATGTGAATCGAACGGTTTAAATTCGCCCTCACCGTACAACGGTCCAACCTTTCACACTAAGCTACACTTAAGCGTTAAACTAGCCACTATAAACACCCCCTTACGAGAAGGGGGATTTTTAAAAACACAGAAACAAAGAACAATTTCCCGCGGCAATCGGGGGGGAGTGGGAGCAAGAAACGAATCAAGGGAAGGAAGGCCTGTGAAACAGTACAAACTATATAATAATAATAATAATAATAATGATCGCTCGTCCTCGTATGTACACCAGTCGTCTTTAGCGCTTACACGCAATCAGTCTTTCGCGCATTCTTTTGCCCACTAACCGAAGAAACCGACAAAAGAACGGAAAACCGATCGCGCCGACACATGTGGCCTTTTAGCCTGTGTGTGTATGTGTCACTCTCTCCCTCTCCTTATATTACCTTATTTCTTACGTACTAGTTTTTAATTAATTGCTCTATTTGCTAAAAATTTCAGTCATTTGATGCTTGTTTTATCATTTTCGATTTTTTTTACCTTTCTGTTTTTTTCTTTCTTTTCTTGCTTATGTTACGTGTGTCTGTCTGTCTGCCTGCCTGTGTGTGTGTATGTTTGTATGTTTTTGATAACATTTTCCACGGCTGATACTGCTGCCTCGCTTCGAGAGAAATCAATAAAAAGCTACGCTACGCGTCTGCCCAAAATACCTTTTACACGCTGCTCTTTTTCGTCCGCTTTTTTGAATAAATACACGCTCTCTCGGTCTGCTGTCTGTCGCTACGCCCCTTCGTGGGAAAAGGGGAATAAGCCCCGGAATCGCGAGAAAAGATCTTCTTCTTCTTCTTCTTTGTTTTTTTTTATTCAAAAAGGGAGCCGGTTTCAGGTTCGATGCGCAAAGCAAGGCACACACTTTCAGCTACTGTTTGCGCACCCGGTGTGGGCTTCCTTCCTTTCTGCCGGCCATTTCTACTTCGGTGGTATTTTCGATCGATTCGAATGATCATATCAGACCTAGTAACGGCTAGAGCTAGGCTGAGATTGGCTCTTTTTATTTTCGAAAATAATTGAATTACCTTTTTTGTTCTTTTTTTCTTCCTTTTACTAATCTGCTTAGCGATTTTTCCCGATTTAAATGTTTTTAGAATGTTTACTCGTTATCTTCTACACTGTAATATATGGAAACCGTGGTGTTTTTGTTGTTGTTGTTGTTGTTACTTTTTTTCTTAGCCCAAAACTTACATTATTAGCTCCATGGAAAATATCGCTTCAACGTCGCACACGTACACACAGTCGTCCACCGGTCAAAGGTGCTGGGGAAGCTAACACCCAATTTAAAAGGGTGTTGTGTAAGGAAAGGCTTCTTCACACTACCATTCTACAAAAAAAAAAAACATAGCTAAACCCACTTCTAGGTTTAATCTAGCATAACGAACAAACGAGCAAATATGTGTTATAACAGCAAGCACATGTTTGCAAAATGTTAAAAAAACAAACAATTCACTATTGGAGGGTTGTTGTGGAATTAACCGAAACAGACACACACACACACACACAATTTCGGTGCGTGTGTTTTTGTTTCATTTAAAATGGGAGGAGCCGGGTGTGTATGTAAAGATTCCATAACTACATTAAAAATAGCAACACTAGCAAACTAATCAGATTGTGCAAGGGAACGTAACCATAAAAATGGCCAACCATTAGAAAACAAACGGTTAGCATGCCGCGTCCTCCGTTCAGTGTTTCTATGTGCCATGCAAACGAAACGGGCGGCTCTATAAACCGTGCATCCTTGTTGAGGGGTCACGTAAAACGGTTAAAAACGAATAACATAACGTTTACAAGCTACCTACAGCGAGCAGTTAAAAAAACAGCTCTTTTTCTGCTCGCGAAATCGAACCATTCTTCTTTCACCTTAACTGCTGCGCTGCAACACTCACACATTCGCTACTGCTACTACTACTACTACTACTACTACCTATTACTAGGACGATGACCATGATCCGCGTTGTACAATTTAAAACAAAATGCACAAACAACCCGGATAGCTTGTTGTTCGTCGGGGTGTTCCAGCACCCCTACACACTATTTCCGGGGTCTCGAACGCCTCGAACGGGAGGCAGGCGCGCGTAGCTGCGGCGAAGTCTTGTCGTTTCTAGTGCTCACCGCGAAGCAACTCCATTAGCAGATTAAACGACGGCTCCTCGCCGTCCTTCGGTTTAATCGTGAGCATTTCTTTGCCAACCTAAAAGCCAAAAACGAACGAACGTATTAGAATGCAATGCATACGAAGCATCATACCGCATGCATTATACTACCTGACACGTGCGCTGCAGCTCCGGTATGCGCAGCAGCAGCTCGCCGAACTTGGCCGGCGACTTGGGATAGTGGGCGAGGGTGTACGCCTGCAGTGCCTGCAGTGCCTTCTCCTGGCTGGTTCGCACCTTTTCCGACTCCTTCAGCTCGGACGTGTCGGACGAGAGCAGTACGATCACCTTCATCGCCACGTACTCGTACCGGTCGACGCGCAACCGCCGCAGATGGTCTGTGAGGTTCAGCATGCGCTCAATGCACGTCTAGTAAGAGGAGCAAAAGAGAAGATTAGTAATTGAAGGTGCTTTCTGAGAATAAACGCAATTTGCAAAAACCCTCACTCACCTGCAGTCCACTGTTTTTCACCTGCTCGAGCGTGATCGACTTGCCGAGGGAAATTTTGATCTCGCCCGGTGTCGAGATCGATCGGTAGCAGCAGGAAAACAGCAGCAGCTCACACCAGGAGTTGATCAGCAGACAGATCTGGTCGTCGATCTGAAATAGGGGAAGAAAATCATCACCTTTCATCCAGTAAACGCAAATGATTCCTAATACGTACGGAAATGTGCTTGAAGAGCGGCAAGCTTTTGCACCACTTGACGATCTTGTACAGCCGGTGGTCGGCAATGTTGCAGAGGTTCGCGATCAGATCGGGGCTGCTGTCGGACGAGATGCCGGCACTGGACAGGATCGGGTTGTTGGCGATCGTTGCGCTGCTCACGTTCGTTGCTGGTTGGTTCAGCCGTGCTAGCTCCTGTGCGTTGTACTGCCACAGTGGTTCCACGTCCATGATTTCCTTCAAAGAGACATCGAGACAAGAACCATTAGGTAATTGGCTGTGACTAGTGATCCGGGACTCCGAGCGTTTTGGGAACCGACTCCGAAGGTTAGTTCCGCCCAGCTTTATCCGGAGTCGTCCAGAATTGTACGGAGTCATTCGGAGTCGTTCATAGTCTGAAGTCGCCTGGAGACGTCTGGAGTCATCTGGAGTCGTCCGAAGACGGAGTCGTCCGAAGACGGAGTCGTCAGAAGACGGAGTCGTCCGGAGTCTTCCAGATAATTTGGGGTTGTCTGGAGTCGGCCGGAATCGTCTGGAGTCATCTGGAGTCGTCCGAAGACGGAGTCGTCCACAGTCTTTCTAAGTCGTCCGGAGTCGTTCAGATTCATTCAGAGTCGTCCTGAGTCGATCAGAGTCGTTCGGAGTTTACCAGAGTCAGCCGGAGTCGTCCAGAGTCTTCCTTGGTCGGAGTAGCCCGGAGTCGTCCGGAGTCATCCGGAGTTGTCCGGAGTCGCCCGCAGTCGTCCGAAGTCTTCCAGATTCATTCGGTATTGTCTGAAGTCGTCTGGAGTCTCTAGAGTCGTCTAGAGTCTCTAGAGTGATCTGGAGTCGTCTAGAGTCATCTGGAGTCGTCTAGAGTCATCTAGAGTCATCTGGAGTCGTCTGAAGTCGTCTGGAGTTGTCCGGAGTCGTCAGGAGTTGTCCGGAGTCGTCCGGAGTCTTCCAGATTCATTCGATGTTATCTGGAGTCGGGCGGAGTCATCTGCAATCATCTGGAGTCATCCGAAAACGGAGTCGTCTAGAGTCGTCCGCAGTCGTCCGGAGTCGTCCATATACATTCAGAGTCGTCCGGAGTCGATCAGAGTCGTCCGGAGTGGTCCAGAGTCGGCCGGAGTCGTCCAGAGTCGTCCAGGGTCAAAGTAGCCTGGAATCGTCCGTAGTCAACCAGAGTCGTCCGGAGTCGTCCAGAGTCGTCCAGAGTCGTCCGGAGTCTTTCAGATTCATTCGGTGTTATCTGGAGTCGGGTGGAGTCGTCTGAAATCATCTGGAGTCATCCGAAGACGGAGTCGTCTAGAGTCTTCCGAAGTCGTCCGGAGTCGTCCAGATTCATTCAGAGTCGTTCGGAGTCGATCAGAGTCGTCCGGAGTCGTCAAGAGTCGGCCGGAGTCGTCCAGAGTCTCCGAGGTCGAAGTAGCCTGGAGTCGTCCGGAGTCGAGCAGAGTCGTCCGGAGTCTTCCAGAGTCGGTCAGAGTCGTCCAGAGCCGTCCGGGGTCGAAGTAGCCCGAATTCGTCCGGGGTCGTCCGGAGTCGCTCGAAGTTGACCAGATTTATTCAGAGTCGTCGGCAGTCGTCCGGAGTTGTAGTCGTCCAGAGTTGTCCAGGGTCGTCAGAAGTCGTGCGGATACTACCGGAGCAGTTTGAAGTCGTCCAGATTCATCATCCGGAGTCATCCGGAGTCGGGGTCCTCCGTTGTCGACCGGAGACGACCGAGGCAATGTTTTTGTGATCAGACATTTGATTTCGCAATGGTTTTTGCTTCTACGAAGAGTACCGACTTCCGGACGACTCCGAATGAGTCCGGACGACTCCGTGCGGAACTAGTGGCTCCGATTTTGGCGGAGTCGGATTCGGACTAACAACAGACGCAGTCGGGGATCAAAGTCGTGGGTGCGCTCTAGACAGTACACCACTAATTGTAACGTTAGGGAACGCCTGCTTACCTGTAGCAGTACTGGAATGCCTGGTTGCATGTGATTTCCCCCTCCACCACCGCCACCACTGGCAGCTCCATCGTGTCCACTGCCCGTGCCGTTCATGCCGCTCATGCCGCTGCTCATCGCTCCCGAGCCACCCATCATCATTCCACCACCACCACCACCACCGTCCGGTGGTTCCATCTTCATCTGCTGGCCACCGCCAACGGTCGAGCCGGCACCGCCTCCCACGTACGGTGAGCGTACCGTGCCACCGTACTGGAACGGTCCCGGCCCGGGTGAGTCGCCCGCCTGCATGCCCGCCCCTCCCGCACCGCCCATCGGTCCGGGCAGCGTGTACGAGCACTGGTAGGTCGAGCGTCCGCCGCGCGTACGATCCTCACGAATTGCTAAAAATAAAACAATGACAAATTCCGGTCAAAACCTCATTCTTCAATATGTTGGCACACCGGCATAAGCTACCTTCCAGCTTCATTCCCTTCTGAAGGCACTTCTCGAACCGACAAGCGGGACACTTTTTGCGCGTCGCTATCGTCACCGGACAGGCCGCTCCCCTAAGGCACACGTAGTTCTTACGGTTCTGCACCGTACGCTTGAAGAAGCCCTTGCACGACTCGCACGAGAAAATGCCATAGTGGAAGCCGGATATCTTATCGCCACAGATTGGGCACGGACTATGCAGCGGGAGAGGGAGAGAGAGAAAAGCGCGTTAAATATCTGGATTAAATGGGCCCAAAACCTCCCTCCCCCCAGCACTTACCTGTTGATAAGCTGCTGGCGTGATATCCCGGGCGACGGCAGATGGTCCCCCTCGTACAGGGGCTCCTCCTGGGCCGCGGCTGCCGCCGCCGCTGCCAACTGCTTCAAGGCCTGCTGTTGCTGCTGCTGATGCTGCTGCTGCTGTTCGCTCCCGTCCAGCATCGGTTTGTATAATACTGAGTGGTGCAACGGTGACCCATTGAACGATGCACTCCCCCCTCCACCACCTCCACCACCCCCCGCCGCACTGGCAAATATACTGTGCCGCCCCTGGATCGGCGAATGCGTCGGACTAAACTCGGAGCTGTACGAGTAGCAGCTGCTGTGCGACGCATCGCTATTGTTCCGGCTGAGCGACGGCGTGTACGGGGCATGGCGGGACGTCAGCGGCGACTGGCTCGGCGAGCTGTGCGTGTACACCGAGTGGATAGCCGAGTCGGGACTCGGGTTGGCGGGCAGCAGCGACGTCTTGGAGCGCACGAGCAGCGGCGAATGGATGGCACCGGGTGGCAGACCACCACCACCACCACCGCCCGGATCACCGCCCGGTGGCAGCTCGTACTTGAGGTTTATCACATCCGGCAGACCGCCGCCACCACCCTTCTTGAGGGGCATGCCGGTGGCCGCGCTTGCGCTGTACGCCAGCCCGGGGTTGATCAGCGGAAGGCCCGCTTCCGGCTTGATCAGCAGCCGGTTCGCGGGGAGGGGCGAATTGCTCGAGCTACTGCTGCTCCCACCCGCATTCCGGAGCGGCGCCGTGCCCGCCCCCTGCTGCTGACCACCGTGCGCGGAAAGGTTGTAACCGACGGCACCGCCCCCGTTGGAAGCGGTCAGTGCCAGCGGTTCCGTAATGCCCGGCCCGGACGTTGCCGGTTCCTGCTGTTCCTCCTCCCGCTTCGGCACTATCATCGCGATCGGGGACGGATCAATCGGTGCGATTGTCAGCTTGCCGCCACCGCTCGAGCTCGAGCTGGAATTTTCATTATCGACCAGCATCGGTTCCTCCGGCTCGGACAGCTCGCCCTCCCAGGACATTGGCCGCGGCAGGCTCTTGCTGGCGCTGCGCTCCTCCCGCATGCTGACACCGTTGGTTAGCGTCGCTGCCGCTGCCGCCGTCTTCTCGATGTTCGACAGCTCCGTGTCGGATTCGTCCGACTCCTCCATCTTCGGCACGGTGATGCGGATCGCGCCGCCCACGTTTCCAAAGATGCCACTTGAGGGACTTGTTGTCGTCGTGGCGGGTGTGTTGTTGTTCAGGCTGCTACTAGTGGTTGTCGTCCCCGCTGTGCTGTTGTTGTTGTTGTTGAGGCTGTTATTGTTGTTGTTGTGCTTGAACGCCGTCCCAACGGTTTCGACCGGACCACCACCACCACCGCCATCGTCGCAGTTGATCGTCGTTACGGACACGTTGCTGCCGCGGGCCGTCGGGGTCCCCGTCGTGCCACCGCCACCGCCACCGCCACCACCACCGTTCACCTCGGTCGATGTCATTATGCGCATTGATTGTCTGCTGCTGGTTTACTCTTTTTCTACCTTTCTTTGTGGTTTCCTTTCCCTCCCCCCGATCCGTCCAGCCGGAACCTGGGTGTGTGTGTGTGTTGTATTGGAACCGAGCGAGAAAGGGATATTGTAGCGTATCCGGGATCTGGTTGTACTGGCTGGCACACACGCACGCCTACAGCATCTCTAGTCGGCACAACACGGGAAGAAGGTTACAATCATTTCTGCAACAAAAGGAATAGAAAGAAAAGGGTTATTAATTAATGGAGCTTCTTTTTGCCTTCTTCATTTGGGAGGATGACACGGATGTAAACAAAGGATTGGCTGGAGTGTGCTCTCCACCGGTTGACAGTTCAGTATGCCCGCATGATTTTTTGTTTGTCGCAGTAGGCTTTTGTTGTTTACTCATTCCCGGATTGGCTTTTTGGGGCCCGTCTTCCTGCTTCAAGGACACCAGCTAGACACAGACACTTGAACACGTTGATAGAAGACAAAAGAAGAAGAAGCAGGCCGGAACTACACTCTTGCCCTGCCCCGTGTGCCGTATTTATTTACACTTTGCACTCGGTGTAGCGTGTAATTTTGCTGCGGCTGGGGCGGTCGAGCCAATGCAAACAAGTTGCATTTGAACACCTTACCCACCACATTCTCCTTTTCCCTCCCTCTCTCTCCCCTTCACACAACGCGAAAACACACACAAATCTGTCAGAGATTATTGCTCATTACCGCACAGCCGGGGGCCGCCGTTTTTGGCTCGTTCTCGCCCTCCCTCTAACGAAACGAATGTGCGCACGCAAGTGAAAAGAGCAGCAGCAACCAGCCAGCAACAACAAAGACAACGTTGTATTGAGCGAGGGGGGCGACGGTACTACTCTGGTTAACTCACACGCACGAAGCACCGAGAGACAGAGTAACAGCTACACACACTATAGCGAGCAGCGACACACAACGACGACGACGACCTTCAGATATGTTGGGATTTGTACGCAACGACCTTGCATGTGCGTCATCGCGCCCCGTGTTGCACGCCGTAGCGCGCTGGTGTGTGTGCGTGTGTGCTGCGCGTTGCTATGGTGTTGGTGAGCGAAATGGGGCCGGATGGAGGCGCAGCGAGAACGGTTCGTTTGGTACCAAGAGACGAAGGAGGCGCATGGTTTCCCGTTGTGTGTATGTGAACATGTAAAATTAACACAGGGAGGATGGAGAGGGGGGGGGGGAGATTTTAATCATCATCGTCGCGTCCGTCTCTAATCCCCCCCATAAAAACCATCGTCGCGGCGTACTACAGAAACAGTCACACATCTAACGCTCACTAACACACACACAGTCGGGGCGACTATGGGCTTCGAACGACGAGATCCGTTCGCCGCGGTTGTCAGAAGGCGCTCACTTGGCGCTCAGTTTTAAAATAACGTACCATTGAGAGACCGTAAGAAGCGCGCGAAAGAATGAGTTCTACCTGCCGGGGTCGAACGTTCCCGTTTGTATGGGGAGAAATCCGCGAGGTTTTGCGCTGCGGATTTGGAACGAATGTTGTTTTCAATGTAACGTTTTGCTTTAAATTTTGCGATCTATTTCCAAATGTTTTGGATATATCTATATCTATTTTTAAATGTTTTGTGATCTATTTCCAATAAAAAAAGTTTATCAGTTTTGAAAATTTATATAAAAAACATAAAATATATCGGAATATAAATGTACATACAAATATCTATAATAAAAAAGTTATATAAATAAATATATATATAAATAAATAAATATATAAATATATATATATATATATATATATATATATATATATATATATATATATATATATATATATATATATATATATATATATATATATATATATACATATATATTTATTTATATATATAATATAATATATATATATATATATATATATATATAATAACTTAAATTCTTAACTTAAATGAAATACCTTTAATTCACATTTAAAGAAAGTGAGTAAAGCTACCTTATAATTCATAGCAAATCATCCAATAATGATGTAACGAATGAAATCCAATACCAACGGCCAAAATCAAAATTCAAAACTTAACCATCCTTGAATCGTAGATATAAACGTCTTTTAATGCTTGACAGTTGTATCTCATGATTCTCATTCTCTCATGAGCGTCGAACGGATTTCGTCGTTCGAAGCCGGTACTCGCCCCGAGTGTCAGAATGCTGATGCTCCCCAAACACACACTCTCACGCACACATACAGAAAGAGACAGAGAGAGAGAGACATCTTCAAAGCAGGAAGCTATCGGTGTGCTATTACGTGTTGCTTGTTTTTATAGGCTAAGCACCAGAGAGGGTGAAAAAGATAACCGAGAGAGAGGGAGGGAGAGACAAAGAGAGTGTGTGTGTGTGATGGGGAGAGTTCGTCTTTGTTGCTACCAAACAAAAACCCTCCGCATCCCTCTCTCTTTCATCGCCTGTTGGAGCACACCCTTCAAACACGTAGTCGTGTCGTTGTGTTGGTTTCGAGTTCACAGTTTCCTCTCTCTTCTCAATACTCCCCTTTTCGCTCTCTCTCTGTCACACAACCCCATCAACATTGGGGTTGTATGCACACACACTCACAAGGGTTGTAGCTCCCGCGTCACACACCAGGCCGGTGGGTGCTCGGTACGGGGGGGGGAGTTCGTTCATTTTGTTTGATGATGCTTTTTATCACCTTTTCTTTTCGTCTCTCTTTTTTTTGTTATTATTATTATTCTGTCGGGAGTTGTTTGGTCGGCCCTTGGCTGTCCAACGGTAAAAACTAACCGGGGAGTGGTGTACGGCCGTGCAGCAATACACTCGCAACCCTCGGGAATATGCCTGTGTGTTTGTGTGCGTTCACCCTGTTGGAGCAGGGGTCGTTTTTGGATGAAAATGTTTCGTAGAGAATATGCGGAAATGGAGTATTGAAAAGGTAATATTGAATGTAAGTGAGACGGTGTTTGCTCATAGTTTACAGTACAACTCAAAAGTAGAGTGAAATGAAGTTTAAATATGCTTAAGTAAGGTAAAAGTATAGGAATGATTGAATATAACAAGAGTAAAACTAATTTAATAAAAATAAATAGTAAACATTTACAACTTTTACATGAAAACATCCATAAATGATACATAAATAATGAATAAATAAAAACGGAAGATAATAAATACAAGTAGGACCCCCAAGAAACCAGAAAAGAGTAAATAAACACAAACTATACACACAAACAAACAAAAACGACACAACTGATTATCGACATGTAACAAGTCGAAAGGTTAAAAATAGCTCAAACACAAACAAAAGGCTAATAAAACATCCGTAAACACACACTTCCATCTGGTTGGAGGTTGCAGTGTCCACGAATAGAATGCTCATTACTCCAGGCACGAGCTACAAATCTTCGCTTCAGCATAAAAAGTAGCATACTGGTCAGAACAGAGCTGACCGACGTTAGCTAGCAAGCATATCTACACACTTTGCCCTTGACTCTCGATTCTAATTATCGCTCCCTCTCTTTCTATTTATCAACTCCCCCCCCCCCCCCCTCCCAAAATAACTCTTTTCACCCACTTTAATGTCATTTGGCAGAGCGGGGGTTGTGCAAAAAATGAGCACAACACACACACACACCCACAAACACACAGTTCACAGACAGAGGGGTGTCACGATAAAGGCGGAAATATTAGCCCACCCCCCTCCCCGACACCCCACTTTCCTTCCCATTCCGCTTTAACCTCATTTTGTGGCGCGGCGTGTGTGTCGGCAAAATATAAACTTGTCAAAAGTGTGAAAAAGAATAAAAGTAACAACAGCAGGGCAACCAAACGGGGAAACCGAAACATTTGCCAAAAACGCTTTTGCGGAATAGCGAGGGGGGAAGGGTTGTGGCGGTTATCTTGGCCGAAGTATTTATGTTTTTTTGTTTGTTTTACATTCTACAAGGCCACACACAGACACCTCTGTCGAGACACAGTGACGTTTTACAGGGGATTTGGGTAATGATTATAACATCTTATTGCTTATTTTACTTATTTAACACCTTATTTTTGCTTATTTAACACCCACGGGATGGGGTGTTGGAACCGAATATTTAAAAAAAAAACATACAAAAAAAAACCCTCGCCGAGACCACACCGAGGTCGTCTTCGGGGTGTTTTTCGCCTTCCGCATTTTCGCATTGCCATTGCAGCAGCAGCAGCAGCAGCATGTCTTCCCTTGTCTCCGTTTATCTTCACAAGCTGCACACCGAAACTCACACACACAGAGGGGTAGAAATACCGGCAGACATGGCACTCCACCACTGAAAAGCGTCTGAAAAAAGCCACCCTTCTTCACGGCACTGTCCGTCTCGTTTGCTCCCCTCCTTGTAAACGGCACCCGGATGGAGGTGAGAGCGAGAGAGAGAGAGACAGTGGACGACGACGCGGCGTTCAATGCCACTCCCTCGCGAAGGGAAGGTCATTTCTCGTCAGTGGGGCACGGCAAATCTCGTCCGCCCGGAGGGGGGGGGGGGGACCGGGCTGAAAGAGCGACAAAGCAGAAGAAAGGGCGAAAGAACCGTTAGGTTTCGGTGTCGGACACCACCACCACCACCGTCCGTCCACCTCACCCGAAAGTTCACCCAACCGGAGAGTGACCAGTGAGACAAAACGGGGAATGTGTGTGTTGGTGCCGAAGCAGGAAACGCTCTACGGTGCGCGATACCAAACCGTTTCAAAAGCTGTCATCCATCAGATTAATCGACGGGTGTGTGAGATGGGGATGAAGCGGTACAACACGAGAGGGAGAGAGAGACACTGAAGAGGATAAAGATAAGTGGACACGAACATTCTTTTTTTCTGCTACGCGACATTTTTATTCTAAAATAGCTCATACGTACGTTTAAATAATAAAAACAAAAATAAAACTGATACCGAAAACTTGCTACACTCGCTTATCTTACAGGGTTTTCTAGGAGTTCTCATAGCAATGGGACACTTTATTGACTCTTTCTTACGTGAAAGGAACTAAATGTAATGGGAATTGGACTCTACAGAACCCTTGCGGGATAAATGCAATAGGAATGTCAAATTTCCAATAGGTGCCTTTCCAAAAAGAGTGCAATAAGAGTCCAATTTCCAACATATTAAGTTCACTTCCCATCAGAAAGAGTGAAGGAAGTGTCTCACAACTATGAGAAACCCTGCAAAACTCTGTATCTCGATCGGTCTTTGGGTTTGGTATGGTGGTGGTAAAACTTGTTACCTACTGTTAGAAAGGTAGAAAAGTTGAAGGGAAAGAGGAGGAGGAGTAGTAGGCGACAGCCAACCGATTATTAATGCAACCATCTCGGCCACGGTTGATGATACACACACACACACTCTCTCTCTCTCTCCCCAGCGAGTGACAGCGTTTGTGTCAAAAGTCAAACGGGTTTGCATCTTTCCACTACCCTTTTTCTGACGTCTAGCTGTGTGTGTGTGTCTAGTGGAGACCTTTACGTTCTATGGCGACTAGACAAAAAAAAAATCAATACACCCAAAGGGAAAAGGAAGAAAACGGACGGCACTAAAAAAAAAGAAAAACGAGCAGGAAACGACGAACCCCGCAATCGCCAACACGGCAGACGGGCGAAGCGTGTTTGGGGCGTTTGGGTGCATTTCGAGTGCACTTCGGGGAGATGTGCATACGGGCCCGCTGCTGGCCATTGTTGTCTGAATCGATGGAGCCGAGCTAGCCAAGAGAGAGCAGGACAGAGAGAGAGACACCGAGAGAGAGAGAGAATTGTGGTTGAAATGATAGTTTAAAGTTAGCATGCACGCTAGTCACGACCATTAGACCAAACGAAGGTGTGAAAAGAGAGAGTCAAAATCAAAGAGAGAGAGAGAGAGAGAGAGAGAGAGAGAGAACAAGAGCGGGATTAGGATACCCAGCCCAGCAGGTTCGTTTACCTTTTGCTGTATCTCTTTTTATCACCTCCACATCCACGTCGTTGATGTCGAGCCGTCCTCGGCTGGGTGGAATATTGCACACTCCGACGACCCAGACATAGATCCCGCGGCAAACCTTCACTCCCCCCCCCCCGCCAAATGCACACACCAATTGGGGAGAAAGCGAGTGATGGGCGGAAAAACACGCGCCCGCGAACGATGATGCACCGCAGCATGATGCCCGTGCCACCACCACCCGTTGTTGGTGGAAACACGGAAGAGGTCAACGTCGCCGTCTGGCAAGCATACACACACACATACACATTAAACGCGTTGGATGCATTTTGTATGCACGCCAGTGTGTGTGTGTGTGTGTGTGTGTGTGTGTGTGTTTGTGTGTTGTTTTCACCCTGATTCAACCCTCCCGTTGCTTGATTTTCCCAAACCGCATTGCACCATCGATCGTTGGGAGCTCCGGGGTTCGGAGTGTTTGGTCGTCGTTTTTTTATGTGACGTCAACGGGCGTTTACCCATAACCAAACGAAGCAGTGCCTACGCCTACGCCACGGAACAAAGTGCAGCGGTGGCAGCAGTAACACAGCTCCATACTTGCGCTCTTCCTATTGCTCGCGACAGGCCCTGTCAAAACATGAGTACTTTTCTTACTCTCGCCGACTCATCACGCGATCGGCGATCGCTTCGCGATCTCAAAGTTCAACCCCGCACACGAACTGGGGTGCGACACGATCATTGGACAGAGACAGGATAGAAAGCGAGAGAGCATCGGAGACCTCATTATCGCGCTCTCTGTGGTTGAAGAAGCAGTCGAAAACCCCTTAGAAAGAAGGAGAAAGAACCATTTCTTTTTCGTAATAGAAACCAAGCTGCTTGAACTTCATGTTGAGAGGGATGTTGGGGAGCACTCTAGGTCTGTGCACACATACACACTCCCGTCCTATTAGACAATCACAATCGAAACGGTGTGGCTAGAAAACGGCCAGCACAAGACCGAGACAGAGCGGTGGTTATGATTGATTCCTCAAGCGCGCCATCTGTTAAATATTCTTCATCGGATCGGTAGGCGCATGGAGGCCCCCAGGGCGGGCTGGCTGGACATCGGAACATTGGGAATGGCCGACTAGAGAGCTGGTAGAAATGTAATCTTTGACCTCAAGATTAAGCAGATTGCGTGCGTGTTTTACCATTCTGTAAACGCCCAGATGACAAGGGTTGGGTGTGATTTTAAATTAGGCTGTTAAATCACTTTGGGCATTATGTAATAAGGACGAGATCTTATGTGTTACAATGTTATGTGTATTATTGTATGAAAGAAGCATTGCCAGTTATAAACTCAGATACCTAATGAATTCTGAAATAATATAGATGTAATTTTACATTTCAAAGATGTAGTTTATACAAGGAAATATGGATAAGAAAGACATATGCAGGAAAGAACTGGAATTAGACGGGAATTGGATTTCGTTGGAGATTAATATGGTCCCAAACTTTAATGATTTTGCGCCCAGTAGTAGAAGTATATAGACCGGGGCAGTACCATGGTCGTCAACTCAAACGACTCAATAACATGTCCGTCATAGGTTCAAATCTAGAATGGACCGTCCCCCCGTATCAAGGATTAACTATCCGGCTGCATGGGAATGAATTAAGTCTCAAAAGCCTGTATAGATCGGCATGTCCGCGTAGGACGTTACGCCAAATAGAAGAGGATTAGAAGGAATTAAAGATATTCATTCTTCAATAGTTTTTCTAGTTGAATCACATAAAATGTCCTAAAATGTCAAGTCATTGAAATCAATAGAAAAAATGCAGTTTCCGTTATCTGTTTTCTGTCTGTTCTATGTTAAAATCAATAAGTCTCCATTTATTCTGTGGAACAGAACATTTGTTTGTACATCAGTAACATTTCAATTGTAGGAATGAAATAAATAGTAATTACTGTTACTGGTATCATCAACAAGAATAATAAAGAAATAGATCAATCACGATTATTTTGAAATGTTAATAATTATCAAAACTATGAGATCTATTCAATGATCTTAAGTGATCCGGAGTTCCCTCTTCAACTACCTAATGTAGATGAATCTACATCATAAGAATAATAAAAGAATTGATCAATCAGGACTATATTTAAATGTAATTAATGCTCACAACTATGAGATCTATTCAATGATCTCAAATGATCAGGAGTTCCCTCCTCAACTACCTTCAACTACAATTTTGTTTGGAGATATTGAAGCAACTCTGCAACTCCCAACAACGCTTCCAACTGTACCACATCACACGCTTGACCACGCTGCACTTTACAGTTCACAGAGCCCGCAATGACATAAATTAGTTTCCCGTCCCATCAAACCGTACGGCAAGTTTAAGAGATCATCATCACACAAAACTACATTTACGATGCTGTCCCAAGTACGGCGGACGACCACGGAGAGTGCATCTCGAGCGCGAGGCGACCATAACTAAAGCGATAATTGGTCATTGCTCCATCAAAAAACGTTCGCCGGCGATGACCTTGCCGGTGACAGTGCGCCATACAGCGCCCAGTCTCATCTCCCGCGACTCTCCGCTCCAACAAGCATAGAAAGATGCTCCAAATCTAACGGTCGATTGCCCACGCGCTGGCGCTCGCTGGTAGCGTTTCTCATCAAACGGGAGGGGGTTTGGAAGTATTTTATTTCGTCTGTTCGTTGCACGACTGGACGACCCCGACCCCCGGTATGCGTGGGACGGAATTTTGCATGGAAACGTTGCGTCCGTTCGCGATTTTCCACCAATTAGCTTTTATCTTTTCAACGAGTTTTACACACCGTGCTCTTATATATCGTAAAGTTGTCACACACGGAGGGGCGTTTGTTGAATGTCTTGTTTTTTTCCAACTTCCAAAGAACCGGATAATGATGGTGTGCGTCCACAAGCCAACGACCTACGTTGAACGACATCATCCCGCCGAGGAAAGGATGCAATAAAACCATATATATATGTGTGTGTAGGGCGCGCGTTTTCTATTCTTGCGTTTATGACCAAACTGTATCATAACTTTCGAACTGCTTCAAAGGCGACAAAATTCCCAGCAGATCAGGCGGAGTTCGGGCGTGTTCGAGGGCGTGTGCTAAACGGGAAGGAAATTTATTGGAATGCTGGTAATAATGCTATCGGATATCAGGGGCACGATTTTTGCCACGAGTTGGGGTATTTGCTAGGACAGAAGTAAGTCTCGTAGTTGGTTGGATCACGGCCAGCGTGTGGGACAACAAGTGGCACCACGGCAGACACGGCACACACAATGTTGCAGCCGACGACCGTCTGGTGCATTGGGGCGTCCAGATATTTGGCAGACCTCGGTGCACTGTCTGTGCCGCCTGTGCGGTTGAAGTAGAAAGAGGAGCGAAAGAAACAGCGAGAGCCAAGAATGCCAAGCGACTGCAAGTGCAAATGGACACCCATTCCCCCGGTACGTATGAGACCGGTTGCGGTATTTCTGTCGCTTTTTTGTGCACAACGACCAACGACCACCACCCTCGAACAACGCTAATCCGTCACTAATGACACACAAACCGCTTCGGACGATTAAGGAGCGGCTCCAAGGACATCCCCTTCCCACACGCACACACAGACAGGCATTAGAGTACATTAAACCATTAACCGCTGGCACTGTCTTCGTCACACCTCCAAACCACCACCTGCAGGTCTTGGGACCCTTTTGGGAGAGGAACGAGAGGTGCAGTGGTGGTCAACCGTGACCTGCCACCATGTACAACGGGTTTGCAACAGCCGCCTGTTGTCTGTGTCTGTGTGTATGTGTGTGTGTGTGTGTATGTGTGTGTGTCTGTGTATGACGAAAGCGCCGTGCGCCGGTAGTTTAGCGCTGACCTTCAAAACCAAACCTAACGGAGATATTGTGTGTGTGGACGGACCAACGGACCAACTGCACGAACCCGTACCTTTAGCCGTCTTCAGCACCACGCGTCCCACACACATCATGGGGTCTTTCAGAACACTGTGAAGTTTTAATTTTACGCCAAGCCGAAGCGAAACGCGACACCGTGACGACGCAGTGACGCGCGCCGCACCGCCAGCATTACGGATGACCTTGCGCTGGCAGGTCTCGGTGCTAATTTGGCACCAAGTGGTGGGGACTTTGGATGGCGATGAAGGGGGTGATGAAAGATAGGCCTTTTGCCACCTGCAAATGTGCAAGCTCTTTGGCACGGTTTGCCAAAAGATCGAGCTCTGAGTTTACAGCTCTTAGTTTAAAGCCACTCACTGTTGACTTCAAGAACCGATAGAACGAACAAGCTTTCCAATATTGCAGTTTTATTGCTTGTTTGTCATTCCACGGCAGTTGATTTATTGATGAGATGGATGGATCCTATCTTCACTACCCCTTGCCAGTGGTTTCTGCACCCGTTTTGGACAGGCTTAAAATGCCAACGACATCGGAAAAGAAACGCCTGAAGTCCACCACAGAAAAACATAGCCAGATAGAGACTCCGTTGCCTTCAGGAAATCTTTTTCGGGGCCAAATGACATTCCAAACGTCCCAACATTCCTGGGCTTTATTCTTTTTGTAGTTGTATTTCCCATCCAGCCGGGACCAGACCGGCGCAATCCTTCATCCATTCTTTAACACCAACGTACCGGTGGAGTTGCTTGGGGATTGGATGAAGCAGCGCAAAAAAAAACCTCGAACCATTCTATTTCCCGGTTTAAAGTAGGCTCTTCTAAATGCGACGAAGCTCCCGAAGGTGTTGGAGGAGTTGAAGGTGTACATGTTTGTCAATGTGGGTAGGCTTCCCGTCCACCCTGTTCCCCAGTGCACCGCAGCAACGCTCGAGACTCCCCGCGTGTGTATCGATCCAACAAAGTTCAATGTCTCTCGGTCCCGCGGGATTTCCACACTCCAATGGGGGCCCAACCCCGAATGCAAAACTCCCCGGTAGCAGCAAAGCGAAGCCGGGGAAAAGTGTCGGCCCCAAGCTGGGTGAGACGCTAGGGGTACGGATAACTGCAGTGGTTGAAATGCAAAAATGAAGCCGACCCGGCAGAGCTGGAGCTTCAAAGGGGTTGTTGGTGGGTTGTTGGTGCGCCTAGAAATGGGAAGGGTGACGAAGCTGCTTCGCAGAGCTTCTGCTCTTTCAAAAGCACACACAAACAAACACCCATCCTACTTGCATCTACCCACTGGAAGGGGGTGTGGTGGTAGGCTTCATTAGTTATTCACAAAAGCCGACCCAACCCCGAAAGGCCGGCACCGTCACCGCCGCCGCCGCGGCCCCAGAAGAAGAGCCGAGAAGAACGCCGGCGAAAGAAAACACTGCCGTTATGACGTTAATCGCGACCACAGGGAAGCACCCCGAGAGAGAGAGAGAGAGAGAGAGAGAGAGAGAGGGGAAGGTTTGTTGTGCACTAGGCATAAGGTGGCATTTAGAAAAGGAATGGACACCTTACAAGCGAAGGGAAGAGTAAGAAGAAGCAGCAAAAGAACTTGAAAACATACCACACATCCTAAATGCCACCGGGTTGGTCTCTGGGAGAGAGAGAGAGATTTCTTTCCAGCTTTCCCGCCACGCTGCTAGAGTCATCTGTATTTTTGCTGCAGAGCCTCTGCAAGTTGGCTCCGTTTTTAGTTGCCACGGATGGATCAACAAAATATAAAAAAAAGGAGCGCTTGCTCCCCTGCCGACAGGAAATGATGACAAACAGCACCAATCCATTTTATTGGGCGGTGTGTGCCTGTGTGTGACTGTGTGTCAACTCCAAAACCGGACGCGCTTAGTATTCATAATTTGTGACATTAGCTTTCGAATGGAGATGTCTCGTGAGAACGAGATTAGAGGCACTAATTTTGCAAACTTGAGAAAGAGGCGGAAATATCAGAAAATGGGACGTTAAAATTTGTTAAAATTAAATTGTAATAGCAATTTTTTAGTGTTGCAGTACTTGGTTAGCGTTTTAAATACTGTTTCGAGGACCTAATATTAGGATTTTTAAAGAATTCATGTATGTCTAGAGTAGACAGACAGAGTTTAAAGACAATGTGGAGTTTCTGAACTTTGGATGCATGATCTACTCCAAAAAATATAGAAAATTTGAGTAAAACTGAAGCTGAGAGCGCAGATACTTTCGAGAAGCCACATCAAACTCCCAAGCTAGAGATAAGAATAATAACTCTTTTAAGTGAGTTTAACAAGAGTGGAAGAGTGATTAGAGAAATCTGTGTGAGTCAACTCAAAAAGACCTTCAAATCGTGTCAAAGTAGGCAATTTCATGTCGAAGAACGTCACCGCTAACAACACTGGTTACAACTAAGAAATCAATTTCCATGTTGCAGGCAGCTAAAATGTTACTTGGGGTTCAGACCCACAGGCGTTACACGTAACGCTAATGTAACGCAGAGTGCTTAGCTTCTAGTAGAGACATTTAAAATAAAAATTAAAATGACAAGATAAACCAGAGTTTAAAGAGCTTCTGGGAAGATATTATCAACCACCTTTCGCCATTTCAACTGATCAAAAACTATTCCATCTCTCTGCCATTTCCTTCCCTCGCCTTTCCCCGCTCACCGTTCACCCCGAGAGCGAACGAATTTGGCACGTTGTGTTAAACGTGACCTCCACACGCGCTATTCCACTTCCCTAAGGCCGACAACACATCTCGAACCGCGAACAAGTGTCTGAGCGGTCCAGCTTTGGCACAACCGTCCCCTCTCCATCCCGCACTGGCCGTCCTCTTGTTAGCCTCCGTTTGCGGTGGACAAGCTTTATCTTTCTCTCCGCTTAAGCACTTGTTCCTTCATTTCCCGTTCATTCCCATCTGACCTGAGCGCGGGGCCGACTCGTTGGGACACACCCCGTGTACAGACACACCAACACGCCCGGATCCGGAGTTGGTGGTGCAAACTTCTTCAGCTCTTATTTCAGCAGAAGCAGCAACACAAAAAAAAGAGAAACCTCGTAAAACCTGGCCGTTAAGAGGCACCGACCGACCGATCCACCGTGACATTCAGAGGACGACCAGGGCAAGAAGCAACCGGCGAGAAACAAAAAGCTCTTACCGGAAAGGCCGGAAAGCGCGCACCCTTCACCGGGAAGAACCCGGGAAGAAAGAAGAGATGGATAGTAACAGCACAAAAAAACAGCAAACCAGAAACGCAACTCCCGTCCAATCGGCTTCCAACCAACTAACCAACCGCCAGCTGCAGCGCCACCCCGAAAACGGAACCGAGGGCCAAACTGGCCGAACGGCGGATGGGCAGCGGAAGGCTCATTTTCACCGTTAATCTTCAATTCTTGTTTCGCGCGGAACCGGCGCTGTAAAAAAAACCCGAAGCAAAAGCCCGCGACGACGACGACGCGGACGACGCCATCCGACCCGATTCTTGCCGTCGCTGCGGGCGGTTCGAATCGAGATCGAAGCCGCGAAGCTGTGAGAAAACGGAGAACGAGATGGAGCACAACACCACACCACACCACATGCCAGTGACATGTCCGCTGCTCGAGCAAACGCATGACATTGGAACACTTGTGTTCGGTGGGAGCACGGGAAAGCTTCCTGGGGTGGAAGTGAAAGACGCTTTCCGACCGGCCGAATAAGAACCAATCGGGCGGGTGTGGTGTGTAAGATCGATCGATCGACCGACCAACACACCGAAAAGGGTTGATCTTTTCCACTCTCTCTCTCTCTCTCTCTCTCGCTATGCCGCTTGCTTTGCCAGCATCTTCTCTGACGTATCTTAAGTTTTGCTTGGTTTTTAATTTTTGCCGAACCCAGCTCGCGAGCCGTTGGAATTTTTGTGCCAAATTTTATGACCATTTCCTGGGCTGTTTCGCTTTTGCGACGACTTCTTTTTTTTGCAAGCAATTTTATTTCATCTCACTCGCATTCTCCATTTCCAACCCAAGTCAGAGGAACACACTAAGGTTTGGAATAGAGGGAAGCCTCGCCAAGAGCTTAATCGGGAGCATTAATCTGCATAAAACTCGGGACAACATTGCAAATGGCACGCCGACAGCATCCGCTAGAAGGTGGTAAAATTTCCAACCGAGGGACAACAACGGGTAGGAGAACATTGTCACGCGAAGTTGTCAGTACGGTGTTTGGAGTGGTACAGAAAGAAAGGCTCCCAGAGCCCGTTGGAGCGCACTGCGCAAAGAACACTGGCAACGGGGGATCGATTTTCGGAAAGCTTTGGCGTCTTTTTTTGCCCAATTCCTGTGCATTTCTTTCTCCATTCAGCTCTTTCAGGACTTGCAGACAATTTGGGAGAGATTTTATAGCAGAAAAACAACCGGCCAATTCGTCCCAATATGGAACGAACGAAATGAGAACGGCAATTGGGGCTGGTTGATAAACGGGAATTCTGAGCTGATACCAATTCTGGAAACCAATCAACCAACCACACAAGCAGGTGAGTGGATGTTATCTTTATCCACAACAGTTTGTTTGTGCTCAGGAGTGTACTTTGAAGTGCTATAATACGCTATAGACACGCCGGTGTGTCATCCAAGCCGTGGCTGGTTGAACCCTGCTGCGAAAGAGACATTGAAACGCCAGTGTCATCAAACTTTCCTACCCATCAATCTCCAGCACCAGTACCTTCCAGCTTATGGCCAGCCGTATTTCGTATGTTCCATTATGCTTATGGATTAGAATTCCAAAGCAGTGCGTCGCGACGACCACGGCACGCACGCATGGTTTGTGTTCTTCGGCTACGGTTCGATTAGAATTTCCAATCTTACGACGGTGCGTGCGTATTACCTATGCGTAAGCCGCCTGGCGCTGGCGAAAACGGACCTGACGGACCAGGGAGGGGTTCGCCGCTTGTTCTTCTTGGTCGAGAACTCCGAACGCAATAGCGGGAATGTCAATGACCCTGAATCGATGAGATGTTTCTTTTTTATCTGTAGTGGCGAGAATAATCATACGTAAGACCTCATTTTGAAGGTGAGCGAGTCTTCAACTCCAACACACAAAGCGTCATACGCATGATACGATTTGTTTGCTTTACTAAAAGCCCTTTTTACCCGGTCACTGGGAAGGTCACCCGAGAGTTGTAGTGGCACACGCAGGGCACCTTTGAACACCGGAAGTGGACGTGCTAGAAAGCCGCACACTACACATCATACCCTATTTCGCGGAACTCTCTGCCACCCCCATTCCGACTAGTGACCTAACGTGATGCAGCTACGTGCTGCAAACACACACCGTCAGAAACCAGTGTACAAAAAACGCATCATTACGCCTGGACACGCTTCCACGGTGTGCTCCCGGTGCGCGTCACAGTTCACCTACGTGCGCCATCCGGCAGTTGGCGGCAGGCACGTTCGACCCCGGGCAGAATGAACTCCCAAGATACAGTAGATGCACTCGTGTTGCCTTGCAAAAATGCACCCAAACACGAGCCAACAACACTCTCTTCCCGGGGTTTGTTTGTTTGTTTGTTTTTTGCCCCTCATCTTCGAGAGAATTCAAAATGGCCTCCCTCGGTTGCGTGCGAGCAGGCCCCAAAATGGCGCTGGGACACTGCGATGGGAGTAGGGGCGACATCGCACACCGATCGGTGCGACACGCACGATCGCAGGCTGCTCCATCGAGGGCTGCTGCTGCTGCTGCTTCAAGCTTCGTGCTCGCTGCTGTGCAAACAAGTTTTCGAGAAAGAGAGCGTAAAAGAGGACACCGAGAACCGACACCACTCAGCACGCTAGGCAGCAAACCCCGGGAGCGCATGGTGATCTGGTGTGGAAGGTCTTGGTGCATCATCCGCCCTTCCTCACATCCAGTTTGACCTTTTCAAATAACGGTGAAGCGCACCGTTTGCGCGTGCACGGTGAAGCTTTTGAAAAGGGTACGCATGCATACAGACACACACACAGTGTGCCTGAATCGGTTTACGCAAGCAGCTTACACGTTTATTAGTGCTGGTCTGGATCCTCTTCTGATCTTTCCATCCTCTCCAGACCCCTCTCCGACCTTCAAGGTCGTCAAGTGATCTTTTTTTTGCTGCTGCTGCTGCTGCTGCTGCTGTTATGGTTGATGTTGTTGATGCCTGTGCATGCTCCCTCACTACTCTAGTTTTACACTATACACGAGGTTTGGGTTGGGTAACAACAACAACAACGAAAAGGGACGATCTCATGCATACAAGGACGCACAAGCTAATAATAGAGTGAGCCTCACCTCACCTGTGCAGTGTAAATGGCCGCATTGGAACGAAAGGGTGACGACAGGAATAAACCACACCGGACAACTACGGGTGGCTCACGTTACGGTAAATTGAGTCATTTTACAAGAGTAGGCACAGGCACTCACAAACACAATTCTTTAAATGACATTTCGATGATTCAGCGTTTACCGATTCGGGGTGTAAGAACAATACCACTCCAAAGTGCGCAAAGTTCAGAAAATTCCATGCATAATGCATGAGAGAGATGACTCCAACAAAAGGGCATACATCGGTCGGTACTTTCTGTGGGGATGTTCGCATCGGGTCAGAAGTAGCGAGTGTGTTAAATCTCTACAGAGATTTAACTCATTTGTGAATGAACTCTTCGAGCTAGTCCGATTAATTCTTGAGTCATATAACTCTTTGGAGAATCATAATGAGTGAATCAGTGGAATCTTTGATGAGAATGAGCATAAATCAACAGTCGCGTTGGTTTTATTTAACTCATTAGAGAATTAACGCATTGATGACCTAGATAACTCTCCAAAGATAACTGTCCAAAGTCAATTCTGGGTGAGTTATTTGACTCTCCACATCGTCCAGTAACTGACTGACAGTGAATTGAACGATTTTTGATCACTGTTTCGAGAGTTACATCTTGACGAGTGAATCATTAGAGTCAGGTACTTAGTTCAAGATGTGACTTGCCATTCCTTCTCATATGTTCTGAATTAAAATGTATCTTGAAGAGTTATTCATTGATATCTCTCGGAGACTTATTTTTTTGGAGAAACGGTTTTTGTTATATAGTTAGTGCCTTCTGGCTACATTCGGCCACCAACTTAGGTCCAGATTTGAATCGTCATTTTAACTCATTTACTCTGAATTAAATCACGGTACGGTTATTCCCATCAATAACACTGTAACGATTTCATAACATGGATCAGTGCCATTCTTTTCCCAAAGATCATTCAATATTTGGGCCCACACCTTTAGAAGAGAAAAAGGTCACTGAACAATTTTTGACAGCGACCTCCCTACCACCTCCACCACTCTATTTTGCCCACAATAGGCACGTGCGTCATCGACTTCACCAATTCCGGCTCATGGGTAAATCTTGCACCCCCACTCCGCGAAGAAGCGCACGCGGTGAATGTGGTTAGCTTCCGGGCATCAGGCTTGCAAGGGTACCTATAGCCATTCGCCATACGCCAGAGCGAAGGGAAATCGCATCTCAGTGACTCATCAATGATCGTACGTACGTGTGGCTTCTTTGTTGTTGCTGTTGCGCTTCTTTCCGATACGCTCCAGTGGCCTTCAGAGGCTGCAACAAAGAAGGCTGGCCCCATCCATAGGTGATGGAGAGCGAACAAAACAAAAAAAATGGATACCGTTCAGCTTCTTTGGGTGGAAAAAGATCGTGTAACTTGAAACCCGCCCCGGCCTGACATTTGCTCCAAATGACTCACACTCACTTTCTACTGCGGGGTGCCGTGCGGGCTTTTCAGAGTCAGAAAAGGGTTCCTCGCCTCGTTTTTTTTTCACCCCCGCCGAACGATAAGAACACCCAATCGGAAAGGTCAGCCTTATTAGAGCTGGACCGATCTTATGCTGATTAACGGTCACTTTTAAAGGCACTGGCAGTAGTAGTTCCCTGCCTTTGATTTGTTTCCCAACAAAAAAGGCACCCAGCAAACAAGACAACATTCGCCATTTCAATT
Organism: Anopheles gambiae; assembly: GCF_943734735.2. Taxonomy (NCBI): domain Eukaryota; kingdom Metazoa; phylum Arthropoda; class Insecta; order Diptera; family Culicidae; genus Anopheles; species Anopheles gambiae. Next base: position 31,974,322 of record NC_064602.1, on the reverse strand, counting down.
CATATTATTAAGCTTATAGGGTAAGGCATACATAAATTTTGTTCTGTCAAACGCTAGATTCCAACAGGCAGCAGCTGGAGGCAAGAGAAGAAAAAAACTACACTGCTAGAACATTCATCACGTGCCAATTACCGAAGGGAAACAATACGTTACGGCCCTGTCCGTAACATGTTTGCAGCGACGGGCGGGTTACATTTCATCGATCGGTCTCGATGTGGAGCGAAATTTGGACAGCGATCCGCTTGGCGCTTAAGGCCATTTACCCGACCGATGAATCATACACCCCGGTTCGATACCGAACCGAATCATCATGTAGGTTGGTTGCTAAGGGTTCGTTGCTTGCTTACACGTGTGTTGTCTCCTTTCCCTACTTCAGCAAACAGCTGTTCTCGATCGCAGAAACGTGTGGGGAGCAACATAAAACACACGAAACAAACCAACAAAAAATCGGTAGACCCACATTGATCCAGTTCTGAAGACAACGCAATGACCCTCGCCCCTCTCTCTCTTTCCTGCTCTCGTTGTGGCCACACATACACACACAAGCTCCAAGCCTCCAGGGTACAACTTTCGCAAGAGAAGACAGTGGAGGTGGACGAAAGAAATAAATAAAAAAAAACGGCCACCACACGATTTCCCTCTCCAGTGCTTTTTCCCGGGGGCGCAAGCTGAAAACTGGCCTCCCTTGAACCGGTAAAGGAGGGGGGTCTCTTTCAAGCGGTCAGTGAACGGTGCCCCCTCGCTCAACTTCTTGGGCAAAAACAGATGTCCAAAATCTCGACACGGAACGGACACAGCGCGCGGTTCGCCGGTTCACCCTGCATCTGCGCGAAAGGGTTGTCGCTACCAAGACGTAAAATAGATCACCAAATGGGGCTCCCCACCACTAGCTGCTGGCAAAATCTGGGCAAGCAGGCAGCAAAACAGCTGAGCCACCAATGGCACACTGTATATTTCGCAAGTCACCGATTTCGTTACCCTTTTCGTACCTTTGAACTACCGAAATCGGTGGTGCCCGGGCAGCGCAGAAGAGAAAGGTGACGACCATTTTCGGATGACGACCCCTTGGGTTGCCGTTCGAAGAGCAACGGGGAAGAACCAACAAAAAAAAACAAACCCAGCTTCCCCTTCGCTCGTGTTGGGAAATTGGTTCAAATTTGTAGCTCTCTGCGGCGATTGCAAACATCGTCGATCGTGCACAAAGCGAAGGGAGTCGCTCCCTACTACTCCCACCTAGCAGTCCACCGCGAATGGCCTTGTGCCACGGGTTAGGGTTGCCCCGGAACAGGGCACAAACCGCACGCAGGGTGCACATTTTTCATATCGCCCCAAGAGCGGGGAAGAGGTCAACCTCACCGCGTCCGCAGCAAACGGCGGTGTCGACCGAGATCGTTTAACGATCACCGTTCTAGGCACTGGTTTTGGGGAGTGGAGTGCTTAGCTGCTGTGTATTTGCATTGTGGAGCGCGAATGAGATATCGCGCGGCACTAAATGAGAGGTGGAGCAGTAACTGGTCCACTTATAATTAAATTAAGACTTCAATTGTGTGTTGGGTTAGCCGGCAACGGTTAAGTGGTAGCCTTCGGTAATGACTGATAATTACAGAATCGGGTGGGTTTTTGAGGTACCCAGCGAGGCCTAAGGATTTGGGAAAAGTGCAACAGTTTGAAGTTGACTCGGGAGTACAGTGGCAGACAATTGAATGAGTGCATCTTAATTTTGAAGTCAATTTCGGTATCTGTTGTATAAAGCACTAAAGACTAGATATCATGCCCATAATCCTGTCCCATTTTTCTCAGGCTTATATTAGATATCAGTTCGATGTGAGTCGAGAAAAGTAACAAATCACCACAAAAAATCTTCACCTCTACCAGGCCGTGGAATCTATTGTAGTGAAGTGGAACTCCTAAGAAAACTTTTTCCGAAATATTGAAATATCTCTATTCGAAGACACATATGTTACTCAATCAAATTCAGAATTTTAAGAACATATGTTTCATAGGCTCTGCTGAATCGATTATTGATGCTGTGTAACATGTACTTACCACAAAATTCTTCAATTTGTGCTTGTTTACAGTTAGCTTCATACAATAACCAGTTATTTGCGGTCTAAATTGGTAAATCTAAGGCTCTAAATTGGTACGAAAGATACTACAAATTCAGAAAATTGAGTTTTAAACTGATTTTTCTTCCAAAACAACAAACATAGAGCATAGAATTTCTTTCCACGAAATTATTTGTATCCTCATTACCAAATATTTAGCTTGAAAGGATTGACGATTGAGCCAACCCAAAATTCAAGATATGCCCCCCAATGCACTTATAACCATTCCAGTCACTGTATCATCATACAAATCGTTTGCTTCTAGAGATCTCTTAAATCCTTAACTGCAGTACAAAATTCAACTTCTTCGTAGCCTTGCAGTTTCTTCAGCAAACTTGCACCTCCAAACCAAACCTAGCGCCTTGCCAGCAGCCAGCAAGCGTTCAGCGATCAACCAGCCTAATCCACGTCCACAAGACACACGTTAGAATAGGCTCGAAACAGTGCGGGCGACCGACCGCGCTCACACACAAGTTGCAACAACTCTCGCTCACCTTCGCACCGAAAAGGCGCACCTTTCGAATCCGCCTGCAGGTCGGCGAAGAAATTAAATGCACACACATGCCAACCGTACACACTGACGTGAATGCACCGCCGCCACCACCATCACCACCGACTGTTTCGGAGTGCCAACCAGCAGGCTTGTGTCCGTTTATGCTGCTGCTGCCGCTGCTTAGGAAGGTGACTTGCGGGGGGGTGTAGCGGACAAGTTCTTGAAGTATAGCACACAAGACGCGGTACCACCGAGGAGTGTCAATTTTCAATGCAATCCGGCTGCATTTTTTCCGAGCCCCCTATGCCCTGCCCCCGCTGCGCTCGCTTTGCGTACTGATTCCCTTCACGGGAGGGTTTTTTTTTGTATTTGTTGCTTTTCTATACCAATTCCCACTCGTTTGAATAACGTCGTTGGAAAAGCTGACTCCCCTAAGCATCGAGGGCAAGCCTGAGCGACACACGGTGGTTTGTTCTTGGCCGTCTTTGCTACCCATATCAGAGCGGTTAAATCGACGGGTTTAGAATGGCAAAATGGTAGTTGGGGTAAAGTAATAATTTAACGACTTAAGTGTTGACGGCAAAGCTTAGCTAAACGGTAGATACGCCACACAGACCAAACTTTCAGCATTACCAGAGCATTCAGATTTGATGGTCTTACGCGGTTTTATGCCACTTGTTAAGCGAGATGAGATGATGATCGTTACTTTAGCTGCCACTTGTTCCAACTTCAAACCCCATCGTGTTCGTGTAAATTAACGCGCGACACAAGAGGTGCTGCAGTGCTTTGGGGAAGATCTTGTGCTGCATTGATTGGACTGGAAATTGCATCGTTATGGCAAAGCTTTAGAGCTTTAGAGAGCTTGCAGATATGCAAGAGGACGTGCGAAGGTTATGCAAATATCAACTGGTTGTGGCGCTGGTGGATGATGGCATTGAAGCGTTAGATTGAGTGATAGGAATTCGATTCAAATATGTATAGAAACACATCATTAGACGTTACGAAAGGTGTATTACGAGTTTTCCCAGTAGAAACTATCTAAAAGCAGGGTTCGTCAGAGGAAATTCTGAGCATCTCAATACTGCTCAAAAGCTTGTAAAAGAACAAGATGTCTGCGATAGAGATCAGTGTTGATTGTTGATGATTGTTGTTAATAGATATGAGCTTATGAACTACTACAATAACTTGAATTGTAGTAAATACTGCTAAATAATCCAGACAACTTGGAAAAAAGTGATCTCCTAAATCTCTCAAGATCTCCTCAAACTCACTCCAGACACTTTCTATGCGCCTGGAAGGAGTGTTAAAAACCGATTTCTGAGCCAACGGATAAACCCAACAAACAAAAAACAATCAAGAGCACAACAAAATGAAACTCGAAACGAAATGGCTCAAAACCGTGGGACCCATATCTCGCATCCACCACCGGTTGGTTCTCCTCCTGCGAACCGGCCGTGCCCCGGGCCGCTCGGCTTCTTGAACCATTGATCCATCGGAGTGCGATCACCATGATCACGATCATCGGAGCCGCTTTCGTGAAGCAAACACCACCACCATCACCAACAGCAACAGCAGCAACGGCAACCAAAAACCTGAAAGAGAAGGCAACCCCATATGCACGCCTGTCGCTGATGTGTCCGTGTCGGACGCGGTGCGTGCCTCGCTGCAGCTAAATTGCAGTAACGGGAACCGGGGCGATCCGGGCGAACCGACGACTGGCTGGCCTTCGCTCCTTTCTAACCCCGCACAGCCCAAAAGCTCCGATGATGTTTCTTTGCCGTTTTTTTTACTCCCCACTTCTTCTTCTTCTCCTCCGTTGCTTCCCCACCACCTCACCACCATTGATGATGTTTGCGCGATGTCAGCCTTTTTCGAGCCAACAGCAAAAAAACAAACCATCTCACGTAAGAGCCCGCGAGCTCTATTCGGCGGTAGAAGACAAAAAAAAACGACTAATTTACCGAAACGAAAACAACACCAACAAGCAGCAGAAGAAAAAAGCAGAACAAATAATTATCTACCGGCCGATGTATTAATATCGAAGCCTAAAAATAAACCGACCGAAAAAAACCGATTAATAATCGCCTTCAAATGTGTGGTGCAGCTACAGCGGTTACAAGTGCATGTTGCACACTGTACAGTGACGTGCGCGTGTTTTGCGCAGAGCTGCTGATTGATTTCTGCACTCAGCTTCGCTCGGATTGCATCACAAGCACGCACGCGATCACACGCTCATTCTTTGCTACAAGAGAGGAAGGCACAGAGAAAGAGAGAGAGAGAGAGATGTTGCAAAACCGAATCGGCGGTTGCATCACTGAGTTGAAGGTGGTAGGGAGCAATGCAAAAGCAAACCAACGGAGACGTACGGCCGGGATGCAATTAAAATCGTTTTCTGAATGGATGATGCAAAGAAACGCACACACAGCCTGTTCGTAAAGAGTCTGTCCAAACCGTCCTTGTATCATTTAGGTGGGGACAATCTTAGTAGCAAAGTACACACAGTAGCGCTTTTATTTTAACAGCTGAAAATTCACCGGACCGAAGTTGGGGTTTCGGACTTGTGTATGGTTCTGGTTTGTTTTGACGGGGAATATTGTTTGTTTTTTATTTGCAAATATCATCAAAAGCATGCTAACGAGCGACCACAAGTGGTTTCGAGCGGGGCTGTTCGCGACGGCCCATCAGGGTCAGCGATTTTGGGGGACAAAGGGCGGGACAACGCCAGACGAAAACAACAACGAACGAGTCTCTCGCTGCACTCGAAATGATTGTGCGAATTGTTTCGACGGTAGCATCCGCAAGAGATGAAAAGAGATTTTTCGTAGAATTTCATTTTTAAGAAAAACATGCCGAAATGCCCGTTTGATGTTTATCTTCTTGTCTCTGCGGACGAAAGAGGATTATGTTTTTAACAGATTTGCAAAGTAATAATTTGTATCCTTGCCCTTTGGCTGCCTAGCTTTCGTCGTAAAGGTACAGCAAAGAAGGGAAGCATGACAGTGTTTTTTTTTTATTATTTAGCCATATACTTTTGTAATATGATCAAATATACTGAAGTTTTATAGATCAAACGATAGTAAAATTAGCCTCCCGGAGAGATCATTATCATTTTCTATCAAATTAAACCCTCTAAACGACTTTTAATGTCTTTTCACGATAATATTATGTCAAGAACTTTAGATAAGAAATCATTATACAATGAAAGTCATATTTCTCTATCTAAGAAATGCAATTTATATTATTCAAGGAATAAAATTCGTATTTAAGCACTTAAAACTGCTTAGAACACTCAAATCATAGTAAAGCACTAATCACTCCAGAAAAAGGAGAAGCAACCTGCCCTTGCCATCCAATCCGCTTCGCACTGTACCATCCAATTGACTGATCTTCGGTCATTGTACGCGTAGCGGAACTTGGGGCAAGTGTGCCACCTTAAGCATTTCAAGTTTATTTATTTATTTATTTATTGAAGATAATTGCGTGGCGCGCGCAGGGGCCTTTGCAATATTAAAATAAAGTAATACTTAAAATAACCTTACTTGCTATATATTTGAAAACAGACATGAACATTTAAACGTGGCAACTGTAATGTTGAAGTCAAAAAAGCAGTAGAACTTATTGAAAGCTTTACACATTGAAATAATTGGATCATGAGCTCCTCTGGAAGTACGGGCCCGGTCTATTTTGATCAGAAAATTTCGAGGACGTAGTGCGTGGTCAGGGGCGTACAAATTTATTTTAAGAAGAAGCTCGGGAGCATCAATTTCGCCTTTTATTAATTTTGCTACAAAAACTGCTTGTGCTACCTCCCTACGTCTCTCTAAGGACTGCAATCCTAGAAGAAGCCGTCTAGTTTGATAGGTTAGAGGCTGGTCCATGTTCCACCGTAAGGTTCTTATAGCTATTTTTGTGAATTTTTTCTGAATTCGCTCAATTCGTGTGGACCAGTTGTTAGTGTGCGGAGACCATGTTACAACATTAAATTCAAGTACGGACCGGACTAACGCGACAAACAGTTGTTTTAAACAGAAAGGGTCATTAAAATCAGATGTCAGACGATGAATAAAACCAAGCTGCCGATATGCTTTGTCGATGACGTACGAATATTGTTGACGGAAGGAGAGTGCTGAGTCAAGAATAGTGCCGAGGTCCTTAGTTTCTATGTTACGTGGGATTATACACGAGTCAAGATTATAGTCTCGCTTGATAGGGTCTTTTTTACGAGTAAAACTAATCACGCAACACTTATTGACACACAAGGATAGCGAGTTCGCAGAGCACCAATTGCTAAATACGTCTAGGCTGTGCTGGAGAGTCGAGCTGTCCGAATCATTTCTAATGGTCGCATAAATCTTGATATCGTCCGCATACATAAGCAAACATTGATTTGGGAGCGCAAATACAACATCATTAATAAATAGGATAAACAATACTGGGCCAATGTTACTTCCCTGTGGGACACCGGACGAACTAACGAACACGTTGGACAAGCACTTATTGATTTTAACACAGTATGATCTTTGGTTTAAATATGATTTTAACCATATGACTAGATTATTATGAAAGCCAAGCCGGCTCAGTTTTGCAAGGAGTATGTCATGGTTAATCCGATCAAATGCTGACATGAAATCAGTATAAATTGCATCAATCTGTGACTTGCCGTCCATTGCCGTAAGGCATTCAGACACGAATTGAACGAGATTGGTCGACACCGATCGTTTGGGAACAAATCCGTGCTGGCTTGGACTGATATAATTCAAGCCACCCCTGACTAACGCTTCCTGGACAAGAATTTCGAGTATTTTTGCTGATGCACATAGGGAAGTTACGCCACGATAATTAGATATAACATGTCTCGGACCTTTTTTATGAACGGGTGTCATCCACGAAGACTTCCACATAGTAGGATATGTAGAACTGTGCAGAGAAAGCTTAAACAGATGAACCAGTGGCTCTGAAAGATAAGTTGAGCACTTCTGTAAGACTATTGCTGGGATCCCGTCCGGACCCGGGATAAATGAGGGTTTAATTTGTTTGATTGCATTTTGTACCGATTGTACCGAGAACATCCGCGGGTGTGTGCTGCAGGGCAGTTGCAATATTAATTGGTGACGAAGATTGAAGGTCGAAAACTGAACTAAATTTTTTGGCAAAGAGCTGACTGATTTCAAGTTCACTTGTGGCTTTCTCGGTGTCTAGTGACATTACTGACGGGATTTTTGCATTTTTCCTCTTACGGTTAACGAAAGAAAATATTTTAGTCGGATCGTTGGATATACTTCGTTGAAGTTTGTTGATATAGATTCTATACAGATGCCTGTTGAATCTTCTATAGTTGCCACTAACAGTGTTAAACAATAGTCTGTCGGAGTGAAGATTAGACTTTATGAGACAATGTAAAGCTCTATTTTTCGCAGATTTAAGTCTTTTTAACTCTCTATTGCCCCACGGGGGACCGGAAGCTGCACGCTCTTGTAAAGTAGGGCAGCATTTTTGAAGGACTAGACCAACCTTAATTTGAAAGGAGTCGATTGCCGAATCGATTGATAAGGTGGGATTGCTATCATAATTAAGGAATGACCAGTCAGTATTGGCAAAAGCGTCAATCATTTTTGGGAAATCAGCTTTTCTAAAATCGAGATGTCTCAAGCTGTTCGATCCAGTGGCTTCCGTAGCAGTCTGGGTTGTTGATGGAAGTGTAATATTGACCAGCAAGCTCGGATGATATCGGTCTTCCTCAGTTAAACAATCTATGGAACGGAAAATTCTCATACCATTCTCAATTATACGCGGGCTTACGAATATAAGATCAAGTAAAGACCCATGATTGTTTACATTATTATTGACCTGAGATAGTCCCACAAAGCTGAGAGTATCAAGCAGTTGGGAGCAGGCTGGGGATACACGGGATCTCTGAATGTTGACATGTAGAGAACCGTGAGTGTCACATAGCCAAGAAAGGCCTGGTTGATTGAAGTCTCCCAACACGAGGATCGTGTCTTGTGGATATTTCTCAGAAATTTCCATAAGTGATGAACAGTAAGCGGCAACATATTCGGTATTATTACTAAGAATCGGTGGAACGTAAACGGTACCGATTATTACGAATGAAGTGCCAACACGCATGCGGATCCAGATACTTTCGGTTGATGAGGTCGCAACAGTGATTACTGAGGGACGATGCATGGTTTTAGCCGCAATCAGTACCCCTCCCCCTCGGGTTTTCTGGCTATTTGAGGAGTTACGGTCCATTCGGAAAACATCATATCGGTCATCGAAGAGTGCAGACGAGGCAATGTCATCCTTGAGCCAGGTTTCTGTGATCGCGATGATATCAAAAGAACAGCTTGAAGATGCACTGAAGAAACTCGAGAGTTTTGTCCGTAGACCTCGGGTGTTTTGGTAATACACGGAAAGCTCAGATATGCAAGAATAATTTTGTCGAAAAATAGTGGAGGCAAACCCTGCTGGGTTGACATTAGCGCCACGTATTTGTGTGAGTGTTGGATCGGCATCATTTTGATCGTTCTGCTCATAATTTGTTACGGATTCGTGATCATTTGGGTGAATTTGGGTAAGAACATGAGCGCATTCATTCGTTGATGGAGGAGTAATATTCAGGTGAGAGCAATCACTTTTAATGAAAGGTGAGCCGGATTCCGTGTTCTTGTGTTCAAGTGCCGTCCTCGTTTGATAAATATGCGTGTGTGTGTGCGTGACGTTAGAGATTAGTGCAGGATTCGGTGGAGCAGAATGTGCACGCACACAAGCACTACTTAGTTCGTTTGCGGTGTGGGTGAGGCTCGTGGAGTGTGTGCCGACAGGATTGTTCGGTTCGGCGATTGCGGTGATCGCGTATTTTGTGTCGCAGAAAAGGTTGTAGGGGATGAAAGTCCCGTAGGTGGGTGTAGGCGAAAATTTGCAGTTGGTTGTTGCAATCGGTAATCAACAAATTCACGCACCGATAGACCAATTGGCCAGGTGTCCGGGGAGAGTGCACATTCTCTTATAGAAGCAGGCACTAACACTTTGAATGACAGGAATGAGAGTGTTGCTGTGTTTGTGCCCCGGCGTACAAGGCAATATGCTGTGACGTCTTCGATGGATAAAGCTTGCTTGACCATTTGAACAATTTGGTCAGTGGTGGTATCCGGAGAAAGTCGGGAAATGTACAAAGCACATTTCTGCACCGAAGATTGAGCAGGAACTATTTTGATCGCGAATGATGCGGTGTCTTTTTTTGTGCCAGTGATTGTGGGTGGTGGGCGAATCTTACGGTTGGGTTCATCGATAGGCTGTGTAGTTTTGAATTGGCAATTATTGTTTAGGTTGTTGATGGAAGTAGCACGAAATGTAAACATTGAACGGTTGTCGTTGATGACATCAGAAAACAATCGTTTCGATGGATTTGTGCGGCGTATTTTTGCGGGTGGGTGACTACTTCGTGGCGTATTATGATCGAGCTGAGTCATACGTGCGAATCCAGTTCTAATCTCGTTTGTTAATGGTTCGATTACGGATTTAATGCTCTCAGCAACTGTTGTTAAAGCCGTCTGGAAACCAGATTGAATGGCTGCGTTCTTAACAAATTTGGTGCGCGGATTCAACAAAACATTATTACAGCCACTGCAGCACCAGTGAATTTGTTTGTATTCAGAGATGCGCTGGAGTAAGTCTGCGGGTATAGAAGAGCAGCGCCGATGGAATGGAGAGTTGCATAAGCAACAGCTAATGAATGCTTCCGTGATTTCCGTGGTGCAAGAGTTGCAGATGTTTGCCATTATTAGGGAACGATGTATCTTGGCTATGATGACAGCAATGTTGATTGTAGCGATGGCGGCAGGGATGGGCGAAGGCGCGACCAGGTTGGAAAGCGAAATTAGCACGAGATTATCGAGAGTTGGAACGGTTGAACTTTATTCCAATATCGCGATGATGTTTATGGATGCAATGGTATTCACAAAAACTAAAACTTATATGATGAATAGCGTGAATTTTTGACAAAAACACGGAGCGCTATATGAATGCGACTATTACGTCAAACGTCAAAGTTATAACTCATTAAAACATGTTTTTCAAAAGCCGATTTCAATCTCATAACCATTTTACATCTATTTCCTCACTTATAAATGAGTTTCGCTTGAAAAAAGAGCAAACAAAACAGTTTTTGAAGTGTTTTAAAAAGGATCCAAAAAGACGTTCTTTTTTGGGCTATGGGGCAAGAGTGCCACTCGTATGGGGCAAGACGGCCACCTGGTTAAAATAACCGTATTTCTTAGATAATTGGAAATTATTACGTTTGTACCACTAGTGTATGTATTCCTACATGTATTTAGTCACCAATGAACCCTTTTTGACCACCAACTGTACCACAATATGGTTTGTTACTGTTCTGTTTTTCTGGCGTGGAATCCGCTCACAATAGCGCACCATTCCGCAGCACGCTACAACGATGTTTACATTTTTGACAGCTCGCGCCTATGAAAGATGGTGGCACACTTGCCCCAAACAGAGATGGCACACTTGCCCCAAAAGTTGTAACTTTTTTGAAATTGAATTTTTCAGTGACAAAAAAAAAGTTTTTTTCGACTAAACCCACAAAAAATTACACGTTTTCTTAGCTATACGGTGGTGTAAATATTTTCTCGGTTGATTGTTCGCATGATTTTTGAGAGCTTATTTGGTTGGATTAAAAAATTATAATATTCTGCTCTATTTTGAAACTCAATATAAATAAGTTCAAAACAATGGGAAATATCGATTGGTCTATATGAAATTAGGCTCAGAATACTTAGTCATTGGAAAGCAACCAACTGTATACACAATTGATCATTAAACTAAAGTTTTTAAGGAAAAATGCTTGGTGGCACTCTTGCCCCGTATGGCACACTTGCCCCAAATTCCGCTACTGCTCAGACGCCAAAAAACGAACGTTAAAATAACGTTACATTGGGGAAAATTTCGGAGTTTTCCCAATGACTGTTTCTTGAGAGAATAAAAAGCAAAACCTCTACACACCCGCCAGACAAACGATTATGGTTCTTTTTTTTCCTCCCCGGTCGAAAAACCTTGCCTTGCGTACACCCAGAGGAAGAAAACGGGAGAAAAGCAGAGCATTTTGAAAACATCAAACAAGCCAACGACCTGCCATCAGTCGCAACACAACGAAATGCGAAAAAAACGCGATCGACGTGCAGTGAAAAGTGATCCTCACGATCGGTCCGCAATTTTCGAACCTTTTTCTCCACATACACACAGAGACACAAACACACACATACACACTCGATCGGTCGTTTGCACACACACACACCACTTCCTCCCAGAGAGGATCCACCGCGAACAGAGCGAAATGTACTCGCGTGACGGTTTATGTTTTTTTTTTGGGGTGGTTGAATTCTCATTCCATTAGAATGCGATTTGTGTTCTTTGCAAGTGTGTATTTGTGTGTGTAAATCGACATTTCAGTGACCTTGAACTTTTGCAAAAAGCACCCCAAACTGTGTGTGTGTGTGTGTCTCTCTGTCTCTCTCTCTCTCTCTCCGCAGTTTCTCTTCAATTCCGTTCTATCGGTTCTCTTTCGCCGGCTTGCTTCCCCGCAACAAGGTGCGTGCTTCCGTTCTTTTTTGTTGCGAGTTGTGCGTTGCCTTTTTCGTCAGCCAAACACAACGCATTCTTGGAAGGCATTTGACTTTTCGCGTTTTGCTTTGCGAGATGAGTTTTTTTTTTTTTGGTTACGTTTTGCCAACACGTTTGGAGCATATTATTATTATTATTTCTTCTTGTGATGGACTTTGTCTTGTCTTTGACGGTAGGGGAAGTTGGAACGGAAAAGCATGATGTTGGGTGCTCGGGGCGGGGTTGCACTCTACTTTCCCCATTGCCCTCCCTTCGGTTGCGCAACGACCTCAGCAGCAGCAAGGCCCAAAAACGAGATCGTCTTGTTGGCACGTCTCTCGAACGAACCGTGGCGCAAACGTGAACTGCGCGTAGAAATGAATCATCTTTCGCGCACAAAAAAAAATACAACCTCACACACCGCTCTTTATTGCAGGTTCGTTCGTTGCTCCCTTGTTGCTCGGGGCGAGGGCGAGAAGATGATTAGCCGGCTCGATAAAGTCATGATTAAGCATAAAACAGACGACTTGGTCGTTGATTCCTTTGACGTTAGGTGGGATGGCCGGTGCGAGAACACACATGCCTGCCGCAAACCAGTAAGCCGGGAAGATTGTTTAAACCGCGTCAAACGAAATTAGCTGCAAAATGGTTACCCCGAGGGGATAGGAACGAGCGAGATATCTAAAAAGGGTATCTTAACAGATGCCATTTCAAAAGTTTAGTATTTATTGTCCTACAATGTTTTAAAAAATATGTTTTAATGGCTCCTTTCAAAACGAACCTTTTGGAACTTAAGTCTAAAGGTCACAAGTTAAGAGACATCTTTTGGGGTGCACTTAACCACATAGTGACGTGAGTTCTAAGAACTCAGGATGAATGAGTTAATCCTTCAACGCACTCTCTTAGAATCTTGAAAAATAGAGCAGGTGAGTTGTTTAGAGTTAATGTGATGTAAAGAGTTCTTTAACTCACGAATCAATGAACTCACCTTGAGTGAGGCACTGGTAAGTATGTCGGACTTAGCTCTCACAAGAGTTATTCAACTTCAATATCCTGTGAGTGAGGTTCAATTCAGCGCGAAGAGATCTGAATCATTAATTGAAGTATGTGATGTGCAACTGTGAGTGAGTTGCTAGTCTTCGCAAGGAGTTAAATCACTTATGGAGAACGAACTCTCAAAGAGTTATTGAACTCTTCATGTTTGATTCCTTGCGAGTTAGTTACTAGTATCGACATAAAGTGTCAAATCTCTCAACAAGATTTAGCTCTTTGTAGAGCTAGTCAACTTACTGTCGTTGAGTTACTATTCAACAATTGAGTTACTACTTCAAGAGCTATTGAACTCACGATTTGTTTGATTTGTTGTGGTTGAGTTGCAACTCATCACTAGCAGTTAAATTATTTATAAACAATCTACACTGGGAAGAGTTATTTCACTCTAAGACAAATAAATTCCAACGAGTGAGTTACTAGTAGGCATGAAGAGTAAAACTACTCATCAAAATGTATTACTCGAAAGAGTATTTTCAAATACGAATAATTCTATTTACTGTAATTCACTCACAACTGAGTGTAGATAGTGTCAAATTGCATAAAGAGATATAACGCTCAAAAGAGATATTAAGCTCAAGAATGGCTTGATTTACTTTAAACAAGTTATTAGACATTGAAAGGATATTATTTACTAATAGAGGATCAACTCTCGCAAGAGGCATTTAACTCAAAGTTGAGTGTACATCAATTGAGTGAGTTACTAGTCGGTGCAAAGAGACAATTCAGACATCAATACTCTCGAATGAATTATTGAACTCGAATTGAATGATTGTTATTTGCCAGAAGAAATTTGAATCGTAATTGAGTCGCAAACTAACTCTTTGTGATGAGTTCATTCAATACAGTGCAATTTTCTCAGTGGCGTACGTCACAATGATTGTTTTTCCCTTTTTTTACAACCAAATATAATCTTTCAATAATGCAATATGAAGCAACATAATCAGCTTAACAACAGCTTTGTTTGCAAAGACAATAGCAAAAAACTGATCCACCCATATGGAGTCACTAACTTGAGTGTGGTTAATTAGAAGCCATCAAGATGCTGCATTGATGCTACCCAGTGAGAAAATAAACCACTTATTAACGAATCTAACAAAACAAACAAACAAACAAATGCTTCCCTCGAATCCGACAAACGATCGAAGAACAAAAAACAACGGCCAAACTGGAATGGAAGTCATCGCGTCAGGAAGCAAAGCTATCCATCAAAGGCAAACGCCTAAACACACACACAAACATGCGAACAAAAAAGCAGCAGTTGGGCGAGCGGCAAAGAGCAGGTCGCCGGCTTGGTGGTGATGATAGTGTGTAGGGGCAAAAGACCTTGAAGGACTTTTCGGCCGTCTTACTCTTCTCGTGTGTCGGCCGCCCGGTGTCGTCAGGCAGCAACAGCAAGTGTTTGCTAGAGGGCGCATTACGCCCTGTGTTTATGTGTGTGTGTGTGTGCGTGCCTCAGAGCACATACACACACACACAGAGAGGGAGAGAAAAAAAAACCTTTTGCCAAAGGTCGATGACGTAGCCTGGCAGCTCTCGGGACGCTCGTGATGAAGGAAAAGAACCGAAAATGAAACGAAAACGCCGCACAAAACACGGCCCGTAAAGTGTTCCCGAATAGCCCGAACGAAGGGCGCAATCGAGAAGGGACCGGCAGCGCTTAAGCAGCGATGCACACGCCCGAAAATAGAAGCGCCAGACGTCGTCGTGCGGGGCAGACGCGATCGTTAGTTTCTGCGATCTGCACGGAACCGGTTCGCGTACAGTTTTTTGAGGGGTTTGAGGTTTGAAAATGATAATTATTTTTCGAGTGTGTGTGCGTGTGTTCTCAAAAAAAGCGTAGGATTCCTCACTCCATCAGGTGGTTTTTTCTTAGCAAAAAGCGGGCACCGGCAACACGGGAGGACATCTTTGCAACACAGTTGACGGAAACGATCACCCACGTTTCGCTCACTTTGCACTCATCAACCCACCGTCTGCATTTATATTTTTGTTCTTTTGCTCTCTCTTTTTTTACCCTCAACTAACCCGAAAACAACATCAAAAAAGGTTCTCTCTTGCGTGTCTCGCATTCCTTCCGTTCCCGCTAGAGAGCGTGCGTAGACGCGCGCAACACCGAGCGTCGATCGCGTCGAGCTCGCCGCGGCGCACACATGTGTATGGGTGTGAGGGTGGTTTCCTGTACATGATCACACGCATTTGAATGCGGCAGACGAAAAAGAACAACGCACACACACACACTCAACCTCATCAAGGACACCGATCCCATTCGCCAAGGTCAAATCGTGGCGGCTCGGTCGAACAAAATAAACACAACGCGGCGCGGCAAATGGCGCGGCTGCTTCAGAGGGGGGGTGAGAATTTATTCAATGGAATGGTGTTTCGTGCTTCCTTTTCTCTCTCTCTCCCACTCTTACTCTATAACCCCTTGTGCTTTCCCTTCCTTCCTTAAATGGCCGTTCCTTCAGCTCCATTGGCCAAGGCGGGCAGTAATCGGTCAATGTGAACAGGTCGACGATTTCGCCAAAACAAAAAAGAAGTGACGATCCATGATGGACGAAAAGAGTACACGATTGTGTGGGGGATAAAACGCACACGCCTGCCGTCAAAATGGCCTCCTTCCCATACTACAGGAAATGGACATCCTCGAGAGGTTTTTTTGTCAGACGTTCCGTGGCAGCGTGGGAAGATGACCGTCCCGATCTGTACAATATGCAATCTTTATGCAGATTACACGGATTGTGGTGCTGTTTTGGTTCTTTTTTTTCAGTTCCAACACTCCACTCAGTTTGAGTGATTTAAATAAAAGAAAGAAGAAAAAACACAAACCGGGTTGAATTTGCATGCCGAAAGAGGCGTGCAACGGATGTCCTTGAGAGTGACCTTGAAATTTTGTTGAATATATACAGATAACTCTGACGGAGTGTTGTTTTAAGCCAGAAGAAGGCTTTAATTTCGCTTTAACAGAAGAAATCGGATTCTTTGGCTTTGAAGCGGAGATGACTAATGTACATGGAGGCAGAGAGGTTTAATTCTTTTTTAGACAGCTCTGTAGTTGTTTGACATTTTCGAACGAAATTGGATATCTTTCGACATTGAAACGATACTGGAAACAAGATCACGGATATGGTGTCTGATCGTTGGAACAATTTAAACAGAAGCGGATGATCATATCGTTCATATCGAATGGAAACTGATCAGCAATTTATACAGATCTTTACAAGTTTTGTAAAAAATGATTTGATATTTGGATATAATTTCAAATAGAAATTTGACAGCATCGTAGTTCGTTCGAAGCTCCATGTTGAAATTTGTTTTATTATTTAAATTACGATTCTTCTATTGAAGTTTAAGCAATGGAATAAAGGTAATTAAAACTTCAGCCAATGTTGAAATGAAATAAATAATTGATTTTTTCAAATAATTTAATACACAGAACTTTTTATTGATATTGGGATACATTAAGGATCTATATTTATTCTTCATATGTCATTCGTATCTGTAACCAATAAAAGGAAAGCTACACAACATCAGTATTGGAGTCTATCTTAATCGGGACTTTAGCCTGGATGTTTCTAGGCTTGATTTGATAATGGTTAGACCACATAACGGAGCTTACAATCAATTGAAAATACTTGTCTTAAATAATGTTGCGAGGATTTTCAACAAATGAATGTCATATAATTTCCATTCATTCCTCTTTCTCATTCCAAGGAATTTTCAATCAGGATGACTTTTCTGATTTATTAGAATAATTCACAATCCGAAAAATGTAAATGTATTTTAATGTTTTGAGGATCTTGTTGCTCTAATAATCTCTAAACTCCCAATCCAGATCTCCAGACCTCATGGACGCAGTAAGGACTGAATGACTCGTCCAATAAGGTCGTCCAATTAAGTCTGATATGCTCATAATTTGCTAATATGTTGCTACATATCTATTATTTCTATAGAAACCTTGGATGGTTTTGAGAAACATTGGAGATGTCTTCGCATCTCAAGGTGCTGCCATGGCAATGCCATGTGACCGACATGGCAATTTCTAAGTTATCCTAAGTATCCCGGATGTTGATACAAATTTATAAAACTTAAGAGAGTCGTTTTGTGCAACCTTAAGATGTTTGAAAATGTAAAAAAAAAGCAAATAATGCTAACTTTTAGACGAAACTTACCCTTTTATAAACAAACACGCGACCGGCAGCAACGACATCGCTCTTGTTGCCACGAACGAGTTAATCCTTTGCCGCCTCCGTCACTCCCCCTAACACCGCTGGCACTTTTCCCGCAACCACGGCCACCACCACCACCACCACCACTAATCCTTGCTTGCACTGTGTCGTCGTCTAGCCGCGAACCTAATCTCGTATGCATGTGGGTTTGTGAGCGGGGGGGCGCGCGCAGAGGTTGTGAAGGACCGTATGTGAATTGTATATTTGTGTACTAAATGTGTGTATGTGTACTGCCCGCGACCTAAACTGCCGAAAAAACACCTACGAGCTGGTAAAGAAAATGGGTATGTTTTGTTTAAAAAAATGAGAATTTTCACACTGCTACTGATTCAAGAAAATCACTACTAAATAGCGGTCTCCTGGTACACGTATCCTACACACACAAACACACTCATTTAAACCGTACAAAGAAAGAAAAAAAACTCAAAAAGGCTCCACCATAATGGCTCCTCCAGCACCGCAGGCACTAACAGTGGAGGCTAATATTTTTTCACCAACAACGGCGGCCGTTTTGGCCTTTTCCGTTTTGAAGGCGCTTCTTCGTCTCTTCGCTTCCAACAGCAGCAGCAGGCGCAGAGTTTATTGACATTAAAAAAGCACACTACCACTACCAAAGCATTCAAACACAATAAGAGCGCGCGCGTATATACACACACAAACACAAATACCGATACAGCTTCATGTACGCACTTGATGCGGTGTGCCATCTTCATGGTGTGTGTGTATGTGTGTGTGGAGCACACCCGACAGGTAACCAGAAACACATCATCCCCTACATACATATTCCCCCTTTGCGCTCTTTTCGGCGCTCCTCGCCATGTGCACCAAGGTGTGCACAGGTAGATCGGGTAGGGCTTCTTGTTCTTCTTTTTTTGTTTCGCACTTTTACACTCTTCTTCGTTGCGTTCGTTGCGTGCGGCTGCTTTTTCTCTCTTTCACTCTCACACACTCTCTTCTCTTTTGCGTGGAAAGCGTGCTTGTTCGTCGCCAAGCGTCGTCGTGGTAGTCGTCGTCGTCGCACAAGAACCCGTTGAACGGGCCACCCACCACCAATAACCACCCCTCCACCCCCGAATCTACCCCTTTTTCTTTTCGCACAACAATCGGCGGTAGTAGTAGTAGTAGTGAGGTACACACACACAAACACACGCACGCATACACACCACCTTAAGGAAAAGCCCGTGTCCAAATACTGCCCACGAACACTTCACAACTCTCGATGGGGTTCCGTTTTTTGTTTCGCGAAATGATGCCTTGGGCTTCTTCATATGTATATATGTGTGTGGGAGTGTTTTTTGTTCTTTTTTTAAAATCGCGTTTTAAAAAGATTTTTCGCCTAATTTTGAGGGTAATTTTACAAACCAACTCCCTGAACGCTACGCAGCCTACTGCGAATTGCAGGGTTTTTGTGCAATGTATTGTGCGCGCAACACACAAAGGAGAAACGGAAACAGTACAGAAGCATACACTATGCTGATGCAATTTTTTTATGTTTTGCCTTCGGTTTGTAAACACACGTACAGACAGACACACACACACGTGCAAAAGTGCACACTTGCAGGGTTATGGTCCCCCTGTCACATCGTTTCAATGGACTGCTGCTGCTTTCTTTTCTGGTCTGGCCAAGCTTTCTTTTATGCTCATCTCTTTCTCTCGCCTCTTGCCGGCCTGCTCTGACCCGTGTCTGTCTGCTGCGCAAACACATTCACGCACACACACGCTCGCACGCATACACTCTTCGCACTGCTCTCTTCTTCAAACACACATACAAAACAGTGGAGTACGGTCTGAACTTGAACTTTCGCAATGCGCAACGGGCGAAACGGGATGGGAGAGACTGTTTCTGCTTCCTGCTTTTTTTGTTGTTGCTGCTTTTATGTTGGGAAGCACATCACCCGCCGTACCTATAGGTGTGGGATGATGAGGGGATTGAAAAGCAAGAAATGTTGCCTTATTTTTGCACAATTTGTTTCTTTGAAATATTGTACATTTTTTCACACAGGTGACTTTAAGTGTTAGTTGTAGCTCGATTTTGTTTGCAGTCGAGTCGAGACACTTGTTATGCTTCCTTTCACCCTTCACTATGCTATAAATCACGCACACACACGCACACCCATAGACAGGCGCACTTCATAGCGGATTGACTTCTTTTCCTTTGTCGTGGGCGATTGTTGTAAAATTAAAGCACACAAACTCAACGCCAAATGATGATTTTGGGACGAGTTGATGGAGCACAGCCTGCTAGCTGTGATGGCTAAACGGAAGAGGGGAGGGCCTCCCAAATGCCCAAAACCACCCCCCGTGCAACATCATCCAAAAGGGAAATCACGGAAACCGGTTTTTGGTGCGTAGTTATTTGACAACCTTTTTTTTGCTTATTCCCTTTTTGTAACACTTTTACACTTTGAATTTATAGAAGTTTGTTCTTTTATTTTACGCATATTTGTTTTTTTCTTGTACATATTTTCAAAACTAATTTCACAACAGTAAAACATGCCTACAAAATAGTGTCACATGCACTGTTGCTTGCTGTCGATTGGTTCCTAATTTATTAGCAACCCTTAAGCAACACTCATTAACCGTAATGTATACAAACTAAAGCACTATAATTTTACGGATATTCACACCTTTCAATCATCAGACGTACTCGAAAAATGTTTTTGTGGCGCGTTTCCCACACCAACTACCGGAGAGTGCGCACACATCCGCCTCGTTCGACGCGTAAAACCAGATTGAACGCGCGGCTGCAGGGCTCGATCGTGCAGCAGCACATTCCGAGTTGCCTACGCTTCGGCCGACCGACAAGCCGAAGCATAGATTGCGATGGATGGAAATGAGACCGAAAGAAAGAGAGAGAGAGAGAGAGAGAGAGAGAGAAAGAAAGAAAAAGAGAGAGAGAGAGAGAGTAGAGAGAGAGAGAGAAAGAGAAAGAGAGCGTGAGTCGCTACACGAGCGAAGTAGCCTTTGGTACGCTTCACTCCCAGTGGGGAAGGGATGGGTGGCCCAATCCACCAAAGAGGGTTAGCATATGATTTTCTTTCGATTATGTTATGTTATTTATTTGTTGGTGTGATTTGCAAACAGCTACAGGTAGAGAACGCACCAGTAAATTTATTCTTTTTATTGATTTATTAAGCAAAGATGAATTTTATAGTCTGAGGAAAATCTAAATCCACTAAATATTTACAAAAATAAAAAAAAAACTACTTAGCTATAAATACCCAACGCTGTAAAAAATATCAATAGTGATTTACAGTCTGAGGGGTGAAGTTGGATTTTCTGTCAACTTTCCAATCCTTTAATTTATACAATCTGAACTTACTGGTTGAACTTCGATTCCCTGCCAACTATTGAATATGTGCTTTTTAGTAGGCACGTTTTTCCATACAAATTTTTTCGTTACATACGTTTTTTCCATACAATCCAGAAATTTTTCTCGGCAAGCCATGAGATATTTGTAAAATTTTCAAAAACCGGTGTTTCAATACAAACGCATGCTTTTTAATTAAACTGTCAGCCAACTATCAAGCGTTCCACTAAAAAGCATGCCAACTAAAAAGTGTTCAACTATTGAATTCTGACTGTATTATATTAACTTAAAGTGTTCGGGCTTGAAAGTGTTTTTTTTTATATTTCATTAAATGGAGTTTCCATACTTTAAAAATCATGATGTTAGAAACTTTAACTTCAATTGCCTACTATTGCATTTAAACCTTTTAATTTAAACGTTTTTTCATAAAAAAAACCTCAATGAGAATGATATTTGACTGTAACGCAACACGAATCGAAACGGCATTTGACAGCACGTGCGATAAATTCGAATCCGATGGTGGTGTCAGTAATCAACTTTATAAAAGCGTTCAACTAATGGATTCAAATTGAACTTTTTTGTGTTGAACTAAACGAAGGTTTTCACAAAATAATGATGACAGTTTGCATTGTTTTTAAATTTTTGCATCCGTTACTCAGTTTGCGTCGTTTACCAACAGATGGCGCTTTTATGAGTAAAGCATTTTGCTATTTGGGAGACGATCCCTGCCGCTCCGTGGGAGAACGAAACATGCGTCAAATGTTTCGTTATTTTAAATTTGACGTATCGCCTTCGTTCAATCTAGTGATGGTAGCCGAACGTTCAGAACCTACCGAGGTGGATCCATTTCCCGTTCTGGTTCGAACCTATGTTCCTGTAATTTAAATCCGCATATTTAATATTTTGCTAGAGATTGATTTTTTAGATAAAATTCTGAAAAATGTTAATCAAATTCTTTATTTATCGATTCCATTTTTTTAAATGTTTTTTTCTGACGAGCATCCAATTTAACATATGACCATAAATGTCATAATTATGTCAAATTATCGTTGGCTTATCGTGAAACACCTGTGCAATAGCATTTTGTTGCATTTTACCATAGAACAAGGTTCACCACAACTTCATTTTTCCATTATCCGTTCCTTGCTGTTGACCAACTGGTTCCGCTCCGCTCCAACATAGTGTGCTGCCCTGCCATCCCTAGCTCAGCTGCCGCTCGCGTATATACATTTTGACGTTTTCCCCCATTTTGACGTATTGTGTTCCACAGCGTCGTTGCGGTCAGACGTGTGCGTGTACGCGTAGCGCGTGTGTGAGTTTTTTATACCTCTCTCTCCCTCAACATTCGAAACAAACCATAAGCAAATCCAAAAATCAAAAGCTTACCTGCGAAGTAATGGACGCACAGTGCAAAAAGGGCCAAGTGTGAGGTGAAGAATTGATTGTTTTTGAGTGAAGCGTGTGTTCTTCGTGTACACCGTCTAAGGAAGAGAAGTGTCGGTGCAAAAAGATTAATCACATTCTGATTACTGCGCTCGGGAAGCGGTGAGTGTGTGTGCGGAGAAGTGGGCCTTCCGATTGTGTGTGTGTGTGTGTGGTGAGAAGTGTTCTGTGAAGTGCCCCTTCGATTGTAATTAGTGTTGCGGTAAGGAAAGAATAAGGCGTTTAGTGCGTGTAAAAATAAAGTTAAGAGCAAAGCAAGGCAAGCTTTTGGTGCAAATTGATCATCATCCGTGGCCTACTCTATACAGTATGCCGCAGATGCAGGCGGGGTTTGCTTAATTAATCCCGCACTGTGCGTGTGTGTGTGTGTGTGCGAACGAGTGCGTGAAGCTGTATAAAGCAGAACAAAAGCAACGAAACAGGAACCATCAACGCTCTAATCAAGACGCCGGAAGCTGCAAGCGACATCCAGGAGGATACAAAAAACAACAGAAGAAGCACAACAAAAAACAACAGCAGCAGCTGCAATTGAATGTAAATATATGGCAAACAACCCCAAATATGCATCATCCAAATATGCACAAAACCAGGAGAGGGAGCACACGGCTGCTTCCTTCTTTCTTGTTCGATCACTCTTCATCACACGATGACGCCCGGGTTTGTGCGAGAAGAGGGTACGAAGAGAGCGAGAGGCAGGAGACACCATAACCTTGCGGGATTCTTGCCGTGCGCGTTTGAGTGTGTGCGTGCAGTCCGCGCGCTCGCGTGTGTGCAGCAAAAGCGGCATGGCGAATGGGGCGACGCCAGAGCAAGAGAAAAAACGGGGGAAAAGAACATTTTCCTCCGAGCCAACGCATCACGGGCGACGAACGAATCGTTTGGTTGGCAAAAAAGGAGAAGGAACTTGAAAGGTTAACTCTTTCCCCTTTTTGTTTTAGGGCCGAATGGGGATTGTTGCCGCTTCCGAATGCACCAACGCACACACACACGTATGAAGATGATGCCCCCAAAACCACATCCGGTGCAAAAGGCTCCCGTGGTGCGTGGTGTTTGCCACATCATGTGTGTGCTGTGATGAAGCCGTCTGGGGCACTGTGGCCACATTGGAGTGCGGCTTGGCATGGCTTGCCGTCGTGTCATGTCACGCTACGCACAAGCGCCAACTACCACCATCCCGCCCCAACATGCCCAGGAGGGAGGGCAGACAAATTGCATAATGCGTGTGCGATTTCTTGATGTTTGTTATTGGCACTTTGGAGCAGGAGAAGGAGGCCTTTTTCTTTACGTGGTGTGTGTGTGTATGCATTTCACATTTACTAGTGTTTGTGTGTCGGGGCGGCTGACACGGATGGCGCTATTTTTTTGCACCGTTTGCTTTGATACGTGCTTCTTTTGGGGGTTATGTTGCTGGTTACGCTGGATTTAGCAACCGGCCCCCTTCAATGCCGCCGACCATCCAAGTGTGCGAGAGATGAAGTTTCTAGGTTCCATGTACGCACACGCACACACAGACAGATACAACAGCATCGAGAGAGAGAGACGCCATGTGCACTGGGATATGATTGGTGTGTGCACTTTTGGCCACTTTTGGCATCTCCAGCGTGTGTGTGTGCCTTTGACGCGATCTTAACGAGATTTGCAAATCGCTTACAAACGTTGGCAAGAACCTGCTTCCACCCCGGGGAGTGGTGGTGGCAGACCGTAAAAAGGCAAAACAAGAATCGCAAAACCTCTACCACCTCTTAGCACTGCTGCATCCGGTGCGAATGTGTGGCTCTGTTTGTGTGTGTGCTATGCGGAAAATGGGCACTGCAGCAACTGCATCAATTGCAGTCCCCCTTAAAAGGTGTCGGTCGTAGGTGGGTCGGTTGTGTTCTCGGCTCGGTGTGCTAGAAGTGGATGGGAAGCGGAGGAGGTAGGTGGTTGACATTTCTCCCCCGGCTGGAGCTGGAGCGGGGGCCACTTTTTGCAATGACGTAATTACCCCGCTTCCTTCCCGGGCGAGGAAAACCCCCCACCACCCCGACGGGCTGCACCAGTATTGAATAATGCAACAAACATGAACACAAACACGAACAGATGAGCGCAGCAAACTTGTATCAATTTTGTTTTGCCCTTTTTTTTGGTTCAACCCTTCCGTTGTCTCTCTGTTTTTGATTGGAAAAGCTTTTGGAATTTGAAAATTGATTCATGCAAATTTTGGTTTTGCATTTTTCGTTTTGGTTTTGTTTGAGACGGGGAGGAAATTCCGCGGAAAAGCTAAACAACACTACTTTCCCCACTTTTGCAACTCCTCGCAGTGGTCTTTTAAATCGAATCACTGAATTCGTGCAGATGACGATGATGATCGGGGAATGCGCCAGCTGGTATGGCGGGAGGAATTGAGCGTCATTTTCTCATCGGAACGAATTAACGATGGGGTCACATCTTCATTTTTGCTGTTGCCGTTTTTGCGGCCAACAATTTTGTCTACCAGGGCTTGATGGATGGCAAACGATTAGTTTTACAATGTTGTTTTTTTGGCACAAAAAAGTCGAAGAAAGGAAGTGAAGGCTTAGTTTAGAGTCGGTGGCCGTTGCCACCGTCGCAGCTGCGTTAAGCTGGAAATTATCAAAATTGCTGAAGCTAAAGCCTAACCACTTCTGTAGAAATTGCTTTAGGCTCTAAGCGTTGGAATCGTGTTGAAACTACATTTTTGATAAAGTTCCCGCTACGGCTGATTGCTTTATCACTCCTGCTAGTGACTGCCTTCTTTTCCTTGCTTTCCCTTATCTGGAGATGTTTGATGATTGATAAGTCCAGTTCACTGGGGACATACGGGTGACTGAAGGGTTTGTGTGCTTGTTTTCTTGTGGAATGTAACCCCATTTTGAACTGGTGACGCTACTTTTAGGTAAACAAATAGCATTTGAGGTGCCACGACAAATTTTGAAATGATTACTGGAACAAAATTATATTTATTTCTACGAAGGCTTTCACTCAAACCCCTTAGATAGAGTTTTAAGAAGGAACATGACGGACAAGTTAATTAATCTAAATTCCAGAAATTGGTCCCATATCTATACAATTTTACACTTAGCTAAAAATATGTAACTCACGAATCACAATTTCCGCAAAGTCTGGGTCTGGATTAACTTACGCAGAATGGGTTTAATTATTTGTTCGTGATCCTTTCATTCTTAGAATGAATTCACGGAATTAGAATTCAATCTTTTTTTATATTTCAAAATTAGATAAAACTAATCCTCTCTTTTTGGTTTCTTGCACGTAAAATTTGTCATAAGTGCTTACGTTTTATCGAGTTTAATTTTATGTGAATTTTAGGGTCTTGCACACTTGTACTGAATTTTGAAGGCATCACCGCGAAATAATTCGTCAAAACTGGAGAAAATTAAACCTACATCGGGACCCCAAACGCAATTTCTAGCGTTCAAAATACACCTCACAGTTTGAAGTTTATTGAATAAAATTTCAAAACACGTCCAAACCGCAGGATACGGCTTGGAATGCTCGCCATAGAAAACACCCAAGCCCACAACGCTCACAAAATGGCCCCCTCGGTGGAGAAATGAAACAACATATTTAGCATAAGAATCACGAATGTAAGCCCCCCACCTGCTCCCATCTAGATGCAAATCTTCAGCATCGGAGAATAACCAGTTTTTGTTCGGGAAAAGGTCAAGAGAGAGAGAGAGAGAGGGGAACCGTGGCACATGGCACGATCCGACTGGCGCGCTTTTAAGAATGCGACACCACTCAGCACGGAGCCTATGGATGTGGGGAGAGCCTTCAGATCTTAAGAACGTGCTGAACGCGGAATACTAAACGCCGGTTGATGCGTATGTATGCTCTGCCGGTTCGAATTCTTGACCAGCGTCCGTCCATTCCCCCCATCTAACACGTTTCATGATCACAAACACACACACACACGCAAACATGCTGAGTCGTAATTCTCAGTGTTGTGTACTTTGCGCCTTATCGGTTACTGTTGAGAATGTCTTAACTATTGACCTTATCGACCAGACCCGTTGGCTAGATGTGTTGGACGACGAAGTTGGAGAAGTTGAAATGGAGGAAGCGGGAGGAAAACGCACATTAATGCGGAAACGAGCGTATCGCTTAGCCAAGTTATCACAAACAAACAGCCGCAAGCGAAGTCGCTCTCTTGCGCGCGTTAGTGTGTCTCCTCGACAAGATCAACTTGACCGTTGGAAGATTTTTTTCCTACTGCCTTGGAGTTTCTTTACCACCCCACTGAGAAGGCACGTCGGAATCGGAAACATCGCGCGTGTGGTATGTTTTTTTTTGCTGCTACGCATACTCCGTGAGGTCTTCCTTGCCTTTTTTCGTTATGTTTTATTCCAACAGTTCGACGTCAGCGCAGCAGCGTCTCTTGTAGATCGGTGTTTGCCTTCAACCGTGACCGGATAGATACACACGTGGAACGCAGTGCCGAGAACTAACCTTAAATTAATGTCTGCTGTGTTGTGTTTTGCCTAGGCAAGTACACAGCACTGGAGCTCTTCAATGCTAACCTTCAATGGGATATTTCAAAGATGCTAAAACTAAACTTCAACTTCTTCGCCTCAAAGATTTGAAGTTGGCAATTTTTGGAGGCTGGAACAGATACCAGACACACACTCGCACATCACCGTGCCTATTATTGGATTAGCTTTCTTTTACTCCTCACCACCACCCTAAAGTTGGCGAAATCCCTGAAATGATCACTAACGACCCAAGAAATGCCGGCTCCAGAGTTGCGCTACCCTTTTTCGCAAACGGGGGACGCCCAAATTTTATGGTACCAATGTTTGTGGCGTGACCCAATGATAGTGTTGCTGCCGTCGTCCTCGGCGTCCTCCAACTGTGGCCTCCAAATCTCGCTATTTTTTTTTGGAACTCCACCAAAAAAATTTCCCTTCCAAGCGAGCAACAACTTCAATCAATGAAGCGCAGAGCCAGCACCCAGCGATCTCCTCTGCATTTCTCTTTATTAAGTTAAGATTAAGCAGCGGTAAGAGAGAAACTTTCGGCGATGTGCGGGCTGCGGCATGAGTTTCTTACATCTTCCGTCTTCTTGTGGATGCCGCCCCGAACCAATTATGAGATGAGTGGTGGTGGCTTGAGGCTTTTTTTTCAGGCGGCTCCCCATCCGCGATCGGAAATTGGCTGCAAATTGAATTATGATAGGGAGGGAAGTCGGGCGGATGGTAATGTGTGAACCCTCCGCCGAAAGGTATCGGGCCGAATTTCGTGCTACATGCACCGCGCACATACCAACCTTCTTCAATAACCCCTATATCGTTTGCGGCGTGAAGGACGTTTTCTTTTGGGCACTTTCTCCCTCTCTTCCTCTCTCTCTGCTATCCCTCATATTGAGATGTCGGTTGATGTGTACTACAATACACTAAACTACACTCTCCCGAGCGTCATGAGAGACCCGCGGCCCTAGTGACCTTTAAAACATATTTCATTACCGTGTTCGATTCAAACCAAACGGAGCCAGTGAAAACTCCCTCCCCAGTGGGAGTCGGAATTTCCTCTCCGTTTTAAGACAAATAATAGCAATTAGTGTGCAAGTAAAACCCGATTCAAGCTCTTCCTCTCTGCAAAACGTTTTGGCAAATGAAGACAACCACCATCTTCCTCCCGTTTCCGGCCTTGATGTTTGTTCCTTTTTTTGTGCTTCGCGAAACAACAAAACGACGAACAAAATGGCGGGGGCAATAAAAGGTTTGGCAAAACCGTAATTGGGCGAAATGTGAGTGTGATTTTGGGCTAGCTTCTTGTGCCAGCATTTGTAGAGCAAAACAAACGAAAAACAGCCTAGGAAAGTAACTATTTTTATTGCGCTTGCGGATTTCGTGCCTTGCGTTGTTGTGCGATGTTTTATGAAGTGAGCGATTGGCCAGGGTGTCCCCCCCCCCCTGCTTTAGATGGCGTCTTGGCGCCATCCAGATGAAAGTGCAGAGGAAGAAATGCTCAATTTTTTGTGCTCACTTTGCTTTACATTTTCTCACGTTCATTAAGCTGCTTTTTTATTGCGCTTGTTTTTTCTAGGGGGAGTTGTTTCTCGTACAAAGGAAGATGTTCGAACTTCCGGTTTTGCTGGGTTTCACAGTTTGTTTTTGGTAGCAATAACTTACGGCGAGTAATTTGAATCCTTTACACTTGTTTGCCCTTTTTGCGGTAGGTCCTTGTGCCGGCCGGCTGTCAGGATCTGTGTCTTTGTATGTGTGAGTTGTTCCACCGTTAATGGGCATGCGCATATCCTGGACACCTTTCCTTATGCGGGGAGTCAAAACACATCTCACTTTGCGGCAAGAATCTGTGACAAGAAGCACACTCCCAATCAGCTGGTTGTAAATCTTTACCATCTGTTTGTTGTCCTCTCTCTCTCGCTTGTGTGTGCTTGCTTTCTCTCTCTGTCTCTCTCGTTGTGTGGGAAGCAGCAACCTGTTGTAAACATGCAGTGCAACATCTCGTACCGATCCACACACTCGAGGTTTTGAAATGGTGTTCTTCCGTGTCGTGTTTATTTGTTTATTTATTTTTTTCGTGAAAGATGCTATCCGCCCCAAATGTTAGAATTTTTGAAACAAGAATTGCCCAACATGTTTCTTGCTGGTCCGGTTGCAATGTGTTTACACAACAACAGTTCGGTTTAGCAGCGTGTGTGTTTGGGTGCAATAGGCCAGATGCGTTGTTACGTTTGAGGGTCTTCGTTTTTTTGACAGTAATGAATTATTTATTTATTTATTTATGGTGTGTTCATTCTTCATTCTGGCATTATTATTCCAATCTGCTTAACCTCCCTCGTGCACCTAGTAGCCCCACTAATCTGCAGCTCATTAGGACGTCGGACCTGTTGTTGGGGTTCGATTGGCCGTGCTCTCTCGATTGCAAACCGTGACGTGTTTCGTTCGTTAGTTGTTGTTTACATATCGGAGCGTAATGAGCGGAAATCGATTTTTCACAAGCAGAATTAGTGTGTTTGGGAAATGTGCTGGTGAGGGTTATTAATTGGAGCCTTTTTTTCCTATTCAGCTGCGAGCAGGTGTAAAAATATTGAATGGAAAATTAATTTCCACCCTTCCTAGCCCTCTTTAGAGTGTGCTCATTTGTTTTATCACAAATGTTACACGTTTTACTATTTTTTTGTATTAATAACAAAAAGTGCATAAATTTAGAAAAAATAAAATGGATCATTTTAGTAATAGCGACCAACAAAGAAACAGATCTTTAGTGAAGTTGTTGATGAGTCATTAATTTATTCTTCCTTAAAACAAGGACGGCATTAAACGATGAAACGCTCATTGCATCCAAAATGTAGTTAATTTACATATTTAAGTGGTTGTGGGCATTTGTAATGGAAGAACTACACCGTTTGTTTGTCACACTGACTCATGCCAGTTTCGTAAGACTGCGTCCAAGCTGTTACAAAACCATCTCCAACGGTAAATATATTTTTTTGGGTCCCAAAGATCCGGTTGGAAGATCCAAATTTGGATTCACTGTTCGTGACGTTACTCAGTTTTGGTACATTTTTTGGCACACTAGAGTGTACACTTCAATAGACCTTCCTCTAGTTAAGTAAAAGTAAAAGTCATACAAAAAAGAAAGAAAGCAAAAACCCTCAAAACCAGGAACAGCAGAAATCTAATAAGAATGACGTCTTTTGCCGCTTCCTTTTTCGGTGCGAAAAAGTAATGCCATAATTATTTACATCATCCAGCCGCGTCGTGTAAGCCGCGTTTATTGCTACTAATCATGACAAAAAAGAAAATGAAAAAAAAGCAACAGGACCGGTTCGATTGATTTGATTTTTTGCTATTGAATCCTGTACCACACCAAGCGTCGGACGACGGCGGATATTGCCATCAACTGTGGCGGGATTGGGCGGGCTGGGGTTGCTCATCTTCATCCGCTGTTTCGCAAAATTATAGCCCTTTTCCGGATTTGCTGCTGCCGCGCCAGGTCGCTGGCTAAAACTCACACCCATCCCCGGGAGAGGAAGCTATAATTCGCCAAAAAGGTATTGTTGTCGGAATCGGTCCTTCGGTTATTTCTGTGCCGTGGAATTTCGGCGTGTAATTAGTGCGTTCGAAGGCGAAGGGGGTTGTTCGTTTGAAAAAAAAAAAAAAATGGGGTGGGAAGGTTTGAGGGAAGTGTATTTTTAAAGCTGGAGGATCTTCATCGCTTCCCAGTGGGAGAGGCAGCGACCCCATAATTGATGGCGCGACCTTTTTCGCCCCCCCCCAATCGTTCCCCGCACTTTTCCTTGACTTTCAGTTTCGATTGGCGATTGTGACTTGCTTCCCTTTGCTTCCCCTCAAATGCGGGGGAACAAAGGGTGCCACATAATTGTACACCTTTAGCAGACGGGGTTTGCATTTTTATAACGGCTTCAAACGAAACAAAGGCTCCTCGCCGATGAAAATCGCCGCTCCAAGTGGGGCAGGAAGCGCACAATCATATCGACGTCAGTCGTAAGCGCGCGCGGCACACACGTTTGTGGATGGAAATCAATTTCACTACAAATTTCCGTTCGCGCTTTAGTAAAACTAACCGTCAAGATGCACACACACACATACAATGGCTAAACATCGTAAGGTGGAGAAGAGGAGCAAGGGCTTTTGATTGAATGCTCAGTGGCCGCGCGCCGTCTGAGGGCTCTTTCCAGCCCGAATTGGAGCGAGAAGCAAACTAATTTCCCGTTAATATAACAGATCGAACCAGGTGGAGCGCGTCAGCGTTTAGGGCTGTGTTTTAGTGTGTGTGTGTCAGCTGTCCGAGCCTACGGAAACTGTGCTTTTTCCATCATTTTTTTTTGTATTAGAAAAGGAAGCAAAAAACAGTAAATAAAATCAGAAAAAAGAGTAAACAACTCTGGGCGGAGCACAACAGCCGACCAAACACGGTCCGAATCGATCCGGATGATGTAGTCGCGATTGAAATTGTAACCCATCTGGGATTACTTAATCTTGGACTTTCGGGGTGTGTGGGCCTTTTTTTGTTGGTTATTGTTTGGCATTTCTTTTCGGTTACGAATTTTTAATTTCAAACACACCCTTTTTTCCCTCCTCGTTCGTTGCTGTGCTGAATAAAGATGAGAATAGGCGTGTGTATGTGATAACGACAATGTCACTGGGCCGCCTGTGTTTGAGTGGCTCTCGAACATGCTGACATCATCACACCATTTCAAGTCCACCGTTTGACCGACGAAGACTTGGCGAAGACTTGATTGATTGATGAGCGCTGAGCTGAGGCAGGGGAAGGAACTACAAGAAGGAAGACATTCTTGGGCTAAGTCCACTAGCGAAAGATAGACTCTACACACTATTTGGCAATCGCTGATGGTGGTGTAGCGCACACGGCTGTGGATTGAAAATAGAGCAGGGTCGCGAAGCCGTTGGAAACGCGTGTTATGCGAGCCAAGGTGTGTAATGACACATGACACATGATGGGGGTTGATCTGTTTATTTAGAGAAGGTTCGCTTTTTTTTAAAGCTGTCGAGTGTGAAAGATCGTCTTCACTGGGAGGTATTTTAATAGGTCACTTAAGAGTTGCTTCAAAAACTGTGTAGCGGATCATGGGATTATGGGTTGACGAGCATACGGTGATGGCACACGTTTTCGGGACGTTGTTGTTATCAAATTTATTAAATAAATTCAAACCCCGCCTTATCTATGCGCCCCAAATGGTGATGAGAAGTGTGCGGCAGTTTATTTTTTCGTTTCGTTTCGGCCGTATGGTGTGTACGCTTACCTCCTTGGCATACCGTTTTTCTGATAACCCTTTAGCGTGTTTGTGTGTGTTAGTATGTGGATGGACCCTCTAGATGTGTAAAAAATGGGAAAAAATCATCAAAAAAACATAACTGACACGCGAAATGGCAATATTCCGGTCGTGCTGCTTCCGTTAGCGTCAAGCCGTGGTAACGAATGCGAACTGGGCGTTGCTGTATCAATTTGGCCATTTTTTGAAGAAGAAGAAGGAACGAACAAACTGCTTACGAGGAGACCTTCTTTCCGTATTGCTGTGTGTGTGTGTCGTGAGTATGTATTATAAATCGGACCATTTTACATTTATTTACGGTCGTTAGTGTGCGTCTCTTTTTGCTTCCCTGGTGTAGGTCGCATAAAATATAGCATACTGCTATGAAGGGGAAGTAACCACATAAATCGGGGTGAGGTTGTGGCGTGTGTTTGTTGCTCATTACGCCAAATGTGTACCGATCAGTCACACCAAATGGACACATGCGGACGTTTATGATGGTACCTAATGTCTTCATATCAAATGTCGGCAGGCTCGTAAATTTGAGGTCAATTTGCTTTTGTGGTATTTATGCGATCGGTTACAAGCTAAATATATACAGGATTGTATTTTTGGGGCGTTTAAGATGACGGTTTTAATAGGACAGCCTTACAACTGTAGCTGTAGCTTGAGATACATTTTCTTGAATCTGCATTTCGTAATGCCATGATGATGGGGTCAGCTCATTTTCAGAACGACAATATTATTGGGAGGTTTAACGATTTCAACTATTTTTAAAACGAAGTTTGACATATGGCGGCTGTATTATTATGTCGCCACTCCGCCGAAAGCCATACTTCAACATTAGGCTTTTTTATTCTGATTTTTTTTTGTATTTTTTAAAATTTCTTGCTGAAAACCGTTACATACACATTTTCAAAGATTCTTCATCTACCCGATCTTGAATATCTGTATCGTGTAAACGACGTTTGGATTAAAATTAATACATTATCGAACATTGTTTTGAATTAAAAAAAAAACGATATCACAGATTTCGACTCTTCAACTTCGTTTAAAAACTTTACATTGGGGTCCTTTCCGTTTTAAGTTGGTTGGCTGAAATTTCACAGCATTGTATAGCAGTTTTCGAGCAGCTGTCTAAGTGGGTATAATATACAGGTGGGCTTATCCCAAGGTGTATATTTTTATAATTGGCTGATTTTTATCGCTTCTGCTTGTTTTGTGTATTTGTCAAGCCTCCAGAAAGCTTGTTTGAACAAAAATGTTCACCCATCCTGTCAAAAACTGATATTCAAATTTGGTTATAAAAAACATGCTATGAGACCACCTGATCTACATACACTTTGATTTTGGATTCCATTACCAGATCTCACCACCTTGTTTTGCCATTTCGAGCAGGTACTCGAATCTAATTCTAGCTTTGAGGCTAGAATAATCTAGACTGAAAATTGCAGGCTAGTTTTTTGTGTGGTTTTGTATGGAGTGTTTACATGATTTCAGCCTAAAACTGTCAAACTCCATACAAAAAACTGACTAGAATCGTGAAGGGCCCCATTGACAGATATTCGACATTCGACTTTATCGACTTACGCCTTGTTTTGGGACATTTTTACGGTCCCAAATACAGTCGTATCTCGGGGGTCACCTGTATAGTTTTATCAGCTTAATTTGTAAAATATGCCATTATTCCCTTATTGAGGTTGCTTGTTTAATCAATTCTGAGCTCTTATGATGATACTTGAAAGGACATAAGATAAGAAAAAACAAAGCATAATATATAAAGCATAAAATAAATAAAAAATATAAACCAATTAGTGTGAATAATTGGTGTGTTATTTTTTCGTTAAATTTCCAATTAGAATTACTGTCGTCTTGTCAGTTGATAACGAATGCTACTAAAGCAGACGTTTTGTTTATCGCATCGAGCTTTTATTGACAGCTACGTGTTTGTTTTAGACGTTCAGATCTGTGTGGTGTTTCTATTGTACGCTTCTCATGTCAATTATTGAAAGCATAAAATCTATCCATTGATGAGGACAATCTCCCGTATCGGAGCATGATTGATAGCAAATCGATAGGCCGGCCAACGATTCCACATTAAATGCAGCGCATAAACTTGCTGGCTTATTCATGTCGGAAAGTGAACCACACCACACGGCCAGGATTAGCCGTAAAAGGATTAGCGTATTAGTGTGCCGGTATTGTCAGTGTCGGTGGAAGCCTATCGGCTCCTCTCCAGCGCTGAACTTTCCGTTTTGGGGAAAACTTTCACTCTCACGGCATCACCACTGCTCTTTAGATCAATATTGATTGAGTTGTGTGCATGCGCTTGTGTGTGTTTTGGACACGGTGGTGTAAAATTACACATTGCCAGCCATCCCTATGCTTCAGCATCAAGCCCCAAAAGACTCAGCAACCAAAATTATGTCTCTATGCTTCTATGCGTTGTATCAACTTAACCCGATGTCGCGCACTATCAAAGCGCAGGAGGAAACACCAGGCACGCACCGATGTTGATGATTTTATGGCCCTTCGTCGTACGATTTCGAAGACTTCGTTCGAAGGCAACGCGCGCGCGCGATTGAGTATTATCGGTTGCGGAAGTATGCGATTGTAAATATTTATTTCTATACGATCACTCTCCCTTTCACGTGTGTTCAACCAGAGTGTGTGTGTGTGTGTAGAAGTGTGTGAACAAACGAGCAATAGGACGGTATAAAATTACACTCCCCATTCCCGCATCGATTGCAGTTTGATCTTGGATGGACGATCAGTAATAAAAATCGATCGCAGCGATTTGAATTCCCGGCACACCAACACTAACGAGCAGGGAACTATGATCGACAGCATGCTTGCAAATAGCAACCCCCTCCCAGGGCAGTTTCTAGCTGCAGCAGGCTTGATTTGTGACAGTTGAAACGCGCTCTTATCAACCTGCCAAAGGGGATGGAAATGAAGGGAATCACAGAATAAACATTGCATCGATTCACTGGTTCGATCGATCAAACGGATTGCGCTCGTTACGCGCTGATCGACTGTAGTACCAAGCACACCAAGCTGGGAAGTTAAGTGTGTTTGTGTGCACGCGAGCGAGCAGCATGGGCGCGAAGTTTGTAATTGTTTATCGTCATCATCATCATCATCATCATCGTCGTCATGCAGTGACCGTAACGAGGTCGTTACTGACAACAAGCCCGCTGACCAAGTGGCCGTTAGGTGCGTTATGTTGCGCGGTGCGTGTTGTTGGTGATGTGAAGCGGGAGGTGGTGGGGAACGCCAAAGGTAACATGATAGTAGGATTTAGTTATTTTATGCCTTAACGCGCTCTATGGGTGCTGTTGTGTGCATTTCATTTTATAATGCCGTTTTTAAAGCATCTAAAACCTGTATTTTTGTTGGATCCTGGTCATGGCATCAAAAATGCAATGCAACTGAATATTTTTTTTTGACGAAAGAATTGAACTGTTTCTTGACAAATGCAAAAATAAGTTCAGTTTATTTAATGTGATGAGAGTTTTGATGCAAAAAATTGCCCTTTTTAAGTTTGACAGCTGTCAAAAGGAAAGTAAATGACAGCTGATGAGAGTAAAAGTTAACTAGTAAACTAGTTTTTTTTGCATTAAAACCTCACACACTTCTATTCCTTGCACGTTCCCGCTGGTTTTTCCCACATGGGCACAATTTAATTATTTTCCAGTTTTTTTGTTGCTACAACCGCCGTTGTTGCTGATCGATAATCGGTGCCGATAATCAGATTAAACGATAATGCTGCTGTCGTACCGTGTGGTCCTCAACTCCGAGCTAGCCTGCAGCAACAGCAGGTTACCTTGGCGAGGTTGCGCATACGTTTGGTAGAACTTGTTTTTTGAAAGCACATGCGCGCCGGCCATGTGTGTTGTGGTCTGCATGGTGCATGGACATCTCCTCCGAATGCCGATTTAGCACAGCGCAGCGGAATGGATGAAGCCCTCAGAGGGTGGGAGTTGTAACATATCTTCGACCATTAGAGAGGAACGGTTTTTCCTGCGTGTGAGGCAGCGAAGATGCAGGATCGTATCGTATGATTGGGAATAAATTTCGCTTTATTGGCCGATTGTTTAGCGGCCACTTTTCATCCATTCTCCCTTCGTAGACGTTTCTGTGCTTGCACGCACGCCTTAGCCGGTGCCGGCTGGATCGTCCAGCCGATCCGATCAAATGATTGGTGGCCACCATCACTTTCGCAAATGTTTTGGCCCGATTCCCGTGCGATTTGGCGATGATGTACGCGCGGGGCTTTTGCTATGTGCGATGTACTCCTCCACTTCCCTCAAGGTGCGTGTGTTGCGGGATGCGAACAATCGGCGTGGTTGTCCTGCCGCTTGGCCAGCGACTTGTCAAGGTAGTGGTTTATTGCAAACGAATCGGGGAATCGGTTTTGCCCTGTCGCTTTGATCAAAGCGCCCCCGTGAGTGAATGGCCCGTATGAGAAGTACATACAGATATCGGGTACTGATCCTGGCTAAAAAATGAGAGTTTTTTGTTGTTGTTGTTGCGTTGGAATGCGTACGATTTTGAGAGTGGTGGTGAAGCGGCGCGAGGACCCTAAGGACCGAAGAAAGTGGGCCCCCCGATCGTTGATTGTTGATTAGACAAATAGTAATGCTTTTATTGACAGTGCTGCGCGCCGGTTCCTTTCGATGTTGTCTTGGTGTGTGTCGTCGCTGTCTAGTGGCGCTTGGACGTTTATGATGCGTGAAAGTTTGAAGAAATTGGCGAAGGTAAAAGCGATGTAGAAGTTTGTGATTTGTTTTTCTGGCGAATCGGAATAACTTGATAAACGGCATAATTGTTGTACCCTTTTCCGTATCTTGGGCAACATCTGCTTCGTTTTGAAGTACTCGCAGTCATGTTGTGACAGCAGACATGTCGCTGAAATGTGGTCGTTGCTGACTTCTTCTTCAGACCTTTCTGTTGAAGTAAATTTTAATGATTTTGATAAAATCCTTACATATCAACCATTCGGACTTTCCAATTTCCTGAGGTCCTGTTAGGTTCTTCTTCCAGTTTTTCTCCAGAAACAATCCTAAAACAATACTTTAAACTTGTTAGCTTCTTTTTTCTTTGACATCCCTATAAAAGCTGCCAATAAAAGAAGGAAACAATGGGGGACAAAGGCAATGATCTACAACAGCTACCGCCTTTTGCTCTGTGACCTTATCGAGTGGTTAACACTCAGACACAGGGTTGCCGGACGGTGGCCTGTGACGAATATGGACCGATGATTGTAACGACCTCTGGGTGAAAGTAAAACCCTCTTGTCTGTGTCTCGTCGTACCGTACTGACCATGCTTTTTTGTTTGTTGGTGCTGCTCTTATTTGACACACGAAGATCGTCTCGAAGAGTTCCTCCATCTCCGCTCTGTTTGCAATTACGACATCGGAAGACACCGACACAGTGAGCGCCTTAGTTGCGGGGAAGGACGGATCTCTCGGTGCAAGCAAAAAACCAAAATAAAACCCAACCGCCAAACTCGCTCCAATATCGGAGAGCGTGTTCGGATGCTTCCTTCTTGTGGCATTCGTGTTCGGTGTAGCACCATTTACGACCAACGCGATCCATTCGGAATGGTTGGTGGCGGTGGCGGGCTGGTCATCTCTGCTGTATCTTCTGCTTGGGGCGGGAGTAGCAGACCCTCCTGGGAAATCGGAAATCGAAGAAAGCGAAAAACAAAAGACACACAGCGCTCTTTTCAGTCGGGGCCTGGTGGAAATATGGATTGCGGAAGTAGCTAAAGCCGCCCCATAAAGGCCCCTCGACTGCTGCTGATGATGATGCAAGTTATGCTGACTCCCACCTCCAATCTCTCTGCCTTCTCGCGCCACCAAAGGGAAAGAATGAGGATTATGTTGCGGCGGGCGCGCGCGCGCGCGGAAACTTTGAAAATCAAACCTCTCCATTGGGACGGCACGGGGCGTTTATATTCAAAGACATGGAATAACAATGAATGGTTGTGATCTTGCCTCTCTTTTATCTATCTGCCGTGCCTTCCCTTGCAGCATCATCGGTTGCTCCATTGTGTGTGTGTGTGTGTGCAGGTTTGTTCTTTCGCCTTGGATTGCGTGACCATTTCTGCAAACGAGCGTTGATCACTTCTCACCCCTTCCTGCATAGTTGATCCATCAGGTGCTGAAGATAGCGGGAAATGCTTTTGCCTAAACTGCACATCACACAAACGGGAACGATCATTTCACTTTTTTTTTGCTCGCTCGCCATTTCCTCCTGTTCACTTCGAGCAAATCTCAAACCGGCAATCCCAATAAAATGAGAAGAAAATGGTGCTTATTTTTCCCACTTCCTTGGTATTCCCCCTATCGATGATTGACGACCGATTGGGGGATGCAATTGTCGTTCAAATAAAAGTGACCGAACCTTTCCCAAAAGCAAATCTGACCAAAAAAAAAGGTGATGGAGAGCTTGCGAAATGGTGAGTGGCCCATTTCCGCGAACGGAAGCGGCGGGTTCGTTGTTGGTGTGCGCACGTGGAGACAGCGTGTGAAATTTCCAACACCTTTGATTGGAGTGCGAATTTGATTGAGCTCGAGTGAGCGTAGATTTCCTGGGTGCAGCGCGTGTGCGCTGTGGAGGCTGGAACGGAGTGGCGCGAGTGATAAATAATAAAAGCGACGCATTAGAAATGCGGCAAAACTGTGTGGCATGCATGAGGTTTCGGTGCGTGCTGATGGGATTTCCTTTTCGGGGAAGGAAACGGAGTGATTGCGCGAGCGATGAAAGTATTGGGAACAATTTTCGTTTCCGCCGCACACTAACGATCGCGGTGGCCGCCATGATTGGTGGGGTTTGTCCATGTTTGGGACGATAAGATGTTTGATTTGTGGCGAAATGATGATTGATGAGACATTGTGACATGTCTCAGACATGTGAGTTAGCGATGTTTAAATGTGCATTCTGATATTCGAGCAGTTTTCGAGCTGTATCGAGCAGTTTCGAGCAGTTGTGAAAAAATGTTACATATCATGTTATGATCAAATTATACTGGAATTTCTATTTTTACACTCCTTTGAGCACGTATTCGCATCTTACTTTGAAATTCATAAATTCGAAATGTATGTAAGAAATTACCTTAGAACTTCAAGAGAAAGCTGTCGTTGTAATGAGTCGTCTAGCAGCACGGTGGGAACGAACAGGTGACGGTGTAGTAGACATTAGCTAATAAAGTATCATGTCATCGGACCGGCAGGGGGGAAGCCTTGTACGTTTCCCATTTAATTCGCTGTGCTAACGATACTCGATTATCGATCAAGCGATTTAACGTTGGGGGAGGGTTATAGCCCCTCCCAATGCAATGGGACACGTCGTCGTCACCTGTTTTTCTTTGATATGTTGGTAGGTGTGTTTTCTAAAGGGACCCAATAATGCTGTAAAAATACCAACCAGCGTGCCAACAAGTACTCACAATTATTTGGTCCCACTGCAATGGCATCATGGACGTTGTGTACTGTTCATTACGTTCATTAGAACCGTTGTATAGCTGAGAGTAGGGCGTACTAATTGGCATCAATTCGAGCGGCTACATTCTACTTGGGGTGGAGGTTGTTAGATAATTAATTCGATTACTTTAGCGGTAGCGGAACATACGCGAGAGAATTTATTCTTACGCAGGCAGCGCCGGACACTAAAAGCTTGCTCCTATCTCTCTCTCTGTCTCTCGTCGCTATAACCTTTACTCATGCTGGTTATCACATTGTTAAAAAGTGTAACACCTAACAACGCAATATTCTCACGCAAAACAATCACATTGAAAGAGGGAGCAGTTTCTATTAGAACACCAAGATGCAGCCGATGAAGCTTTGCGCCATCATCATCATCATCATGATGCGTTTTGTTGTCGAGAGCGTTGGAGGGGAAGACTCTTCAAACTGCATCTCGCGCACGCATTATCAGATAAGGGAATGACTTGAAAGAAAAGCATTTTAATCAACTTCGACGCAGGGGGGACTCTACCCTCTCGCTCCCATTGTATTTGGCCTCTTCTATTGCCTGTTTATCTTCCCATCGCGGCACACACACAGACAGACCCTCTGTGTCTCTCGTTTTTCCAATTCTCTATTACCTCATCTCGCGATGTGCCGTGCGTGTGGATGGAGGATCGCGCGATCTCACATTTAGCAGAACAAGTAACAGGAATTTCTCGTGGTATGAGCAAGTGCGCTGCCTGGATTAGGGAATGCTTTCCGGGCATGACTCGAGCTTGTTCTCTTCCACGAGTGGAGGGCGTTTGGAAGTTACGCGGATAAGATAGATGGAGGAAGTTTCTGTCGTCTGTTTGTTTTTCCCAATGCCTCACGATATAAGAGAGACGAGCAGAAACGAGGGCACAGTCACGTCGTCAAACACGTTCTGTACATTTTTATTCTATTCTGGGGTGGATTCGTCGCCTGTTCTTGTGATGGTGCTGGGCTAGGTTGCCTCTAGGTATCATTAACTCGTTTGCAAACAAACAGTTAAAAAGGCACATATGTTATAGATTCTCACATAAGTACACATACGATGTAGCGGAAGAATCTACACAAGGGAAGAGGGCCCGTTCTGGCCCCGTTCCTTCTAGACGCCAGCGTGTAATGTGTGCACTATGTGTTGCTGGTCCGTTTCTTTATTAAAACACAACAACCCCGAACCATTCCCTCGGGAGAACCATATTCTGCGCCTAACCGTACGGGACTGTGTATACGCGTCGCGCCGTTACTACACGTGCGGGCTGGTGTGCGTAGGGTACCACCGCGTGTTTGTTCTGCACATTTGCGCCCTCCTCTCCAACGGAGCGAGTTGATAATTATGGTGAATAAATCATGTGAAGGCAAGATATGGGAGCTCTAAAGTAAGAGCTTTTTTTTGGGTAGAGACAAGTGGAACCGGTACTACGAGCGAGCGGGTGTTCTGTGGGGTTCGTGTTTATATGTTCAGATGGAGAGTGGTGGACCCTCTGCAAGTGAGCTGTTTGGAATTCCGTTCCAATAGCAAGTTTGGCCAGGCTGAGAGAGAGGGAGAAAGAGACAGAGGAAAGTAAAGTAAGAAATGTAATACCAAATGATAAAGCATTATTATTGGGTGGGTTTTTTTTCGTACTTCATCATGTCCTTCACTCCATCTACACTCGTACAGTGCCCCGACTAGCGGTTCTTATAATTTGTCGAAGTTGCGTTGCTTTCTAGACTGTGGCAGGGGTGTTTTTATTCGCTCTTTCCCCCCCAACTTGTTAATATTCTCTCGAATCACAGCTGAGTAAGCTTGGATTTCATTTATTTAGCTGTTTTTTGCGAACTTGTTTCTATCGGAGTAGGTTCGTTGCCTGCAGCACCGTTGAAGTTCCTCACCTATGAAGCGGACGCGGTGAGAGCAAAAAAAGCACACCCAAAGCAGGTTGAAGCATTAATTATGTATGATTAAGGTCGTCTTGAATGAAGCACAAGTACGTATGATTGGTTGGAAGGAAGGAGCCGTGGAAATTATGCCCGTGTATTTTTTTGTTGTTGGTCTACCTCTTGGAGCACCTTCCCAGATAGCAATACAAAAAATAGAATCGCACTGATACGCAGCCTGTGTCCGCTAATCCGTGTTGTCCGAGCAATTGCACCGAGTTGAATGTGGTGGGCAAATCGTTTGAAAAGTATTATTTCCCCCGCTAATCATCCGCGTGTGGGTCCTAATTTGTTTTTCCCAAGTTACGAAACTTGCTGCACAGGGAGGGGGAGGTTAGCAATCAGTCTGGGGGATCTTGACGAGAGGTTTGGAACGGACCAATATGCACCGCTAATAGCAGAGAGTAGCAGAAGCATGGTAAAAAAACTCCAGCACCAACAATGTTGCGCTTTAATAAATGATGCAAAGCAAGGCCTGGCAAGAAAACACCCACAGTAGCAGTATCTCGATCTTTCGAGCCGTGTTATTGTGTCTGTGGTGTGTTGATCCGGTTGATTTGGGAGAACTACTGCGCCGGCCGTAATGACACAGGGGAAGCTGCGTCGGTTTTATAACTTTATTAAAGTGGAAAGCGTCAAAAGTCTCGATGTGTTTTTTTTTTGGGGCGCTGAAGTTGCCAACAATTGCCAACTCAAACTGACGAAAAAAACAACGACAACACACAATTGTGACATTTCCAACCCGATGGAGATTAGATTTTTGGGCAGACTGTTGTCCAGGTACAAATTATTGTACCGCCAAACATACCGGCGAAATGGGCGAAGGAAAAGGCTTTGCCGGCGTTGCGTTCCGTGTTTTGGCCTTTGGGGCAGCACCGAAACGCCGTTGCCGCGGTGAGACTGGGCCACACCTCCTGCACGAGCCCGCGAACCACGAGGGGACGGACCGAGTGGCCCCGCGTTATTTGTTGCAACGGTTTCGCGAATAAATTGATAGGTTTGCAAACGGCGGCCAAGCGACGAGATGACGATGCGTCAAAACCTGGCAAGGCTGTGTGTAGAGCGATCTGGAGGAGACCTCTCTGGACAGGCAGTAGTAGTAGTAGATCGAGTAGATGTTGGGTTACATGTAGTTGCGTAAGGCGATAGTTTTGGAGAGCGCGTGGGTTGCCTGATTTGGAGTGACTGCTGCTGCTGTTGTTTTTTTTGCAGTAAAGGTTTGGATAATAGTACACAACACTAGGTTGGGTTAGTACAGTCAGGCCCATCTGGTGTAGTTGGTAATGTTAACTCCGAATGCAACATGATCGTTTGGAGTGCAAAAAGGGGAAATTAATGGTGAAAAGATAGAAATGATAGATGAAGGTAGGACGACGACGACGAAGAACGAATTTGGCCGTTCTTGTGTTCTTGTTATGGATATGCTGTAACAAGTTACGTTTTATGAGCTCTAAACACACACCGGCACTAAATGCGATTGCTGAATCATGGGCGAGTCTGTATGAAGACCAAGACATCCTGACAGTGGCAAAGGCTGACAGAATATGATGGCTGGGGCATGGTATTGAGGATACCGGACTCTGAGAAGGTGCTCGCGACAGCGATACTCATTCGGGCACGCGGCTCAGAGGAGTACAGCGAGTTCGATGGTTGGATCAGATGACGCAAAACTTGTCAGGTGATCATGTCTCCCTTATATCCCCAAGAGCCTGAGAAATCCGGCATCTTGGAGAATTATTGTTGACTCTCAAACTAGTTCATCAGGCTTAGCATCAATAATTAACATATAAAAGTTATTCTCACGATGTTACAACATTTCATCCATGTTGTGATGAGATTAGAACTACGGACGTTCATTTCAATCCGCCCATACAAGCGTACTTACCATCTGCACTATTGTGACCGAACGTGCTTCGTAGGTTTAGTCGCATATAAAAGTCAACTCTCCTAGCATCGAGAAACGAATACAAATTGGCTTAGTTTAGTGGGTCATAGGGTGTGTTTTCATTGGGAAACCGGATTCGTTTATAGTTTCCCCGACATTTATGTGCATTTCGCCCTCTTAAATTTACGATCGTTTAGATTTATGAAGTGGTTAAAGGTTGTCATAATTTCCGAAAAGGGAGAAGAAATAAAACTCCTAACTTTAATTGCATTTCCTTTTTCCAATGCATTCGGTCCATTTCGGAAACGAACATTCTTTCCACACCCATAGTTGCTTAAATCAAATTCCTCCGATTTCAACTATGTTTTGGACAGCAAGCACACACACACGTTCATATTCAACCCACACATTCGCG
This sequence comes from Anopheles gambiae, assembly GCF_943734735.2. Taxonomy (NCBI): domain Eukaryota; kingdom Metazoa; phylum Arthropoda; class Insecta; order Diptera; family Culicidae; genus Anopheles; species Anopheles gambiae. Next base: position 31,930,579 of record NC_064602.1, on the reverse strand, counting down.
CCCCGTTCGATAGTAAATCATTCTAAAGCCAGTCGAATCTCCAACCCCCATTTTTCTGTTGCAATGCGTCTCGGTGCAGTGACAAACCCAAACTTCAACTGCCGAAACCGCGCGGTGACAGATGGAGCCCTTTTTATAATCATCCGCACGTGAACGAATCGCGCACAATGTGGTCGCGCGCGCAGCCCTGTTATGGTAAAATCTGCCCATTTATCACAGCTTCACACATGCCATATACTAAATACACCTCTCAGTGGTTTCCCTCTTTCCGAAGGGATTGTGTGTGTGTGTGTATCTCGTGCCCTTAGCAAGTCGGTTGGGCGTTAGGCTGTGGAAACTGTTGGGAGCAGTCCTCCACATAAAGCGCACTGATCGCACGCAGGCGCCACACCATGGGGGAGTCCCTCGCGGGTGCATCAAATGCCCGAATGCCGACAACGAATCGCAACGAATGGTGGCACAATCGTGGAGATATGCTGCTGTGCTGCTCGCTGCATATGGAAGGTGCAATTAAAAATCAACACACCGCGTCCGTAGAAGGTGTAGCCGGTTTCCGGTGCGAAGGTTTCGAAACCTGCGAGGAGTATATATCGCTTTCCCTTTTCCTTCACCTTCCTTAACTCCTTGGTGTGGCGTCTGTGGCTGGAGGGCAGCATGTCACACGTCTGCAAAGTTTGTTTTAAAGTTCAAACTGTTTACAAAAAAGAAAAGGTTCGTAAAAATGTCCCACCACTGTGGGGTTGACGTGGAGCAGACTTAAGCAGTTTGCAGACGACGAACTGCAGTCGCGTTGCATACTGTTGGCAAACGGCGAGACACAGCCCCAGACGTGCACCAGTCACAGCGCCACAAGTTCACTACTAATGACCCCAGGGAGAGTCACAACCTTCCTCCCCTCATTTTCAAAAAAGCCAATTTTTCCCCCGAGGGGTAAATTGGCAAAGAAAACTGGGAGAAAAAGTAGGTAAAACCTGGGTGTGAATAATTCATTCCGTCTCGGCGGGTCGGCCCTTTGGGGTTGACATTTCTTCGGAAGAAAATGGCGGTGCAGACAAAGGATGATGGGAGATCAATGACATCTTGCCTGGGTTCCCGTTTTTCGATGCATTTCGAAGGTGCCCTCCCTTTCCCTCCCAGAAACTGGGACAAAGGGAATCGTCGGCGAAGCCGATCAAACGGATCGTAATTCAATATGTTACCCAGAGTCTCAGTCCTCTGTTCTGTCAGTTTCGTTGTCGGTGGCGACGTCGTGGTTGTGGTCGTTGTTGATGGGGAGTGTTTCGCCCAGTTTTTCCATTATTATTTCCCTGCGTTTCCCCGGTCAGGGAAAGAAGTCGCCGGTTGCACGGTTGAATGCCCTCTCCTTGGTTGTTGGTCGGTATTGGTGGCGTATTCTTGTTAGAAGTAGCTCTGGAGGAGACTTAAATTAGAGTTTTTGCAGTAAAAAGGGCTTAATAAGAAGTGTTGATAGTTTTGTGAAGTAAAATGTAGTTCGATGTAGAATGTATGATGTGGTTAATAGCATAAATGCATAGCAGCATAATAGCATATCTTTATTATTTTGATTATAGATATAATGCGTCATTGCGTCAACCAACGCACGAGCTAATCACAAGAAATTTAATCATAAACCAACATAAACAACGATAAAAAAGGCAAACGATGCTAACCAAACCAAAAGGAGCCGTAGAATCAGTTTCGGTCAACATTGAACAAAATGATATAAATATGGTTGGCCACCCAACCAACAAACAGCACGCCCTCAACATAATGTCACTCCCTCGTGAAGGAGGCAAAAAACAAAACGATATCGTGAAGTAAGCCGAGACGGCACACACATTTAAGGAAGAAAGCAAAGGAACAAACCCTACTCCAAACGAATCTCATTGTTTACCGCCGTTTTTATGCTGCGTGCCGCGTGTCCACCCTCGCACTCGCGGGGTGCATGTTGGTGGTCCTCTGGGCTTGTGGTTGTTGATGTTGGGTCGTGCGTTTGACTTTCTGCAACATTAATCAACGTTCAGTCAATACTGGAGTTTTGGAAACCGAACCAAAACTAAATGGGAATTCCCATCTAAGTCTGGTTCGTTTTGTACGAAGACTTCTCGTTGCTTTATTTACCAAAATAGGCGGCGGTGGCGGCGGCGCTGTGTGTGCTCAGTTCGATTAAGGGAAAGTGTTTCTCATCGATCACCTATATCCGTGCCCCGTTCCCCGTGTGAGTCATCATTGAATGCGTGCGATACTCGCTTACAACGAGGCTCACGAGGGTCCTTTTTAATAACACGCGTCTTGGCTAATCGTCGTGAGAGGGTTTGGGGAAGACCTGCCAGAGGTTCCCTCCCCTGCTTCCCCACTTAAATGGTGACCTTATTAGCGGATGTCAACTGTGTCAGCCCGTGGGTCGTGATCACTTTCTTCTTTGAAAGGGAAATTATCTCACCCGAGCAGCACACACACACCGTATTGGGGTGATTTGGACATTTTGTTTGTATCCATATGCTGCGTGCATCATGCCCTTTGCTGCACTGTGTGTGTGTGTGTGTACACATAGTTTTTTGTTGGTTTATTGCTTCCTTTCGTTTTTTTTTTTGGTTAATGCTACACTCCGAGTACGAATGCATATATGGCAAAGATGTGGAAGGGAAGCGAGCGGCCAGATCATGAAGCGATCGTGATGAAGATTGAGTGGACAGATTAGCCGTCGGGATTATCTTAATGAATAATCTTATTTTTCGGGGGTAGAAAGAAACGATTGCGATAGCTTTGTGCTGATCATGCTGATGGGAAGAAGCGGCATCGGTGGTGGCGCATGAATGAATTTTGTGGACGGAGAGGAGCGTAAAGGAAGCCATTTTTAAATGGAAAATGGTTTTTATTTGTTGAAATGTTTTTTTTCATCCTCTATAGTGATGTGCGTTTTGCTCCTTTCACACTGTTTGTTGAGCTTGATGCTACTACTAAAGTGGATTGTATTGTGGCAGCTGAAATTACAATGCTATCTGTTACGATTACAAATGCAATACGTTTTGTGATATGTTAGAGAAAACCTAAAAAAGATAGTGGAAATCTATAAGTAGTTCCTTCAAAAAGTGTTAGATTGAATCAGTTTAATATTGTTGAAAATATATTTATGTCTATCTATAGACCATTGCAAGTACTATTTACAGTATTTGCATAAAATGTGACTTTTGCTATTTCATACGACGCATTTGTAATTTGAACTGATGCATCTTTACTTTCTAAATACGTTTAAATGTTACTAATAGTTCTCTTCTTGGTAGCTTTTTTACTAGCTTCTAAGCTTGTCTCACCCACCCTGAAAAATAGTGGTGGGAGCTATGAATCAGAACTACCCAATTCCGATTCCGTATTCGAAATCAATTCCGATTCCGCAGCCGGATCCGGTTCTGATTCCCGGGTCGATTTCCATTTGAGATCCGATTCCGGAGGTGAATCCGATTCTGGATTCGATTCTGAAGCCGACTCTGGAGCTGACTGACTCCAAAGCCAGATCAGAATCGGTTCCAGAATGGAAATCGACCCGGGAATCGCAATCAGCTCCGGAATCAGAATCATTTCTGGCACCTCCGAATAGAATGGATCGTTTACAAGTAAATCTATTTGAAGGTATTGAGCCAACTCCAGATTCGATTCTTATTTCAGAGTCGATTTTGATTGCGGAACCGATTCCGGTACCAATTCGGATTCCGGATCCGATTCCGGATTCAATTCTGATTCCGGATCCAATTCTGATTCTGGATCCAATTCCGATTCCGATTCCAATTATGATTCCGGATCCAATTCTGATTCTGGATTCAATTCCGATTCCGGGTCCAATTCTGATTCCGCATCCATTTCTGATTCCGGATTCAATTCTGATTCTGGATCCAATCCCGATTCCGGATCCAGTTCTGATTCCGGATTCAATTCTGATTCTGGAGCCAATTCTGATTCCGGATTCAATTCTGATTCTGGAGCCAATTCCGATTCCGGATCCAATTATGATTATGGATCCAATTCTGATTTCGCATCCCTTTCTGATTCCGGATTCAATTCTGATTCTGGATCCAATCCCGAATCCGGATCCAGTTCTGATTCCGGATTCAATTCTGATTCAAGAGCCAATTCTGATTCTTGAGCCAATTCTGATTCTGGATAGAATTCCGATTCCAGATCCGATACTGGAGCTAATTAAGGAGCCGATTCCGGTTCCAATTCTAGAGTCGATTCGGGAGCCAATCCTGGATCCGATTCCGTAAACAGATACCCCAGACGTGTTATCCAGAATCGATTCCAGAATACTTCGGAGCTAGCTGGAATTGATTCCGACGACAACCTCATGTTTCCCAACACTATTGAGAACACTTCCTCCTCCAGACTTTCCGTAAAACCTAATAATCATTTATGTCAACAAAACCAATGCCCGAAACACTCTCACTTGAAAAAGGTGCATTGAACCAGAATGGAATTTCTCGTTGTAACAAATTTATTACCCAGTGTTTTCTTAGCATTTATTACGCTTCTAAATTAGACGCAATTAGTCGGTACATTCCAGCAGAGCCTGGCCCGGTTTTTTCTCCTTCGACCACTCTTACCCTCGGCGGTACCTCCGCTTCCGAACGGATCTATTATTTTGGGTTGTATAAAACGGTTGCAGCTCAAACAAAAAAACAACCAAACACAATCACACACGGGTGAGAATGAGTTCGGTAGCCGATAATCAACCATGCATGAAGTGCAAACACAGCCGCCTGGTGTGTTGGTGGCTTACTGACTTGCCGGTGTGATATTCTACCGTAGAAAACCCTCCTCTAACAGTGTGGCCCATATTACTCCACACGTTCGATTGCATTGGACGAGCGGAAAAAAGCTTCGAAAAACCTTCCGTACACAGCGTTGTTAATCGATGGTGGCAGCTTCAACAAAGCGTAAAATTGTTTGTCCCCCTAAAAGCAGCGACTTGGGTGGAATGGAAAGAAGGAGAGAGGTTCGTCACTTGCTGCAAATGTGCGGGAAACAGATCCCACACAGCACACCAAAAACTGAGATTCAAGCACATCCAGACGAAACAGGTGGGAGAATTGGGGTGGAATGTATTGGAAATACATGATGGCAGCTTCCCGCCTCTCTCTCTCTCTCTCTTCGTGCTATTCGTGTTTTCCCCTTTTAGTGTTTCGCACCCCTTTACGACGGGAAGAAGTGTGTGACAACCACGTGTCACCTTTGTGCGGCATTTCGTTTCGGGGTTTTGGGCTGGTGGTTTCGATGTGTGTGTGTGTGTGTGTGTGAAAGTGTACATAATTATGTTGCGCGCTTTGTTGTGTGGCCCACCGTGCATTTAATGCGAGATATGTCCGCTTTTGCTCTGTCTCTTCTGCGCCTTTTCGCGCCTTTTGTTTCGCGCCCACGTTCTCACCACGGAAGCGCTGTCAACACCGCGCCCCGTGCCGTTCCTACTCCTCCGTGAGATCAATCGATCACCACCGATGTTTTCGCACGCAACCCGTGCGGGGGACAGGGTAATCGGATCTTGGCATTCGTTTCACGCGGGCGGGAGGCGCTAAGTAAGACACTGGAATTAAAATAAAAAAACAGGGTAGTGACGACGAAATTCGAGCTTTTTCTGGGACAGGAGTGCAGCTTCCGAAATTGAATGTCGCACGCATGCGGTGGTGCGTGTTAGCCGTCATGCGAAAGCCATCATGACATTTTGTTTTTATACTACGGAGATCTCGTTTTCTTTCTGCGGCACCTGTGCGCAAGGGGCTTTTGTTTTTGTTTTTTGGGAAAGTGACGAAAATGAAATGTGTTAAAAAGTCTCAAGCGTGCATCACTTTCTCGTAGTCTTGTGGTCGTATCAATGAGGGATAGAGAAACGTACACGCACACACAAAAACAACAGCGACTGTTGCGGTCTTTATAAGGGTCTACTTAAAAAACTGTCGCTCCAAGCAATAAACTGCAGGCGACGAACCCGGTGGTATGCATAATTTTGGCGATAAATCACTTCTATGGAGAAGAGTGGAAGATTTTATGCAGCAACTCGCTTGGTGCTGTAGCTCTAACTCTCCTAACAGCCACGAAGCACTAAATTTGAGGTCGTCTGATGCAAAAAAAGGACCAGCAAAAGAAGAAGATTGAAGGAGAGCATAAATGCGCCCGCGCAACTCGTATGCGGGTGGCATCAGAGAGTTGAAATCTTCCTCTCCCCCGCTCATTCCATTGCACCGAAAAGGAAAGTACCTTCAGTGTGCACCAGAACCTAAAGCATAGGGACAGCAAAAAAAAAAAAAAGGCAATGAAATTGTCGTGGGCCGATAAAAGTCGAGTGAAGACAATTTTAAAGACCTCCGATTCTGTTCCTACGGGATCCTTTTGCTCGATAATGGAGCCTGGTGTGTGTGTGTGTGCAAGCTTTCCCTTTCATGGGACGACACGCATGATCTCTCGCACCCCGGTGCCATGGGTCACAGTACCACCCCCTCCAGCAGGGGTAATATTTCAATTTCAGCCGTGCCGTTGCACACATGTGAAAAGGTGCAGAAGAAGGAAACGATCAAATAACCGATTCTATCGCAACAAACTTTCTAGCGTGTCTCGATGGTGGTGATGTGTGTGTGTGTCCCGTATTTTGTATCTCTACCCCTTGCTGTGTGACAAGGAAGCTTAACAAAAAAAACGGTGCAAAACATAATTCGGCATCACAGTTTTCGCACAAACAGGAACGCCAATGAACCCTGTAGGTGCGAAAAGCGGGCGATAATTTTCTATGCAACGTTTCGTTGCTGCTTGCCCTGCTCTGCTGCCGACGCTCGTGTCACTTTTGGCCCACCTACCTATTGGCGCGTCGTCACGATCTGCCAGCGATAGGACGGTCCGTTTGGGTTTGGCCTTTTGCGAACGCACTCGGACGGCCTTCCCGGGGCCGTTACGCGGGACTCTTTTCCTTTAACTCCTAGCTGTAGACCCCCGTAGGGACGGGCCCGATTGGACCGATATTTAAGCCGGCGTGCGAAATCTGAAACACCTTTCCCTCAGGGGGGAGGCAACACCGGCGGCGGCGTTGGGAGTATGAAATGGAGCTTCACAACACCCCCGTACGCGGGTAGTAGAGCTGTCAGGGTGGAGAGACGGCTTTCCATCATGCCTGGCGCGTCGTAAATTTCGCATAAAATCCATTCACGCATATCGATCGATAACGCGCGCGAATGAATGGCGTTTCGGGAATGATGCAGAGAGGTGTGATAAAACGGGGTTGGAAAATCCACCAGGGCCTGGGGAGAGGTAGTTGGATCCAACTTTCCTTTTCAAAAACACGCCCTCGTGCGCCTGATCTTTGCTGATCTTTAGCCATCGTTCACTGTCGATAGTTATCCGCGTTCGCCTCTTTTTTTTGCCTTAAATCCGACGCTTGGGATGTGTGGAAGCAGCACATTTTACTTGCCTGGCGATCGGCGATTGAGTGAGTGGTGGCGTGACGCCCTGGCAGCCCTGCCGAAAGCCGAGTGCGAGACGAGTGATAGCTATTCTTATGGGCATAAATTATGATCGTTTATGGATTTTTCCCGCGCCCCACTGTCGGTCGATAAATACCCGCGCGGGTGATTTGTGCGAACGTTTTCATGTCCACACGCGCCGTTGGGGTGGCCGCCGCTCCTCCCGCCAGAGGTGACGAGGTGACGCGAATCGGCGTGGCGTGAGTAAAGATAAAACAGGAGGGAAGGTGTAAACGGTTGTGAGCTGAGTGGGATTTAAAAAGGAGCGCTAGGAACTTCCGCAAAACGTGCCCGTACGCCCCGGTGCTCCTTTTTGGCGAATGTGGTGTTTGCGTATTTCATGCCATTTCATGGCAATCATCGGTGTGTTGATGAGCGTGCTATGAAGTCTGGCGGTGTGTTGGTTGGTTTATATTTTATTTGACGGTTACATGAGACGAGAGTGTTGTTTATCGCTGTACGTTGTACGTTCTGTGCTGTGCCACCGCACTGCACCGGTCGTTCCTTTTTCCGTTAGTACCAAAGGACTTTCACCGGAGCAAATGGCTTTTAAATGAGCCGGCGGGACCTTCGGTCCGAAGGTCTTAATTAGCTACGGATAGCAGAGGGATACAATGTGGTCTCATGGCACGCCAGTACATTATTTTATTAAGCGTTTTTTTGTGGTGGTTATTTTTCAACTTGAAAGAACATGCTTTCGCAACGTTGGTTGTGCACGTTATTTGCAAAGCACTTTTCTTGGGACGTCTTTTTTTTTTGTAAAACAAAGCTATCAACATCTTAGAATACAACTTAGGCAGGGGTTGTAAGGGTGTTTTAATTAGTTACAGTATATGAAGAGTAGAAATTAATATAAAATGAGATCTAGTACCTTCTTCTTAATGATTGAATATTCTCTATTCTTGAATGTTAAAATTGTTCACAAAAGAATATTAAAAAGCTAAACCTACGCTCCCGATGTTGTGCTTAAATGTCTTCATGAACTAATAAATAAATGTAATGTAATCATAATCTTTTTTTCAAAGCAGAATAATTGCTCAATGATTTGCGCTTCTTACAGTCCTCGTACTTCCTTCCCCCCTTACACTCCTTTTACTCCTTATACTCTTTGCTCTGCTTTCATTCCTTACACTCCACATACTCCTTATACTCCTTGGTCTCCTTTCACTTTTTACACTCCTTACACCCCTTTCAGTCCTTATACTCTTTGCACTCAATGCACTCCTTGCACTCCTTCTACTCCTTGCACTCATTCTACACTCGTCACTCCTCATTGCACTGCTTGAACTTCTTATGCTTCTTGCACTCCATGCATTCATTTCACACATTATACGCTCTGAACGCTCATTACGCTCTTTACGCTCCTTACGCTCCTTATGCTCCATTCACTCCTTGCACTCCTTGAACTCCCTACACTCATTACACTCCTTGCACTCCCTACACTCATTACACTCCTTGCACTCCTTGAACTCCTTACACTCATTATACGCTCTAAACGCTCATTACGCTCTTTACGCTCCTTACACTCTTTACACTACTTGTGCTCCTTATGCACGTGCAACATAGCTTATGTAAAACCATTGGAAAGCTTATTCGTCCTAAAACATCAGCGCACGGAAGGAACATGGTGCCCCCACCACCACTATCTTCCTACCCGCCCATCGGACGAAATGGTTCGAATGCCGCCTCAGCCGCTCTAGCAGCACCCGCTGCCGGTGTACGTGCTCCTGTTCGCGACAAGACTCCAGCAATCGTTCCCAGAATTCCTCCGGGTTTTCAATATTCGACAGCGCTTAGAATGGCAGGAACTGACCAAACTGCCTCTCAGCCAAATGTATCGTCCGAGGAAACAGCACTATATGATGCTGCAACTCTTATGCAGATTTTCTCCACGATGGTGGAACGGCTTAATAGCTGTCGCTCCCGTCGAGAACAAGTCGCCGTTATCGGAGAGCTCATAATTCGCTATGGATGCTAAACTCCGAATAGCAACATGGAATGCCTGTTCGGTGAAAGCTAAGAAAATCCCGTTATTGGATTTTCTTCAACGACGGGCTATCGACGTTATAATGATATCTGAAACATTCCTCCGCCCCGAGGACAATCTTTCTTTCGCCAACTATCATCTAATTCGATTGGATCGTACAACTGGACACCCTGGGAGAGGAGGAGGAGTGGCCATCATCATTCGCCGTGGGATCATATTCCGGCAATTGCCGCATTACCGGACGGGTATCATTGAGGCGATCGGCATAGAACTACAAACATCGAGTGGCGGCATTATCCTTGTTGCGGCGTACTGTCCGGTACAGTGCAACCGCAGAAATGGACTTGCAGCTGCATTCAAAAGAGATCTCATCACCATCACGAGATCTAGATCGAGATTCATTGTTGGAGGCGACTTAAATGCACGTCACCCGGCGTGGAACAACAACAGAAGAAACATGAATGGTGTGGCTCTCTTCGAGCATGCGCAAGAAGGGCACTACGCTGTTCATTTCCCTGATACGCCAACGTTTCCGAGGAGCGGGTCTACTATTGATTTTTTCCTGTCAAACGTTGATCTTGACAAACCGACAACTCTAGATGAGTTAATCTCAGACCATTTTCCGATTGTGACAGAGGTTGTTTGCTCCATATCTAAAGCTCCTCTCGTCTTTCGGAAAAATTACCACAACGTTGAATGGGTGCGATTTGGTAGGCTAGTTGATAACGACGTTACGGACACAAACGTCCGTACTGTGGAAGACATAGACAGGGCAATTAATGAATTTGACCGTGCCATTAAAAAAGCAGAAGCAGCTTGCGTTAGAGAATATCCTGTACGAGGTGAGTACATTGAGCTAGATCCCCATACACGTGCGCTTATCGTGGAACGTAATCGACTTAGGCGCCAGTATCATAACACTGGAAATGTGACCTGTAAAAGTTTAGCTGCGGCTATTGCAAGGCAAATATCCGCTCGTCTGGAAGTGATTCGAAATGAAAATTTCGGACACTCTATGGCAAGAATGGACACAAGGGCCCCGGCATTCTGGAAAGTGACCAAGGTCTTGAGGAAACGGCCTAAGCCTATCCCTCCCTTAGTCAATACTGTTGACAACCTAATGGCGGTTACACCTGAAGCCAAATCGAATGCACTTGCAAAGCAATTTGCCAGTGCGCACACGCTAGGCGCAAATATGCCTAGCCCACATGAGGCAGAAGTAGCAGCTAGCTTATCCCTAGTCGATGAGGCGCAGTCCACGGTACCCCCAGAAGGTAGAGTAACAACTGGGCGGATCAGGACAGCGCTGAGGCGGCTGAAGAACATGAAGGCTCCGGGGTTCGATGGGGTCCTTAACATCCTACTAAAGCACCTCCAAGAGAGGGCCATTTGTTTGATAAGCAATATCTTTCACAGGTGTCTTGAGTTGGGCTACTTTCCTGATGCATGGAAGTGCGCAAGAGTAGTGCCCATTCTCAAACCCGGTAAAGACCCAACGAATCCCGGAAGCTATCGCCCAATCAGTCTCCTTTCCTCGCTAGGAAAGTTGTTTGAAAGAGTGATTCTTGAGTCCCTTCAGGAAACTGTGGAGACACTTGATCTTATCCCTGAGGAGCAATTTGGCTTTCGTCCCGGACACTCTACTACTCACCAGCTATTTAGGTTAAAACAACTTTTCGAAAAGAACAAGAGAGAGGCCAGGTCCACGGTAGTCGCAATGTTAGATGTCGAAAAGGCATTTGACAATGTCTGGCATGGTGGACTTATACACAAACTTGTCACGTTTGGCATTCCAATGTACCTTACAAAGATAATTTCAAACTATCTACAACAAAGGACGTTCAGGGTAGCCCTGGGTACGACGCTCTCAGACGTACACTTACTTCCGGCCGGGGTGCCACAGGGTAGTCTGCTGGGTCCACTATTGTACATCCTGTACACTGCGGATATTCCGGCACTACCTTGTGATGGAAAAATTTTCTTATTCGCAGATGACACTGCCATTGCTGTGAAGGGTAGATCTCTGACAGAGGTGAGTCGTCGTGCTCAGCGCTGCCTTTGTACTTATATACAATATGCTTCAAGCTGGAAAACCCGTGTCAACGTGGCCAAGAGTCAGGTCATGATTGTCCCACATCGACGCAAACGGTCTTTGATCCCAACTATGCACAGCAGGGTTGAGGTTAACGGCGTTATGGTCGAATGGACTAACAAGGTAAAATATTTGGGCCTCACGTTGGATAGTAAGATGCTTTCCCACGGACAGGTTGAGAGTATCTTACGACAGGGTCAAACTCTCTTAATGAGTTTATACCCACTGATATCGCGCAGGTCCAGACTTTCCTTTGTGAATAAACTAGCTGTCTTTAAACAAATCATTCAACCAGCGGTACTCTATGGTTGCCAGGTTTGGGGAACATGTGCCAGGGTACATCGCCAAAAAATACAGGTAATGCTGAACAAAATGCTAAGAATGATAGCAAATTGCGATCGATACACTAGGAATTCAGATCTTTATGACATATGCGAAGTAACTCCACTCGATAGCTACATACAACACCAAACGACAAAACTAATTGAAAAATGCAGAGATTCTACACACAGGGCAGTACGTGAAATCGCCTCTATTTGAATTTTTCTTTTAGGTTTAGGGTAGATTAGGTTAAGATAGGATAATTAGGTTAAGGTAAAACTCTCAGTTCTATTAATAGAACAAGCTTCTACAGTGTATCAAAATACAGCAAGAAAGTGAAGCCCCAAAATAGGACGAATAAGAAAAATACCCTGTAAAGCATACGTGCTGCATCTTGTAAAACTTGGAAAATCAACTGTAAAGGAAATCAAAGTACAAATATACGTTTAACTAACTAATTGGAAAGCTTATAATTTTCACTTTGAAAACAAGAGGGCTCTTTTTGGCTCCAACTTTATCTAGTATGTTGCATAGGAATTGCTCATTATTTCTTCTTCTTCTTCTGCAAACCCCTGCTCAACTTGCAAACAAAACAGTAAGCCTGTGTTAGAGACGTGAGCTCCGTTAAGTTCTTCAATTGTTTTGTTTTGCTACATGCGCGCCAGCTTACGTTCTATATGAGTACAACTTATTGAAAGAGAAATGTACACTCATTTCCTGTGCCGTTGTTCTGCACACTACTCTACTCTACCAGAAGCAAAAAGCAAAAAAGGGCATCGAGGAAAAACACGCCATCACATGCTTATAAGCAAATGCCGTTGTGTGTGTATGTTTGCTAGCAGTACATTAGCGTTGAGTCAACCAAATGATTGCTCAGTCCGCTCAGACGCAAAGACGACTCGTATACGAGGAACAAAACAGCCAAATATGCTAAAATCGAGTTGTACACAAATGACAAACACAAACGCTGCGGGGTTCGTTCGTCGATGAGAGTTCAGTTTTGTTTCGCAACGAAACGTTCTAGAGAAGGAACAGAAAAAGAACGCTGTGCGGTCGTGTATATTTTAATAGCTTACCAAACAACAAACACCCATCGAGGGAGCTCTGTAAGCGTTTTATTGCGCGATAAAAGGTGGCGAATCGTAGCCAGAGTTTTGCGTTAATGCCTATATTCATCGGCACAATAGAGAGCTCTTCCACAACCATATAGCGCGCCCAAAACTCGGTTTGTTGACTGATATTAAGAGTCTAAAAGGTCGTTTTTTTGAGTTTCCGTAAGTCGTTATTGGATTTTATTACCCCTTACACAGATGATCGGTTTATTCGCACCCGGTGGTAAAATTAGAAACGAACCGCGATGACGAAACACAACTGCAGTGTGTTTCCTTTTTTTTCTGTGTGTTGCTGTTATTGCCGTTCGTTGAACGACACTCCATCTGGCGCTGGTTTTGCTTTACGGGCGAGACAAATATGGCCGTCTTCTTCGAGAACAGTGTGCCTGCTGATCTCGCCTCGGTATGGCTCTTGAAGTAAGATCGCAAAATCCTCACCCGACAGACGATCGTCTGTTCTTGACAGGTCGTTCAACAGTGCGGGAAGGAGAGAGCGTTAACTCTAGTTTAAGTGCAGCCTGGGGGATGATGCCGGCCTGATGGGAAGAATTTAAGTTATCGGCGCACAGCGCTTAACGGAGCTCGGCTCTCGTTAGAAGCGGCTTTAGCAGAGGAAGCATTCGTTAAGCGTTTTTTTTTTTAATTTGCTACAGTCAACACTGAAACGCGCCTCAAGGGCTTCGCGAAATGTCGATTCTGGTAGGCGCTTGCTGCTCCGTCGGTAGAACTCGTCGCACGCCGTTGTCAAGTTGGGAATTAAAATGAATCATCGCATTTAATGACGCGCGCCCGGGCCATTGGAATGCTCTCTTCCTCTCTCGCCATCACGATGATCGTTGATTTTAATTCGCTCGTTCTACAGAAAACGCAACCCCTTTCGCCCGCTCAGAAGATTAATCACCATCCGGTCCGCGGGCGAGCGACTTTGGTGACTGCTCGATGGTGGTGACATCCGAGGAATTGGGAATGGAATGTTAACTTCCGGACCGAATGGCGAGATCTGTCAGTGCCGATAGAGTTGCGCCGGCGCCGATTGTCGTCGTTTGTCGTTCGGATCGATTTTGTGGGTCACAATCGATCGGTGGCCAACAGATTCTCACGATCTGGACGAGTTTTTTGTCTCGAGATATGGCGAACTCTGGAATATGGGTTACCGAGTTCCGCGCGCCCGGATTCTGATAAAGTACCGTTTTTTTGGTTGAAGCGTGTAACATGTCTGTCCTCAGGCTACTGAACGTTCCAGGCTGACCATGGCTTCAATCAATCGACGGAATCGGTTAAGAAGAAGCTCTTCGTATTGTACGGCTTGTATAGTTCTTGTTCTTCCCCTGCACTTCCTGCCTGAACTACTTCTATTCCCTGCTCTGCAACGTTGCAAACCGTTCGCTGCGGTGCAAACCCCCGGAAGGCACCGATGGCATGCATCCATCCATCTTCCATCTTGGTGGGGCCAAGAATTCTGACAGCGTATGCTTTTTAGATTTATCACCCGTGAGCGCGCTTTGATGCACTCGCGCGGCGGCCCCATTGGCGGCCATTATTTCCCAATCGCCACTACTCCGGTCGCGGATGGAAATCAGGTCCCCACACACACACACACACACCACCGGCCTGGTACTCTTGGGCTTTGGGTTTTGTCGCCCCGCGGGAGAAAAGCGATCGAGATATTGAGGTCCACCGCGCTTTGTGGTGGTGCACCGCGCTTTGTGAATAATTACGAAACTAGAAGAACGCATTTTTGGACGCAAATGGGTTGGAGAATGGGAGAGTAAGATGACGTTCGAACGATCGGTACGAAAGGAAATCAAATTGGGTCGTGTCCAGGGTCGGGATCGCTGGCGGGCAAAAGACCAAAAGAAGGAGAGCCTTCGGTCGAGCGTTTCATCTCCTTTCCACCTTCTTTCGCTTTGTTGTGATGCACTCGGCGGATGCATCGGCATACACACACAAACCTAAGCAGGGAGTGAGTGGCTGTTTTGCATCTCTAATAATAATGGTCGGTGTGCGCCTGTGCGCAAAGGGTCAATTGCTGACGAACTTCGCTGCGCCATAACGGGTGTTTCCATAAGAAACTAATCGATCATCGGCCTATCTGACAACAGAGAGTCTTGCTGGGGTGCTGCAAGCTGGGTTGTGATTCTGTGTGATCTTGTCCTAGATTTGGAGGAGCTACTTTCGTTTCGAATGCTACTCTTACAACTTCTGTGTTAGCATTGCATATTGGGAGAAGATGTTAGAAATCTGCTTCGTGCGGGTGATAATTTCCATATGGTGGATTCTACACATGCTTTCATCTCCAGCCACTCCACACATGCCAGTTGCAACACATCGCTTGTGTGGTGTAATATAGCACTGCCTTGGGAAACGTGTGGATTTAAGAAGCAGTCGAGACATTTCTCCTGTCTGCTGCTTGATTACCCATTCAGCAGCTTTCTTCCAAGCGCAGAGCGCACTCCAGTGTGTGTATGCATCCGCTCCACTAATCGATTAATGTGTAGTAAGAATCGGGTACCGGACGCTGGGAAAGTGGACGCACAGATTCGCCGACCAATCGAATGCGTCCCGGACGCGTGTACCGGAAATCATTTGGGAAACCATTCCATTCTCGCACCTGGGTGCTACTGTAGGGCCGCCCCGGGAACTGTCGAGCAGCAAGCGAGACACATAGTATGGCCATGCGAGGTAGCGCTATTGCAAATACGAGGGTGTTCGTATTATTAATATCATTATTGCGTAGGCGGTTGGGACATGAGAGTGCTCTCTCGAGCCAATGATCGAGACAGTCGGGGGGGGAGGGACAGACGCACTACCGGAACGGGCATTTGCATGCGACCGAACTTATCTATCGTGTCGGTGTGTGTCTGTACGGTGGCGAGTGAAAAGTGTCCAGCGACTGCTGTGGACAAAGTCTCTCGCAGCATATCGTACACATCTTGGAATGGGAAAGTCCAACCATCGCACCAGTTGTTGGGATAAAGTGCGACCGAGTCGCTAGAGGATTGTAATTACACTTCCGCCGGGGCGAGCTCAGCACAGGTTTCTTTCGTTTTTGGACTACGGGCCTAGGTTTTCGGGGGAGTACAGGATGTCTCCAGAGCACACAGGAAGCCCCTTCGGGATCGCTATTTTCCACCGTGAACCATAAATCTTAGAGCCTGGTTGCACGATGGACCTAAGCGGCAGGCACCGCTAGACAGCACAAACAAGTCCAGGACACACAACGTTTGCGTGACATAAGCAAATGAGCTCTCGTGCGCTGTAGCGAACTGGCGCCGGGTAGTGCCTGCCCGCTACCCGTGTCGCTGTGCTTTTCAGGTGCCGTCGGTGGTGCTTTATTATTGCATTTTTGTGTCCACCTAATCGAGCCCATTTGGGGCGGGAGTGAGCCGCTCGAGATAGAGCGTGAGGGTGAGACCGATACTTTCCTTTTTGGAGCGCGTTAATCGAAGAGTTGGTGGTGGGTGTAGTGCGGAGCACTGGGTGAGTGTGTTCCCATTAGTTTGGCCATATTTTTCGCACCCTTGTTCTTTCTTTTTTTGCAACAGTCACTTCGAGTGTAACAGAGTTGGCGGGTAGAAGATGCTAGAGATGGACTCCCGCAGTACCGTGAGTTACTTCAGAGGAAATGAGTTAAAATGGAATCTATATAACATTCTTAAAGAGACACGAAGTGAGATGATAAGAGTGAGTTGATAAGCATCTTAGAAAATAGTTTAAGTGAATTATTTGCCAGTAAGTATTCATCGAGATTTAACTCATGCAGGAGTTATTTATCTTATGAATCATTGTACGTAAGTTCCAATTTCGTATGGAGAGTTCAACCACTCATTCATGTAAACTTAATTTTCAAAAGATTTAATCCACTCTGAGTGGCGTAAAGAGATTGATCACTCTGATCAGTGAGGTCGAACTCACGCCAGATTTAGTTCACTTTGAGTGATTTGTTATTCGGTGCAAAGAGCATAATCATTCTACGAGAGCTCAAACTCTCGAAAGAGTTATGTAACTTATGATTGTATTAGTTGACTGTGAATTAATCCGTTCTTTTGGATGAAGAGATAAGCCACTCAATTAGATTCAACTCTTGAAAGAGCTCTTTAATTGACGAATGATTCAATTGTTAGAGAGCGACGTTAAGAGTTTAATCACTCAGTGAGATTCAGCGCTCGATACCTTGAGTGAGTTGTTAGTCGGTTAGACACGGAGAGCAAAAAACACTCATTGATATTGGACTCTCAATAGCGTTATGTAACTCACGAATGGTTTAATTTGCTTTAAGTGAGTTAGAGCCTTAAAGTACTCATCAAAATTGTGTGAGTTGCTTTATGGAGTTCAAAAAGCTCTCTTCATGGGAATTCAATATAACTTATTCACTTGCCAATCTTTTACTTACTTGCTCAACCTGAATCAGTGTGCACATCACTAGAAGATACTTGAAGTTTCGTTGCTGTCGGAGATAACTGTGCCGTCTGTTTTAGTTCCCTTTTTTGGTACTCCCCATCACCAAGGGCTTATCTGGTGGACGGCATCGGGCTAGAGAGGTGTTCATTTTCGTGCGCTTCAGTGGGCGGGGTGTGATAGTATTGATTGGTATCGATGTACGAGCTTTTTTTTTGCTTGTTCTTCCTGCAAAACAGTACGCGACTAAGGGTGAGAAAAAGTGTATCGATTAGCTTAGAGGAACGCAAAAAGTGTCCGGCGGCGACGGTGATCGTCGTGATATGGCGCGCCGGACCCGTGCTCTTCGCCGGCGCGGAACGGAACCGTTCGTGCAACGACCTTCCGAACGATGTCATAACGTGACTGTAAACAACAAATTCGAAGGCTTGTGTGTGTGTGTTTCCTTTGCTTTCTGGAAGCTAGTTTACTTTTCCCATTTTCGTGTACATCGCACCGATCGGCACTGAGTGTAGTTGGTTGTGCATTTGCACTTCAGTCGTGAACCCTCTCGCTCGCTCGGTGTGTACGTTTTTCGTGCCACATGTCCGCTTTGCTCACCCGTTTTTGTTGCGGAGATGCGGCTCTCCATTACATCACCGGGCGGGGGTCATTCGGCACAGTCGGAAAGAAGCTGTAAAAAGCTTTAAAGCTCGTTCATACTTTTCGGACAAGTGCCTTGCTGTAGTTGAAGAGCCAGCATTTTGGGGGTGCAGTTTTATCTGTCGTTTTTTTGTTACCAGTTTTTTGGGTGCACTTTGTCAATGTACTTAGCATAGTCGTCAACAAAAATTGATTGTAATTGGGAAGTGGGAGGATGTACACTGTGTTTGCTCATTACACGACCATTGCTCAATCGTGTTACGATCGATTAGCAAACATAGGCGGGCATGAAGATGTGTAGGCTGAACACATTAAAAGCACAAAACGCAATGTGTTTGTTATAGCGTTTCACTCCTTTATTTGTAGACAAGAGGCAGTGAGGTTAGGTTTGCTATCAATATCTGATGACGTTACCACGAACATGCGCTTTGGATCGTCGTTTTTATCGGAAGTTTTTTACAGATGGCATAGTGGTGAAACATCCACCTGCCATGGATATGGGAACAGCAAGAAGTAGGGCGGCGTCCTCAATTGCCTATCTACACAAACAAAATCCACTTAAAAGATATCCCCTCTGTCCGTACTTTCCTCCATGACTGCCTTCTCGTTCCGAGCCCGAGTGGCAAGGTTAACGTAAACGATGACTTGGTGGATCGAAGAGCGTCCGATAGGTGTTTGCCTTGATCGTCACCTATTATGACATCTCGCGGAGGTCTCGCTTGCAGCATCGACGCGCTTTTGACGCGCGTTTGATGTTGGCATAATGGAAGAGGTCGAGCCGCCTTGCGTGGTTAACGGGCGGAAGAGATCACTCACACACTCACTCACTAATAAGTGGAAGTGATGGATGCGTCAGTCTCACGTAACTTGGCAGCAGCAGCAGCAGCAGTAGGTCGGGGTGTATGCTGCTGTGCTACATATTTTCCACTCCAGGGCGTAGAATGTAACAGCATAACACCTTTCAGCTCAGTCAGCGGGAGTTCCAAGAAAGGGTGCTACACGCCTGAGGAAAGACTTCAAGAGGTCGATTGAGGTAAAAGCGCGGTCCTCACAGCGTTACAGGTGATAGGTTTATTAAGTGTTTCCTTCCCCCTCAGCTTTAGACATTCACAGAAGGGTTTTGTGCACATGATTATCAAACACATAGTGTGTGTGTTGTGCATTGCAGCAACTAAAAAGGGGGAGCAACGATCTCTCGAATTTAAGGGTCAAGATGATAGATCCCTTCAGCGCTTATCGCTCGGTGAGGCCGCTGACCGGCGCACGCCAGGCGGCCCGGTTTTATGCGCCCCATTAATCTTAACCCTAACGACATTATGCTAAGTCGCTTGCGGTGTAAAGCATCAAAACCAGCTAACGCTGATCGCTGTGCCAAACCCACCCATTGTTTTCCGCTGGCTTTTCTTATTCGTTTTTCCCTGCTCTGGTGTCCCTTGTTGTTTCCCTTGAGTTACTGGGGGTTTGGGTTGAACCGGGCGGCAAATGGGGAAGCGGTCCGTTTCAGTTGTAAGGGACTTTGGACTAGAATTTAGTAGAACCATAAATCTGTCTCCCCTGTCATGGTAAGCGGCGCGAGCGTTCGCTCGTGCGCTCTATGACTTACAACATCTCTCGTGTATTTCGGACGTCGGGCGTTGCACCACGATCCAGCAAGCACTACCCCCCCGGCAGTGGGTTTTTAACGCTTGTTTTGCTTTCAAACGTGCAGGGCAGGTGGTCTGGTTTGGCGCAGCACCGCCTAACGGGTTGCCCAAAATTCACTCGAACGATTTCTACCCAATAAAACGATTCATTGCGGGCTAATTGTGGTGGATTCAATTAATTCAAAAAAGAAAATAGTGGAGGGGAAGCAGCTCGCTTATTAGCAACCGCGAAAGCCGGTGCAAACAACCTTTTTGTGAGTGTGTGTGTGGTCACCGTCAAGGTTATTTGGATAGAAAAAAACAAGGGCCGGACAGAAACCATGGGGGGGGGGGGAACTTGCACATCGCGCGGAGTAAGTACGGGGTATGGTGTGGAGTGCAGTCAAAAAGTTGGGATGTTATGCATGCTAGGTTTCCATCACGACCACCGATCACTACGGGGGTGTTGAGTTTTCAGCCAATGTAAGGTGCGCCATTGTTGGACATTGGTAGCGCATAAATTAGATTTGGCAGTCCCCCCCAGTACTAATGTGTGCTCTCCAAGCGGAATTTAAAAAAGCAATGAATCATTCTAATAAATTATGCGCCGGGAGCAGTCGCGTGCCCTTTGTCCTTTGCTTGCATTGTGCAAAGTCATCAAAGGAGCATAGCGACAAAAGCTATCAAGGGCAAATCTCTAGGACGATAGAACATGGGGTATGGCGTCCTTGAGACATTTTATAATAAAAATACACAAATAGAATTTCATTGTTCTCAGCAGGACTTTGTACAAAAGCACTCGCAAAACTAACTAATGTTGGGATTCATGAATCTGAATGAATCAATGAATCTGAATCTCGATTGGAAAGATTTATGAATCTCAAACATTCATGAATTTCAAACATTCATGGATCTTCAAAGATTTATGCATCTTGAAAGATACATGGACATCAGAAGATCCATGAATCTCAAAAGGTCTATAAATCTCCAAAGATTCTAATTAATCTTCTATGTCGAAAGATTTATGAATCTCAAGGGATTCATAAATCTCTAATAATTCATAGACTCTAGACTCTAGACGACTCTGAACTACTCCAGATGTCTCCAGATGACTCCGGACAACTCCAGACGACTCCAGACGAGCTTGAGTTTTTAACTATTCTTCTTCTTGGTGCAACAACCAACGTGTTCATGCTAGCCTATACAGGCTTTGAAGACTTCTTGGCAAGTACCACGCAGCTGGATAATTTGTTTTACTACGGGGAGACGGTCCATGCGAAGCTTGAAACTATGACGGGCATGTTTTAGGTAGGATTGAGCAAATTCAATAATTTGGAAATCACACCTCTCTATAGATTCATGATTCCCTGGTGATATATGAATTCTAATGGATGTATGAATCTTATAGATTCATGCATCTTTCGAGATTCATGAATTCCTTGGAGATTCATGAATGTTTAGAGATTCATGAATCTTTGAAGATTCATAAATGTTTCGAGATTCATGAATCGTTGAAGATTCGACTCGAGATTCGAATCACTCATCACTCAAGATTCATATGAATAAATCTGTACGAATGATTCATGACACCCAACACTAAAACTAACCTCAGATTTTCATCCTAGATTATTTCTGCCTGAAAAATATGGAAGGTTAGCTTATAAAGTATTGAGGTTTGTTTTAGCTGCTGAAGCATAAATAACTATAAATTGTCTTAAAATTGTATGATCGTGTCACTCTTAATCTAATTAATCATAAATATAATTGCCTTGACATGTTTACAAAACATAAACACCAAAAATTCAAACTTTTTTGTACGAAAGTGTATAAGCGAGGAACCCTCCGATTTTTGTTGTTGAATTTTTATGGTCTTATGAGTTCTCATTTATTCAGAATTCACTATTTAATCCTTCATTTAACTCCATTCTCTGCTCTGGCTTCAATAATTCTGAATTAACCGTTGAAATCACTCATAAACTCATTCAATACAGCCTCTACAGACAGGCATGTACCTTCAATTTAAAGAACATGTGAACCTTACACCTTTTCCTGCTGCGAATTTCTCCCCCCGGGAGATTGCTACAATGTATCGTGCCCTATCTATGGCCCCCAAAAACTGCAGGCGACGTACCCCCGGCCATTGTATGCAGAAGGCTGCCTACATGAGCGCACCCTTTCGGTGGTTCCATTTCTCACATGGCTCAGATCCCCCATAAACAACAGAGTTTGCATTTCCCATGCGTCGTCACCATCGCACAAAACTGGAGCATTCCCCCGTATCGAATGTCGTCGTCCGCCGGTGTCTTCGGAAAGAGTCTCTCCTATCCGACCCCGAAGAGCACAGGCGCATTTTAGGCGAGCAATTATTTTGCTGAACTACCCTCGGTTGTGTGTGCTGCGCGCACAAGTGGGCGCAAAATGGGCACAAGTTGATGATGTTGGGGCGCCACCACCAAATGTGCCAATGTTTCTTTCGTTGTGTATGTGTGTGCGTGCTCACGTGTTTGTAATACGAGCTCTGCACGAGGGCTCGGGTGTCGACTGACTTAGTTTCGCTTTTCAAATGCGAATTTTGTACTGCTTGCCCTGTTACGGGCCTGTTTGCGATCGTTCATCCACCTTAAGCATAAGTCTGCAGTATGCAAATGTGTGTGTGTATTGCAAGCGTGGCCCGGCGTCTGTTTCGTCCCAGAAAGCATTGGCGTGTGTTTGCACCATTAGGGGGAACGTTTGCCTTGCCACCATCAAATCCACCCGGTCTGTCGGGCGGTGGAGGCGAAAGCAAAAATGTGTTAGACCCACCGAAATATGCCTTAAGGGGGGAACTGGGAATGTGGCTCGTTTTCCTGAAACCCCCTTCCCGATAGTACATCTTGCGTTGAGACACGGCGTTTGTTTGGCAGAAATTGCTATTTCGATGCCCTTGGCCTCGTGGCGCGCCCATTGAGCAACACCTGGAGAGCGGCTGTGTGCGGGTTTGGAGGCAGAACAACAAAACACACTCGGAAGCGCACGAGAAAGCGTGATGATCTCGTTTTTCGCGTACGGAAATTTCCATTCTCTCCATAAATAAAGCGGCTGTTCGGAGACAGTGGGCGCAAAAAGGGCTTTGACGTCACTGGGGTGGATTGTAGTAGGTCACGGCATCTGGTATCCTGTGGGCACCAGGACGCACCCTTGGAAGGAGCAGGGTGTACGCCGGAGAGCACCCACAGTCGTGGGAAATTTGTACGTGAAACACATTTATGCAAATGTGCGCTTGATTTGAGCGAGAGAGAAATGGGATTGGGCTTGGAGAAAAATCTTAAAAAGGTCAGTGTGGTGAAAATGAGGGTGAAAATGAAACACATGCGCCTTAATAAGGGTATTAAGTAGGGGTGGAAAAATTGAATTATTCATGTGCTCTCTAAATAAGCTGTTAAATGATGTATTATAAGTTAATGTTTTCATGCAGCAATATTTATGCTCGCGGCGGCGTGTGGTGACCCTGAATGTTTCGTTAAACGTAGTGGAAACTGAGCAATCGCCTACGAGATGGCCGAGAAGACTTACTTCCCTGTGAAATGTGGTGTACAACATTCTCGAAGGTTTTTTTTTCTTAAAACAACTCGACGGGGGTTCCCTTCCTTGCACGCGTTACAATCTAGTTCAACTGCCCCGTTCGTCCAATGTTCGCAAATATGGCAAGGACAAATCCTTTTCGCTCGCTGCTGCTGCTGGTAGTGGTGGTGGTTGGCATAGTTTTTTGTTGGTTCCCTTTAACCACCCCCCAAAACACCTCCAAGTATACGTTGGACACAGTGTGGAGGGAATGTCCCCACTCACCGCTTTTTTCTTTCATCGATCCCCGAACTGCTGTGGTGTATATCGAAAGTCGGTGGTGTGTGGAGGTTAAAGCGCTGCTGCGCTTAACCGATACTCCAAAATAAGTGAAAGGAGTGCGGCATGTGTTGGTCTGCTTATGTGCAGGAGTTACGGTGCTTGTATCTCTCGCCATCGTTCAAGCACTAGTGTGTATGTTAAGCGCCATTTTTTTAACGGGCCAACATGCACATTGACTTATTGGAAGACATTGGAAGACACCGACACACAACCACGATTGGACGGGCGAGCTGGTAGTCGTTGTAAATCGTTTGAAGGGCTTCGGCGGGGATGTCGTGGAAAGAAAGTCAATGGTCGGTTATCCCACGCAAACACACATACATACACACCCGGGAAAGTTTGTTTGTCCCCGGTGGGATGACCTTGAAGTACGCCGCTAAAGCCGCTTAAGCCAGGCCTCCGTGTTGCGCGGGTTGTTCTGCTTTTAGCTTAAGTTGCTCGGAGATGCGAAGATCGATCAAACTTAATTAAATGTTAGTCTCCCACTCTCGTCTGCTGTAGTGCTGACGAGTAAACTAGTGATGTGCTCTCTGGAGTGCACTCACGACTTTGATTCGAATACGTCTATTGCTAGGCCGATTCCAACTCCGGCAACATCGGAACCACTAGTTCTGCCCGGAGTTGGAATTGTACGGAGTCAACAATGACTCCGTATGATTCCAGACGACTCTAGACGACTCTAGACGACTCTAGACGACTCTAGACGACTCTAGACGACTCTAGACGACTCTAGACGACTCTAGACGACTCTAGACGACTCTAGACGACTCTAGACGACTCTGAATTATAGATGACTCCAGATGACTCCGGATAACTCCAGACGACTCCGAATGATTTTGGATAGACTCCGGATGGCTTGTTGATCCGGATGACTCCAGATGACTGCGAATGACTCCGAATGACTCCGAATTGCTCCGAATGACTCCGAATGACTCCGAATGACTCCGAATGACTTCGAATGACTCCGAATGACTCCGAATGACTCCGAATGACTCCGAATGACTCCGAATGACTCCGAATGACTCCGAATGACTCCGAATGACTCCGAATGATTCCGAATGACTCCGAATGACTCCGGATGACTCCGAATGACTCCGGACGACTCCAGTCAGCAACGAGTCTAGACGACTCCGGATGACTCCGGATGACTCCGGATGATTCCGGATAACTCCAGATGACTCCGGATGACTCCGGATGACTCCGGATGACTCCGAATGACTCTGGATGACTCCGGATGATTCCGGGTGATTCTGGATGACTCTGGATGACTCCGGATGACTCCGGATGACTCCGGATGACTCCGTATAGCTCAGGGTGATTCAGGATGACATATGACTCCAGACGACACCGGATAATTCCCGACGACTCCGTATGGCTCAAGGCGATTCCGGACGGCTCCAAACAATTCCAAACGGCTCCGGGTAATTCCGCAATTTTTGGAGTCGGATCGGAGTCGACTCCGGATTTTTGCCAACTTTACCTTTCATTACTACAAACAGCTGGGAGACAACAAATGGTGTGGGGTTTCTTTTTATCCTCAACAAAAAGGAGGGTGTGTTCGTTGGTTTTTGTTTTGATCGCTCGGAAACGGTTCCGGTTATGATGATGTCCGCGTTTGGAGTTCAGAAAAGCCTCGAGCCCCCTGCTCAACACGCTCCGAAGAAGGCGCGATCGCGCAAAGTGTTCGCGCCCAATAAGGCAAGGCTGCTAGCCGCTACCCCTCCCCAATGGACATTCGGATGACGAAAGTGTTCGAAGATCGCGATCAATGAATCAAAGGAGAGCGCCCGTGCGCGAGCCAACCGCGAGACACTAAATCGTTTCACGTAAACCAGCGACAAGGTCACAAGCACTCTTTTAGTGTATGTGTGTGTGTTGAATGTGAATGGATGAAGTTGTTGTGTGCGTGTCTCCCAGTGCGACATTGGACGACAAGTGGAAGGAAGTTGCCATCGTGCTCACGCATCGAAAGCATCGCGCAATGTTTCCTTGAGCGTCTGCGTGCAATGATAAAAGCAACAAACCAATAAATCATAAAAAAGCATCATTTCATACACACGTGGGAAGGATGACAGGTTAGCCCTTTCTGTTACATCCCGGTGTTGAATCGGATCGTTCCCCCCGGTGAAATTTTCTCAGCTACAAACCATGTTGATTGCGCTTCCACGACGATCTCTCGCCGCGTTCGGGAGAAAAGTATAATTATGATTAGCTAATTTGGCCCTCCCATTGCCGGGAAAGGCTCCCATTTAGCGAGTTCCTCCCACTTCTCGGGCTGATAATGGACCCTTGCACACCCTGAGCTTTATGAATGGATTGGGGAGGGGTATAATGCGCACCGAAGGGATTGCTTTTGCTGAGTGATTCATTTGGTTCGGTGCAGCGCGAGAGAAAGAGCGAGCGATCAGCTTTGATAGTCCGGGTGATAACGAGTAGCTAGACCTTGACCGGCGGACCACTTAGTGTGAAGCCAGGGAAAATGAAAGGTGGGGAGGAAAAAACAAGTAGGAGGACGACGTGGTGTATCCATTAGAGATCATTATGATGGACCCTCCCATGCGATTACGCTGTGTTTTTTTCTTCATTTTTAAACCTTCCACAACAACACAGGATCGCTTCGCTGTGTTGTGTATTGTTGGGTAATTTTATTTCCATTGCTCATGTCACACACGGAGCCGTACGCGGAGGTTCGTGCCCTAACCACCGCCACCACCGTAGGCGTGTGTGTGTGCGTGCGCCTGTGTGGGCAACGCTTGTACCACCTTCGGTGTGTTGCATTTAAATGTTTTGCGGTTCGTCGTCTGCTGCATTTCGTAATTGGTAAAAATTGGTGCATCCACGGGCGTGAAACACCGTTGCTGCGTTGCGGTTTGCTGTGTAGCAAGGCGACACCACCCTTCCCGGGGCGGCTGCTGTGGTGGGCTGCTGTGGTTGTGGGACTTTAATTTGCATGCGCTCTAGAAACCACCCAGGCGACGAACCCCTCCTCAGAAGAAAATAAAATTAAAAAAAACACGCATTCACCTACTTAAAAGCGCGATATCTTTCGAACCGTTTGCTGCGGCGCTGCGCGCTGATCGATTAAAACCCGGAGCAAACTCTTAACGCATCCCGGGAGGGGAAAACAAAAGGCTCTGTGTGGCCCCGTGCGCGCCCAGCCCGTGCTCAAAGGGGGACGTTTGTGTGGAATATGTTGTCGTGTTTAGCTGCGGCACAAGCAAAAGGGATTACACTACAGGTTTAATCTGCTCGTTTGTTTGCGTCGGACAAAATGTGTTTTGATGGGATTATGCTTTCGGTGGAGAGTGTTATCGACGTTTTTGGGGACGGTTAAGATCTTGAGCTTCTGGAGAAGTGTTTTCGGTGGTGTTTCGAGTGGTCTACGGGTTGCTGTCGCGCTCGTGAAAAGTATCGCGTGCGGGGACCATTTCGAAGTTGTTGGCATCATCAGTTGCGCGCGCGCGTTGAGTAATGGCTTAGGCCACTGACCACCAGACTGAAAGACAACGGAGGGAGTCAGTTAAGGTCTAAGCTCCGGCAGCAATTGCAAAACTTAAGCCCTGGTGTTGGTACAAAACCAATCGAAACCAGTGCCTTTCCAACAAAAGCCGTATCACGGCTCCAAACCTCGTCTCGTGTCGGGGGACAATGAACCTCCTCTGCTGTGGCCTGTTTGAACATGCGGGGGTTACCTCAAACCCGCTATCGGAAGCATCTGAACACGGAGAGTTCCCACATTCCCCAAACTCTGCTCCAAAATGACCCGAAGTTGACACAGCACAGCGAATGGACCTGCTGGATGGAATGTTGTCCACCGTTGGCTGCATTCTTGGCTGGTTTCGACTCAGGCGCTATGCTGATTGCAGCAGCACCGGTCGAACTCTTGCCTTTCACGCGATGGTGAACCACCTGAACACCACCACCACGACCCGTTTGGGTGGTGACCTCTTCCGTCCAATTATGGGGCCAGTATGGCACTTGCTGTTTCCCTTCTTTCCTTGAAGTGACTTGTTGCTCTGGTGGTGGCGACGGCGGCCTGCAAGAGCTTTGATGTTGCTTTTTTGCGTGTCGCTTCGTTCGACTGTGGATAATCAGTGGGCGAAAGGGCCCCTATTATCCGTTGAGTGATGTTGTTGAGTACGCGTGGTGGTGGGAGCAGACTTGAAGACGGTGGAAGGATTAGGAAGTGTCTTGGACCGGGAGGGTCAAAAGATGCGACATCTTCGTCCCGCGCATCACTCTGTGGGGCCAAATTGCCGATTGGAAAACGTTTGATTACCGTTATTAGGGGTGAATAAATGGGCTATGTATTAGTCGTTGATAAGGTCTATTGGAATTGATTTGGAGAAAACCTCATCAAGATGTTACAGAGAGTGTTATGTAGTTATTTAGTGCCGTGGTGAATAGACTTCAAGATAAGACACCATTTCGAACTGGAGAAAGATATTGGAGACCTGAACCCACTACCTCAACGACTACCGAATATGTGATCTTCAGGGTGTTGTTAGGTGTCGGTCCTCCCTTTCCCTTACGGAAAAGTTTGAAGTGAGCAGCAATTGCCAAAGAAAGCTAATTTGGTCCTCGGACCCCGGCATTAGTCATCGCCAATTGGTGCAAATGCCATCCATCACTCGGAATAATGATGACGCAGTGCGCGAGCTGGCGAAGAATCCGATGGCAAAGGGGGGAAATTGAGGGCTGCTGGTGTTAGCTTTCGTTTCATTGGAGTTGACAGGCTGATCGCGACAATTATGGGCGCTGGTGCTACTGTTGCTGCTGCTGTTGCTACTTAAACCGATGATGGGAGTCTGCTGCGTTGCACACTCCACCTTCAGGTCTTTGGTCCTGGTCCCGGCGACCGTATCCGGCGTTAAGGAACATTCCGTTCGTGCCTGACGCAGGCAGCAGAGTGCACCTGGCGGAGGAGAGCGAGCAAAAAAACAGTCTCCGGTGAAAGAAAAACGCCATCTCTCGAGAAGTATTTCGAATTTTAATTTGAATCGTACGCGTAGGAATGCACCGTCCCATGTGCTCGCGGAGTCTGTCCCTAGTGAGGCACCCTTCACTGTTGGGATTGTGCCGTCTTGTGCCCTTCAGTTTTGCTCTTTTTTTTGTTGCTCCACGCGTCTTATTAGTGGCTTAAAGTGACGGTGGCCGCATGATGCGTGTGTGTGTGTGTGTGGGATTTGCGTCAGGGCTGCTACCGGTCTTTTATCGTCCGGGGTTTGTACTTTTTTTAATGCCATCATGCCTGGACGCCGCTCCGCTTGATAGTAAAGTGGCGTGGATCTCATCCCCAGACTCCTCTATCGCACGGTAGTGTCAACTCACTGTCATCACAGTTGCGTTGGGTGCACGCGCGTTTCGGATTGAGTTTCCACACAAGACAGCTATTCTGCGAACTCTCTGCTAAAAGTCCCCCGTTGCCTCCCTGCTAAGCTTTTTGCACAAATGTGATATGAGACACCCATCTAACTCCTTTCCCCCAGGGCTTGCATGTGTGCGGAAAGAAATGTGCATTCCCTCGGCTTTGGTGTCGGTTTCTTTCCAGCAAAGAAGATGATCGGATTGTGTGCATCGCATTACACACCACCAACCCGGGGAACCCGCATTGAAAGATGCATCAAAGGCCACGCATTAGCAGCACTGGATCAGAGACGATGCGTTTGTTTTCCCGTTTTTCCATGTGCGTTGAATTTCACTTTCGATTTACGTAGTCGTCGTCATCCGCTTCGCAGGTCGGGCCGGGGCATGACGATTCTTGGGCAAAATCCGCTTTGGAGGAGGAGGATATGGATTGTGGTTTAGTTTTTATGCGCGCGCATTATCCGTTCGCTGTTTCCCGCTTAGGCGTGTTTATGTTGTAGAATGATGCACATCTTCATCATGAGACCGCTTGGGAGAGTGTGGTAATGTGTTGTCTCTACACGTATTAGTTTCCTTCCTGCACATCTCTCAAAACATCTCTTCAACATCTTCAAGTCATCAGACGAGCGGCACGAAACGGACATAAAACATGCACGTAAAACATGACGTTAGTTTTGTTGCTTTTGCGGCGACCTGAAACTCAGAATCGTGTGTCCAATTCTTGCCATTTTGTGATTGCTTCACACTGTCGTCGCTACATTCATCTTTTTTTGGTTAGGAGATGCTTTTGGGACATAAATTTCCGTACCGTTGTCTAGTGGCGTCTCTGCGCGCAATGCTGACGTCCTCTTTGATGTTTTGAGATTTGTGGTCTTGTTGAGTGCCAGGAAGAAGAATGTACCCATCAACGCTGGTGACATAAATGGAGGAGGCCTCAGGTTTCTCACATTTGTCTCCACTGACGAAGTGTGTGTATGTGCGAATATCACAGCATGGGGGGGAACTTGCAAAAGGGCAGCCAGAGATCCCACTGGGAGAGGGCTCCCATCATTAAGTACTGAATATGCGCTGAAATCCGTCAGCCGGCGTAGCAAACGGGCGAAATGCGAAACGAAGAATTTTAAACGTGTGCATACGACGCGCTTCCATGCACAGCCGAACGTCATCTCTGGCCGTCTGCTAGGCGCAAAAGAGAGGTTTGCGCATCGTTGAGCTCGACAGCAGCAGCAAGCAAATGCGTCAGATTTCTCTCGCTTCAAGTGCGCTTATATGTTTGCTTGCGGAGTGATTTGTTACCTTTTTGCGGCGGGCACTTTCCCGGCGCAAGAGCCTGCATGATCGCTCGTGTAGCAAACTCACACGTCGGTGCAACGATCGTAGAATGTTTTCGTAGAAGACCTGGCCTGGCAACGGGAATGGAAGCTTGCAATTCTGTTGCTACACATTTAGATTGCTCCCCGGCTCCAGAAGCGCCTTGGGTGGTGGGGATGGAGCTACACACTTAGGTGCTAGAATGCAAGTGGAAAGGATGCTAAAAATAAGTCACCGTTGACGCATCGAACGCGCTCTCCCTCTCGGCCCTGGAAAGTGTACAGCTTGAGAAGAGTGCTCATGGCACATCGTTAAGAACTTTATTTGCATTTCACTTATCCCGCCCGACCCAAACCGATCGCATTGCTTTGGAAATTGGATGCGTCCTAAAACTTCAGAGCACTCAGAGTCAATGATTGGAGGGGAGTGGTCGGTCGGAGGTAAATGGCGTACATTAACGTAAAGTGTGCGTGCGTGTTTTTGTAAGCGGAGTCCGCACCACAGACCGATCCGGTCAAATGTAGTGTGTGTGTGTATCGCAATAAATAATCTCTAACCACACCACTACAACCTCTCCCGGGCATCTGTGGGGCGGTCCTTGGATGAACATCATCTCAGGCGCACGAGATCGGGAAATCGGGGATGTAATAAATTTGAAATTGAATACTGATTCGGAAATAGCGTTTGGTTTGAATTGGAGCTCTTAGGCACTTCATCTCCATGGGAGATGCTAGAATTCGGTCCCCCCCCTCAATGGGTGGCATCTCTGGGCAGCTTGGTATGGATATCTCCTAGAGAGGAGATGCTGTGTGTGGAGCGACCAGCGTAGTTGGAATGGGAAAACCGGAAAACAGCTCGACAAACCAAACGGAACGCGGGGACATAAAATTGCTAAAAATCAATGATCTATGACAGGCCATCAAGTCCTGGAGCGGGAAGTAATTTAAATCACGCTCCCTCCCATTGGACAAGTGATCTGATATGGAGGTTGAAGTGTGTCGATCGTGGAGATTGAACCTTGGTGCCGATTAGTAGGATTGGAGATGTAGCGAAGGAGATTACGAGGAGACGGGACATATGCATGTTTCGGTGCGCTACACATTTGTGCGCATACGTATTGATTGCGCTTTGGTGTTACTCCTCCAACCAACTCCCAATTCCTGAAGTTGAACTATCTTGGAGATAGTTGTTTTCTGCCGCCTGCTAATCCAACTCCTAATGAAAGAGGAGAGCGAGAGCACTCCAACGTTTGGTGTGCATAAAAAACTGCGGCTTGTCTTTAGCGGAAGATGCGAGCGCCAAACATCCGGAGGCGGCAACGTTCGCTTGCTCTGGTTTGGGGAACGTTTTGCGGGATGAGGGGAGAGAGAGAAAGAGAGAGAGGATTTAATCTCCGATTTCACGACGCGCCCGTCCAAAGATCTCCGATTCTGGCGGGTTATTTTTGTGCCTCTCAATTCTCCATGGGTTCTTCGTGTGACGCGCGCGCAGTCCAAAATTCCCGGCGGCAGCGGCGGCGGCGGCTCTGGATGGGGTTGTGTTCTTGCGGTGGTCGGCTCCCATCATTAGTGCATTGGCAGAGTCGCTGTTTGATGTGTGTTCGAAGTGTATTGCTCGCATCGGAATCGATCTTGATTCGCTGCCGTGTAGAGTGAAGAAGTTGATTGTGTTTTCTTTGTAATTTCTAATTGTAAAAATTAATAATCATTTTCTTAATCGAAAAGCATGCTAACTGGTCCTCTTTTCTGTTTATTTGCAGATTTTCCATCGCTAGAAAATAGTCATCTTGTGGCGTGCGAACGAAAGCACCTCTTAGCAGCAGCAGCAACCGTCGCAGCCGCCACCGACATGTCGGTACGGTCGCCGAACTGTCATCCAGCGCTCTGCGTGCCGCTGGTCCACTTCTTGTGCCACTGAGAGGGTTGGAACCAAGCGCTTTTGGTGAGGGAAGGAAGATACAGTGTGCAGGGTATAAGGCGCAGCAGTAGAATAAATCGTCCGGCAGGAACAGTGAGGAACACACAGTGTCCTGGTGCGATCGGCGTGTTTGTGTGGAGTGAACCGATACACACAGTCGTTAGGCTTGGGTGGTGCAGACTTGCAAATTAGCAGATTGAAGCCATGAAACCACCGAGCATTGACATGTCATCAGCAGCAGCCACTAACAGCAGCAGCAGCAGCAGCAACACGATCCGACCATCGCCGGCAGCAACATCCTCACCGACGATAGCGAATTCTATTGTACATAGTAGTACTAATGTAGCCAGCGGCATAAGCGGACCGGTGGGCCCCGGTGTAGGCGCGTCTAACAGTAACAGCAGCAGTAGCAGCAGCACGACAACACCAACACATACTGCCACGGGAGTTGTGCCAGCAGCAGCTGGTGCGACAACGGCGGCCGCCAACAACAGCAGCAGCAGTGCGGGCGCCAGTCCGAGCTGCTTCATCAAGCCATCGCTTTCGCTCAACTCGCTGCCACCGCAGGGACATCCCGAAGGCTCGGAGATGGCTCAGCACAGGCTGCGTATCGATAGGCCTTACAACAGTTTAAAGGTGAGTGTGTGTGTGTGTTGGTGGCTCTTTGTGTTTTGCATGTCTCTGTATATAATAACGTCCCCTATCGTCGCTTTGTTTTGCAGAAGAAACGTGACACAGAGCGGGAACTGTGGCGACGGTCGTGGGGCAGCGGGCACAGCCACAGCTCGTGCAGCCTGCAGAGCAGCACCACCAACACCGGCCTCGGCAAGGACGATTTCTGGGCGGCCTTGCAGACGAACTACAACTTCATCATGGACACCAACCTGCTCGACAGCTGCCGGGAGGCGCGGGGCGAAATCGAGGGCACCGTCTGCCGGGACGACCTCGAGGACGATGATGTCAACTGTTGTCGAAAGGTAGGGAGTGTTTTGTGCAACCGATATGATTGAAAAAGAGACTAATTAGTGCATTTTTTGGCTTTTAGGCACTGTTCAAACCAGCACAAACGCACCGCTTCTATGGCGATCCGCGCCTGCTGCGCCAGTGGATCAAAGAGATGGAGAACCGAGTGGCCAGAGTACCGTCGGTAACGGAAACCAAGAGACTGAGAATCGAGCAGCTGCAGAAGCTGGCAGTAGAGCACGGGGTAAGTGAGCTCTGGGGGAATTTATTTTCGGTGCGTTGCACTCCAGCGCGCGCGCACCGCTGCAGCAGAGTAGACATTCTTAAGCCTTAAAATAACCCCGTACACCACACCGCCCATGGAATCTTGAAGAGGTAGTGGCAGCAGCAGCAGCAGCGTGCCCTTACTGAGGGAATTTGGGGTACTTGTTCCAACCACGAAAGCATGCATACGTAATAGGGCTAAAAGATGGGGGGGAAGAAAAAGCAACACCAGCCATCAACCTTTTCGGGAGGTTGCGTGTGTGTGTGCATATTTCATTATGTCACATGTCAGTGACACGGTTGAGAATGGTTTTCCAGTGTGTTTGTTGTGATGATCGGTGTTTGCGATCGTGCCAGTTCTGGGTCAGTTTGTGCGTTGGTGGATGATGATGAAAATAAGAAGCAGTAACACTAATATGGCAGTTCGGTGCAGTGATATGTTACTGTATAGTGGGAAAAGTCATCAAACAGCTTTTCCTCTGGCAATGGGAGTAGTGCTGCGGTTTTTCAAGATGAGTTTAGGTTTGGGTGTTGATAGAAGTGTGAGACCGGATTCGGCTTTTTTTCTTTCTTTCTCAGAGTTGTAATTTAGCCATGTCTCGACAGACTGATGGGTGCTTTGCTCCATTTTTAAATATTGACAAATGTGTAGCATGGGGAAAGAACCTGCAAACGTTGCAGCAGTTAGTTGTGGAAGCGACGTTGATGATGCTTCTCCAGACGGGTATACACAAACGTTCATTCGGTTTTTTTTTTGGTGAGGGTTCCGTGTTGAAATGTATACGATTTATGGCATGTTTCCGAACCTCTCCTCTCCCCCGGTATCATAACTCGGTGCGATGGAGCAGATGAGTTGCTTCAGCTGTGGGTGGGATAGAATGTAGTATATGATGCTTCGGGATTAGTGCGTATAGATTGCCGAGTCAGAGTGACAGAAGCATCGCGCTTCTGATGGTTCTGTGTGACGTTGACGCTGAGCGCTGAGAAAGATCTGATAAATAGTGGTTTTTAGTTTCGCGTGTGTTGTTAACACGCACAGACAGTGCATCAAAAAAAAAGCAATTGAACACGCTTGTTTATTAGTTGACTATTAATAAGCAACGTTAGTAGTTGCGGTACAGCGCACGTTTTTGGGTGTTTGTTTCAGGCGAAATAGTTTCATATTCAATCGTTTAATTTCCAAAATTACTATTCGAGACATTTAGGAGTATGTAATGAGTTTTATTGTGTTCTACAGAATTTTCCAAGTCGTTTTCAAATGTAAACATTATTATTCACCGCGTGCAAGATGTTAATCCACACCAATCTGACATTTCATTTTCATCAAAATAATTTTTAATTTCTACAGTATGATTTTCAACACGCCTCTCAAGCTGGATTGAGTTAGACAGTTTTTTGTTATGTCTTTGAAAGTCATGTGTAAAAACTGAAATTTCATTTTGAAGGAAACGCACTATTTGACAGCTGTTGAAAAACATCTTGGATGTGGTGAATAATTATGTGCACATTCGAAAGTGACTTGGAAACTCCTGTAAATGCTACACGTAAAAATATACACAAAAATCAAAACAGAATTAAACATAACTAATTTAGTGGAGTAAGGTAAGCTCACTGGAGCTGTGTATAGGAAAAATCAGTCTTACGGTAGCAGCAATACCAGGCGAAATAACGACGAGCGAATAAGCTATACCAGTTGGTTGCTGTCTTCGCTAAAATAAAGCGAAACGGGTTGAGCGCCTGAAGATATGCACACCGCATGACTGGTATAATGGTCTGGTATAATCAACTTTTGGGCGGTTTGCAAGTTGGTTTTGAATTTCCTTGGCTGATTTTAGTTTTTTTAAGCAAATTGGTTGCAAAAGATTTTAAATTTATGTAAACAATTAATTATTTTCTTTTTCATTTTTTGAAATATTTGATTGATTTAATCTTCACAATTATATCATGCACTCAATGTTACGATTAGTGTGATGCAACCATGATGCATGCGCTTTTCCGTTGCATCGTCCATCGATCGCACCTCTGCTTCTCTACCCCACTCCCCAGTGAGCTTATCGTGTGGAAAGTTTGTTCGAAAAAATAATTCAAAAATCATTTCGTTTTGCACACATCAAATTTTCTCTACCCCAAAGCCTGGGGGCCGCCGCTTTGACCCCATTTTCACACGACAATTACAACAAAGCCTCCACCCGGTACGGTGGATGTTCTGTGGTTTAATTAGATTAGACCCGATCCGATACGCGGCGATCGAAACCGGTTACACTTTAACGCACAGATTCCGCCCGGTCGGGGACGGTGCGGGAGGAAGCAACACAGGTCTTCAATCATCAGCTGGATGTCGTCCGGCTGGAGGCTCGAGCGCGTGTGTGCCCAGCACCGGAGAGTGGACACGCATTAAAGCATGAAACCTTCGGCCACGGTTGCTCTCGGCACCAGCGGCCTTCGCGAAAGCGCCTAGTTTGGGGCTAATTGATCGCGCACAGTTCCTAGTTGGCGAAACTTGTTTTGGTTTTTTTCTGCTCGCTTCGCCTTTTTTGCCCGAGATGGACAATCCGGTGTTGATGAATGAAAATCGGGGGAGCCGCGTATGTGTGCATCTTTGTTCGAGGGGGGCGAAGACACAGTGGGAAGAAAGTGAAGTGATTTGGGCGCCCAAAATTGATTAGTATCCTAACGCCGCCAGCACTGCAGGGAGTCTTTAAGGGGCGGCTGTTTTGTTTTGGTTTTCATTTTTTGGTTGGCAAATGTGTATGTTTTTGCATCACTCTGGCTTTTGATGTTTCGGGTGGCAGTTGTTTCACATAATGTTATGGCGCACCCCATGGAGCGCTGCAGGCGTTCGCCTGATATAGTAATCAACAAAATACGGAAGCAAGCCTGACCTCCCGCAGGGGGATCAATGCTTTCTAATTACTAAAACTGTAGCATGAGACACCAGAAGCCCAAAAAAGGAAAAAAACGGTTTGCTTTTGCACAAATGGTGAAAATGAAATGTGAAACTTTCACAAATTCCCATGATCGATAGGCGGGCACTACTGCAGAACAGAAAATGACACAACTGCAAAGAACATAATGGTAGCTACTTACTCACCCAGTGCCAGACAAATAATAAAAAAGAGAGCATACAGAAGGTGTTGTAACACTGCTTACGAACATCGGGGCAGCCAACGGCTCATCATAAATCACTTACGCGTACGTCCGCACCGGTCTGGTGTGAACGAGATCTCGGTACCCTCCCACAATACGACCAGCGAGCGTGCGGGGTGATCTAATCTGGTGGTCAGCGTTAGCCAGCGCGCCTTGTGTACACACGGTAGTAATAAATTGTGATTTACTACAAATAGCAGCAGCAGCAGCAGCGCCTCCTCGCACGAACGACTTGGTGCAGTGCGCCGGAGCGACGAACTTTCGGAAGTATTTCGAAGCCTGGCTTAACGCGGCGGTTAGTCGAGATGTGAAAGGAAGTAGGAGGCTCTATTTCTGCAGTTTTAGTTGCAGCCTAGTTGCAGGTGGCATTCAATGTGATTTTCGGACAGATAGCTCTGTTGCAGCCCGTTGTTTTGAGTACTACACACTCCCGAACGAAGGTTGGATAATGTCAGTACATCATATCATCTTCAATGAATGGCTAAGTGACGCTTGAAGGCATCTTTACCGGTACTCGCCCGAGCTGTGTAGGTCGTCTGGCTCGAACCAACGCTCGAACTAAAGGATGGTGCAGAAAACGAATGCAAAAGGAGATGCCTCGCGGGGTGACCGACTGATTTGTAGCAGTAAATAATAGTTGACGTTTAATTAAAACCAATCTGGGGCCCGTCTCGCCATCGTATACGTTTAAGCTAAAGCGTGCCTAGAGACAGAGACGCGTGTGTGTAGTGGTTTGCCAAGCGAAGCCGTTTTTTTCTGGAGGGTATTTTCCTAATAATAATGATGATGGAGAAGCAAAAAGGAAACGATGGCAATGTTGCTGAGATCACGTGAAGACGATCATCATGTTTGCCGTTTAATGTGTACGCTTTTCTCGTTTGTTATTTCGTTTTAGAGTAGGATGTTTCTCTGTCTGTTTGGGAAGGAACAGGAACGATGCCATAAAGATATGAAAAAATGTACAATATCTGGCTCAAAATGAATGTACTTCAATTGGGATATTATTATATGGCAAAAAAGTGTCATCCAGCGTGTGCCCCAACTTCCTCTCTCATAGTGTATATCTCATATTGTACTTGCTCCGATAAAACCCCGGTGATAATTGCATCTCTCGACCCAGATTAATGTTCCACATCGTTTTGGTTTTGTTGCTGCCGCTGCTGCTTCTTTTCATATCCGGTGCTCTGCTCTGCTGCCGGCAATCTCCCTATTTTTTTTTGCTCATTTGTTCCACCGAGTTGTGGGGTCATTTGTGTGTGGGGGAGAAAAGGTAATGCCCCCGCACCGTCCAGTAGCTAGGCACCACCGGCGGGGTTTGCTCTAAAATAATTACACTTTCACTTCCACCAATCGCGATTGTGCATCGGGCCTGCTCTGCTCGCCATGTGTGTTCGAGGTTGGACGGCGCATGTTTGACCGTAAAATGATAGCAAAGTGTAGTGCAAGCAGAGCACTGGACTGGCACAGTTACGATGACGGTAGGTGCTCGCCGGAACGGTGTATCGGGTTTGAATGTCTGCATGTAACAGATGATAAAAGTATAAAATGCGCTTCTTCCGGCGTGCGACTCATAAACACTGTGATGATGGTTGGTACCTCATCAAGAGATGGGAATTGGAGTCTAAAGGAGTTGCTCGTTTTTGGAGCTCTAATAGACTTTGAATGCTCCAACTTATGTGATCTGGTGAGATGGACTGAGAATGGCATAGTTAAAGGATACTAAAAATGACATCTCACTATGATCACTTCGATGAGTCCATCTGAATGTGTTATCGACGAAAAGGATAAGGGATTTCTTGAGATAATAGAATTGGCTTTTTGAATACTTCAAAAAGCTTTCAAACTGGGCATTTCTCGACAACTCTTAAAAACACAATTACCTGCTAGAATTCTTTGAAGGTTATTTTTCATCTCATTTTTCTTTATAATGCTTCTAAAAACACATTTCAAAGATAAAGTACACATTCTAGCTATTGGTGGAGGAGGTACTTGGTGCAAGATCCTATCGTAGCTAATAACGAGCGTGGAATTTTAGTACATCTTATTACAAAAGTGTTGAACACCCCTTTTCATAAATACTGTGATGATGGTTGGTACCTCATCTAGAGTGGGAATTGGAGTCTAAAGTCTTGCTCGTTTTTGGAGCTTGATTTGTTGCTCTAATAGACTTTGAATGCTTCAACTCATATGATATTGTGAGATGGACTGAAATGGACATTAAAGGATACTAAACATGACATCTTACTTCGATCACTTAGATATGAACTCATCTAAGTGTACCTGTTATCGACGAAAAGGATAAGGGATTTCTTAAGGTAATAGGTAATAGAATTGGCTTTTTGAATACTCCGGAAAGCTTTCAAACTGGGCACTTTTTGACACCTCTTCAAAACACCATTACATGCTGGAATTCCTGGAAGGCAGTTTTCATCCCATTTGCTCCTAAAAACACATTTCAAAGGGAAAGTCTACCCCTACAAGTTTCTGATGGAGGAGGTACTTGGTGCAAGATCCTATCGTAGCTAATAACGAGTGTCGAATTTTATTACGCCTTATCACAAAAGTGGTGAACACCCCTTCCTCGATGGGATGGGACGTAAAACTTATCCAGCGAGGGAATAAAAGGTGTTCATCCCGTTTGGTACGATCGCTCGTTTTCACATGTGGGCTGCAATTGCTCAGGCACTTCAAGGAATGAAAAGTTCCATAAAAATAGTATCTCCCTCACCGCCAGCTTTGGTCAATTCGGTACGCTGCCGTTGTTGCGCCGGAGGGTGCTCTGGAATGGAATGAAGCCTTTATATCTCGGTACTTAATTGATCTTCGACACCTTTTCCCCCTTTCCCCTTCTTCCCGATTGGTGTTGCCAAGCCGGCGGCCACTACTACTTAACCCCTTGTTTGGGACCGTCGTCTATCGGTGCTGCTGGGTGCCGTTGTTTTTTTACCTTCAGAAACCTTCTTTCACGCCATCATACTAATCATGTGACCGTACATGGGAGAGTGTGTGTACAGGTGAAAATCTATGATCTACTGGGACACGCCGCACCGTGAGTGGGGTTGGGGTTTGGGGTTTGGGAAAAATGATTAACATTCGTTCCACCTTCCTTCTGCGGTCGCGGGCGTGTTTCTTGCGCTGCACGTCACTTTTATTACATTCGCGCTGGACCTGTGATTTTGTGAACGGGTTGCGCCGTTTTCACCCCTACTTCTACTACCCAACCCCCGCCCCGGTCAGTAAGATGTCGCCGTAAGATTGCGCCCTTTGCGTCGACATACACAGTGCCCTGATTGTGAAAATTATGTGCCCCTTTTACACGCCTCCACCCTGAGGAGAGGAGGGAGTACCTTACTGGAGTTCAACAACCAAGTTGCGTGCGCCAGCGTGGAACAAAGTTCGATGTGCCTCTCGTGGTGGTGGTGGTGGTGCGGTTTTTGAAGTACTGCTGCACCACTGCCAAAGGTGGTGCATTTTGGTCAACCGACGACCGACCGACCAGTACGACGTGCCCCCGAGAGGCTTTGCAGAGCGCACTGGAAAGGCGGCGGCGATCGGTCAGCTGGAAAGAAAACTGGAAAAACTGTCGTAAATGGTCAATTAAAAGAAACGAAATGTGTTTTTTTCTCCTTCTCCTCCTTCTTCTTCTTCTTCTTGCACCCATGGAGCAATACAGAGCCCATGTGTATACCGGTCCGCGTGTGTGTGTGTGTGGGCGAGAGAAGGCCACGTTCCACGTCTGTACGGTTATGGTTTGGGGTACGATCGTGTGTCCTCCCTCAAGATCATTTTTTCCTT
Source organism: Anopheles gambiae (assembly GCF_943734735.2). NCBI lineage: Eukaryota > Metazoa > Arthropoda > Insecta > Diptera > Culicidae > Anopheles > Anopheles gambiae. Next base: position 31,890,260 of record NC_064602.1, on the reverse strand, counting down.
ATGTTTTCGCACATTGGTTTTGCGGTGCAGTTTTTTTCTGCTTCTCTTCATTGCATCGAGCTTTACACACAGTTTTCCTCTGGTGGTGTGCTTCTCCAGTACATATGTTACGGTTATCTTTTTTTGCTTTTGCATTGATTCTTATTTGCCATTCGTAACATTTTCCGTTGGATCGTTGGAGGTGAAGAAGTTGCTTGCTCGTTCGGTTGAATATTTGATGCGATTTTTGGAACGGTCAATATGCGCGGGCGGAGGAACGTTGAGATATGGTACAAAATGGCCGTTTCCAAATGGCTAGTGGCAGTGCAATCGAGAATTTTGGTTAAAATTGCCAACAAATTGCTCTAAATTTTGCAAAATTGTCGCATAATGTGTGAAATATTTCACACACTCTTTGAAATTTCACACTTCACAAAAGTGTCATTTAACATTGCAAAATCGTCCATACGTTAGTGAGTATTAATTTGGAAGTTTGACGGAATCGATTTGCAACTTTAACTGATTTGTGGGAAAAATGTGTTTTACTGTCTGTTTATTAACTGTCGCCTGGCTGAACAGTTAAAAGCGGAAAGAGAAGTTTTCTTGTACCTTTCATAAACTTCATTAGCAATAAAAAAACAAATCACTATCAGCTCGTGAATCATACGTGCTTTACACGGGTTCAAACATCAGGCAAAAACGGAACCTGGCTTTAATGCGAACCGTTCCGGAGGGAAACAAATGTTGGTGGAAAAACGAGAGACAGAGGAAAATACAGATGCCGTTGGGGCGGCACGTGCAGGTGAAATATTGTTGCATTTACTGTTCATGTACCGCACCAATTTGCAGTCTACTGATGTGTGTGTTTGTGTGGGTTTCACTCGCAGCGTAGGTGTGGGTGCACAGCAACGAGTTTTAGCGTTTTATCTGCCGAAGAAAAGGGGTGCGATGTGTGAAGCAGCACTCCGTTTTGATTTGGAGCACGTGCGCCGCTGGGGCGCAGACCAGAGAGAACCGCAAGCTACAATTGATATTTCATTTTAATGCATAATTGAGATCGGAATGGATCGGCGAAATGGTTTTGCAGTTTCAGTCTGTGCGCTAATAGAGACGCCGTTGATTCGATTTACACCTTTTCCCCCGTTGGTGGAAAGATACTACTACCTCTGCCTTGCGCGGCCACTGTCAGTAAATCATGTGCTTATTTTAATAGCCATTCCATTTCCAACGAGAGAGAGAGATAGAGATCCTGCGGCTTCAGGGCGATCAGGGTTGATCGTGTAAAAGCCTGAAAGAAAAAAAAGTTCCCATCTCGCCTTCCACTTTCCAGTAGAGACCTACCAGCTCCAAAGCTAAGGCGCGTTATGAATAATGGATAGAGGGAAGGTGTTGACTTAATTTTGGCAAAAGCACACAAGTTGATCGATGTTTCACCGCGCATAACGTCACGGAGTGAAACGTTTTCATTCAACCCGGTGTGTCTGTGTGTGGATGATGTTTGAAAGGTGGCAATCAACGCTCCAAAAAAGCATTCCCCACGCTACAGTTTGTGTCCGGTGTCGTCGTCGGCGGTTGATGTAGGTTTGGAGATAAAAGAACATTTTTCCCCCTAATCAACTTGCCCGAGAGAAGGCAAGCTTTGGTGTGTACTTGCGCGTGACCAACACCAACACGACGAGCCTTGTAACTCACTTTCCTTTCGTTCGGTTCGTTGTAGCAACCACGCGTCAAGCGTGTCAACATATTGGGCAGCTTCGTCATGTGTTCGTTCTGTCATGTAACGGAACTCACCATCACCTGAAGCGGTGCCTTCCGGCGGAGTGCACTCTCCCAATCCCGATAAAAGGCCACAGTGTTGATGGGTTTGTGTCGATGAAGCTTGTAGTTACAACTGCGTGGCGGCGGCGGCGTCGGGGTTCGTCGCTTGTACTCTCTCGCGCCCCGCGGAGAGGAGCGTTTTTAATCGTTTTTTCATTAATCCGACACTTGTCAATCTCGGCCGATCGGCCGGTCGTGGTGTATCTACGCCTCGTGGCGATGGATTGATAGGGCAGGCGAGATTCCGTTGCCAATGTCTGTAAGGTGGAGCTAGAACAGGTAGAGGAACAAGGAGTGAAGGAACACCTCATCAACGGAACATCGGTCCGTTCGCACGCCTGGAGGCTGCGGCATCCTCCATTCCTAAGCCGCCGAGGCCTCCGTTTGTTGTAGCAGGAGTGATTGCTGTCATGTTCTACAAGACTCCCCTGCCCCGGGGGGTTTTCTCCATGTATCTCCGCGCTGCAGGCGTATCGTAAAGAATTAGAAGCAGATTTTCCCCCCTGCACGACGATGACGACTGTGTGGCACGTGTGGAGATGCGTGTCTAAACTGGTTGTTCCAGTGCGCCCCACTGCTGCGGGACCGAACAAGCTTGGAAAGAATGGAGAAGAGAATATGATTATAACAAGATGAAACAATCCCAACAAAACACTAGCGCGCTGCAGAGCACACACAATATCTGTGCCTGCCACCTGCTGAAAGTGTGAGGCTCCTTCGGTGGAAACGAGAGAACGCAAACGACCGGTGTAGACAATTACGAATCAATTTCAACCTGTCTAACCTCTACACAAGCCGTGCCCTCGACTCGGGATGCTCTCCCTTACCGCAAGCGTTGGCAACAAACTGGAAGCGCACTGCTGCGTGGATAATAAACCGGGCGGGCAATCGATAGTCTCCATTCCATTAGAAGGGCAGCAAAGCAGCGCGCGCATCTTTTTTTCGGAGGCGGCACCCGGGCGCTGATTGGTTTTTAGGTGTGTTTTGATAATGTTTTGATAGGGCGCAAAGTGCTCCTTTGCGAGTGCTGAGTGCGAGTCCCGAGCGGATGGGATTGCAATAATAGAGGCCGTCAGAGGCCAGCACGATCTAGCCAGATGCGCTTTGTGGAACACACGTGTGTTCCTCCGCTCACCGTCGGTATCTTTGATTTTGAGCCGGCGGGGATGTTTAGGATTTGCTGGAGAGGCGGCGATTTGTTGAAAAGCGGAGCTTCACCAACGGGACTTTCCCGGGTCCCAGGGTCATCGGGAACGGCCTTCAGGTAAATGGGTAGTGTTTATCTGGGTGCTTCTGATGATCGGGAAGACCCTGCGCGAGCTCTCACTCCTTGTACCTATGGTCAGATGTTGTGGGCATTGTGTGGAACGTTTAATATCTCCAAAGAAGTTCTGCTCTTGGGAGCTTCTTGGGAGTTTTGCTACGGGATGTCTCTGGAGAACTTCTTCCGTAATCTTGATGTCCTCGTTTAAGTGCTCCGGACGGGATTTAACCGATATCTACGACTCTCCCAACGTACACTAACCTTCCCCGGGGAAGGTATCCGAGGCATCCGGCAGCTTTCGTAAGCCTTTCCCCTCCGTACAAAATCCTCCTGATCATGCCGCCGATGACAACCTCCGATGACCTCCACGTGCTGTTAAACGCAAACCCAAAGGGAGCTCGGGCAGCTTTGATAGCATCTTACCGACGTCATCTCGTGAAAGGGAGAATGGCTCCGGTTGATAATGATGGTGAAATGGGGGGCACTCCGATGCGATGCTCTGTGTTTTGTGTAGCGGGTTTCGCTTATGTGACACTCACCCAAGACCCTCTTTGTGGACCGAAATACCATTGGGGACCGATCGCAGCAGGATATGTGTGTGTGTTTATTACAAGAAAAATGGTTCAACATTTACACCGTTCATGTGCAACATCACGCAGGCGAAAGGAGGTCCTCTTTGAACAAATTTGAGCAATGCGCTCCAAAAAAGAAAGAAAGAAGGGCCTCCGCGTGGACTGCTCTGGACCCTTTCCCTTCCCAAACTGCCATTGTTTACCACCGTGCATCGTGCTTTTGGGGTGGGTTGTTGTGGTGGTGGGCTTTTGTGCTGTCGATTGCCCAAGCAGTAGCAGCACACACGGGGCCGAGAGGGCAATGATTTGCGTTTCATTTTCCTGTCGGGCGGCGCGCTGTCCATCATAAGCCCTTGCGGGCGCAAAGGGTTTGTGTGCGTTTTTTTTTGTTGTTATCTTCCGAGGAGTTGTGAAAGATGGTTTCATCATCATCATCATCATCATCAACACCAACATCGTCTGTTGTAGGAGAGAATAAGACGCGGTGGCAACGATTTGTGTATGCGTGTGGACATTACAATGAACGTGTTATTTAAACAGCCTCTTCGTCCTACGTGTACCGTGCTGTGCGTGGTTGTGTGGGCTTCTCACTAACGATCAAAATAAATAGGCCCCAAGGAAGGTACAGCCAAACAATTCTGCATTTCCTTCGCACGACAACCGCACACAAAAATGCACAACAAACTGCATCTCATCGGCTTCTGTTGTTGTAGCGGTCGAGTTCGGCGGCACGATTCCGTTTCCCCGTTTCAATAAACGACTTTTTATTTGACAGCTATTGAACGTCAAACGCCCGGCAGCACCCCAAATTACACGAACATCGTCCGGGCGAGTTGAAATAATCATAATGAAGTCCCGTTTTATGCACAATAGTAAAAAGGGTGGTGCTTCTGAGGGTTTATTTTGGGTTGTATCAAACGAAGGAAAACCATTTTATACCCTTTCAACGTGCGGCTGACATCGAGCGAAATGGAATTGATTGCGTTCGTACGTTGTGCACTATCCACGGCATGGCACGGGCAGCATTCCTTCAATTCTTCTCAGCTGAGATTGACAACACGACGCCGCGGACTCGACGAATCTCGCGTAAAACGCATGAAGAATTATTACCGCCGGGCCAGGCCCTATGAAGAGTAGCGGCCCAAACGGTAAATACATGTTTCTCCCCCTCCCTACTCGTAGTTCAACCCTTTCGGACTGCAATTTTCAACCGCAAAGGGAAGGTATTGGATGAAGAAGTCTCTTGGGTGGATGGAAAAGATTGTCTTAACCTACCGTAACCGGTGGACTAGGGTCATTCCATCCCTAGGGTTTCGTTTCGGCTAGTGTTAGGGACTCCCTTCTATTGGGGCGTTATTAATTTATTTCCCTTAGCCCTTTACTTTCTTGCTTTCCGCGCGCAACAATTCGCTTTTCCCGTGCGACGTGCATATGTGTGCAAGCATTCCAAGGCAAAGGTTCGTAACGTAAGAGAGCGTCTCTAAGTGATCAGCCCGATGACCAAAAAAGAAAAAGAAAAAAAGGCAAAGAGAAGGTGCTTCCCCCTTATGCCCAAGAATGGCATCACACCCGGTTTCACATTCGTTCAGCATCAAAAGACGATTTTCGACAACAGCAACATCACTGCTACCTTCTCAACCCTTTCTTGTGCTGCAGCCCAATCAATCATCGTGGGGTGGGAGATTGGGGGAAAAAATGATCAGTTTTTGTTCCGCCGTTGTTGTTGTAGCCCTTATAGCTCATTTTCCTCATTTGGGAGGAAAAGTAGGATTATTACCTTATTTATTTCATTACGATAAGTAATTGGAATCGGCTGTTTGACGGATTGCCGGGGATTGCTTTTGTTTTTGTCTGCTGATGGTAGTTATTAGCTGTGAAATAGTCGTTATGACACCACAGAGGGATTTTTCCTTTTTTTTTGGGGAGGTGTTTTTCCTTTAGCATCGAGTCGATTAGCGTTTACTTTACCGTTGGATGTAATCGGTTTGATTTAAAGGCCACGGTTTGTCATTTGTGGCAGCCTAACGAACGTCCATTTTGAATTGACGCTCTTGTAGACTTGTATTGGTTTGGACACATGATCGATCGATATTGACGATCATCTTCAGTTTATAAATAGGCTTAGTCAAAACTGTCATTTTAAATATCATTTCATTATAAATGTATGTTCATTATTTCTTTTCTAAAAGCGTCATTATAACCCCCTTTATTGCTTTTAATTAATTAAATAAACAAATTGCCTTCCAGAGGTACTAGAAATGGAATTCCTGGTACGATCCGGTTGTATGCTAAATACCGATCACCATAAATTGTCCACTGTGCTTCGGGGCGCGCCAACGAGGAAAAGTGGGGTGGTGCGCACATGTGAAGTGCGAGTAAGAAGGAAAACCAGAAGCACAAATGTGTGTCCTATGCGAAACATTTGTCAAGAAACGTGGGAAAACGAATAAGAAATACCTTATGTGAGCGGAGCTGAAAAGAGGCTGGAAAAACATGAATGCGCGCACACGAGTGATCATCGATGAGCAGTAAAACAGCATTTTCCTTGAAAAAATGAACACCCAGATCTGCATCGCTGCCGCCGCTCTGTGATGATGATGATGTGTTTGTGCATATGGTGCCGTACGGAAACGGGGGGAACAGATAGCCTTTTGCATCTTCCTCTTTTCTACACCTCGTCACTGACCAAATGACCGCTTGACGCATGCAGCTAACGTGTGCGAGGAGAAGATTTTCTCACTTTTCCACGAATGTTGAGCAGAAGGAGGTACAGCGCTTGTTGCTGCAGTGTTGTAGGGAAAACTCTAGCGATCGCGATCGGTGTTGCGCTTTCAGCGGTGATGTAGGTTAAAGATGATGCCCGCTCGCCACTCGCGTGTGTGTGTGCGTGCTCTGGTTTGCTGGAGCGGCAAGGGTAAAGAGCCACAGACACTTTTCCGTGCTCGGGATGATGGGCGTTGGAAATATGGAGTTCTACTTTTGCTTCGCACCTTTCCGATCGTGCTGGAGCGAAGGCGTTTTTCAATCGATCACCTTTCGCCACTCGTGCACACACACAAACTCCCATTTTCCTAGTTGCTCCGACACGTTTGATCCAATTTTGATCGCTCGTTCGTGGATGAGTTAAGCTTCTCTATGTACATGCACTCCATGTAGCAATTATTATCGTTTGCACTTCTTAAGGTTGCCCGTGAGCTCGGGGGCGGACGGTATCTAAGTTTTTCAGTACAACAGAGGTGAACTGCTCGTCGATAAAACCAATTCCGCCACCGGTGATGCTGTCGGCGTGTCCGAACGGCTTTTGCTTTCACGCGCAAAGACCGGGTGAATATTTGGCAATTTGAACTTTTCTTACGGCTCTTTTCACGCGGAGAGCGAAGCGATTTTTTTTCTCTGCCCGAATTGTTGTCGTGGCTTTTTCTTAACCTCGCCTTGCGTTCGTTTAAATCTAAACCGGTTTTAAAGACTGTTCTAGTGCCCATTAGAAAGGGAAGCGCCTTGTTGGGGTCGGAGGAGGAAGCGACCCGACCTGAGCTGGCCGAGCACCTCGTGTGTGATCGTTTCAGTCCCTCGTCTTCCCCCCCATGTTCCAAGGTCTGTTGGCTCGGGACGGGGACGGCAATAAATTGTGTGCCGGTCCGTGAGTGGTTCAGTTTTTGTATTTTAGCGTACGTTGGGACGCTTTTGGGGTCGTTTGTTTTATTCGCGCCATTGCGCCAGGTTGGATTATCTTATGGGGACAGGCTGCTTACCGCATCCTGGGAATTTGCAGGGGCGGTCGGGTCAGCTTTAATTCCATTCCCAAAGGGTTGTGTTTATCTCGTCTGTATATTGAACATGACTAGGAAACGAACCCTAGTGATTAATTAATAAGATAGATCTTTCTAGAATTATGCAAATTAAAAGGGTTAGTGTCAGTTGTTTATAGTGTTATCACAACAACTTAGACATGTTTGAAGATTGTTTATAAAATTGAGTCATATTAACACATCCCTAATCATGCAGGTGCCTTGTAGTTTGCATCTGCACCTTTTATTTTAAATTTCAACAATACACAAATGAATTGAAACAAGATTCAAAAATGAATCGACCTGCCAAACCCTGCAAATTTATGGTAGGAAAGTTCCAGAAGCTTTCGGATAAAGGTTATCCTTCTCGGCAGGGAGAAAGATGGGAAGAGTGGTAGATGGAGGAGGTAGTTTACAGTGGGAAGAATAAAATTAACAATCCTTTTGCAAAGAATGTAATGACGGGCAATCAAAAATATACCTTTCTGTTGCTCCCCCACATCAACATGCCCAACTTAGAGCTCAATGAGACATTTTTTGATGAAATCGGCAATAGATAGCCATTTAAATGGCAATAAATTAGCCCCAAAACAAATAAACACCGGCCGGTCGCATAAATTAGAGGCCGAGAGTGTGTGTGTCCACCTATGGGTGTCGGTGGAGATTTGCCCACATCCATGACCCGGGCCACGGAAGAGATAACCTTCCCGCTCTCTCGCCTAAGTGGTTCGTCGCTTGAATCTTTTACCGCTCGATGCTGTGCGTTTGTGTGAAGTTTGCATCACTTGTGAAATTATGTTCATCCGGGCGCTTGTGCTGTTGGCACGCGGGGGTAGCGCGCGCAGGGAGCTTTCGTTTTAGGTACCGTGATGATGGGGCGGCGGAAGGTACCGTTTTTGGGAATGTTTAGGGGTGTCCTGGGCGCTTATTTATCTTGCCCATGACTTAATTGTCGAATGTTCTAGAAGCCAGCTGATGGGGGGCGTGTTGCTTTCGCACGCGGCCAGCCAACATTAATTTGTGCATAATTTAAGATAAGAGGATGCAAAAACGGACAACGGTTTCGAACAATCCAGAGCTAACTTTTCGGCTTTGGGGTGTGTTGGGGTGGCCATGGATATAAGGTGCAGATGCATGAATGTAAACGCGGAATGCTGCAACAGCTTGGCTCTGGGAGGGAAAACGTGTTTATGTCCATTTAGTTTATGCGAAAAGTTTTCTCGATCTTTCTCCTGGGAACACATAAAGATTGGGGGGCGCTGTTTTATTTCTGGTTCGACGAGATAAAACCAAAAAAAAAAACACAAAAATGCTACCTGTTACCGATTTGCTTCATTGGATTTGCTAAATTAAATTAAATGCACAAAAAAAAACAGTGCAAATGCGCGCTCAGCGACGAGCCGGTTTACACGATCACTTGTTCCTTTCGCTTTTCGGGCGCGTAATGGTTTTTTGTTGTTGTGTAAGTGAGTGAGTTGACTTTAGTTAATCCAATACCGGATGAACGCCGGTTCCGAGCGTGTGTATGTGTGTTTGATTTGAGTAGTAATTGTTCCATACTGTGTTGGGTCTTTGTCGTAGGAGCTATTTTTCTTACAAAAAAAGAAGAATAAAAGAGAACCTCCAACGGAAACCGACCGGAACTCTGCGCTACATACAGTGAGTTAGTGTACAACACACTAGTGGTGTGCTCTCTGGAGTGTACCCCGTGACTCCGATTCAACTCCGGCTATTGTTTGTCTTATTCCGACTCCGAAAAAAATGGAACTACTAGTTCCGCCTGGAGTTGGAGTTGTCTGGATTCGTCCGGAGCCATCCAGAGTCGTATGGAGCCATCCAGAGTCGTCTGGAGTTGTCAGAAGTCGTCTGAAGTCGTCCAGAGCCGTCCAGAGTCGTCCATACACATCCAGAATTGTCCAGAAACGCCCAGAGTTGATGTCGTCCGGAGTCATCCGGAGTTAGAGTTGTTTGGAGTCCTGACTTAGGACGACTCTGAACGACTTCGGGCGACTCTGGGCGACTCTGGGCGACTCTGGGCGACTCTGGGCGACTCTGGGCGACTCCGGGCGACTCCGGGCCATTCTCGGCGACTCTGGGCGACTCTGGGCGACTCTGGGCGACTCTGGGCGATGACTCCGGACAGCTCCGGATAACTCCGGATGACTCCGGACAGCTCCGGATAACTCCGGATGACTCCGCACAGCTCCGGATAACTCCGAATAACTCCGGGCAATTTTGAACGGCTCTATACAATTCGAAACAGCTCGGGATAATGGACCTACCTTCCGCAATCAGTTCCTAAATTTTTGGAGTCGGAACAGAGATGACTTCGGATTTTTACCAACTTTACCCATCACTACAACACACACAATCATACATCTAGCTTCCAATGTCACCTTCTTAACGGCCCTTTTTTGTGGAGGCAAGACTGCCTTAGAGTCACTGACAAACGGTCACTGTTCTTCGGTTCCGAGCGATTGTATTATTACGTGCGAAGAAATCTGTGTAATTAACAAAAGCCTTTCGCTGCGATTTTTTCCATTTGCTCTGTGCTAGACTGGGTGGGGGTGGTGGGATGGGTGTCCGTCCGGTGTCGGGTAGAATGTGTCAACATAATTTTGAATGGTTCGTTCGTGTGTAGAGAGATTAGCGTCGGATGTTACTGTACTGTAGGGCGGGCGGCGACAGTTGAAAGAGAGTGAAAATTTACTCCGACCCACCGTCTTCGTCTGGGTGTACGTACACACGGTGTGTGGAGGTGGCTGTGTACGGAGACTTTCCTTTTTTGTTGTCTCTAGCGTTGCAGCCGCATTGAGGGTTTTGGGCGTTTTCCTTTTCTTTTCTTTTTGAACCTATGAACACGCGTTCATGAGTTAGGAACGGTGTAAGAAGAAAGACAAAAAGTGTCCCCAAATAACGGCCCCCGAGACACAAGGGTGTAATGTGATATCCGTGCAATGGGAAAACCTTCCCGAGTCTCGGTGGCTACTGGAAATAATTTGTTTAAATGGGTGGGTTTCGCTTGGTTTTGGGATATGTGGGTTTGTGTTTCTTTCCCTGACCCCGCAACATATGTAGAGAGAACATTAATGTGTGTGTGCCTGTGGTGTGTTTTGTGTGAGGTGAGAAATTTAGAAGCTGTGAACAATAAAAACTAACCGTTTGTGTTTGTCGTTTTGTTTCTTTTTTTTCTCTTATAGGTAAGTTGGTAATCTGGGAGGAAAGATCGCCCTGTTTTATGGACGGGGAAGTGCACCTTGGAAGTAGTTCTGTGTAGGGGACACAGACTGTTGTGAGTATGTGATAAGTTTTCTAATTTGGTTAGCCTAATGAGGAATCGGGGTCAGTCGTCTAGGAGGTCATCTTGGATGTGGATATATAGTTGGGAATTTGACATTTGCGAAGGAATACATAGTTGAAATAGCGACGTAATCAGTACCACTGTTCTTTCTACGGAAAATCTGCTATCAATGTAATGTTCAGCATGGACAACTGCTTATTATATATTAACCTCCTGTGAGTTATTTCTGTGCTGGATCGATGAAAGACGCAGCCTTACATAATTGAACAATTTGTATTTCTTATGTTCCTTTGTTGTAATCGATAGAACTCGTACTAGAGACAGACAAAGTAATTAAATACGCAACTTGTATATCAATTAAAATGTTGGTAATTTGATTTAGAATTTTGAAAGTGATGAAGAATAACTAAACAATATATATGGTTAGAGGGTTTGTTCTCCCTCAACGGAACACTGTCATAGGTGCATCACTGTTTTGTTCGTCACTGTACGCTCATATTTGCGCTTTCCTCCTTTCGCGGAGAGAGAGAGAGTGTGTACTTTGCTCTTGCTTGCGCTCAACCAAACAGCTCGAACCTGCTCGCTCTCACATCAAACTGCTCGAACCCCACTCTCACTATGTGAGAAAACCATGTTTATCTCTTCTCACTGTAAGCGGTCAACCCTCAACTAAAAGAAAAACTACAAACCGACGGGGCCAAAAAAACTGCTCGAACTCACCCTCTCCGGTCTCTTAGTTCGTGTTGTTGGAACGAACTCTCACTCTCTCTCTCACTCTCTGTCTCTATGTTTTATACCCTCTCTCCCTATGTTTGAAGCCAAAACCCTCGTCGACAAACGCAACACGAGTCGGCATCGGACCGTTTCAGCGGCACCGTTTAGCCATTTTGTTCGTTACCTTTCTCGCGGCTACACGCGTATCTGCGTCGCGCTTTTTTGGGCAGGAAAAATCTCGCTAGTTCGATTGCGTTTTTTTCTGTTTTCCCTCCTTTTGTTGTTGTTATTATTGTTCTTTCCGCCGTCGTTGTGCGTGTGCGTGTTTTTTCCTCCCTTTTCTCCCTGCAACACTGTTGTGCGTGTGTGCATGTTGTTTATCCTTCGTTCATTTGCAAATTCAACATCGTCCGCAACAACATCTTCACAAAATAGTAAAGGCACAAGCACAGGCAGCAGCGCAACGATCAAGGTCGGGTGTTTGTACGTGCGGTGCGGTTGGGTTGTTGAGCAGTTTTTCCACCAAACAGTGTCTGTGAAGTGCAGTGCCGGTTGCTAATACTCGCCTTCCCAGTGGCAGGCGCGGCTAATGCCGGCCGGAATAGTGTGCTTGGTCGAAGATTGCCAGTCAGAGATCGGCACAGCCGAGAAGCTGAGAGTAACAAAATTTCACCGGCAAGTGCGAAGAAGGATTTGCAGTGGTTGGCGAGTGGTACCAAGGTGAATGTTCTACGTTCTTTGCATGAGATTGTAAAATTTGCGTGAAATCGAATATCTCGCTTTCAAGTGATTTTAACCGATCGTCGAAGCCCTTATTAAGGCGCGTGCTTGGTTGGGCTGATTGCATTGCACGGTTCACTGTACGTGAGCGAAAGAGGATAGCGTGCCGCGCGGGATCGATCCAATTTCGTGTGTCTGTGCCTTATTCGTGTGCATATCTCGGCGAAGTCAACAGCCTTCGCCCAGCGCGCTCGGAACGGGTGGGCCTTCAAATAAAGTTGTGCAAAAATAAATACACAAGGCAGGGAAGGCAGGAAAAGGTAGTTGAGTGTGTGTGTGCATGTGGTGTAAGTCGTCGCCTGTGTTGTGCGCACTGTGATCGTGTTGCGTCCCATTGCATGAATGGTTTTCCCTCCTGATTACTGATCGTGTGCGCCACGTGAAAAAGGAAAAAGAGATAGTGAATGTCTGTGTCTGTCTGTGTTGGTAAAGAATATTTTAAAATAGAAAATCCGTCCCAAACGCACACACTCCCAATCCGGATAGAGAAACCAGCGGAGCAGTTACCAGTGGAAACTCAAAATTCTCAAAAAAGGAGCAAAACTTCCCCAAAACACACACACACAAAACACAAACACCAGCATCTGGGGAAGAGTGCAGCCAGAAGGGCGTTTGTTTAGAGAGGTGCGTTAGTGGCAGCAGAAGGTGAGTGTGAGTAGGCAGGCGAAGGACGAGACACCGTGGCCGCCGTCTAGGTCCGGAAAAGGGAATGATATAAATAACAAACCACGCGCGAGCGCGCGCACGCCTGAGCGCGTCCCTTTTTTTTTGGCCCTCAACAACTTGGAGGGATGCTGGCTGGCTGGCTGTATATTGTATGCTGAACGGTACAACCGCGTGCTGCTGCTGCTCGGTAAAAAGGGTCTCTCGATGACGCGAACGACTGAATTGAGTATGTGTGTATTCGTGGTTTTAAATGTGAGCGGAATGTTTCGCCGAAATTGGTGGCCTCGATCGCGGCACCGCACGCAAGACATGCACGTTTTGGCCGTACTTTTTTCCTTATCTTCCTCTAGTGTTGAGTGGTGGGGTTGTGTGAGCCCTCTAGGTATAAAGCCTTTTTTGTTTTTTGGGGAGCAAACGGCAAAAAGCAACCAAAAAGAAACGTTCCGTGTTGCGCGATCCGGTTCGAAGGACCAAACAGCTTGATGGGGATATTAAAGTGTGGAACCGCGAAGGAAGGGGGGGTTGCGATGGAAAGGGCAGAACCGTAAGCCGGCAAAGAGAATGGTAAAAATCGCACAAGAAACTTGGAACAGCAGCAATAGCAAAAAACAAAAAAAAAAGGGTAAATGTGTTCGTCCCTGAGCTCTCCACTCCGGCTCCATCCAGTTTAAGTGTGTGTGCGATGGTTATGGTCAAAGCCGGTTGTACATGTGCACCCCCTCGCTCTTACATGATGTGTACCGACGCTCTGAGTGTGTGTATGTGAATTCGCCACTTGCGAAACGGTTTGCCGGCTATTAACTAAGGCCCGAAGTAAACACCGGCACGGAAGGGCAACCTCTTGGCACATTGGTTAAGGCACATTGGGGCAGAGAAGGTCTCTGGAGAGTGTGTGAGTGTGAGCGTTTAGCATACTTCAGGGATCGGAACTTCTGGACGGGAGGTCTTCTTTGCTTGCTTGGATCTTGCCTCTTGAGTGAGCTCTCGCCGAGCGCATACATTGCAAAAGCTGGAGGTCGCATTCTGAGGGTTGTCGCTCAAATTTCAGCACCAAATGAAGCGATGAAAATCAATCCCCTTTTTTTTTTGGCGGACAATTTAGAAGCTGATCTATTGGGCAAGCCAATTCACGTTTTTGTTTTTGGATCCTATGAACAACAGTTTAGTTGAGCCAAGTTCTTGAAGTCGGTTTTTTTTGTTACCCTTTCGGATAACTAGTTGATTCTCGTCGTTTGTCGATCTCTTCTTTCTCTCTCGCTCAATTGACGTCTACCAAAATGTGGCGTGGCGTTAAAGAAAGTTATGATGGAAAGGCATTGAAGGAATACATAACCAGACGAGTGTGTGCACGTTTTGCGTCCAGTGTTGTCTAGTAACGGGAGTAACAACGTCAGAGATAAGAAAGTGCAGCAGCTTTTAAGTGTGTGGTGGAGCAGTCGTCGCACGGTGGAGTTCGATAATTTTGAACTACTGCTTTCCGACAGTGAGCTTGTGAGTCAAAACTCTTATCGCTCTTATGCGACGATGTGTGTTGGTTGAGTGGTTGTGTAGCCAAAGTGCATTAGGATCAACAATGTGAAGGGGGTTTGTTAAGTCGTTGTGGATGTGTATGGCATGATATAATTTAATGGAGCTCGATAGTCAAACAGAGCAGTATGATTGAGCAGAATGAATACCAAAAAGTCATTTTGTTTGTATTTGGAATATAAATACTCCTGTTGTATGATTTTATTATGATAATTTTGAAATAAATTCAAGAATACATGCCGTACACAAATAAAAAGAACAACCTCTCTATGATCCAGAATTATGTGCTCAATACTAACGTCACACAGCGTTACACCAATTAATTAAGGAACAACCCCTTGCTGGAACGCTCCGACGCTTCGTAGCAATGCCTAACACAATCCCTCGTTCTATGAAATGCCGGAAATGAAACTCTAATTGTGCTGATAAAATATTCTACCAATCTACATACGTAGCGGTCTCGTGATGAAAGAATATTAAATGTGCCTTCCATCAACGCAAAACCATAGAGTGACTAGGGATCGTGTTGTGATCACCCTCCCTTTTCCATACCAAACCGTGAACCGTTGAGCGTTGAAAATGAAAGGGTTAGTGCGTTAAAATCTCTAGGGGTTGTAGCTCCGTTCCACCTGGAGTTGTACGCAACTTGCCTAATGTCCTCAGCTCTCAGGTATCAGGCCTCAGGCCTGGTCAGTGTGGAGGACCTTTTGCCGCTGGACTCATGCAGCTGCTGCGACCAGTTGAGCCAGGATTTATTGGATTTATGAAGCTTGTGGATGCGCTTGCATCTTTCCAGTGCCGTCGTTTCAGCAGCACGTACCGTTCTTGTGCCATGAAGTGTAACACTGAAGCTCTGATGATGGAACGAAAGCGAAACCCTGTACCCCCTTCGCACATGTTGTGGCAGAGGAAGTTGGGCAATGTGTGCGGCTGGTGCGTGCTCGCCTGATGGATTGCGATTGGGTGGAACTTTAATTTAATTGAATTGAAGTGTCTTGTAAATGCGAAGGAAAAAGGCCTCTCCATGGGTTGTTGGTTGGTCTGTGTGTCGGCGTGGACTCTGTGCTGCGCTACCGAATAATGATGAGCTTGGACGCCGGAGGGGTTTTGGGGAGGTGGAAAAAAGGCATAATTGAAACGTTTGCGCAGCATGCAGCCACACATACAACCACAACAAGCAGCGCTGCTGCTGCAAGGGCGTTGACAGAGACGCACAGGGCGCAACAGCATAAGATGTTGAAGCGCAAGCAAAGTTCCATGCGTGTCGCCGATCGGACGGCTGTGTGCGCATGTTTGTGTACAAAACGCACTCCGCGGTTTGCGGCGGTATGTTTCGACGGCGCAGGAAGTTAACACAAACAAGCAGGCCGAGGTTGACGGCGACGCAATTGCATTTCATGTCGTTTTCATGTCGTTTTCATGTCGTCGTGCGCACGGTAGCGTTTGAGGTTGTGCCTTTCGAAAAAAGAGCGCATTCGGTTTTTGTTGAATGGTAAAGTTTACCCAAACTGGAAAGGAAAATATTTTTAGAAACCTGTACCCCGGTTGTGTTGGTTTTTCGAGGCGTTCAACTGTCATAACACAATCGCAATGAAAACTATAGCAAAATCATATTTAAATGTGCTTCGTAAAGTTTGAGGACCTCCAAAGCCCTACAAAAAGGTATCTTTTGTTGGGCCAGTTAAAAAGACACAGTGAAGATTTTTCGTCACTAAGCAATACTCGTACAATCAAAAGATTCAAAACGAATAGAAATCTTCTTTTAAAGACGCTGAGACCGTCACGACGGCGATGCTTCTGAGCATCTGTAACATTAATTTCCGTTCTGCCCTTGTCTGTCATGTTGATCACTACAGCTTCGCGGAGAAGAATATCTCTCTTTGTATGGTTTTATAGACTGGAGATGAATTTATGTTCACAATGATATGATGCATGCATCACACCACTCGAAGACTATTCCGGCAAACACTGCATCAATGAGTGCAGCTTTGTTTTGGTCTGGAATTTATCCCATTAATCTTTAAACTCTGCTTCAACACACACACATGTGTTTCGATTTCTACTGGCGTCAAGGCGAAGAATTGTGTTCTCTTTGTATGAAACACGGCCCAACCAATTAACCAACTCCACCAACAATTCACACAACGGCACAGCAAAGTTCAGGGACGAACCGAAGAAGCGTCGCCGCCGTTTTGCCGTCTAAAATGCGATGGCAAGATCTTTATGGCTCGGCATTTGTGGTTGCTACCTTCGCAAGCGTCCGGCGCAAGAATGACTCAGAAACGTCCCGTTCGATGTGTTCGATGCGATCGTTGGACGTTAAATGGGTGGATGATGGTAGTCATAACATTAGGAGTTTTTTTTGTATCACAAAGTAACAATCTCGTGTCCTCGTGCAATATTTCGCAAATCGACACTTCAGGGTGATGAACGGATCCGGATGTGTTGGACCTTGAAAGGCAGGCGGATAATGTGTTTATGTAGGTTAGGATTTTAGCTTCTCCAAGATTTTGTTACATTATGCGTGCATTGAGCTTTGAAGATGTTAAAGATTCAAAAACTGCTGTACGTAATCGCACTCAAAAAAACCAACTGTATTATTCCATTTACAGGGCAAAATAAAACAATCGGTGAATGATTTCGATAGCAGCAATATCTTAAGAGATTGGTGATGGGTCGTGCGCTTGTGGTATCTCCAACGAAACTGAATAAATAACAGCTGTTGAGCAGCTGTGTTCGCTTTTGGAGCTCTTCTGTGTACCCCCGCCAAGAGAGACCCCGGATGTTGTTTGATTTACAGCCGTATTTGAAGAATAATGCTATGGCCAAGACTGACTCCTGTGCGCGGTACGTGGAGCAGACCGCTCCATAAGAGACGGTTAATGACTCGGCAGAAGCGCAGGAGGCTACTCACAGGGTGTAGTTTGAGATTGGCGAGTTTGCAAGAAATTCCAATCCACGTATAGAACCTTCCTGTTTCGGTAGGAAGTCCACTGTGTGGATAATATTGAAACGCTCGTTCTCGTCGGAGCCCGTTTTTCACACTCAAGGCGGCTCATCCAAAGCGGTTCCAAGCATTCAGCAGTTTAATGAGCTTTTAAGGATGGCAAAGTCACAGCAGAAGCTCAGGGTCTTTTTCAGGGCGATCACGTGTACTGTGCGAATGGAAATGGCTTAAGCCGAAGCCTCAAAGTCAACCCGTGCCCCGCTTGGGAGAAATATCTTGAGCATATGAACGAAATTTTCCCTGGGAAGAATGTTTCAAAAAAGGTATTTGCGAGAAATAGCGAAATGGCAAAGAGGTGTGGAGACCCCGGGTGGTGGCGGTGGTGAGTACATGGTAATAGATATGCTTTTAACCGAAACGAATGCTGTGTGGCGCAAAGAAATAGCATTAAAGCATTAACCCTGGCTCTCGCAATCGTGCGAGAGTATGTGAAAGAATTCGCGTTCCGGGTCGTTGGATGGAGGATTGAGGATGGACAGAAATAAGTAGTAAAAACGGCCCGTCTCAGGCAAAGATCGTTCAATTCCGCAAGCATCTTGTACGGTGGCGGCTTCTTTTTTTTAACAGCGCACACACGTTGCAGATTAGAGCGGATCATGGAGTAGGAACGGGGAGAAGCATTATCTATAGTGAATGAAAGACGATTATCCCACCAGGGAAGTAGCGACTCGGTGCGTGAAGCATCAGTAGAGTTGGGAGATTCTCCATCATCAACTCCAAACGAAATTTGAAGTTGGGCAGTGTGGGGATGTAGGCTGTTTGGAGGATCATTACCACCGCATGCCGTGAATAATTACGTTCCACCTGGTGTTTGTGTGTGTGTGTGTTTGTCTGCAGGTTTCTGCGGTCCGGAATTACACACCGGAAACGAGTGCGCACTGCTTTCCAGGTGTGTCTGTACGGAGTTGCGTTCCACATTTTTTTGTTGTTACACATGCGGCAACTGATCTTGATACATCTGTCAGTCTGAAACACGTTCAGAACTAACGTCCGGTGGGCAAGGATACATCAGAATGTTTGCAATACATTAGATCACAAGTCTTATTGAAGTCAGAGATCCTATCGTCCAGTATCAAATCCACAATTC
The DNA here is from genome assembly GCF_943734735.2 of Anopheles gambiae. Lineage (NCBI taxonomy): Eukaryota > Metazoa > Arthropoda > Insecta > Diptera > Culicidae > Anopheles > Anopheles gambiae. The sequence goes on along the minus strand of NC_064602.1, from coordinate 31,871,757 downwards.
CAGAAGAGAGAGGATCCAGCTGCAAAAATTAACATAACCGGTTACTCTCCAATGTTCTGATTCGAAAGGAGCATTGCCGAACTTCAGAACAATGCCTGGCTGTGTTATGTGGCACACATTTCCTTCTCCGATGTTTTTTAAGCTACAATATTCGCTTCAAACACAACAACTTCTGCTAATTGCCCCTGCTTGACCTTTCCCACTGTTTCGTTGTGATGCTCGTTAGCCGAGGAGAGATTGCATTCTACGATGACAATACCGTAACCTGCAATGCTGTCCGTGTCGGAGCAAGGTGAAGGCTTGCAAAACATTCAATCAACTGAACATAGAGAACGAACGCTAATTTCTTTGAACATGTAGAAAAAGAGATCGACTAAGCTCCAAAACCTTTACTCGTACCCATCGCAACCCAAAAACGGTCAGCGCTTGTCACCATTTTGTCGAAAAGTGAATAATGAGGGCGCCCTAGCGAGAGGGCCCAACAACATGGCTACATGGAGTAGTGGAGTTTTCTCTTCTTGTTTGTTGTTGCCACTTGATAAGCGAATCTGTGTGGCAAAGCAGCTCACAACATGTACGACGAATTGCGGTACCGTGCGAGCCTGAAGATCGTATGCCCTAGTCAGAGAGAACTATGGCTGACAGGCGCTGTCGTACGACACTGTCAAGCTGTCGTCGCTGCAAATTCTTCCGGGGGTCTCCCGGGGGCGGTAGGCACATCTTCGCACGCTGTGGTAGTATGGCTGGGAACGGACGATTAATCGAAAACGCATCGGAATGAAGTTTGCTTCCAGCTGGACACTGCTACACACGGCGACCTCCCGGCCTGGGAATGTTGACTGGCAGGAAAAGTAGTTTCCACGTGTGTCTCCGTGTGTTCCGAGTCAGTGAACGATAATAGGGTGTACCACAAGAACTGCTCGCAGAAGATAGTACGGTGGCCTTTGGAAATTGCTCCCGCACATCCAATGCTTTTTTTTTTCTTATTGATTCCTGTACTACGAAAAGACATTACCCTTTTTGTGGTCTCTTGCTTCCCCATTTTCTGACCCGTTATCGTTGCACGTACGTTCCATTCTCCCTTGTCGTCGTTTCTGGAGCAAATGATGGCACACACACACGCACACAAAAAGCAAAATGGAACGAAAATGTAGTTTGCGTGCCGGTGTTGACCATCGCGCTTGATCGAAGGGAAAATATAGGGCTTTATAGTTTTTGCCACACCACTTCCCTTCCTCCTCATTCTCTACACCTTCCCTTGCTGCGACTGGAATGTGTGCGTGGTAGCAGTGTAACGTTTTCACCGTTCAGCTCGTGGGGCTTCTTCGCGCCTCGTGTGGCGCCATCCACACACTACCCGTCCGTCAGCCGGTAAGGTGGAAAATGACAGCGAGTAAAAAGTAGAGTACGCAGCGGTGTGGTGGGGCTTTTGATGGAACGTGATTTTGTTTCGAGCTCAGGTTGGAAAAAGATTTTCCTTCTTAAAACCAAAAAAAGAAAAAACGTATTTTGAGCTAGTGTATGTACACACTTGAGTACAGCTGGTCGTTGGTACAATTTATTCAATTTGTGTGTCATCTACAGCGGGCGCGGGAGTTTGTTTGTTGGTGATTGGTGGTGGTGCAAGCAGCAACAAAAACCACATGGCAGGACTGCATGTAACTTCTTGCACGTTGCTTAAAGCTTGTTGGAGTGGAAAATAATAAAAACAAGCATCCTGCCTTGGAGCTGCTTTCAAGGTGATCTTCGTGACGTAGTGTAGCGCAGCAAACGCGGGACCGCTATATAAAGGCAATGGCTTTGCGTTTTTGCCACTGTCCAAAAATGAAGTCATCGCGCTTCGAGGGTCGCGTAACGGAAACGGCTTGTGTAATATTACGTGTGTGTGTGTGGGCTTTTGATAGCAAGACCAACCTTCTTCAGCAAAGAATAGCACATACTTAGCTACAAGAAATCGAAAAGATCGTTTTTGTGCTTTCGAAATCTGATTATTTGTAAAAAGATGAATGAGTTTTTAACTCGAATAGAAAGCGCAATCTTCATTTGAATAATTAATGCACGTCAGTGCCACCGTGCCAAGTGTCTTGAGTGTGGGGCTCAATGTATCATTTGAACGGCAGTCTCTTCATTTACGTCTGAAATATGATTCCTTTTTCGTTGCTGTTGCTACCTCCGCATCAAACGATTCAGAGGCATCTCCTCCACAACCAAAGCCATCTTTTCATTATGCAAAAGAGGAAAATTGAAACCTATTGCTGCTGCTGCTTATCCCAGCGGTGTGTGGAAGGTCTTCAAGCGACAGGAACAACGACGGTGAGAGGGAAAGGCCTTTGCGCACATCGGTGGCCCGACCTACTGAGGGCCCGGTTGCCATTTTTGGGCAGAACAGATATGACGATGTGCGTGGTGCAGCAGACGAGGACGATCGATGATCGAGTGGTGCCTTGGGGTAGGGTTATGGTTGTGCTGTGTTTGTTTGGCATCACACCGACAGTTTTTAAAGGGTTTATGACAATCCTGCGGGAGATATTTCGCTTAACGTAAACACAAACTATCCGTCCGGTGGCAAACACTGCTCGAAAGCATGTAAACCGATATTGGAAATGATGTGTAGGCTTTCTGTTTACAAATGTGTAATTTCTTTCGGGATTACGAAAAACTTGCAGCCTTGATGGGTGGGTAAGAGGTTGTCTAAAGATAAAGTTTCAGTAGCGCATCCTCTGCGATCAAGCCTAAATGCTTCTGCTGTTGCTGCTTGGCTGACGCGTAGGATGGCGTGAACAAAGCCCTGAGAGGCCACCCTCGTTGATTGAACGCCGTTTCGGTGGGCCCAATAATCGATTCCATGTGTTTCAGGCTTTCCAAGCCCGAGTGCACGTGCACAAAGCGCTGATGCAGCGCGATTTGCTGGCTGATTTATGCATCCCATAGTCCGCTTGCTGCTGGTGGCGGTGCTGTGGCATGCGAAAACTGGAGAAAACTCAATCAATATTTAAACGCGACTGTGAAGGAAGCGATTGCGTGGTGGTTTGCTTCTTTTAGAAAATCGCTTTATATAAGTCGTGTTGAAACGTGGGCGCATCGCTAGTAATTGCGTTATACTGGCTCGATGATGATGGCGTAAAATGTGTTCATCTTTTTATTTTGCATTGCAACACAACTAATTAGTGTTTGTTTTATTCTTTCTCTACTTTTAGGTAAGCATCGCTTGTTGGATCTAGTTGAAAATACGTAGTGCAATATTAGTGTTGTTTTACTGAAGTACTGCAGTGGTTGGTGAGTTTTTTTTGTGCAAGTGAAATTTGCTCTCTTCGGGTGGTGTGTGGTGTACATGAAATCCTTTTTAAATCTGATCCCGCAATATCACAAAGAACGAGTAGGTAGTTTTTACTATCTGGAAATAAAGATGAGAGAAAACGATCGTCAGGGCGTCAGCTTACGAAGAGATATCACCACAACTTACAATGCCAAACTGTTCCATGTTCATGTAGTAAAACTTGCCAGCAGTGATGCCAACTGGACTTTGAGCACGGACAAGAATTAGCTGAAGATCTTTCTGTATGTCGGTGGTTTGAGTTTCCCAGCCACTTTCGTAAACGGTATGTGCTACACGAGCACTCTGAACAGAAAAACAGAGAGAGAGAGGAAGAACTTAAGAATCTTCATAACACTGGCATCAAAAGAACAACTTACCTCGTACGATAGCTTTTCCCCAAGATAACAGTAGGCAAAGGTTTCCGTTGTGTCGAACACAAACAGTACGAAAAGATTCATAAAGTTCACATTGAATCCCTGCAGATTGAAAGCTCAGTGTCAAGTTTGATGATACATTCAATAAGGTTACTTGCCACATACCGATACGGTGAAGTAAAGCAGCATTGAGCTCCAGATCAATACGCATAGAAGCAGTTGCTGTAATAGCGCTAGTGACGTGATAGATTCTACCAGACTTGCACAGTTAAGTGCATCCTGATGCATCTTGATCACCGACTTCAACTCCTGACGGAACGTGTTGTCTTGCGTGACGGTTCGTAGCTTCAGTTGTACCAATTGAAAGTAAAGGGTACAGTAGGTAGTAATATTACAGATGGTTAGAGTCTTCACCGTGCCGGTAAAGGCACAGAGATACGCGGTAGGCGTCATGACGACACCGAAGATCAGGTAGTGCGTAGCCGAGGTGCGAGTCTGTAGTCCGTAGAAGTTTTCCTCCATTTGCAGCGTGTAGTGCATTGTTGCGTTTTTGTTCCGTACCGTACCGTAAAACGTGTAAAGCGTAGAAAGAAAAGGAGCTAATGCGTAGAAGTGAGCTGCAAACATCACTACGATGCAGAAGATTCTGGTTATCTTGTGTATCATGTCGTGCTGGGTCGTCAAATGCTGGACCACCGCGGCAGGTGACGCACGGATAACTGTAACAAATTGTGCCGGGTTAATTTTGCTTATTTTTCTAGTATGTTAAAACTTACCCGTTTGGGAGAAACTTCTAGCATGTTGAATGAACTCAGCCAGTTTGCGTCTGTTCAGAAACAACAGAAACATTCCGCAAAAGGAGTTGGTTTGGAAAATCAGCTCAGCGGTGCCAATGATCGTTATCTCAAGGTCGGGATATCCGAAGAAACACTTGGGCACTACTATGAAGAAAAAGTAGGCCAGCATAACCGGCAGGATGCGAAAGCGTTCCTCTGAATGATTGGTAACGCCAAATACCCGGAGCAGCTTGATGGAGATATGAGGCATGCCAGCCGGTTGCTCCTGTCTTAGGAAGTTCATCCTATAGTGATGGATGAGCGGAGATGATGTCAGTGTTGCGCGGCTGAAATTTGTACTGAGCTGCCAACAGGACTTTTGAATATAAGGAGCTGATAATTTGAATCCAATTTGCTACGTGTACGAGCGCGTTGTTACTATCACCAAGTCGATACGGTTGAATCTGCCCGGAATAAAACTAAGGGTATTAATTTTTGATCACAAACCCACTGTAGTGATGAAAAGGATTCGAGTGGACTTTGTTTCTAACCATGTGTAAGCAATTCCCAGTGGAGTTTGTGCTTTGTTGCTGGGTGCCTAATTTGCTGCAGCGTGTCAATAGTAAATTTTTGATCAGAGCACACCCATGGCAACAATCACACCAGCCATCGGGTAAATCAATATCTAGTTTTGCTTCATTTAACCGGTCAATTTACAATAAATCTCTCAGCAGGATAAACACTGAGTAGGTAGTTTTAAGGAGCTGCAGGGGGGTGGAGACAATATAGCCTTATTATTTTGAAACATTATAGAATATGTTGACGGAAAGCTGTTTATGATGATGTACCTTTGCGAATTGCTCCATGTTGATGAAGCAAAACTTGCCGGCGGTTATACCAATGGGCTTTTGTGCGCGTAGTAAAATTAGCTGAAGGTGTTTTGCGATCTCCCTCGGCTGTTGCTCCCATTTTCCGTTGTATACGGCATATGCGATCCGTGCGCTCTGTAAATGAGAATTTAAAAAATAAATACGTGCGTGTGATATGCTTTTAAGCAAGTGTGTTATGCAATAGGGGTTACCTCCATCGAAAGTTGAGTACCGAGGTAACAGTAGCCGAAGGTTTCGGTCGAAACAACCAAAAACAGCAACAACACATTTATCATGTGGCCGCTCATAGTCTGCAAGGTTGAGCATAAGAAGATAGCTGATAGATATATCTTTGCTAGTAGCAGTTTGTTCACTCACCGCGAATGTAAAGTACAGTACCATAGAGCTCGACATAAGCACGCACAGGACAATCTGCATCAGCATGATCGGGGATACGATGGTTTCCAACAAATCAGCACAGCACAGTGCCTGCTGGTGCATCGCAACGATCGTTCTAATGCTGTCACGATCAGACGGAACTGTTCGAGTTTGGTATTGCAGTTGGAGTGCAACCAGCCGAAAGTAGACGGTGCAATAGCTGGTGAAATTGAAGACGATCATAATTTTGGCACATCCAACATATGCACAGATGTACGACATCGGTACCATCGGGATGGCGAACATAAGATAGCTTCGCAGTGAGGAACGAATCTGCAGACCGTAAAAATCTTCCTCCATATGGAGCACGTACTGTGCGGTGGTGTTCCGATGAGCAGCCCGAACGTACGACCAGAACGTGGCGCAAATTGGTGCGGTAGCAAAAATGCTAACGGTGTACAAGATGACTAGACAGTAATATCTGGTCCATGTGTGCATTCGCTTGTGATGGGACGTTAGCAGCTGGCGCATATCAGCCTGGGCGAATTGGAAAACTGTCACGGAATAATAATATATTGTAGAAGGACTAACACACGCAATGAGATAATTTTTGAAAGTGCATTGCCTACCTTCGTCGGCGATAGTTTGACCAACTCGAACCAAGCACTGTAACTGTTTGCTACTTACCAAAACCAGTAACAAGCCAGTAAAGTTGTTGAGCTGAAAGAATAGCTCGGCCAACCCGACGACGGACGCCTCGAAGCTGGTGTAGCCGCAGAATAGTTTGGGAATCGCGATGAAAAAAATGAACAACAAATACACTGCGGTGAAGCGATGCGAAAATGTTTCTCCATTGGCAATTCCTACGGCATGAAGCAGTTTTAACGCGAGATGTGGCACTCCCGGTGGCTTGTGGATGGTGAAAAATCGTCTCATTTTTCTGCTAAATAGTTGTTGCTGAATGTTGAGACACTGGCTAACTGAAGCAAGCTTTGTTAAAATTTAACACACTCAATTCGTTATGCGTGATAACATCAAACGGGGTTTTGCTGCAAAAGATAATAACCGTTCAAATCATTACGCTGTTCTATAATGCATGGAGCGTGTGTGACAGGTGCAAATGTAACCCGGGTCGTTGAGATTAGCGATTGGAGTGCATCGTGTTTGAAGTAGAACGCATTTTAAATGTGCTTGCGTAACCGCTGTTGGCATTGATCCATCAACACAGCGAAAATTTAATGCGTTGTCTTGACGACCTGGAAAATGGAAACAATAAACTCAGAGAAGTCGGTAAAAGATTTTTAACCGTACCTTAAGCAGCTAGAATGAAAATGGTCCAGTATTTGATGTCGCTCAGAATCGGTATCTATATGGCCGTTCCGAAGATAGAACGCACAGAAACGAACTTAAAACTGATCTCTTAATATGACGTAGATAGAGTAGGTAGTTTTCACTATCTGGAAATAAAGGCGAGATCATCGTGACTGATCCAGATGAGATATCTTTTGTTCCTATACAACATACAATGCCAAGTTGTTCCATGTTCATGTAGCAAAACTTGCCAGCAGTGATGCCAACCGGCCTTTGTGCGCGCGCGATAATTAGCTGAAGATCTTTCTGTATGTCGGGAGTTTGAGTTTCCCATCCACTTTCGTAAACGGTATGTGCCACACGAGCACTCTGAACAGAAAAAAAACCGTTCAAAAAATCTTGAACGTCTCTTTCTTAGTGACATGACGATGGATCACTTACCTCGTTCGATAGCTGCTCTCCAAAATAGCAGTAAGCAATGGTTTCTGTTGTATCAAAAACGAAAAGGACGAGAAGGTTAATAAAGTTCAAATCGAATCCCTGTAATCGAAAGCTTAGAGTCAGTTTTGATAAAAGTTGATACACGCCTACGATGAGTTTCATAGGTACCGATACGGTGAAGTAAAGCAGCATTGAGCTCCAGATCATTACGCATAGGACCAGTTGCTGTAATAGCACTAGTGACGTGATAGATTCTACCAGGCTTGCACAGTTAAGCGCATCCTGATGCATTACGACAATCGACTTCACCTCCTGACAGAACGTGTTGTCCTCCGTAACGGTTCGCAGCTTCAGTTGTACCAGTTGAAAGTAGAGGGTACAATACATGGTAATGTTACAGATGCTCAGAATCTTTACCGTACCGGTGAAGGCGCAGAGATAAATGGTGGGCGTCATGATCATGCCGAAGAGCAGGTAGTGCGAAGTCGTCGTGCGAGTCTGTAGTCCGTAGAAGTTTTCCTCCATTTGCAGCGTGTAGTGCATGGTTGCGTTATCGTTCCGTACCATACCGTAGAACGCGTAGAACGTTGAGAGCAATGGAGTTAGCACGTAGAAGTGGGCTGCAAACATCACTACGATGCAATAGATTCTGGTTATCTTGTGGATGAAGTCGTGCTGGGTCGTTAAATGCTGGACCACCGCTAGAGGTGACTCTCGGAAAACTGTGTGATGTGAAGGAGACTCAATTATTTTACAGTTTTATCCTTACATCCATAAACTTACCCGTTAGAGAAAAATTTCGTACTTGTGTAATGAACTGTGCTAGCTTGTGTCTGTTCAGAAACAACCAAAACATTCCACAAAAAGTATTGGATTGGAAAATCAGCTCAGCGGTGCCAATGATTGTTATCTCAAGGTCGGGATATCCGAAGAAGCACTTGGGCACTACTATGAAGAAAAAGTAGGCCAGCATAACCGGCAGGATACGAAAGCGTTCCTCTGGTGGGCCGGTAACGCCAAACAGTTGAAGCAGCTTGATGGAGATATGAGGCATCCCAGCCGGTTGCTCCTGTCGGAGGAAATTCATCTGGAGTAATAGTGGTGGACGCTAGTAGTCGATGTCAGTGTTGCGAGGCTGAAATCTTTTCTTACAATGAGGTGTCAACTGGTTGGCACATTTCTATATAATACTCTTATAATTGGATTCGTGTGAATAAAAAGTTCAATGTGTGGCTTTAATTGAGGAGCATAGGTTGAATGTAATAATGTATGACCACAAACACACTGCAGCATTGAACAGGAATGAAGGCTCGAGCATTTTACAGTAAACTTTGTGATCGATCTCCTGTGAGTGTTGTGCTTTATTTCTTGTTGTCGATTTTGCTGCAGCGTGTCAATAGTAAATATTTGATTAGCGCTATTAATATTGTTTCTTCGACACCATACACCACACTAACACTAGTACATGTGATTCAAAATCGATACAATTGCAGAGCGTAAACATACGAAGTTAAATCAGATCCCTCAATATAACAAAGAAAGAGTAGGTAGTTTTCACTATCTGCAAATGAACATTAGAGACAACGTTCAGTGCGTCAGCTTTTAGAAGAGATATCACCACAACTTACAATGCCAAGTTGTACCATGTTCATGTAGCAAAATTTGCCAGCGGTAATGCCAACAGGCCTTTGTGCGCGCGCGATAATTAGCTGAAGATCTTTTTGTACGTACGTGTTTTGTTGCTCCCAGCCGCTTTTGTAAACGATGTGTGCTATACGAGCACTCTGAACAGAATGAAAAGATCAATAGAAAGAGAGAACTTAAGAATCTCCATCATATTGGCATAAAAAAAACTTACCTCGTACGATAGCAGTTCCCCAAGATAACAGTAGGCAAAGGTTTCCGTTGTATCGAACACGAACAGGACAATCAGGCTAATAAAATTTAGATCGAATCCCTGCAATCGAAAACTCAAAATGTGTCAGATTTAAAGGGTTTGTATTAGATGAGATCATCACTTACTGACACGGTGAAGTAAAGGAGCATTGAGCTCCAGATCAATACGCATAGAATCAGCTGGAGCAACAGCACCAGTGACGTGATAGATTCAAGCAGGCTTGCACAGTTAAGTGCATCCTGATGCATCTTCACAACCGTCTTCAACTCCTGGCGGAACGTGTTGTCCTGCGTCACGATCCGTAGCTTTAGTTGTACCAGTTGAAAGTAAAGGATACAATGGATGGTAGTGTCACAGATGGTCACAGTTTTCACCGTGCCGGTGAATGCGCAGAGATAGACGGTAGGCGTCATGATCATGCCGAAGAGCAAGTAGTGCGAAGTCGTCGTGCGAGTCTGAAGTCCATAGAAGTTTTCCTCAATTTGCAGTGCAAAGTGCATTGTTGCGTTTTCGTTCCGTACCGTACCGTAGAACGCGTAGAGGGTTGAGAGAAAGGGAGTTAGCACGTAGAAATGGGCTGCAAACATCACTACGATGCAATAGATTCGGGTTATCTTGTGGATGAAGTCGTGCTGGGTCGTCAAATGCTGGACCACCGCGGGAGGTGACTCTTGGAGAACTGTATCAATTATCACTGTATCAATTATATTACTATTTCTTTTTGCTATCCATAAACTTACCCGTTAGAGAAAAAGTTCGTACATGTCTAATAAATTCAGCTAGCTTATGTCTGTTCAGAAACAACAGAAACATTCCACAAAACGAGTTGGTTAAGAAAAACAGCTCGGCTATGCCAATGATGGCTATCTCCTGATTGGGGTATCCGTAGAAGCACTTGGGCACTACTATGCAGAAAACGTAGGTCATCATAACCGGCAGAATGCGAAAGCGTTCCTCTGGACGGCCAGTAACGCCAAACACTCGGAGCAGCTTGATGGAGATATGAGGCATGCCAGCCGGTTGCTCCTGTCGGAGGAAGTTCATCCGGAACAATAGTGATGGACGCTTGGAAACGATGATTTTTCAATAAAAAATGACGGTGTTATGAGCCTAAAACCTGCGCTAATAATGAGCTGTTACTAGCAAGATACTTTCTCTGTAAGTATTGTACTGATTGAATGCGAAGCTTGAATTTATCCAATGTAAAAATATGAATGTAATAATTTATGGCCTCGAGCATACTACAGTGGTGAAAAAGAATCGAGTACGTGGAATTTATATCTAACCATGTGCGTGTAATTGCTAGTGAACGTTATCTTTTGATTCTTGTCGCTGTATTTGCTACTGTGTGTCAGTATTAATTATTAACACTAGAACTAGTAATTAACAAGGCATCGGGTATATCAATATCTTACTTAGCTTTTCTAATTTATGGTTGCTTTGCATTAAATATTAATATTGCTTTTAAAATTGATCCCTCAAGACAACGAAAAATGAATACGTTGTCTTGACGACCTGTAATAGGGAAACGTTAAACAAATGGATTTTGTGTCATAATTAATCGATTTTCTGCCATATTTTCGCAGACGATTGCGACACTTACCTCACCAAACTGTTCCATATTCATAAAACAAAACTTGCCAGCAGTAATACCAACAGACCGTTGAGCACGTAGCATTATGAGCTGCAGGTCTTTGCGTAAAGCTGGAGGCATACCTTCCCATCTGCAGTCGTACACAACACTGGCGACACGAGCACTCTGAAAGGAAATAATGAATTAATGTCGAAGCCTGTTTGCCGATTGGATCAACCGCTAAATCACCTCGTCAGAAAGTTGATTACCCAAGTAGCAATATCCAAACGTTTCGGTTGTGTCGAACATGAACAATATAAACAGACTAATAAACTGTGTGTTAAATCCCTGGATGTGAGAGATGAAGTGAGTGGAGATTGAAATATCTGTGAGATAAGTATTAATCTGTTGCATTTTACCGCCACGGTGAAGTACAGCAGCATTGAACTCCACACCATTATACAAAGCACTAGCTGCAGTAGCATGATGGGAGCGGTGATATCATGTAGCAAATCGGCACAGCTGAGCGCACTTTGATGCATTTGAATAGCGGATCTTATATCACTAGCATAATTTTGAGAACGGCCAACCTCTTCTAGTTTAACCTTAACCAGCTGGAAGTAGATGGTGCAGTACTTGATGAGGCTCAGAATCGACACAAGTTTGGCTGTTCCGACGAGAGCACAAAGAAACGAAATTGGCACCATGATGGCACCAAAGATCAGGTAGTGGTCCAGCTTTTCCCGAACATTTAGTCTGTAGAAGCTTTCCTCCATGTGTAGGGTAAACTCCGGGACGGTGTCGTTTTCGTATGTGTTGTAATACTTCCAAAGGGTCGCAACAATTGGGGAGTAGCTGTAGAAGTTAGCCGGTACCAGAAGGGCGGTAAGGTACAGTTTAGTGATTTTGGTGACTTGGGTGTCCATCTTGGTAAGATATTCAGCAACTGGAGACGTTTCGCTAAGAACTTTAAATTCGGCATACTATTAGTAATAAGTCCTAAAACAAAAAATGGTAATCGACTTACCTTTCTTCGCGAAGAATTCTGACTGTCGCACAAGCTCAAAAATCGAATCACTATAGAGCACTAACAATAATACCCCAACGAAACGATTCGTTTGAAAGAACAGCTCAGCCAAACCGATGATAGATGTCTCAAAGTTGGGATATCCAAACGCAATCTTCGGTATAGCTATTGTAAGTAAAAATAGCACAAACATCGGCACGTATCGATATCTTTCGCTTTGCGTCTGTGAAACTCCAACCAGTCTTAGGAGCTTCAGTGCAATGTGCGGCACACCGGGCGGTTTTTCGATTAAGAAGAACCTCATCGCTGGTCCACTGATTGGTATATGATGTAGTAGGTCGTTGTTGTGACCACCAATGGGCTATATATCGTCGCAGTGACGTTTATTTGAAACTGGTCATTAAGTTAAACTACATGTGCATATTAACGTTCGATCGCATTCAAACGCTACAATCGTATTTGTTATACAGCAAAAAGCATATTTAAATATTGGCTGATAAGCAATCAAAAGTATTGATTACGAAAATCTACTTGTTAGCTATGTGCTTGGTTGGTAATATGCCCAACGGTGGTTTCTCATTCGTGCCGCGGTGCTGTGTGTTCGATCTATCCAACTGAAAGCTCTAGTGAATAATTAATTGCTGTCTAGAAAATGTCCTTCAGCAGAAGATAGAAAGAGTAGGCGGTTTTCAGGCTCTGCAACGTCAGAAGACAGTAATTATTGCAGTGGATTGTAACTAGAATATTAAATTTAGCACCGTACTTGTCCGTATCTGTTGTAATCGATGTAGTAAAACTTGGCCGCAGTTATACCGATTCGCTGTTGGCTTTGCTGTATTATTGGTACAACCATCTTCTGTAGCTTGACCGGTTGATCGTACCAATTGGTGGAATACATAGCCGTACTAATTTCAAGACCCTGTTCAATTTTGCAATAATGATTAAGTTTGTAATAGACAGCAAAATTGCTTACCTTCAACGTCAGCTCGTTCCCCAACAAGCAAAAGATGAACGTTTCCGTTGATAAGGCGATAAGCATGGCTCCCACGGCAATACCTTCAGCAGTTATTCCCTAGACAAAGAAAAACGAAACTGTTACAATGCGTCCAATATGAGAATTGTTACGGTGTGTCACTTTTATCAAACTGTACTTCACTCACACTTATCATAACATAATACAGCATAAAGCACCATATAAACACGCAGCCAGTAAATTGGGCCAACAGGATTTCCATCAGAATGTTCTGCAGCTGGCGGGAACACTTGATCACCAGCTGGTGAAGTTCGATAATTTCACTCAGCTCTGCAGTATACTGGTCAACGGGTCCGATCTGGCACAGACGCTCGATCTTGAGGACAATGATTCCCAGCACGGTCGAACAGAAGCGAATCAAACCGAAAAGCGTACCGGCCTTGGCGGTGAACATTACCAACAGGATGTAGAGGGCAAAGAACATCAGAGCTTGATGTACAAAACAGTGGCCAAGGTTGTAGTGCGAGTCTATCAAGTAGAGACGATTTTCAAATACGAGCGGAAATGCTGTGGAGCGTTCCGAATCTTTCGTGTAGTAGGTATAGAACATTCCTGCAATCGTGCTGCTGGTCATGGCAAAGACGATCCCATTTGTAAAAATGAAGTAATACTTGGTAAACTTATGTATTGCCGTGTTGAGTCTAATCAGGATCTGTTCGTAGTCTTCATTGAGGATAACTGAAAGGAATGAATAGTTAGCAAATAGAACTAACACCATAGAAATGTTTGTTTAGGAAGTAAAGTACGGATTAGTACCTACCGATTTCGGTAAAACGCTTTAGATTTTTAAGCAAGCCTTCCAAGTTGTCCATCTTTAGGGGCAACATAATGAAGGTGATGGTAGTGTTGAACGAAAACATACCCTCGGCGATGCTTCGGAAGCATTGAGGAATGGTTTCGTATCCTAGGCAGAGTTTAGGTATGAACAACGCAATGGAAAGGTAGGCGTAGATGGCGTAAAGACGGAACCGTTCGGACGGGTTCTTGTTCACTCCGAGCAGTGCCAGCAACATCAGAGGCAGTGGCAGAACCTTTAAAGGGTCGTCCAGTGGTTCGAACACAACCATCGTGTTTGGAGTCTAAAGAACTGATGTTGTCTTTAGGTTACGGACAGTGTAAGAATGTTTACGTCGTTTGTTTTTTTGCGACCGAATTTAGTAACCTGGCTGATAGTTACAAGCCGGTTGTGAGTTGTGTGACAAGCTAATGTCCAGTTGCACAGTTTGTTTGAGTGATATGCGGGCGACAAGTGACTATTACATACAATGTATGAAACATTGTGGATGTGTATTAGAATACATCCTGATATCTTGTCCTAAAGATAGAATGAGTATGACTTTTTAACAATCCCACTAAACTGTGCAATTTGAGCTGAACTACAAAGTTGTAACTTTGCGTAATTGGTGATTTTTTTTATTTTGTCTTCTATTCTCAAGATGACCATATCGATTAGCTGATGAAGATCGCCTCGCCTAGTGTACAATGGCCACACACACTCTTGAAAAAACTTCATGGCTGCAGTGTAACTTCCCCAATAAACTGGAAGAATGTTGAGAATTCAAGTGTTCCAATAGCACAAAGTTTCCATTTAATTACAGTTAGCTGCAGCATGGTAACTGTCTGTTAACAACGAAAAATGAATACGTCTTCTTGACGACTTGCAGGATAGCAATAGCAATCATTCAACTTATGGAAGTCATGGTCTGGTTCTTAGAAAGGTTTCAAAGCTTTTCAGAAGATATATAGCAAAAAAGAGGATTATGACATTTACCAACAAGCTTTTTTTTAGGAGGCAGTATACCGGTTGGTCGAACACATAGGATCGCAAGGTGCAGGTCTTTACGTACAGCTATAGGTAATCTTGTCTGTCTGAATGTGTGCAAGACAAACGCGACACGAGCAATATGGAATTGAGGTAAATATGTTATGTACTTGTGAGAGTTGAGTTGTAAGAGCAGCTGTAGAAATTGATTGGCAATAGATGAACGGTATGGTATAGCCTGCCTTAGATGGTGGGCGTTCATCTTGCTTGAATATTGAGCAACTGGAAATGGTTCGCTAGGAACTTTAAATACAATAGGTAGTAAAAAAATTATATTTATCAACAAGGAAAATAGACTCACTGTTTTTGTGAAGCTTATTAGACGAAATATTGATTCGTTTGAAACATCAGCTGAACTCATGACCGATGTTTTAAAGTTGGGATATCCAAGCACATTCTTCGGTACGGCGATTGACAGTAAGAAGAGCACAAATATGAGTACGTATCTCGCGTTTCAATCAGTCCTAGGAGCTTCAACGAATGGTGTGACACATCGTATGACTTTTCGATTAGGAAGAACCTCATCGTTTGTCCGTTGATTGGTATATGATGCAGGATATCGTTGTTATGATTCCCAATGCCATTGAACTAAACTACATGTGCATATTAACGTTCGATCGCATTCAAACGCTACAATCGTATTTGTTATATAGCAAAAAGCATATTCAAATATTGGCTGATGAGTAATCAAAAATATTGATTACGAAAATCTACTTGTGAGCTATGTGCTTGGTTGGTAATATGCCCAACGGTGGTTTCTCATTCGTGCCGCGGTGCTGTGTGTTCGATCTATCCAACTGAAAGCTCTAGTGAATAATGAATTGCTGTCTAGAAAATGTCCTTCAGCAGAAGATAGAAAGAGTAGGCGGTTTTCAGGCTCTGCAACGTCAGAAGACAGTAATTATTGCAGTGGATTGTAACTAGAATATTAAATTTAGCACCGTACTTGTCCGTATCTGTTGTAATCGATGTAGTAAAACTTGGCCGCAGTTATACCGATTCGCTGTTGGCTTTGCTGTATTATTGGTACAACCATCTTCTGTAGCTTGACCGGTTGATCGTACCAATTGGTGGAATACATAGCCGTACTAATTTCAAGACCCTGTTCAATTTTGCAATAATGATTAAGTTTGTAATAGACAGCAAAATTGCTTACCTTCAACGTCAGCTCGTTCCCCAACAAGCAAAAGATGAACGTTTCCGTTGATAAGGCGATAAGCATGGCTCCCACGGCAATACCTTCAGCAGTTATTCCCTAGACAAAGAAAAACGAAACTATTACAATGCGTCCAATATGAGAATTGTTACGGTGTGTCACTTTTATCAAACTGTACTTCACTCACACTTATCATAACATAATACAGCATAAAGCACCATATAAACACGCAGCCAGTAAATTGGGCCAACAGGATTTCCATCAGAATGTTCTGCAGCTGGCGGGAACACTTGATCACCAGCTGGTGAAGTTCGATAATTTCACTCAGCTCTGCAGTATACTGGTCAACGGGTCCGATCTGGCACAGACGCTCGATCTTGAGGACAATGATTCCCAGCACGGTCGAACAGAAGCGAATCAAACCGAAAAGCGTACCGGCCTTGGCGGTGAACATTACCAACAGGATGTAGAGGGCAAAGAACATCAGAGCCTGATGTACAAAACAGTGGCCTAGGTTGTAATGCGAATCCAGCACGTAGAAACGGTTTTCCATTACGAGCGGAAATGCTGCGGAATATTTCGAATCTTTCGTGTAGTAGGTATAGAGCATTCCTGCTATCGTGCTGCCGGTAATGGAAAACACGACCCCATTTGTGAAGATGAAGTAAAACTTGGTGAACTTATGTATTGTCGTGTTGAGGCTGATTAGAATTTGTTTGTAGTCTTCTTCGACTGTAACTGAAATGAGTGAAGAGTTGGTAGTTGTAATGAGCGATGCTACGATGATAATCCATATTGCTTACCTATTTGGGTAAAACGCTGTAGATTTTGAAGCAAGCCTTCGAAGTTGTCCATCTTTAGGGGCAACATAATGAAGGTGACGGTAGTGTTAAACGAAAACATACCCTCGGCGATGCTTCGGAAGCATTGAGGAATGGTTTCGTATCCCAGGCAGAGTTTCGGTATGAACATCGCCACCCACAAGTAAATGTATATGGCGTACAGACGGAACCGTTCGGACGGGTTCTTGTTCACTCCGAGCAGTGCCAGAAGTTTAAGAGGCAGTGGCAGAACCTTCAAAGGGTCGTCCAGTGGTTCAAACACAACCATCGTGTTTGGAGTCTAAAGCACTGATGGTGTGTCCTGGTTGGTTTCACAGTATAAGAATGTTTGCTGCGTTTCTTTTCGGTGTTACTATTTATAATATCAACCCTGTTTTGAGTTGTGTGACAAGCTAATGTGCAGTTGTACGGTTGGTTTGAATGATATGCGGTTGACAAGTGATGATTACGGCATATGTATTGGGACTCGTTTTGGAGTTTTAGAAGACATCCTTTAGGACAAGATAGTATGAGTATGATTTTTTAACAATCTCACTAAACTGCGCAATGTTGACGGGGAAAAGCTTCCCAGCTGTCAGCTCGATACGCGTCTGGGAGCGATGAATCATGAAGTAAATTTGTTTCTGTATTGGTATGGATTGATCGTACCAGGCAAGTTGCTGTAATTCATCGAGCACTTCCTCTGCCTGTGGAGGTAGTGGCACAGTTAGTGAAGTTACAAGAATTCATAATTTATAGTTAGGTCCCCCAGGATGAGGGCTTACGTTTGAGGTGAACTGTGTCCCAAGCTGACAGTAGGAGTACGTTTCGCAAGTTAGTACCAGAAGCAGTAAACATACATTCATCACTTTGGAGGTGAATCCCTGCCAACAAAAAACTTTCCGTGAATGTCCTCTTTCGTTAACTATGCTTCACATACAAACACACAGACACATTACCAGCAGAAGTATGTAGAACAGCATGAGGCACCAAATGGCGGTGCAGAATGTGATCTGTATGAGCAGTGCGGGATTAAGCGCATTCTGCAGCTGTGCTGCACATTTCAGGGTGGAACGGTGTGAATGAATGATGGCTTTGAGCTTGGCCTGCGATGCGCCTGGCGGTAGGTTCCGAATTTGCTGGGCGGTAGCTTGAAACAGCATCGATGCCGTACGAATGAGTGAAAAATCCATGACGTCCTTAGTGCACAGTGCCAGCGATCCTATTACGCTTAGTCCACTCACAGCACCAAAGTAAAGCGAATAGTGAAGTAGATTGAAGCGAATATCCAGGTAGTAGAAACTGTGTCGAAAATAGAGTGAACGTGGTTTCTTAAATTAAAAAATTCTTTCCAATGGAATAGG
Source organism: Anopheles gambiae (assembly GCF_943734735.2). Classification (NCBI taxonomy): domain Eukaryota; kingdom Metazoa; phylum Arthropoda; class Insecta; order Diptera; family Culicidae; genus Anopheles; species Anopheles gambiae. The sequence goes on along the minus strand of NC_064602.1, from coordinate 31,853,599 downwards.
TTAGCAATTAGCGTTACTGACTTCATCTCAGTGGGCATCACATACTCCTCCTGTTCGCCCGTCTGGTTGCGACGGTTTCGCACCACAACGGCACTCGTTGCCATGAAGGGCATTATAATGTACGATATGCAGACGGCAAGAAAACACTTGCTGTACATAACTGAAGATTTGTTGATTGTGTCCCTCGTGCTCAAGATGAACGCACGCACATCATCCGGGTAGGGGTTTTCGACACACTCCTGCAACGTATCGATTAGCCGATAAAGATCGCTTCGCCTAGCGTACAGTGCAATCAGTTGCAAGAATATATACGTCGAGTACACAATTTCGGCACCAACGCGCACCAGCGCAATAGGCTCGTCGAGCTTAATTAGGAACCGTGGGATCTGACCGAAGACGAAGAAAAAAACACACATAAGCCAGAACCTGCGGTTCACACGGCCACTGCAAGGCAAACCACAAAGCTTTAACAATCGGCAACCTATCGGCAGCATCTCGCGAGTATCGTCGATTTGGAAGAACTTCATGGCTGCAGCGCAACTTAGACAATGAACGGGTTGGAGGCTACCTGCTAGTAGCTTCAACCTGCGCTTGTTTGGCGTTAGGTGTTTAAAGCGTGTAAATATTTCATGCTCTGGTTTTTTTATTGGTTTACTTAGAAGCTATCAATATTCTCGTTAGCAGCAAAAAGGTGTTGAAAAAAGAAAGGAACAATATTTGTCCAACAACTGGTGCATAATTCATGATAGTTTATTGTGCCTGGACCTCGTCCTTTACAAATGGTGGATGTCCATTCTGGGAACAAATCTATCGATTGACAATTGCGAGCAAGCAGGCATCGTTTTAAATTGTTTTAAAATACATTTTTTAGCACCAAGAAAAAGGAGTAAGACTTTTGCACGATGTCACCAAACTGCACGACGTTTGCGCTGAACAGCTTGCCTGCCCTCAGAATGAGTGGTGTTTGCGAGCGTCGTATCATTAGTAGTATTTGTCGCTGGATGGGGACTGGTTGGTCGTACCAGGAGAGCTGCTGCAAGGCCATTAGCAGATCTTCACCCTGTGCATGATTGTATGATTAGAAATTCTTTTTGATTTGCTTTCCCAATAGCTCCTTACCTGTGTAGTTAACTGCGAGCCGAGCATACAGTAGGCGTAGGTTTCGATCGATACAATTACCAGTAGTAACACCACACTCAGAACACGCGAATCCAATCCCTAAGCGTTGAACACAAATTATATCATTAGTATCACGTCAAATGGGAAGGTTTAGGCGTGTGTGTTTTTAGGTGCGAACCATTAGCAAAATGTAGAACAGCATCAGACACCAGATGGCGCTGCACGAGGCAAACTGAAACAGAACGGATAGGTTTAGTGCCTGCTGGAGCTGCGTCGCGCAAGACAGCGCGTTGCGATGCGATTTGATGACACGGTTCAACCGCTCCTGGATGATCTGCTCGTGCAGGTCACGAATCTGCATCGTTACAATGCCAAACACCAGTGTCACCGTTTTGATGGCTGCAATGTCGATAACGTCCTTGGTGCAGAGCGATAGCGAAGATATTGCCGACAGCACAAATATCAAACCGGCGTAGATCGAGTAGTGCAGCGGATTGTAACGGATGTCCAGGTCGTATAAGCTGTGTAAGATCAAGCGAAAAAAAAGGCATGAGGAACATTACCATCCATTGTGGAGCTGGGAACACGTACTTCATTTCGGTGGTGATGATAAATTCTTCCTGCACGCCCGTCGCATTGCGCTGGTTGCGAATGTAGACGAAACCCGACGCTAACGGTGACATCGTACAGTACAGCACGTACACGCACATGAAGAACCGCGCGTAGGCTGCGGACGATTGGTTGATTTTGACGTTCGATCGTATGAGGAACGATTCGATTTGCTCCGAGTAGGGTATTTCGATGCATTGCTGCAACATATCCACCAGTCGGTAAAGCTGGCGCCGTCGGCAGTACAGTGCCATTATTTGCAAACACAGATAAACGACAAACACCAGCTCTGCAATGAGGCGCATCAGCGCTACCGTATCGTCGATCTCTACCAAAAGTCGGGGTACGATACTAAACGCCAGATATGCCACACACTGGAGCCAGTAAACGAGCTTGAATCGTTCATCCCGCCCCAATCCGAACAGTTTAAGCAGACGGCACCCGATGGCAACTGCTTCACGAGGGTTGTCTAGCTCTAGTAACTTCATGGTATGCTAGCAGGTGCTGCACCGTGGACAATACACAGATGAATGGTACATGGAAAGAGAGTTTCTATCCTATCCTAGGGTCTTTCGCAGTGAAAAAGACGGGATTGAAATGTAATGATTGTTATTTGTCCAACCGATCAATCGTTAGGCTTGATTATTGATATGCGAACGGGAGTGATTTAAAATTCATTCCAAATGATACACCGAGGAAAGTCTCAGTTGCATGCGGCTCACTGATACCGACGGTAGCCTTTGTTCCTGACAATTATCTTTCACACTAATGCAGTAGTTCCGATAATGTCTAATGCTCTGTGATACTCCTGTTTATTCAACTACTTCATACCGGTAAAACTTGGTATCCTCCTAATTTGCCCCTCTCTTTGCCACAGCAAAACGTGAGTGTCACGAGCGGCAGATATAGTAGAGCACACTGTGTCCAATTTAAACGAGGTCCGGCTGACGACACACACTGCGGGTTAACGCCTTAAATTATGCGTTAGCTTCTCGCAGGCGAGTGATGTTGTCGCGTTCGCTAAATTTATTCCCAAGTGTTGGTGGTGGTGTTGGTGCACGTTGGTCGCTTGACGGCGATCTTCAACTTTTGAGGATGAGGTCATTGCTTCGGACTTGGACAGACGACATACTGCACTGGCTACGGGAGGTGGGGACACAATTCCCTATCAAATGGTCAAGTAGGAAGGGACATTGGTATCTCTCTGTTTGCGCTTGTGTTCGTAAGCGTCGCTTGCCGTATGCGCTGCGGGAGTGCTTATACGTTGGGGCTGGCGGTGAAAAAGGTTATTATTAGCAAAAATTGGATGACCGATGCGGGAGTCGCGGTGTCGCACATCGGTGAGAGCGATGTTGTCATCCCGCCGCCACGCCGTCACGGCATAATTCGCAAAGCAGCGGTCGGTCGGACGGCTATTGATGGGAACTATTTTTGTTCAGGGGGCCTTGGAAGGAGATTTAACCAGTCAGCTGTCACCGTAGCTGATAAGATGTGATATATGTGGGGAAGGGAAAGTTAATTGAGTCATACACGAACACACGCCGTTACCTAACCATTGAAGATGGAGGAAGAAAGTTCTCACCGGATAAGTTTTCTTGGTACAACCAGGTTTTTTTTTATATTTTATTCCTCAACGAATATCTACACTTTCCAACGTGACCAGCATAATCTGTCGAAGAAGCAATTAAGAGTGCGAATTATGTATCGGACCACGAACCGGGGAGTACCGTTATCATGAGGAGTTGCAAAAAAACCGCCACTAGATGTGTCCCCCGGGCAGGCAAGGCAGCACAGTACATCGATCTGATTGACTCCATCCAGTTGTGCCAACGGTGACAGGTTGTGCAGGCTCTGGTTCGTGTTCACTAATTGACGTACACAGACGGCGCTAGCTCGAACGATTAGCCATAAGCCCGAACTTTGATGTTTTGCTACCAAAGTTGCCCAACGCGAAAAACCGGCTTTGGGTGTTTGCAAAGCGAACGAAGGTGATCGGACTAAAAGGAAAAGGGTACAGGGGGAGAGATCATGGCAGAGTCGCTAGTAGTCGAGCACAGAGCTAACTGTTCGTTCCACGGACGGGCAGTCTGAGATACGTTCACTGACTAGTAATAATTGGCCTCGGTTGGTCTCTCGGACGACCCGAAGGTACCCGTTGCCGTCTAAAATAATCATAAAATGAAGGATTGCTCAAATTTGAGCTTGTTTTTTTTCGTGGTTGTTGCTTTTGAAAAATTCTGTTCCACTCGGGGCTCTCCCGCTGTGTCTTAAGTCGTTAAGATCTGCTAATGATGTTGATTGGAGTGCCACCGCCAGCGCGGGTTCCAATGCTAGCGAACTTTAATATATCCATATCCAGTGCCCAAACCAGCTTTGAAGTCGAATATGAACCCAGCGATTAGGCCTGGGAATTGAGCAAGATCCTGAAGTCAAAGACAATGATGGTAAAGATCAATACATTTTAACTCAGAAGCATAATTCTACGTGTGGATGCAATTACGACAGATCATTTGACATTTGGAGCTTACGAAATTTTCAAAATCACAATTGTCAGATGACCTAATCCAGCAATGGATATTGTACCTTTAATCCAATAATGGATATTGTAACCTCCAAACCACACAGCCACTCTCAATTAATCTGCTCCACGCATGCTGGCAGGGGAAGATTACCAACTTCCTAACTAACTATGTCTGCCATTTTTTTTTTCACTGGCACGCTCTCTCGCACGCTTATTAATCTTTATCGTCCGGTTTTAGTACACAGTCTTCAACCTGCGAACTCCACACCGGCAGGTTGACCCACTTTTCGAATTGTTGTTGTAAAAGAAGCAATAGGTAAACCACGCCCCAACACCACCACCACGGTGGCGAGTCCCGTTCTCAGCAATCTGTCGAAGTCATCCGGTGGCCGGAACGGAAGACGGAACGCTGGGTGGGATTTTCTCTAGCAAATTCGCACATCATTTTCCCGACAGCACACAATCTCACCATTAGATGGTGTGTGTGTGTGTGTGTGTGCGTTTACGTCTGTCATGTGCCTACAATCCGTTGCCGAACCGAACGCCGTCTTTAAGCGCACGTCTCGTTAGGCGAGCGTAAATTGAGACCGTCTCAACTAATGCCATGTCTTGTGGAGGAAATGGGGGAATGGGGAAAACGAGAAGGAAACGCATTCGATTTCCGGTTTCCCTGGGGGAGTGTGAGAGCTGTCCAGTTTTTCTTTGCTACCTCCCCGCACCGTCTGACAAGAGGAAAGTACGAGTGTCGTTGGGTAAATTATGATAGCAGTGAAGTCTTCTTGCCATTGCAGAAGAGGTGTTCCATGTGTAGGAGTGATTGCCGGGTAGAGTTATCAGCATGTCAGATTAGGAATAACCGTGCACACCGCCAACGATAACTCTCACCTCTGCCAATCTTCATCAGGCACGCTAATAGGACACGATAAACGATGTGGCAAATGGTTTGGTTGGTAGGCTCCCCGTTCCCACTGTGACAGCCGCGTGCTGTGTTTGTTTTGCGTTTTTTGCATAAACTGATGGCACACCCAGCAGGGGGTGCCGCCAGTTAGTCAGTCAGTCATAAATTAATCGAATCCACTCACACTTATTTCCTTCCATTTCTGGCTCGTCTCATGCTCGGGCCCATCGGTGTTCGGTGCTTCTCAATGCTCAGCGAATTGAAGGAGTGTTATGTTTGTCCATTTTCTGCCTAATAGATGTCGTTGCTCGCCGTCGTCTTTGCTCGGCAAATTGTGGTTTTCATTCTTTGTTCGATTTCGCGTACGTGACTTCCGTATCTTCAGTCTTTTATGTAAACCTTGCCATCGTTTTGTAACACATTTAGAAAGGAAAAGTCACACCACATCACGCTAGAAAGGATCAATCAAAATGCGAATGCATCATTTGTAAAGCGATGGCGTGTAAATGATTCATTCTACGGATTGGTGATTTTGACCAATTATTGTTCGAAGCGCTTGCCTTGACCGAGACATTAACCCTGCACGTGGTGAATTCTGTTTGCGAATTAAAACTACAAACCGTTTCAAAAGAGGGACAGGACGCGATCGTTCGTTTTTGTGTGAATTTAATTAAAATGATTCTCGGGAGCGATTTCAAAATCGCACCAAAAAGTAGGCCCAAAACCAGACGACAACCTTCAGTGAGGCGCAGGCACAGTTCAACAAGAACTCCTCAAGAACTGCATCGCAACAAGAGCGCTGTGTGTGTGTCGTGTGGGAGAACAAGTTTTGCAATCAGCAGCTGTAGAATGGGTTCTTGAGTCTTCTTCACAACCGCGTTGGAGCGTTCTCGTGGTTTCGAGAATCAAGTTCACGTTCAATCTGTGAGTTGGTGTGAGGATCACGTTTGTCAACTGGTTTGCTGTGTTTGCACGGTTGTCGGGCGCGCGATCCCGTAAATCAATGCATCCGCCCCGCGATCGTGTCTCCGCGACCCGAAGGTTGGCCACGGTCTTCCCGCTCTTCCGGTACACTAACGAGTGCGCAGAGTTTGTGGTCGATGTAAATCAACAACTCTTCGCCGGGCTGGCATTATGTAACATGCACTTTTCTTGGTGCGGTTTTGTGTTGAATGGCTCTTGTAGCTAGAGAGCACCTTTCCAACAGTTCTGACGCGAAGATCCTATTGATTGGGTGCTCCCCAAGGTTCTGTTCGATTGAGGTGGAAGCTGGCGGAAGTAGGCGGACGGTGTAACCTCGAAACGAACGGTCTGGGAAACGATGCTTCTTGGAGTTTAATGAACCTTTTGCCGGCGTTTCACCCATTTAAAGTGGGTGTTTGGTTGGTGGTTGACGCGCGCGCCCTCTTGAGCGTACAGTGACGCTCGGGAGCGAGGATGAAAGACACTCCATACCGCTGGGACAGACCGGGCGGAATGGTTCGGTTTTTGGGGTGATACGAGGGACTTGCGAGACGGAAAAGATCGAAAATAGAACAACCACGATGACACATACACATACAACACCGCAAGAGGTGAAGATCTTTTCCGGTTTTATTGAAGTGTTTGCTATGTTGGTGTGGTGGTTTACTGCTTTTCCGAGGAGAAATTAAACTCTCGGTGACGAAAAATTGGGATACGTTCGATTGGGTGGGTTTTTGGACGGAAGTTCACCCTAAGGTTCGATCGCACGTGGCAGCTCTATTATTGGTAACAGCACTTGTGAGTGATCGTGCTCGTGGTTTATGGCTTTTTACCAAACGTTTAGTGTGTGTTTTGTGGTCGATCGATTCTTGGGAGGAGCCGAAAACGACGTGCTGATCACTTTCGTGAAAAGCACTTGAGGGTACAAATTTATGGGTCGTGTAGCGTGAAGCGTTTGTTGAAGCTGACGATGGAAGAATGTGATATTGAGAGACATTGCAAAGGAGTCGGAGCCCAAGATCGATTGATGAACATGTTGGACGATGTGGTGTATGTCTTCTAACGGTAGTCTTGTGGTCGTTTGGTTTGGATTCAATTACATTTAAAAGCAGAATGCAGATTCAGTAGAGCAACGCTACCCAACCATGGCCGTTTCTAGACGTTTCAGTGTGCTAATGTTTTCTTATTTTTCTTCTCCATTTCAGGTGAGTTTGTCATCATCTGCTGTGATACGGACGACGGTTGTCTTCTCATTTGCACTACACGAGGACCTGGAGAGAGATATCTGTGGGCTATGTGCCGTTCGTTTGACACTGGGGTCGAGAAGGAAGCGACACCAAGCGTCCTTCATATTAAAGCACACCCAATCAAACTGGCAGCGACAAATCGTTGAAGTTAAACACCCGCCTTGTAGTTTTTGAATTAGGGGAGTGGAGACAAAAAAGTAACAGTGCTGCATCGTTAAACGCAATCGATAAATTTGGAGGTCGTACATTCCCGTTTTGAGCGGTTAGTTTTTGATAGCTCTTCCTCGCCCTGGCCCAGCCCCAGTGAAGCGTATCAACAACGGTCCCATTCACCCTCACGATGGGTTGTTTTTATGTAGGCATTTTGTTGCACTGAAGTACCCATTCGTTTTAAGTTTAAGAAACGGGTAAAATCAATTCGAGCCATCGAGTAAAAAATGGTCCTTCGAGCCGGATTTTTTTCTGGAATATTCAGAAAAAGATACAATTTAGGACCATTTTTAGAGTGTTTCACTGAAAATTGTAATAACTATGACAAATAATCAATATTTCTATTCCATGTTGGTGGTACGGGACGTAACATAATTATTTTCCTGGCCAGAGTTCAGGTTCGTGACACACACATTTTCGGGTGCTCGAAACACACCTGTATTCTTCGCCCTTCGCCAACCCGGTGTTTCTCGGGGGTCCGTAAAGTTAGCAGCCGTCGCGTGCAGCCCCGCAGAACGCTTGACAATCAAATTAGATAACTGACACGAAATGATTTAGTTTTAGTTTCCACTCAAACACACACACACACACACCGAGGGCTCTTGCTGTGATGTGTGTAGTGTCGTTTGTTGGACACTATTACAGTGGCGGGACAAATAGAGGCAGAAAAACGGGGAAAAATAATGATAAATGATCTCGCGGCTTCGGTTCCGTTCTGTTGGTGAAGAAGGGGTTCGTTCGAGTGGCAAGTGTCGTTGGCTTGGTTTCCGCGTTCCGTGGCGATGATGAGGACAGCACGAAAAAACAAAACAACGAAAACAAAAACGATGCACACGGAGCAGTGAAAGAAAAAGCATGAAAAACAGTAGTTCAATTCGGGTCGTGGCGCCCTTCGTCCGTGCTGCAACCGTCGCGCGCGCGCGCTGTATGGGCGAAGGTCGGTAATTACAAAACCGTTACATTCACCTTCAAACAACCACCGTGCCAGCTGACCGGTACACTGTCGGCCCTCGGTCTCGGCGTCGTTCGTCACCTGTGTGTGCTGGATGGTTGGAAACAGAACAGGCACCGAAGCACAAGAGAGAAAAGAGTGTGTTTGCGGACGGTGAAATGTATGTCAGCACCCGTGAGTGGGGGAAGTTGATGAAGAGAATTGGAAAATTCAACCAAACCCCCATGATGGAAGCAACGGGGAAAATGGGTCTCCCTTTGGTCAGTGGAACGCGGTAACAACAGAACCGAACGGGAGGGAAAACACACAAAGCCACCCAACCAAGCCTCTATGCAAAAGGGCTCGAGTTTCCCGCTTACCCAGGTGGTGTTGGTGGGCCTTTTTCAATGTCTAATGCGAAGAGACGGCTATTCGATACTTCTATTTGCATCCGGAAGTAGAACGAAAGCGTCCGAGAGCTGTGCAATGAGTGGGAAAAACAAAACCATTTCTTCGCCCTGTTCGTCTGCTGGTGGTAGAATGACATTTCGGAGGCGTCTGGCTAGTGTTGTCGGAAGGGTTCGGTAGAAATTAGTTTCATTAGGTTTTGAGCTGTGTAGATGTACGATACGAGATAGTTCCCCTTGTCATGTAAATGTTTGTGAGCATTTTTGGAGGAAAATTGCTCACTAAAATAGCTTCTCGGTTCAATAACCCCCGTGCGCGATATTTGCGGAAATCGATATTCTTGGTCCTGGCGTGAAATGGCTGTGCGTTTCATCCGGTCACTGACCTGAAACGATACAGAGAAATTATAGTCTGTTCTTTCTTTCCCGAGAGTTCATGGTACAGATGTCTATAATGGTAATCAATAGAATGGTGGTGATGGTGTTAGGGTCGTTAGATTTCTGATGGTTGACACGCGGGACATGTTTCCGGTTGGTGTGTTTGTTGTTGCTGATGTTAGTTGTGATGCGGGTTTCGACGGCGAGGGAAGCCTGTGGGAAAATAGTCAACGGGTGTGGGATAGCATGATATGAAGAATTGTCGGAAGGAGTTCTGTTTTCAGAATAAGTGAGGGGAGGAATCTTGCTGTTGAGTGATTTTTTTTTTGCTAGCGTAGAATCGAAACGACGAACCCACAATAGAATCAGGACTAATGCTTGTGAGGCGGTAATCGTAAACTAGCACGTAGTAGAATTATTATGCAATAGGCACACGCGTTTTTTTTAGCAAGGAAGAACGCATACATTTAACTTCAAGAGACATTGGTTTGCAAACAGAAACACGTTGTTCCGGCACGCTCACAGTAATTCTGAGCTCCAATGTCAGCTTCGTCGGGACTTCTTGCTGCTACCTTTCAACCATTCCCCTTGTGGAGACTTATGCATGTCGAAACGATTGAGGAGACCTTCAGGAACTTCACTGGTTTCGTGCTGGTTCGGTTCCTGCGGGACTGCTTTCCGCCCACTTCCACTTAGACACACACGGTCATGGGAACAGAACGGCCGCGGGTGTATTGTATGCATAATGAAGTGTTGCTGCTCCAGCCATGCTGTATCACTTTTCAGCTTGGGTTCTCCCCGGTATCAACGCAATGGTTTCCTGTTTTGTCGTTGCGGTTTTTCGTCCAACAGCAGTTGTCCGAAAGTACACGCACTTGGAGAAGGACTAAGAGAGGGAGAGTGAAGGCTTCTCGCACGCGCTGGGCTAAAAGACTCTAATGGGAGGGATGTGTGCGGAATAGGAGTATGGGAAGCCGGGAAACGCATGACTTGTGGTGTGTTTACGCATATCCGAACGACTGCTGGGGGATTCATTTTGTACGCTCAAAAAACTAACCCTTAAAACTAAACCCCATGGTACGGTTGGCGCATCGTTCTTTTTTTGTCCATTAAAAGCCAGCAGTTAGGTCCGGGTAGGCGAGCAGAATAGCCCCCAAAACCATTCATACAGTGCATGATTGCTGTGGGCAAATGTTTACCGACCTCGTTCACACATTGTATGCACCCGGTGCATTGAATATACGTTTTCTATTCTGGTGCTAATGGCTATGTACGCTGCAATCCGTTCCAGAGCAGCCTTATTTCTACCGCAGGGAAGGCAGTGTAAGGGGCTTGTCCAGCATCTCTCGTGACGTTTGTAATAGTTCATATTTCACCTGAAAACAGAACCAAAAGGAGCTCCATGACTGAAAGGTTCGAAAATATCCCATTTTCACCCTTACTGACCACTCCCAGAGGATCTTGAATGTAAAGATGATCCATTTGGGTCACGGAAGAAATCGTGCCTAACCGTTGACCGAGTTCAGGAAAATTTGACTAGTAAAGCAAATGAGAGAACAAGTTCAGAGACGCACTTTCGTGACCAAGAGGCGTCTGAAGCTGAGAGATCATTAAGAATAGACACTGTGCGATCCCGCCGGGTCAGCTGTGTTGGTGGGTGGGTGATAATTATGAAGCTTTGCGTTGAAAGATGAACTCTGGGAGCAGCGCACAGTTTTAGACGATACGCATCATTATAGACAGGCGTGGAGGACATTGCGACGCGTTCGGAATGGGTTCGATGGGAAACTCATTGTCCAAGGTTCTCACGAGTTGGAAGAAGAGTATTTGTTTTGATGGTCTTCTGGGTTTCGAAATCTGTTCAAAGCGTTGATTAATATGCATGCAGATAGACCTTTGCTGGCAATGTATGAGTTTCGTTGCGAAGATCATTTCTCTTAGGACTTGGGATCTTAGATTCCTGTTGTAAAGTAATTTAAGACATCTTGTGCAACCAACTGTAAAGGATCGGTCGGACCTAGAAGTGAGCCAACTCTAAAAATCTACTAGAATACGTATAGTAAACGTACAAACCCCCAAAGAGATATGCCACAGAATGTTTGAAACGATCATCTGGGCAGCAACCCAGTTTCAGAAATAATTCTCACGTAACACACTACCCCACACAGAGCAGCAGCCGAATAAGAAGTTTGAATGCTATGAGGTCATTCGGCTGTCTTCTCACCAGCATCTTCTTCGCGCTAGTTTCCGCTTGGATTTGCATGATACAGCCTAACGAAACGATGCTCTTCACCGTCAAAAAGCGGGTTTTTGCCAAGATTCGGCTGTGCGGCACACTTCCGATGTCGTGACATGACTGTTCTGAGTCACCGTAGAGACAGCGCTTGTAAGCCTCTGTATCGTAGCCGGCGATAAAATGACGGCCATTGCAAACAGGGAGGCAGGGATGATCAACTAGAAATAGAATGGAAGAATTTCTATTCGCAAAAGTATTCTATGTATGATTCTGCGAAAAACAAATGTCATCAGACATAGTAATTTCTGTTTAGTTTAAGGAGACTTTAAAATATTACGATGGTCTTACAGTTGCTAAACCCTGCGCTCGAGCAGCGTCATGCGAGTGATTTCTTGGCGTGCCGCAAAGTATTTTTTGCGAGTTGCGTTCCGTCTTAACCCAAATGACGCGATCTAGCCGGCGCAACCTAAAGTATGCGGCATTTCTTTTGAGAATGTCCTACCTACCTCGATAGATTGCTCTCTGCCGGTGGTTTTGAGACGTGGTTTGATGAGAGTATCACTCGCACTCACGGCGCATTTTTGCAATGTTGAGGATTTTTGCTGAGAGATTAGAAGAAGACTGTTTTCTGTATGTGGACTCTTTCTAATTTTACATCGTGTTTGTGCGCCACTGTCTTTGGTATTTGATAATACAAACTAGTACATTACTTTGTGTCTTTTCCTTCCAAACAAAAAAGGGGTCATTACTATTGGCGGCTAGACTTTCCTTTTCCGGCTGAATGTGTTTTTTTTTTGCAAAATCCGTTCCATATTACTTTCTGTGGCCAGCCCTTTGCTGCCACAGCATGCCACGGTGCAAGGGTGAGCAATTTATAAATTACTCTTGAATTTAAATTATTTTCCGCACCGAGTTTTTGCTCGGATGTTGCTGCTTGGCGGCAAACGAGGCGGAAACGCGAAGCGAGCAAACGATCCACTGGCTTGGCTGGTGACACGTTTTTCATTCGCCAGCGTGGAAATGGGCTCCCGATACCTTGGGAAATTGTGAGGTGTGTGTGTGCGTGTTGTGGCACCGCAATGGAACCAGTTGTTAGCTGCTTCACCGGAATCGATCAAACCCATCGCGGCGCGGTGGTGTGGTTGCATCGGTTTTGATCGATTAAATCGACGGCACACGGAAAAAGTGGAACGCGCACTGGATTTGTCGGTATGTGATGGTGGTTTGCGTGCGTGTGTAGGAAAAGCCTCCAAAATGCCGGAGACGGTCGTTTCCGTTTCTGGTTTGAGGAGTTTAGAGCTGGGCTTAGGAAGAAAAGGCAGATACAAAACTATTAGGCAGAGGTTGCGTATACTGCACGTGCACTGGAATGAAAACGGGAGGGATGAACCAGAGATGGGGAGCGGTCGCAATTGTTGGAGAAAGTTAAGAATTGTGATTGGAATCATTACGTGCCTGCGCCACACCACAGCGACGGCGACGGAGAGAAATGTGATGGCGATAGTAATTGGCGCGGTTTTGTTTTCCGTTGCGAATTCCTTGCCTCGTCCACATCTCGCTCCCACAGGATCGGGTACATCAGGGGCACGTTTTTCCTGATTGCAGCCCCCCCCCCTCCCTTTGTAAAGGCATTCTCAGGCGGGGTGGATGGAAAAGTGTAATCTGGATCGCTGGATTCGTGTACTGGTTGCGGGGTCCATTCGATGTTCGGATTAGACAAGCATAAGAAATGGTGTTTCAAGTCTAGGCCGGAAGATGGATTCTTTTCTTCGGCGCATCACGGATGATTTGAAAGCGTCTTTTTGCGTCAGTGAGAGCGGTTGACTTTTAGCGAATGGATTGGATAGAAAGATAAGACTGCAATCAGATTATTATTTCTTGAATTGAAACCAGAATGAATTCAAGTGGTGTGTGTGGTCTTTCAAAACAAATCTTCATCTTGGAGTTCTCTAGTCAAGTTCCTGTTGCATTGGATTGTTGCAGGACTTAAAGAATAGATTTATCTGAGTTTCTTGCTCTCAGATGAAAGTCATGTTATTGAAGATGTGCTGAAACGAAATAAGATGTGCTGAAACGAAGAAGACGATCTGAGATTAATTTCTAGGCAAAGAAGAAGCTGGTTGGTCCTTCGAACCGGAATGTTCAGAGAAAGCGTTCGATGACTATTTGTGGAGTAAAATTGTACTCCGAGATCATCGCGATGGTGGTTGTATCGTGTTGGCCTAATCTTCATCGCATTGCAAAGCGAAACCGCTACATCCATAGACGTTGGAGGAACTTGCTTTGCAGAAATGGGCAAAGGGTTTTAATTAAAGATAAAGACTGACATTAGAATTGCAGAGAAGCCTCTCGATCGCGTTTGCATAGATCGATGATCTTCTTGTGCTGGTTGGTGCACTTCGTCTCGTGTACTTCGATCACCTGAACGGCATCGGTTTTGTGTATTCCTAGGGATCTTTTGCTGTTTGCAAGGTACATCTAGGCCAGGATTGGTCATGCTGATAATGAAGACACACACACACTCTTGATCCTCGATGATCTGTAATTACACTGCGCGTGGCATGTCTTTATTGCCCAGTGAAGAGACTAATCATAGTAACTGATTACGCGGTCGGGGATTGGATTAAAATTTAAATTACTTCACCTATAATTTCCATGGAAAAGAAAAACAAGATCAAATCCCCATTGGGGAATGGTTTAGTTCCCTTCAAGAGAACGCCTAAAGGATGCTTTTCGCATTAGATCGTGCCCTCGAGAGGGGGTAGGTGTATAGCGCTGGAGCGTACCTAATCGGCCACTTCCATGGCTTTGAGTCAATAATAATGATCACAAAAAGGGTACCTCCAGCCTCAGACATGCGGGCGAGTCCCAACTTGCTACTCATTTCGATGGGGGGAAAAATACCATTTGCTCTCAATTTCCCGAAGCGCACTCCTCCAAGGTCTTCCCAGCCATCAGCCAGCCTCCAGGGTGGATGCGTTGGGTTCGGGATAGAAAAGTGTGTAGCGCCCCGGGAATTAGATCAAGCAGCAGCAGCACCAGCATCCCCCTGGAGCAAGGAAAGATGATGTGCTTGTGCTGAAAGCTGCGTTGATGCGCCCGCTCTCCGGCGATGAATTGGAAGCGAGATGAGAAAAAAGCTGTACCTGCGAAGCACAGAGGGCTCTTCGGAACGAGTCGAGCGGAACGCTCCAATGCAGAATAATTGGATCTTTTGCTGGAATCGATCGGATATTGTGGGGGTGAGCTTTGTTGGATTAGTTGCCTCGTTTAAAAGCAGGTTGAACGGAACGATTTTATAATTCATCGATCATCATCCATCCCCCTGGTGTGTACAGTGGTTGTGGCGTGCTGAACCCGTTACCCAGCAATCGAGGTGTTTCCCCTCCCGTTGATGGTGGGATGGTACTTTCAAATCTTGTTAAACTGAACTGACCAAGGTGAAGGTGAAAAGTGGCTTATGAAGGAATAAAAAGAAAATTGGGAGCATGAACTTAGCGACCGATCGTGGCCAAACGGTGTGTATTAAACGTTTATGAGGGTTAATACCGGTGCATACACGCTAGCGCGCACACACACAATTGGTTTCATATTTGATCGTTTACCAGATGCTTGAAATGTTCTACTTCAGGTCCTCTGTTTAGTAAGTGTTTGTGATGCTTGTACCACACGCGTCAGGCTTTCACTCACGATGTGTGTGGCATTATGTTGTTTTCTTCAATTTTGTTTGAGTGCATTCGTTGTTGACGCTGTTTGGGCGAGATCCTCTCGATAAAGAGAAGCAAACATTAAGTGCAACGAGGGAGCAGCACTTAGCCAGCGGTTTTGCTCGGTCAAGATCAAAGAGACGCCAACCGCGGCCATTGTTCCTTCTTGAAAAAGAAGCGAGGATCGGCAAATATAGTCAACATCATATGATCAACGGCGTCGATGGTTGTGGGTGTTTTCGTCTGTAACGCTTTCTCCTACGCAATGACATTCGTTTACAGTTGCTAAGCATGTTTACCCAAAGCCAGCATGATGCATCGAGAATTAAGTGTAGAGTGTTTTTTGAAAGACGATGCTAGAACGTTGGATTAGCGCTGATGCGTACTCCAAACCGCCTCAGATGTGATGTTTTATCTGTAAGTGGGCTGCATTTATATCGTTGGATAACACCATTCTTCATCCCTTTCACATATCACCACGACATCAGCCCGTCCCTCAAAGTGCACCGCGAATGTGTGTGACCTAATGCGAAAGCAATATTTTCTATGTACTCTCCAATCCTGATAGAGCGTTTAAATGTGTGTGTTTTTTCTTCCCCTCATTGCCCCGATTGTTTCGTAATCGCGCAATTCTGTTCCACCCCATTCCCGTAGCTGAATGAAGGGAACGCGCGCGCGTGCTTTTGGTGCAAACAGTTCCGCAACGTAATCGCGTAAGACGTGTACGCGCCCGGAGGGCAACTCCCAACTTAGACCAGGGCAAATGCAACGACTGCAAGAATGCACACGCGTGGTAGCGTTCGGCGAAAGCAAACAAGAAGGCTGAAGTCGCCTGAAGGAGGGGTCCTCTATGCAATCCTAAAACCTCGGGAGTTTCAGCCCGGGATAGCCTCGGGAAATAGAATTTGTTTTGTGCGCCCTCTTGTCCATACTCTCGTTGCTCCAAAGACGTCTTGGAGCTGAAGTTGAAGTAAGCAAAAGTACAGCGACTACGGAAATGTAGTCCGATAAGGATCGAAGTAGTTACGAGGCGCGCACGTACCGTTAGGATTTTCGCGGGCAATAGCTCTGCGAGTTTTTGTTGTTGTTGCTGTTGTTTTTTGTCTGCCAAGACGTAACCTCCACTGACCTCGCGGTTGTGTTTTAGTGTGTGCAGCCTGTTTGTTGCACCAATGATTTTCAGAGAAAGAAAACAGTGCAGATTGTTTTGTGTGTGGCATTATTTCCAACAGCCGGAGGACGACGCTGGAGGAACACCGAAGCCAGAGCGTTTGGGGCCCGCGCGCGCGCGCCTTGGGTTGTAATTTTCAACGGAACGGAAAAGCTATTTTCACTATCGTGCCACCTCGATCATTGGTGGGGAACCATCGTTTGAGCGCCCTGCAAAGACACAAAGTCTTAAGCCCAGACATTGGTTGAGGTTGCGGAAGCGCGCACAGTACCAACCTAACGGTGGCGACGGCCGCGACTGTGGACCACTTTTCTTCGCGGTGGTGCCTGTCTGGCTGCAACTCAGCGCAATTGTACATTTCGTCGTCTGCAGCACGGGGCGAAAAAAACGACCTCTTGCGGGGCTCATTATTTGTTTCCGAACCGCAGGAGCGCAGAAGGCGCGTGCCTTTTCAGTGACGCGATCCCCAATGCCTCCCAGCGCACGATGTGAAATGTCGAAGGTAAACCACCACCGACAAGAACCCAATGGAGCGCAGGGTTGTGGCTGGTTGGTGAAGGCTAATTGAGTTGGAAGCAGTATTGCAGCTTGCGCGTGCTTCCAACCCTTATGTGTGAAGTTATCGTTTGCTCCAGGAAACCCAAGGGTTTTAATGAATTGCACCAGAGTTCTGCAGGGCAAAGCGGGCACACCAGTGTAACGAAGCGTGAAGCGAAAGCAATGGGGGTGTAATTTAAAAATTAATTTGTCCTGCCCTTTGGGGTTATCAGAATGGCAAGACTAGAAGCATTGCGGGGAGGTGCGCTCGGAAGACTCTCTAGTGCCTCGTGAGGTCAACAAGCAACTCAAACAAAAGAATGCACTCTCTAGCCTGCCTTGACAATTGCACACTGGATGACTAGTACTTCTTTGGCCCTCCAGCAAAAGGCTAACAGGGGTGAAGATATGAGATAAGAATAAATCACACCCAAAGCCCTGTTTGTTGGACCCTAAACCCAATCGTTTGTAAGCGGGACAGTTTGATAGAGCTCGCAATGCACCGCGGAAGTGAGCTCATCGTAAGTACCTTGGCGAGTAGGTACGGAAAACGTGGCTTAGATCCACGATCGATCACGTGCCTGCTTTGATGGTATCGAGAAGGAATGATTGGTTTGGTGGGAGCCTTCAGCAAGACTTCTGTCCAAGACTAGTACCAACACTAAACGTGACCACGGTACCACCAGTGGACGTAGGAAGTTTCTGAACATCTATAATCTCAGCTAACTGCAACCATGAAAACACTGAAGAGAAAACGGAGGACACTGGCCAGTGCGCGGGGTGGTCGTTGCAATTTGTTCGCGCGTCATCGCTGCACTCTAAACCGTGGGCGGCGATTTAAGGGTCTCGGCAGACCATGGTTGGTGTGTGTGTATGTGCCCTTTAACCGGCGTAGCCACCTCCGCACAGACGGTGACGCGTGCGACGCGAACAACGGAGAGAACATAATTTTATAATTGGTATAGATTTTTATTGCCCCGGCTGGCTGGGTCCTGTCTCTGGGGTGGGGTATCTGGTGGTATATTCCTTCGTCGTTTGAGGTTTGTACCGCAATTCGTCATCAGCGGAGGTTTGTTCCGGAGCCGTGTAGCTATATATCATGACATACTTTAATGGCATTTGCCAGTTAGAGCCGGCTACAAGCAGTGCGGATGGATAGAAGCTGTGCGCAATGGCTTCTGTAGCCCCCGGGGCGTGATGTTTCTTCGCGACAATGCGGTGTTGTTACAACATTTCCGGTTCTTCGTCTGAGGGCGTCATGATATCAAAATGCGGTTTAGGTTCTGTGTGCGTTGGCACTTCAAGAAGGGCAATAAACTAGCGGATGTGAGTTACTCTCGCCACATACAACTGAGGCAGTAGCTGAAGGTGTGTATTAATAGATGCATCCGGTAATGAGATGTACTAAAACTGGGCAATCTCGTTTACTTTCTCCTCATGTGTACTGATGAACAGCAATTCCTGAGACGGAAGTATCAACATGAATAAGAATGCCCGAGTGGTGATGGAACCACTCGAACACAATGGTATCATTCTTAGCGTTGGAGGCGCAACCTAGATCTGCTGAAGATCTAGAGCACGGCGCTCTGTTTATGGGTCGACTTTGTTCCACCAGTTTAGCATATCTGATGGTCAACTGCGGGGTGTCTAGAAGTGGCTCGTACAATCGGTCACGATATACACCACCGTACCTTAGAAATGCTGTAGACTCCAAGGCAGCACCATGGTGGAGAACCATTACCATAGCCGGTTTTTTGGCCAGTTTGGAGCTGTCCGTTTGGAGCATTGGAAGAATAAGCAGCAGATCGGGTTTAATCAAACTTGTAAATGATACTGTGTAAGCTGACCCATGCCAAGGGACTGCCAACCCTGAGCGGTTGTGGCTTTTTCGCATGAATAATGCATGATGATACTGTGGAATTCTTCGGTGGATGAAGTTGTTTACAAAAATTTGCTCGACACCGTTTGGAGTTTGGAGTGTACTCGTCTCGTTTTTGCTGATTTGAGAATGAATCGCTCGCGGGCTTTTAGAGATAAGATGAGAATAAGCGATACAGTTAGGTATTTGTTGAGAAGGGTGGAAGTAAACAAATAGGAGTTACCCATTGTTTCCGAGAACTCCACGATTTGGGGCGCGTAATGAGCAAACGAAAATGATTGCAATTCTTTCTTCCACTAATAATCGTCATCATCATCATCAACGGGATCTGTGGTGATCTTCGCGGTGGTCTTTAACTGATCGTGATTATGCCTAATTCCGAGCTTGTCTGATGAATTTATCTGACGGATGTGATTGCAGTAGTGCGTTGAGGTTTCAACACAAACGCGTCCATTGAGGGGATGTTTTGAATTGTTTTGAAGCTCTGAACTTCTGGCATACCTGGGAACGTTGAAGCTCCTCCCCCCAGGTCGGAAGAAGAGAACAGTTTCATTAATATCACCTCAAGCAACATACATTTCCCCACGCCGGCCCTTTGGTGCGTTCATCCGCTTCGTGTTTTGCTGCCATTTCCTGCCGCCCGGATCATTCGGCGTAGTCACGATGTTCGGCGGCAAACAATCCCCTTGTTCGGATGTCCGGTGAAAAGGCGACTACGCGCATTGAGTAAAACATATGCCTTGTAATATCTTCAACACATCGCAGCTCCCCATCTCCAGCAGGGGGTGTCGAAATAGTAAACACAGAGGCACTCGCACACCGTTCCATGTGTGTTAGGTAGCACCATCAGCGGCAACACCGTTCCGTTGAAGATCGAAACCGAAACCGCCGGGGCCTCACATCGTGAAAACGTGCAACGGAAACATAAACATACGCGCGCTCTCCATGCGCTCGGTGTGAGCCCGTGACGTCGTGTTTTGGTGAAAGAGAGAGATGGGAGTGTGCGCAGGCGTTTGGTTTCATTTCCCTTTTGGGATGCCTCCTTGTATTATTGTTGATGTTTTTTTGGGGGAAGATCCGAAGCCCCGATCCGAAGAAATTGGAGCAATGTAAATTGAAAATAGTACACGATGCTGCTGGATTGATGTGTTTGTTCTGTGGAAGATCGGTCGATGTAGCATATGGAGTAGATTTTCGGTATGGAGTTTTGGAATCTTTTGGTTTGTGGTGAATTTCTTCATTCTTTATGATAAAACCGACATGTATGCTTCCTCGTATTGTAGACATCAAGCGTTTTAGCTCAATGTTTATATATAATTCGAATTTCTGAATCATTTTACTAGCCAAGGTGCGCTCCACATCGGCACAAAACGTGATCGTATCTGGGTGCAGCATGCATTTTCAATTTCCCTCCGAACTTTCAACCATGCTCGGATGGAGGGGAAACCACGCTAATCAAAATGCATGTTTCGGGCATCGTGATCATATGATCAATCTCCGTTCGTTGTAATGAATGTAAGAGGATGTGTTAAGGGGGAGAGTAGCCGCTTACCTCCCAAAACAACAGCTCATGCTCATGTGCTCCTATTCATTTACGATCGTTCGCTGGACTTCCGCGCACTCACGCATCGCACGTTTGCATCTCCGCCCGTGGGGAGCGTGCAAGTGAAATGAAAAGAACAACATTTGTTCAGTATAAATGTATGTGTGTGTGTGTATACACCGGTGCCATAACGTCCACAAAGACGCGGGGAATATATTATGCTACCGGGATGTGTGTGTGTGCAATATGCTTTGATGAACGCATGATGCGTACGGATGGTAATAATCATCAGTTGGTTGCCGCCAGTGCGGGGTTGAGTTTGAGCGGGAGGCACGCAGGAGAACACACGCAACATAACTGATCATTATATTGCTCTGCCATTTCCGCCGCATTGTACCCGGGGCACTACCCCGCATATGTTTCTGGCCATCGCTGGGGTGTTTTTTTTTTTTTTTTATTTTCGGGTGGTGGGATGCTTATGTTTTGAAGGTTCGGTGAAACCAAACAGCAAAAACAAAAATCGTACCGCATCTCGTTCCAGCTCGAAAGAGAAGCATTCATACGGTGCAAGATCCAAGATGAGATAATGAATCGTTTCGGGCGCTTTGTGTGTGTGTGTGTAGGTTTGTTAGATATTACAAAAATATCTCATAAAGAAGCGCGAACTGAGCAGGGTTTATCGTTCGCTCGTTTTGTATGACAAGGGTAAGCTCTGGAGCTGTCGTCGGGCCATTTTTTCTAAAATGAAGCGCGCTTGTAAGTGTCATTTCGAGTTCCATTTGATGCGACAACAGATTGGACCCTAATTTTATGTTTAAATCTGGAATGGCATTTATCTTGATAGAATTTGTCAAAGTTTAGTTATCCTCTCGAAATAACAATCATCATTTAATGTTATCATAATTACAGTGATCAAGCAAAAACGCACGCATCGTCTATTATTCTCGGATGAGTTGTTTTTACCCAAAATACAACATTTATATCCTAAAATATGCGTAACAAATATCTTTTCACTCTACGTCATCCCATCGGTACACTATTTGATTACTGAAGTATAATCGACAAAAGGAGGAAAACACTCTCCCTGCAGCCTGTCAGCTTCAAATCAGCGCGAGGGTTGATGGATGATGCGCGCCTTTATGTGCCTGGAGCCTAACGCTCTAGTTTCAATTGCTACGAAAAAAAACGTGTTGCCCGTGTTGGAGCTGTCATTTCTCGTTTTGGGTCAGTTTTTTCTTTCATGAAAAGGTCATTGATACCAACCATACAACCCTATGCGTTCGCGCTGTAATTCGTGTAATGAAATGCTTGAAATGATGAGCACACCAGCACTCACACAGTTCAACAATCACAACAGCACTGATTGAAGGGGAGGGACGGTGGATGATGCTCTTTCATAACGAGGGTTCGCCTCGTTTGGATATAGAGAACTTCCAGCATTTTTGAGGCTGTTTTTGTTGGTCCATAACAAGGTGTGATTGGGTTTTGGAGGGCTGTTTGGAGCTGCTCGATCGATTCGGATGATCTTTTTTTGTTTCGCTCAGTTCTTTTATGTAACTGACACGCTTTCTAAGGCCATCGGATTGAGTGTTATCATGTAAATATTTTTATTTGTACGTCTTCACCGAATGGTATAATGCTCGCGTAAAGATATGATATATGAACACTATCATCAAGGGTTAGCTCATAACTTTGATCGTTGTTTTCTCAGTATTTATAAATGATATTTCGAGCCGCTTTTTTTTACAACAGCGCGAAGCAGATAGGACATTATGGGTTTGTTTGTTTACATAATAATGAACGATGTTGTGCTATCTCTTGCGCATTGATTAGATGAGCATGATTGACAGATAGTGCTTCCAGCTTCGTGTCCCCCATGCCCTGAATCAGGCGCGTAATAAAACATTTCGAAATGCATGAGCGCACATTTCCTTTGTAAATGATTCATTTCGTATCTGTCTGTCAGAAGTAAAGGGGATGGCCATCGTGATATATATTGGAGTTCCTAGGAGTTCCAGCGCAGCCCAATGGGTTGGTTTTGGCGTGTGAATTATGACGATGAGGGTATATTACACCGCCTGGTGTGTGTTTGTGTACTGCACGATCATGCTTGCGTGCGAGATGCAAAGACAGCGTTTAATTGTAGTGATTAAGCAATTTCTTATAATTACCATATGCGCGCACAGAGGAGAGCGCCAGCATGATGGGAGCCGGTTTTCGAAGCACAGATACTACTAACCTACCAAGCGATTTGTTATGCCGAGAAACCGATGCGGTTAGAAAAGGAGCAGCAGCAGCACCATCAGTGTGGGTTTGAATTGATGAAGTATTGAAAAATTGGCCAAGGGTTAGGGAGAACTAACCCCTCTCCCCGCGAACACATAAAGTGTGGCTGAAAACGAGAACACGCCGCAGGAGTAGTTAAGGCCGTGCCGTTCTACCCTAGAAGGGCTCGTTGATGAGTGATGAGTTGGGATTTTTTCTTTTACTCCACCCTGTCTAAGCTGTTCGCAGTATCTCGCTTTCCTTGGAGATGTAAATACACAGACAAGACATACATACAAAAAATAGACTCTCCTTGGGAGTCTCTTTGTGCGCGGGGCATTTTTTTCGGCAATAACTCATGATCTTATATGTTTTTTCTCATTTTTCTTTCACAGGTAAGTTTCGCAATCGCCGGCGGCAAAGATGAATTTTTCACGCGTAGATTTACAACGGACCTATACCCCACTATACGGTGATGTATTACAGTGCGCGATAGTTATAGAGAGAGAGATAGCGTCGCGAGAGCGTCGGATGTCTTTGCCCCAGCACTTTAACCAACAGCCAGAAGACGGACCCTTTTGACAGGCGTACAGACGGTTGAGTTGGTTAAGTGATTTACGTACGTGTTTGTACGTGAAGCGCAAAAAAAGTAGGCTGAAAAAAATGGCCTGGGGCAATATTTTCGGTACTCCCCACGGATTGTTGCCCCTACGGGATGAATAACGATCGACATGGCGATCGTCGATTTTTATCAGTTGAGGTGTGTGAAAAATTTCTTCACACCGGAAAAAATAAAGCCATTTTTATGTGTCACACTTGATCGAGCTCTTGGAGTTGGTACCGCGGGAGTTGGGAAATGGAAACAAAATCCTTCTCTCACCATAATCAATTTCTCCTTACATAGACTTTTCGCATTCGATATTGGCGATTTTTATTTCCCATGTTTTACTCACTTCATCTTCATGATTTTATTTATTTGTGGGAAAAACCAGTCTGGAGATGGAGTCTCTCAACAATTCAACGTACACAGTGCGAGCTTAGTATCAGCAATCAAGTGACGATTAATCTCCAACTGCTCCTTACTCTATCTCTCGTTCGGCAGCTTCTCTTGATCATCAATCAATCACAGAATGGATGATTGTGTACATGTTTTTGGCAACAGAGATTGAAGTACGTGCCAAAGGCACCTAAGCTAACCTCACTTGGGCGTCTTCCGCTTTTTTAATCGTAATTATTTGATAATCAGGAAGAAATAACACAGAGTGAGAAAGAGATCTTCAAACTAGCTTTCTTGACGAAGGTAGATCTCCCACAAATGATTGAAGTTGGCTGTTGGTTAGAGTTTAGAGTTTAATCTTTATAATTGGCCACCGATGATGAGCTCGCCGTCGCAATGATTCTCATTTGGCTTTTGATTGGATTAACGGTGTTTTACAGGGAGCGCGGTCTCTCCTTCGCACAAACACATCCAATAAAAGAGAGTGCGTGAGTAGCGCAGGACATTGAGCGGAGCGGCTCCATTAATGTCCACCTGGAAGCAGTGGCCACCGTCACTCGTTTAAAACCGTCACTGTAAAAGGTTAAAAACCGCCATCAGGCTACTGTTTCTGTTTGGTGGCCAGCACCGGAATGAATGTAAAACTTTGGACGGTTTTGCTTGTTTCAAATGGGATTTCGCTTTAGGCGCGGAGTAGACTGAGCGATGGAGCCAGAGAGAGCTTTAATGTTTTTTGATTGGGGTCACGAAATGCGTAGACTGATTGGCTGATTGATTGATCGATAATTGCCCGACGACGACGAGAAAGAAAGCAAAGGAGGAGGGGTCCTCAGCAAAGTCAAACAACCGGTAGATCAGGTTTTTGGCTGAAGGCTCGCTCGAAACTTGCCAACCGGGGTAGAAGCCTCTTTCGCAAAGAGTATTTTAATGTCGTAAAATTAGTTTTTATTAGCTACATAAAACAATCATTTAGTTGGCACAACACACTGTAACACAAATTACTGGACTCGAGAACTAAAATGTAATGCGCTGCGAGGTCACCAAACATTTGCTTTCACCACCTTCCGTTCGGGCTGGGAACTGAACGTCCCGTGCCATATCTTTAACGCTAAGGGTTTGATTAGAGGTTTGTAGTTCTTTTTCGCGCACGCCCCAAGGGAGGAGAAAAGAGGCGCTTTCTGCTTCCTTCCCAAGCTCTCCAGTCCACCTCGGGACAGTCGAGTGATTTGGAAAAGGTTGATGTAACCGCCTCCATCGGCCAACGGGTCGATAGCAGCAGCTCAGGCCATATTCGTTTGCTGGAATTTTCTCGTCCGATGCTGTCAGATGTGCGGGGGTCCATCCGTCCATCCGGAACCTTGCGGGTGGAGCGAGGGTAGGAACTGACTGGGCTGTCAGTTTTACGTCAGCAGTTCCTTCCCGAGAGAAATTCCGGAGCATCGTACAGTGCTACAGTGTTGCCAATTTCGCTTCGTTAGAAGTCCATCAAAATCTACCGAGCTTGTGGTGAGTGAGTGAGTGTGTGTGTGTAATTACCCTTCACCCCAAGTTGCTGATAGGGAAGGGCGGGGTGGAGTGTAGTTAAGCAGGAACTGTCCTGCGGGCGCAGTGAATGACGCAGCGTACTTGCCGGAGTCCCTCTTCACTACGATACTCCGGTCACACGCCAGCCCCCCGACAAGTCCGAGACGTTGCGCCTGGTCCGAAAGATCACTTTCCCTTGGAGCGGTCGCTTGTTTCTCAACCCCTCCCGCCTAGCACCACAGGGCCAGGGTACACAAATGGAAACAATTGCAGTGCGCAAATGGCAAACGCGCCACCCTTTTTTGATGATAGACGCGACCGAAGGTCCGGCAGGATGTGGATGGCGAAGGGGATGGGATTTATGGAGGGATTAATTTAAAGGAAAGCTTGCGAAAATCACCACCTCCCCGAGAGGCTTCCTCCAGGTGTCCAGGTATGGGCTGAAAGCAAATGTGATGCTGGATTTGAACCTCGGAGTCGAAGCTTTGGAGAACCCATCAGCAACATCACAGCGCTTAGAAAGGTGTAAACTGATGATCGTAATTATCCCGTGCTCTTCTATTCAGACCTGCCCGCCCTCGAAAAGTGCAGTGCAATGAGTGTGCAGAAATATCCACACAAGAACACCAATTCCCGCACTGATTGTTGGGAAGGGAGAAAAGCCAAACGATTGGAGAGAGAGGTTTACTTTGCTGTGATGCAAGTGATGTTTAGTATGGTGGGGTGCTGTTTTGCGGGTGTGTAACTTTTGCAAAACTCAAACACCCGCGGGCTAACGAGCCCAAGTAATCGGTAATGATTCGTTTTGTCCTTTCCCTGTGGCTCACGGGGGGAGGTGGCGGCGTGGGTGTGTCGTTCGTTAGTTTTGCCACCATCCGCTTTGAAGTGTGAAGTTGAGTGGATTTTAAGCGGCCGCCTAATGATGGTTAGGTGAATGAAATTATTTGTACCATGGGGTCAATGGCTGCGGCGGAGCGAACAGAAAAAAACCCTTTCCCCCAAAACATCGCTGTGATTTGCAAGC
Source organism: Anopheles gambiae (assembly GCF_943734735.2). Classification (NCBI taxonomy): domain Eukaryota; kingdom Metazoa; phylum Arthropoda; class Insecta; order Diptera; family Culicidae; genus Anopheles; species Anopheles gambiae. Next base: position 31,827,433 of record NC_064602.1, on the reverse strand, counting down.
TCCAAAAAGGTTCATTAGTTAAAGTGGGGTTTAAAGCGGGGGCTTTTTTGCATGTAAAATGGAGAATTCATCAAACCATTTTGGTCTTTTTGGCAAGAGTGTGTCATTTGAAGTTCCATAGTGCGTCACGTAATTTGATGGAATTGAAGACTCTGAATCCTCTTGAAGAGTTGTTACTGGCAAGTAAAATACCTCTTGATCTCTTCGTGAAAGTATAGGAAAAATAAAATAAATATTTTGGACAATTCCCTAAACCTAACAAACTTTTTCGAAATAAGATCTATCAAAACACTCCTACTCCAAAACATTCACTCCAAGCATTTGACGTGTTTGAGGACTTACTAGGTCCTCACACAGCCTAAGTGCAGACTTTGTTACGAAAGGATCGCCCGCAGCAAATCACAGTTGCCCATATCCAGTGACACTCCTTAAGGTAGGAAAAGGCCTCTTCACGTGTGCGCCCAGACCCAGTGGCACAACACTCTTGCCATTGCAAAAAACATCATCTGTGTATCATAGACACATCACAAGGGTTAAGTAATTATGCAAATCACGTGCGCCGACAAGCAATGCGCAAAAAAGGGGCGTAAGTAGCCCCGAGCTAGCTACCACAACAATGTAGCGGGTCTTGTACATGCCGGAGAGGAAACATCTCTCACACAACACCGGTACCTCGGAATATGGGGTAAAGTTTGTAGAGCGCGTGGCACGCGACTAAACGACTTTTCAGTTCCGTCCACACACGAGCACAATCGGCTAACGGTTTGGTTTCGTCGATTAATATCGTCGTAGCTCTTCAACCCCTGGAAGTGGATCATTTGCTCCACTCAAGAAGCTATAGGGAGAGATAGATGGCGAGTTGCCGATACATGACGGTGACCATGGTCTGTACCATGACGACATTTCGCCTTTTAATCAGTTGGCGAACCAAAGCAAATCCGTTCAAAGCGGAAGTCATTCGTCGTCGTCGTCGTCGTCGTTGCTGCTTCGGTGCCATTTTCTGCACTAGCGGCAGAAAGTAGCGGCATTTTCCTTTCACGCTATCCCGCTTTTGCACAAACCTCCAGGTTTCCCCTTGTCACCGCGTGTGGATCATTTTGCTAAAGTTATGACTGGCGTTCCATTCCTTCCTCCTACTCCAGGCCGCTGGACCGGATCATTTTAGGCGGGCGGATATGATCTCTACCTCATTCACTCACGGTCGCACGGACTGCTGTGGTTTTAGTGGGGGGAGTGCTGAAATGCAATAAATCGATCAAAAAATGGAAATCCAAAGGCACAGGGAGGGTGGATTGGGGTGTTGGTGAGTTGCGAACAAATCGGCCGATGACAACAAACACCCTCCCCAGAGCACATCAAGCCGATCAGCCAGCAGCAAGGTGGAATGAGATTATGCTGCCTGTTTGGGTGGCTAATTACATGCATACGGTCGGTTGATAGCCTATGGATGTATGTGTGTGAGATGTCAAAGCCAGAGGCTAACGACGATGGATCGATCGCCCGGGCTACTACCGTTGACGGGAGCATGAGTTATGTCGCCCGCGTGATACTGATCGCAGTGCAGCGGTGACGGGCAAGATTACTAGCGAATGGCAAATGATTGGCATAATTAATTGCGACGGCTGTGTGGGCGCCCTGTGTTCAAGCTGGCGGAGGTTTGTTTGGTTGTTGGAGGAGATTTTGCTTTCCCATAAAGGACACCACCTGCATAAGATTATGGCTCGTGATTTACGTGACAGCACAAGAGTAGTGTTGTTCTTCCGTATGATGTAAATAATCTGCATGAGTTGATCTTTATATCTATTGCAAATAGTGAAGTATATACTTCAGTGAGTTATTTCTATATCGAGGTATCTATCTCTACCTTGTTATGGCTTAGCCAAGCAGAGAGAGGGTGTATTGTTAAAAGATGATTTTCCGCTCACAGATCACAGTGTGTTTGCACTAATGTTTTACTATCAATTAACCAAAAAAAAAAGTGAATGTTTACTGGAGCAACCTAATCGCTGATACTTTGTTTCGACTTTGTTTTCGACGGAAATCATGCATATTTATGATACGGTGTTGTTGTAAGCATAGCGGCTTAATCGGTAAGTGGGTCACGCGTGTCGCGTTGGTGTTAAATTACACTCGCCGAACGCGCGATCATAATAATGCATCCGAGCGCTGTAAAGCGCTGCTCGCATGTCGTGCGATGGCCCAAAACATGGACGCACAGGCGCAAAACAATGTAAAACGTGCGCTCTACTACGGACAATGAGCCGCTGCTTTCGAGGCTGTTGAAGCGTGCTAAAATCTCGCCCTCTCCATCGTGTGCTGTGCTGGTGCAGGAGGATGATTATGTTGATCGGTTTTATGATATTGTTTTTCAAGCGAGCGCTGGCGCGGTCACATTCCTTTGATGTGCGTTGCTGCGCGCGGTTGTTTTGGAGCGAAGTTGGGTCGCCTCCACCGCTGTAATGGGACAGCCGTCATTGTTTTCACGGTGGTTTCGATAGCGATCGTTTACAAGTGTTTAGGGGCAAGAGGGTTGTTGTTGGGAGGTTTACGCGTTTGTTTTTCAGCCACGATGTAACGCTTCTTCTCTTTCTTGAGTTTACGAAAGGAGTGCCAAAAGCCGAATTTAATCCACCAGATTTCAAGTGGTTGTCAGCTGAGTTGAGATGGCAAAAACAATCACATGAAATCACAAACCAATCACTTGATTTAGCAAAGTAAACGTGTGTTCTACATCACGGCTGTTGGAATCTGATGTTTTTGTTTAAAATCTTTCCTTTTATACAAATAACTCATTTGCCACTTTCAAGCCCTTTAGTTTCCAACCATTCCCAACCTTACATAATGGACATCATCTCTCTTACATCCCTGTAATGTGCGATCAGCAAAAAAAGATAATAGAAAATGCAAGATATTGATCTTGGATTGAAGCAATGTTTCTCCTTCCGAAATGATCGATCAATCAATCGATCGCTCGTACAACCGCAACATTCGCTAGCACATGTCCCTTTCCTGTGGACGATCGAAATGCATCGAACAAAAGTGTTAAGAAACCCGCTGCATTACCAGAAACTTTCCATTTCGTTCGATTACTTTCCACCACCGCCTGTGGAGATATTAAATAAAATCGATTATGAAATAAAGCTTCACCTGGTGGACCTACAGACATCACTTTCCGTTTTGTTTTTTACACTGAGTGTTCTGCTACGACCTAGCGGCCTCCCCCAAAATGTGACTGAAGATCGATTTCACGTCAAAGTGCCCACCGCCTCACTCGGGTGTCATTTTCCATCCTGCCCCGCTGGGGGGATACTAGAAAAGCCCTTCGCCAAAGAGCCGTCCGAGCTTCGTAAAATTGATCGTTTACAGTCTTCGTCAAGGGTCGAAGCAATTACAGCACTCCGCGCGGGGAGACGAATGCGGCGACTATAAGTTGGTACCTTTCGGTCAAGAAGGTCTTGTGGCCCTCATGTGGTGTGTTTTTATTTTCGACAATATTTTGCTTCACGCTCCGCGCCCGTCTAGCGGCTCTAACGTGCCAGGGATAGCACAAAAAGGTCATGCGGCTCAATTTTCGATTGCTCACTCACACAAACCCCTCTCTGTGGCGTTTGGGGTCAATAAATTGGGTGGCCCAAACAGGGGGGACGGGAAGCAGGGACAAGAAGAAAGCAGCAAAAGGGTTTTAACACTGCGCCCTGGCGTAACAATGTCTCGTTGCATCACGGTCGGGTCTGTTCCCCTGTGTGTGTCCCCTGCGGGAGGATGAAATGTCGATAGTGGTGTGTTTATTTCTTGTCCGTGTCGTCCCCGGGTAAAGCCGGACATTGAGGTAGTGGTGTTTGGGGACCAATTTGGCTTTTAACACTTTCACTCGCGCGCGCGCAGCCCTTTAGGCGTCAAAGTACAACAGCAACACAAAAAATGCAAAATCCCTTTAAGGTCACCGTCTTCTGCGTCCAGCACAACAACGGTGCGAGAGAGAGACATCTTCCACTACGCCGCGCGTGTCCCACAAGAATAGAAAGGTGACCCTTGCGGGTTGACAGTTTTCTATAAATCACTTTCCTCTGGGCGCGCACGGGAAGTCGGCTCCAGTTTTATAAAGTCGTCTTCCTTCCTGCCGCGATTTGGTGGCGAAACCGAAAGGCTTCTCGCCACGAAAAAACAAGGCCCAGGATGCGAGCTTTCTTTTAACGCGCTTTTAAAATGCATCTTCCCCCTATTCGTTACGATGAATGGCGAGTGTGGTGAGTGTGCATGCGTCTTCCCTCTGTTACACCTCTGGTACACCGAATGTTGTCCGAATGATTGATATGCGTTATTTATGCATTTCGGTAGCATTATCTTCATCTCCGGGTCGCGCGATACCGGGGAAATGAAGATCACTGGAAGCACTGGAAGCAACGCAACATTTACATACAGTGAAAGATGGATGTGTCGGCCAGCTTTCTTTTCCAATTTCACCCCCCTTAAAAACGATGGTAACGACGATCGGAACAGTTTCTCTGCTGGCTCCTATGATATGTTTTCGAAGGATGCACCAAAAACAATCTCCCAAGGCATCGTCCAAAACCTTATTACCTCCAATAAATTATCTACCGATCAATTACCTTGCGAACGATTGCGAAAGGGTCGACCAATTTGTGTGCATGCAAGGCGAGCCCTCTTGACCATGGGGTAATCTTTTATTACTGCTGCTAATGTAACGACCCCACACACACACACACCCAGGGTTTGTGTCGGCTAGAAAGTTCCCGCCGCGCGCTCCCGCTAGGAGGCGGTAGAGCGCAAGACGGTTTGCGTTTTTCGATCAGCAAACTGCACTTCCGCCGCCAACGAGAGGAAGCGATCTTGAACCTCCCAAACCAGGATGTTCAATGTCTGTATCTGCCCGGGGAACCTCGCTGAAGGAGCGAAGGGGAATAATAATAAAACCCATGAAAACGAGCAAAGAAAGCTATCGACGATAATATATGAGGCTAAGGCTTTCGGAAAGGGAAAAACATAAAGCTTTCCTCACAGGGGGCGTCCCGGGTCCGTGTACCGGGCTTTGTGGTCTAGCATACACCCACGCGAGAGTGCCGCCCATGATGAGGGTGGTAAGTGCGTCGTACGGTGGCATTTTGGCAAATTGAATTGAAAATCAATTCCACCCACACATTACGCTGGCCCTTTTTTGTACGTTTCGCAATGTTCAGGAGTCTCTCCTTACAATGGAACGGGCGTTCTTGAAGTGGAGGTTGAGAGAAGAAGTAGCATGTTCCGCCGTGTGGAAATGGGCGAGATGAGGCTTTTTGCGTGCGTCACTGTTTGCAGGACTACGGACAACGGAGCGCGATCGGCGAGGAAAATGAAAGTAATGCTCAACGCAAAAAAGGTTAGGTCGCGCAATGTAGCCGCAACAGCACCTGGAGCCTAAAAATAGCCGTTTTCGCAATTGAAGTGTGTGTCCGTCCTGCTCTACCGCAGTGGAACCAGATTCCACGGTTTCTAGACTTATAATTAAGCAATCCAGAAAGCGCCGGCACATTCAACGGGGGAGATGTGGACACGCACAGGAAGGTTTTATTTTTCGACACCCGAATCGCGCACGGCGGACGTAATTATTGGTCAGTCGGGAGGTAAGTCGTCGCCGTTGTCTACACATCGCACGGCGAGGCGCAGAATTCTTGCATGGCAACTTTCGCCAGCGCTTTATTGAAGCGGTGTTGTTGGCTTTTTATTCGCGAACGAGTGAAATTGGCGGCAAAAAGGATTCGGCATGGAGTTTGGAAATGATTCGGAAACGGGGTTGGGAAGAGCTTTCCTGAGACCTCCAGAGAGATGACTCGTCTCTGTAGTACTTTCATCGAACACACAGTGATCATGGTAGTACGATCATTATGAATCTTAAGCCTCTTATTTATCTGTTCGGCCCACGGACAGCTTTCCGTTTTGTTGACGTTCGGGGATGCTTTGATATGCTTGATTATGCTTCTCGGCTTGCAGTCCGCTTCTACTGCTACTCTCCTGGAGTTGGTAAGATGAAAGACCGGCTAACACCGAATGTCGAATGGCGCGGCAAGAGCTTGATGTGTACACCAGAAACCAGAAGTCTTGAGTAATTGGGGAGAAACTGATAACTTTTTCAGCAGATTCCAACATCCAACAAAGGCGCAAGCGCATGCAATTTGCTGCTAATCAGGTTGTATTAATCTTCCGTGATTAAGTGTAAAACGAGACACACAGGAAATGTACTTTTTCACGAAACGTGTCTGTACTCTTTGGTTGATGCTCGTTCCAACTAGCAGGAGCATGTTGGGGCTGCCCTTTTTTTGAAGTGTTGCTGAACTCCTTTACGTTTGGGGCGGAAATTTTACGAATATTCCCCCATCTTTCGCCGCGGTGCGGATCATCATGACCATCCACTTAATGCTGCCGATGCGAGCGGCATGTCTTCAACGCCTCGTCAACCGTGCAACCGTTTTTACTTAAAAAGCGGTACATTCATTTTGCCCTACCCGACAAAGAGGATGTTTTTCGCGATAATGGCGCTTCCAGGCGGTAGCTTTGCTTTCGAAGTTCAGCCCTCATTAAAGTACCGCTAGTGCACGAAACCGGGTGCGTGTGTGTACACGTTTTATGTTCTTCACAAAAGTCGGATATTGGGGATTATAACGAAAAAAATAAAACAAAAACAAGAGCCACTGCCGACCGACTGCGTGTTGTAGTGTTTTGTTGTTACCCTTTGAGACGTGATGAAACTTTTAAACCTCGAATGCCTTTCGGTGTAATTGTACCTATTTGTGCCCAGCGGAGACTGTTTTAATGCATTATTTCCCGCTCGCAAAAAGAGAGGCTTCAAATGACATAATGTGTGGTGTGTGTGTGCTTGTACCTTCGCACCATCACGACTATGGTGGAGCGGGAACACATGGGAAAATGTGTCTGTTTTTATGTTGTTGATGTTCGTGTTTTGTGTGTGTGTGTGAATTTTAATGCTACACGAGTGTGTCATTGACACTCAAAAGCTCAAGAGTATGTGCGCATGAAGGTGTTCATATTGCATCATGCATATTGTTGCGAAGCGTGATTCCATTCTTTCTAAAAGGTTGAAACAATGAGCATGCAAGAAAAAACAGCCATGGAACTGAATTAAATTAACTCGTTCAACCTTTTTTTGTTTTTGCGGTGCATACAATGCACCAGTGCGTGTATTTGAGTGTATCAGTTTCAGTACGATCTATGCCTTTGAACTAGTGATGGGTAAAGTGGGCAAAAATCCAGAGTAGACTCTCAAAATTTTGGTTCGGACTCCAGAAGGTAAGTCCGCTAAGCATTATCCGGAGCCCTTTGTAATCGTCTGGAACCATTCGGAATCGCCCGGAGTTGTCAAGAGTCGGCCGGAGATGCAATGTTTTTGTAGTCAGGCATTTCATCTCCGACTCAGACTTCAGCAGACTTCGATCCACTCAAACAGCTATTCTTAGAATAAAAGGTCTGTTTAAAAAGTGCACGCAGGAAAGAGAAAAACACACTCCGAAATGAAATGCCTCCGGCCGACTCCGACTCTGGCTGTCTCCAGTCGACTCTGGCTGTCTCCGGAAGATTCCGCATGTCTCTGGGTGATTCTGATTACGGACGACTCTGATTATGGACGACTCTGTACGACTCTGTACGATTCTGGATGACTCTGGATGACTCTGGATGACTCTGGATGACTCTGGATGACTCTGGATGACTCTGGATGACTCTGGATGACTCTGGATGACTCTGGATGGTTCTGGACGACTCTGGATGACTCTGGATGACTCTGGATGACTCCGGATGACTCTGGATGACTCTAGATGGTTCTGGAGGACTCTGGAGGACTCTGGATGACTCTGGACAACTCCGGACAACTCCGGACAACTTCGGACAACTCTGGACAACTCCGGACAACTCCGGACAACTCCGGACAACTCCGGACAACTCCGGACAACTCTGGATAACTCCGGACAACTCCGGACAACTCCAGACAACTCTGGACAACTCCGGACAACTCCAGACAACTCCGGACAACTCCGGACAACTCCAGACAACTCCGGACAACTCCGGACAACTCCGGACAACTCCAGACGACTCCTGAAGACGCCGACTCATAATGACTCAGGACAACTCCGGACGACTCCGGACATCTCCGGAAGACGCCCACTTAGGACGACTCCGACTCCAGGTTGAATAACGTTTCCAATTTTGCCGTAGGCGGAATTGGACTAACAATAACTGGAGTTGAATTTTCAGAGTGCTTCATGGAGCACACCACTACTTTGAACCGTTTTCAATAGAATTGGAGCCTACACAAGATATGAAGGGGAAAATAGGAACCGATTATGTTTCATGTTATGTGTAGTTTCCAACATAAAAACAACACTTGTTATTTTTTTTAAATGCAGCTTTCTTCCTCCGTCTTTTTCGATCATGTCGCATAGGTGCAGCGCAAGATGAAGCAATGATAATTATCGCATTAGTAATGTAACGGTGTGTGTTTCTTTATCTCACGATACACCAGGCCCGGGGTGCGATTTGTGGCTTTATAATGTCTCAATCAAGTGTCCGTGCCTCGGCGGTCGTACGTGGATTTCATAATTTATGAACTAAACGTTTAAAAAAAAAGACTTGTGAAGGAAAGGAGCAAAAGAAAGACAATCGTATTCATGTACTCTCGTACCCTTCGTACAATAAAGCGACACGATTTCTCGCCCTAATGGCGTGCCCGGGGTGTGCGGAATCGAGTAGAAAATAAATGCAATAAAGTGTAAATATTGCCCTTCGGGGCGGATGAAACCGACAGGCCCCAACCACTTATATCTGCCGCCACGAACTCATTTTGAATGCTGACTGTGTATATATATGTGTGTGTGAAGAAATGGCTTGAAAATGCAATACCTTCAATTGAAATGATTTTCTTTTCTTTTACTTGTGCAAATGATAATGATGGCAGATAGTGTGTTGGGAGGCAAAGAAAACGAAACGACTTGAGTTTTCACGAACCCCTCAAACCATCGTAAGCGATTGAGTGTGTGTGTTTATCTTTTTGATGGGTAAATAAATTGATCGCTGTACACTTTTGACGTGCACCAAGATGCCTTTTTTGCACTTTCGCTTAATGCTTTCAATTATTTTGATTTGAATTTGTAATGTACAATCACACAGTGACACAGAGGAAGCTGTAGCCCTCTTTCCTTCCCTCCTTTTTCGCTCGAACGATTTTAGCCAACCGATTTGTAATGTTATCGCGCGCTTTCTCCTCTACGCGTGCATCATTATCCTGCCGTAATAAATGTATCGCTATCGTGGTGAAATGTTTAAAGCATTTCAGCTAGGCTGCCAAATCTCCGTTCCGTTCGCAACAATGTAGCTCTGTTTTTTCGTGATAAAATCCGTCACCCTTGAGGCGTTTTCTTGAAACCTGGCGTCTCGGAGCAAATCGCAAACTGTTAGTATAGCGCAGGGAAACCCCACATGTATCCTTCCTAATTCGAGCTGACATGATTATTGTGTTCAAAAACCACGATACGATCGATGCGATTCCGTTGCAACTTTCACGCAAAAAGTTAGGATAGACGCGCGCCGTTTCGTGTTTGCCCATGATAAACGCCGAAAATCTCTTATTATGGCGACTCCTTGTGTTGCTCTAAGCCACGATGCAGGAAATAATTCGACCTTCCGGGCTAGATCAACGGTCATTAGGCGAGTTAGTGTCTAGTCAGTCGGTTCGGTTGTTTATCAGCGCTCAGGTCGCGGAACAGACACAGGGCCCTCATCGAGAAGGGTGAATTGAAAATTCACCCTAACTAATGGTGTAATATATTATCGATTTCCTAAAACGAAAGGGCAAGTGAGATGTGTTCCGGCTGCTTTTGGAAGGCACACTCAAAGCTTTTGCGTTTCGAAGATGGCATCATAAATCGGGTTTTGTTTTGCGTCGGCTCTGCCAAAGCGTGTCGGTTGAACTCGCTAAGTGGAAGGCTAATTGATGGGGGATTGGGGGCAGCCTGATCTGATGACATCCGGCGATAATTATTGCACCGATGATGACAGTTCCCAGCCCCAATCGTTTGTAAATCTTTCAGGCTTTCAGCGCCTAAAGCAGAGCAGCCTTCTTTCTGTTTTTGTGTGGTTGTGAAGAGCTCAAATATTTCCCAAAAAAAAGGAAAACCGAAAGATGATGGTGATTAGCATTAAATATGATCAGCCCAAACACTTTGCTAAAATGAAGGTCCAATTCATCACCAAAGTTGTAAAGTGTAGAGGAGAAATTTGCGCATTTCGCACAATGCTAACCCGTTTGATTTATGTTTGTGTTGTATTTCCTATTGCAGAAATAATGAGCTGCAAATGCGCCGACGAACGTTTTGCTATTCACTCAGCCTTAATTGCTGAAATCACACCTTCTCCATCGCGCACGGGCTTGGAAGAAGCTTCAGCAATTATGATGATGAAGTTGCCATAAAACGTGCAATAATATCCGTTCCCTTTTCCGCGCCGGGATACGGTCGGGAATGCGTTACAAAGCACGGAATAAAGTACCGAATTTTCCGCTGCTCATAAAAATTCAATGAGTGGGCTAACACAGACAGAGAGAGTGTTTTTTTTTTTGGCGGCACCCCCGAGGGTGATGAGAATGATCCGAGGGGGGTTGTAACGGCCAAGCTACACGTACCGGACGACATCGGACGATGCCATAAAACGTAGGACCGCAGACAAGAGATTCGCGTCGGGCCGGGCCGTGTCGGATCACAGCGGGCCGATTTTGTATGAGATTTGACAGTTCGCGTTAACGGATTTATAGCATCGTCCGATGTCGTCCGGTACGTGTAGCTTGGCCGTAAAGCATCTCACTTTCTCACCCGGGAGTGGTTTAAAACTTTAAAAATTATTCCTGTTAGGGATGGTCGGCAAAATAATGCAAAACTGTGTAGTAAAACGTTTTAAAAAACAATCATTCTCTTACGTTGGAAGGAACGTAAAGTTTGTAAAGCTTAAAAACGAGGTAGCAATGTCTGTAAACTTTCACTTTTTCTTTTGGTTGAACGTTTTCCTACGATCACTTCCAGTTGCTTATCGCAACAATGCATCACTATGCAGCGGCGAAGGTTATCTATGTTCCCCAGGGGGTTTTGAATAATTATGTCCATCTGTTTCCCCATTTGAGGAGCGAATAAGATGAATTCGTATGTATATTGAGAAATTACACGAATCATTAGTATGTATCTTAGGCGCTTAATTGACCCAGCGGGACCGGGTGGGATGGTTGAGCGAAACAAACACAAAATTTAGGCCACCCTATGCCCTGCACGAGAGATGCAAAGGCAGCAGCGGAAAAAGGGTTGATAAAGGGTTTTTAAGTTTTTGTTTTACAGCATACCGATCGGTTGTTTACTGAACAACTCAGCATGCACGGTGACCCAGTGAGGGAGAAAATATATGACCGATCTGTATTTCGAAAATCGATCTTACACCAGAAGTATACTATCCCAAGCACCTACTCACACTGAAACAGTAACACTTTGTTTAGGGAATAAATTAATAAACGATTTCGAATTGATTGGATGCCGGAACGGCTTAGTGGTTGGATTTTGGAGCATTCCGGGCGTCATGCTACTCGCTCCCGGTCCCACACGCTGTGCTTGCTCGCTCCCTAATGAGTGGGGAAAGGTGTGGTAGGGAAATGTAGACCAAACCAGTAAAATATAGCATCAATCGAGCGCCGTGTAACCCTTCATTCCACCGTAGCAATGGCCGGAATGTTGGAGCGACTTGGGAGCCGCTGCATATGTGCAGTTGAATGATTCTCTTTCTCTTTCCTTATCGTGTTTACAGGTGTTAGGGCTGAGGCATACGATCGTTAATCCCTCTGAAAGGGTGGTCTATCTTAGAGTATGATTGCTCATAAGGCAATGAAAATAAATTCCTTTTTGCCAAAAAAGTCACCCAAAACCATGCCTGCGCGTTTCTCAACGAATAACAGAGAAAACTGATGCGCCAAAAAAGCGCTCGCGGATGATAAATGATGCGGAGTAAAAATCACCGTTAGACGGCCGTCTATATTGTGACCCTTGCCCTATGTACCGTTGGTGTTGTGTCTTCTTCGCCATCGCCTTTCTTTTGCTGTTGGCGGCACATTTCAAACAGCGGCTTAAAATGATCGATTCAGATCGAAATCATCATCGGAGATCTGAAACAAATGATAATGGGAAGCTTTCCTTCTCGCGTTGCTTGTTTGATTCATTAATCATGTAATGCTGAACGCTCCATGGCTAAAACACGAAATCAGCTCTGGACCAAAATTGGTTGCGCTCGTGTTGTGCTGGAGTAGCACAGTGTTGGCAAAAAAGTGGGAAGATTCATCCGCGCTCTAACGCCTGGAGGAGCTTTGGTGGAGAATCGTCTTCGCGATCGATCGAGCAAAGCAAGGGAGAGGAAAGAAAATCGTTAGCGAAAGTCTGCTGGACTGACTGTAGGGCCGGAGGGCAGAATTAGAAACAAAATAAGCTAGGACAAGCTTAGTGGAATAGGGGGGAAAATGACACACATTTTATGCTTTTATACAAATTATTCCTTTTTCATTCAACTTTAGTATCACGCTGTATTCAAAAATGCTTCTGCTCATGAGTAACATTGCAAATTGAGTAACCAGACAGGTGATTGTCAGTGTGCATTGTAGCAAAGTCACTGCGCAGCTAACAGCACAAATTGTGCTACTACCAGGGTAAATTTTGAATGGAAGTGCAGTGGAGTATCTCTTTTTTTTTGTTCCCTTTGCTCCTGCGCTTGAATGAACTCAACATGACGGCAAAGTTAGCTAACGGCTAATTTGACGTGTAATGGAAAAGCTTCACGATGATGACGGCGTGTGGCGCATGCAAAAAAAAAGCCATTCGCGAAAAGCGCACAGGAAAAACGGGCAGTCGGGAACGACGACGGCGGGATTAGATTTATTGCAATCGTACATGCAAATATGACACTCACGGGAGTGTGGGGTGCTACCCCGGCTCTGTCCACCAAGCCCAGTGACTGCACCATTGTTGTTGGCTGGGAGGAGGAAGAGGATCGCGCAAACCGATGGAGTGAATGGGGACTGGTTTCGGATGAAGTTTTGGGCTGGAAAAGCGAGTGTAAATTGGAATTTTTCGCCGCGGCAAGTCACCGGCAACAAAACGGCGGCAAAAAAAAACGCCCGCCCAAGAAACGGTCGGTCGGGGGACGGCATGCAACCGCATAAAACAGCGCATTCCCCCCTTTGAACAGACACACGCCACCTGTTGGAAGCAAGAGTCGCCCGAAACAACAACTGCAGTTAAAGCTTAGTCTGAGGGCGCTTTTCACTTTCGATTTTTCGTTTCGGCGGCCGCCTTCTGCGCCGCGTCAACCCATTGCCAATATCGCGGTGTGGTGGCTCTGTCCCCCTACTCTCTTGATGTCAAGGGGTCGGAATTGCATAGAAACACACAACCAGCAGCGCGCGCGCGCGCTTACACACTAGCCATCATCCTTCGTGACGTTTTGCACGGGGGAGAGTGATAGAGTTATATTGGTTAACGGTCGGTGGGGCAATTGGGAAAGTAATTTTGTGCAGCTCTCTCGTGTGTGCGCGCGCGTTCGTGCAGGCGGTGCAAATTTTACGCGAATGGATTGGCAATGGTTTTTCTGCCGTGACCTTTTTTTTTCGTGTGTTGCGGTGTGATAACATACACCAGCAAGGGGCGGATTTGTGTAAGGCGTTGCTCCAGGTGCGCTCAGCCAGCGACGAGATTAGCGCTAGCGATATAAACTTGCTACCGAGCTGCGCTTACGCGTTTGACGAGCCGCGTTTTTCCACTCGAAAGGTGAACGAAAAACTTGCTGTCTCTAGATATATCTCTCTCTCGCTCAATGTCGTTTGATGTGGTGGCAGCTGTTGTGCTGAGTTTTTGTGTTCGCATCTCTCTAATAAAATCTTGCAGCTCTTTTGTGGATGGACAGCGGTAATGAAAAAATAAATTTGCAATTAACAAGAACCGGATGCATCATGCTGCTGCCGCCGGAGGAGGGACGTCTAATTACGGCTTATGACGGTCAAAAGACGCTTCCAATAAAAATAGGAAAGAAACATTGCTTGCGGTGATATTTTTCGCGATGCGATTATCGATCTGTTGGCGGAAAGTAAAAGCGCGCCGTCGTGAAAGTCATTTAAGCCCCACTTAATGTCATGTGGCGCTCTTGAACGAGTGGCTATTACTGCAATGCGACGGCACTGGGAATTGTCCCTTACGGACAGGCATAGATTGGCTTTTAGTGGTAAATAAAAGAAATATTGCGCATTTTAATTTATACGCACCACATTAATGCTGCTAAATCGTCATTGAAGAAGTTGTCAAGCAATAACTTGACGTTAGGGAACGATAAACACGTACCTAGTTAACCATTTAGTGTACAACTCATCCGATTGAATGTTTTAAATGTTATTCTTAATGCGTTTTTTTCCTTCCTTTTCTTTCCAGGTAAGTGATTGAATGCGTTTGCGTGTGCCCATTTCCGGACCATCAATGCTAAACGACGAAGATGGTGCAGTTTATTTTCCAATACTGTGTCCCAAAGCAGGGAAAATGCACTAAAAACGCTGCATGAAAACGCTGCTCACTGTTTTATGAGGCGAAATTTTCCTCGCTTTCCTACGGTGGTATTGTAATTGAAATGCTGGCGCTGACGCGAAACAAGCACAATGGTCAATGGTAGACCCCTAGCGCAGGGTATTATTATTTATCGAGATGGTAATTACCGAAAGGGACGGAACCACCACCTCCCACTGCCCTGCTGGAACGTTTTTATTACCACCGACAGAACACAAAAGACTCGAAGCGACGAACCCCCCCGCCCTCGTGCGCTGAATGGAACTGGAAAAGCTCAAATACCGGCATAGCGGAAAACGCATGCAGCCAGCAGGTGGTGAACGGCCGCAGTATTTTGATTTATTTTGATAAGCAAAATGATGGACCATGATGACAGGTTACACATGTTTGCCGTCCTCCCCCCGGCACCAAGTCGCGATGTAACTGATGCCCGGTGTCACTCACTCACACAGCTGTGGCATTATTATTAAGCCTGTGGCATAGTGGAACGCTTCGAAAACACCCGTTATTTCCAACGCGTCCGCGTCGCCTGTAACGGCAGAGGGGGAAAGGTCATGAATATTAGAATGAAAAACCGCGGTGTGTTGGTATGCTTGTCCACCTACACACGATATAGAACAGAACCTGGAGCCGGCAGAAGGCTTCATTCCACTGGGCCGGATGCAACACACGCCCCATTCTGTCATGACAAACCGATTGCATTGCTCGATCCGAGCTTTCAATGCTCATAAAAGCATGATTGGCCTGCTCCTCGCGGTTGGTTCTTGAGCTGTCACAAAGTCGCCAGCTTCATTAAAAAAGCAACGAAGAGCACTGGTGGGCGTCCAGCAACAACAACAACGATAGAGAGACCGTAATAATGTGTGGGGATGGGTTTATCGACCCTCGGAGACGTTCCAGCGCCGACGGTTCGACGGTTTTGTTGCCTTTTCTAAAGCTTTTCTTCCCGCCGGAGCATCACCGTTCCACACAATGCAAGAATTAATTTAAAAGGTTATTTTATACACGCTTAGAGAATGTGAACAGAAAGACAGAACATTGCCTCTGCTCGGTGTGTGAAGGTTACACTTCATCATCCGTCTTTATGAAACACCTTCACCACCAAGTGCATTGGTGTGGTACATTGTTCTAGATGGCTCACGAGATGCATCCCTCCGTGTCCGTGCTGTCTCCCTCGAGACAACTAGCGTTTTCTCTGGCCCTGCCAGAACGCTGACGACGGGTCGATTTGTCCGGCGAGATATAAAGTGCGGCTTTTTAGCGCTCGTGTTCCGGGGTGGGCGATAGCCTAGCCTTCGTTCAAAATAAATAATGCCGATAAATGTCACCCAGATGAAATGCGCCTTTTTTTTTCAAAACGAGGGCGAACAACGCTTAGTTTTTCCTCCCGCCACAAATGCATTATGCTCTTACGTGCATCGGGGAGAGAGGGGGCAGTGGAAAGGCTGTAAAGGCACAGCACGACATTGAATTGAACAAACCTGAACGACCTGGCAGTTCGAAATGGATTAATTAAGCACACAGCGCCAAGCACACGATCTCTCTCCTCTCGCGCGCTGGTTACGTGTCGCTGTTGTGCGCTTTAGTGCTTTTACAATCTTTCTTTCTTCCACCCACCAGTACATTTCCACATTTTATCGTGCACAGATGGACGATCTGGTGGGAGGTTGCGGATGAAATCATCAATGGGAAAACGGGGCAAGAAGGATCATCCACATTCGGGAGATGATAATAAAGATTTAAGTGCAGCGAGCGATTTTCGATCACGATTCTCCAAACGCGATCGCATGTTTCTCTGCTGGTGTGCACCTTTTCAATTGGTATTAGCTCGTCTCACCAGCTCCGTTTTTTTTTTTGCACGTGGCAAATCTCTATCATTGTCACCTCAGCTTTTGGTGGGCAATAGAACAGGAAAGGATTACATCAAACGGCGAGTCAGTGGGTCGTGACTGTCGTGTTATTTATAATCCCATTTCGAATCTATCCCCATCCCCCCCGTGCACAGCATAGGCGCGAAGAGCCTAATCGCGCACAGCGGCTGAGAGCGGCGGCGTGCAGATCGTCGCCGATTGGGAAAACGGCGATGTGTTGCCATCGCTGCTCGTTGCGGTGTGTGTGTGTCTCTGGATGTCTGTTCAGTCCGCTGTGGCTGTATTTAGTCGTGTTTTATTTGTACGACAACGCACGATACACACGCACTGTCACTGTACCGGAACGGGGTTGACTTTGAAATGAGCTTTATTTACACCGATATGTCTATTTGTAGGGCTCACAGTTTGTCAGTTGAGTCCTAATCTAAAGTTGAGTTTAATCAATAAAGAGAACGAATCTCAAATAAATAAAATCCAAACATTAGGATAACTTGACAGACTTCGGCAAATTTTGAATATCAAAAATTGGTAAAACGAACGTTTTAACTAGAATTTGAAAGTATTTTATGCCCCAATAAACCCTTTGTCTTTGCTAAGCCCCCATTTCAAACCGTTCATTTAAATGGCAGTAAAGTTCATGCAAATTAATTGTTACGGCATCGAGAGAGAACCATCATGCGAAGTTCATCTACATTCCCTTCCGGTTGTGACATTGTTAGCTGGCCTGCACACAAAAACCAAACATCACACCGGTAACAGGGCAACTCCAATGTGCAATTCATAATCACATGCACATGTCGGGCCTTCGGGACCTGCACAACAACCCGTCCCGTCCTCCTCCCACCCGTGGGTAATTAATTAATCCGTTAAATCTAACACCAATTATGCAAATCAGCAAAATCTCCAGTCATGCACCGTCCGAGCGTCGTGGCAAAACGAGCTGTGTAATTGACTATCAGGTGTGTGTGTGTGTGCGAGTGTGAGCATGTTTCTATCACTTCCAACACACACACACACACCTGGCCTCCTGTTCCCCCAGCACCATCCACATATGTGTGTGATGAAGCTCATAAAGGCCGATGGAACTGTAATTGGTTGCACTTGCATGCATGCGCTGGTAAAGGGGACAGGGAGAAGCAGATTGCGGCAATGGAAAATGGAGTTCCCGCGATCGCGCCCATAGATCTGTCGGATTCGTTTAATGATAGTGGTTTGCTAAATACGGACACCCATCGAAGCGTGTGTGTGCGGGCAAAATTTAATTAACGGCAAATGGATTTATTTCCCTCCGGGGACGCCTCCATCTCGCTATCTTTGGCAAGAAATCAACGATCTGAAGAATGAATCGGGAGAATCTCGTTGGGTTTAAGCATTTCTAAAACCGTGCCACGGAAGGGCACCCTTGATGATGTAAAGCAGCAGCCAGCCTCCATTAGGTAGTGTCGAATCGGGAGCATGATGCTAAAAAATTAAACGCTTCTTGTTCCCCCCGGTTCTTGCACCCGGGAGGAACGAGTGTGGAAAAACGTTCCCGAACGGTTGTTTTGCTGTTTGCTGTGGTGTGCCCGGAAGTGTGGTTTTCGTAACCGGGAACCGTTAGGCGTGTTTTTGCAAACTCTGCAATGATCTTTACGGTAGATTTTCTCCTGCTGCTACTGCTTGGTGTTTATGTATAGGATAGGGGAGGTTGTGCTAATGCGATTAAACTAAGCCTCAATTGAATTGAAGATTGTTTGATTCAGTTTTTTTGTATGTTTCTCTCCTCTTAACTGAGGTATAACGATCGTGTGTGTGTGTTTTTTTTAGCATCGATCTAACATGCTTGTTTTCCATTGAAATTTAGGCTGAATTGAAGTGATTTAGTGCTCCATTTTTTCCTTCTACGGTTTGATTGAACGATAAGTAATGATTCATTTCAAGAAGCAGAAAAGAAAATAAATGCTCTAACACAAGCCAGGTCTTTTAAAATAAAGCGGTTGTAAAATGAGATTGCAATCAATTTGCTACCGTTTGCACAGCAAGTACGCCTCACCATCGTTTTATCACGAACCCCGTATCGTGATAAAGGGAAATAATCACCTTTTTTATAGCCTGCTTGTCTGCCACCTAAACACGAGATCATACGGTTTTTACATACACCCGGAGGGGGCCGGCGGTGGAAATATCGCCGCATCGGAAAAAGGCCACTGAAAAGGCGTTGGAAACAAACACAGCCAGAACACGCCACGGTCCGATAGAGATCGATCGATTTGTGATGCGAACCTTGGCGGCACTCGAGCCGATCTCTGTAACGATCTGGCCATGCAACAGGAGGATCCCAAGGCGGCTGGCAAAAGAAATGGAGGCGTGGAGGATAATTACGGCGATAATGTTAGAATCGTGTAAGTCCACACGGTTTCGGGACCTGCCGGCACAAGCACGCGCACAGCACCGTCTTGCGGGTGGCTGGCTCGGGAAAGTGTCAGTTTTATTTCATTTTATGCGATGTTAGGTTCCCTTACACCCGTGTAACCTAGCCCCTAGCGGCGGGGTCGTAAACGGTTCGTTCCTTGCCTTTAGCTGGTGGATATAAATCATATCACTCGAGCCGAAGGGGGAAGACAGCGATGGAAGTGTGGAGCTAGGGTGATATTGTTTGTGCTGCGAGACGCTCTCGGTAAAACACCACCCGGAAGGCGCACCATCAGAGCCGAGCAGAGAGGTCTCTCATAACGATGCCTTAAATTATGAACCATGGGTAAAGAAAGCGGACGCGAGAGATAGCGATCTCGGCCGCCGTTTCGAGAAGCGAGATCTTTGTCAGACACAGAACACCACCGCCCCCGTGTCGCTGCTGCTTTGATGATGCTGGAGAAAGTTCCGCAGAGGCACCGGGCGAATAGATCGTACTCGAAACCACCCAGACAGACGGTTCGGTACATTATCACCCAACAAGAATCGTTGGGATCGTTGGGAGAGGATATTGTTTTCTATTTTCACGCCCCGTTCGATGCGGATTGTCCTGGACACACCATCCGCGATCGGGGTTCGATTCGATTACTCGAAGCCCGTAAATTAAGTCACAAAACTCACCTTGCCTTCCCCCAGTTTGCATACCGCGGGCACAGGGAGTGCTGGGTGTCTTTTTGATGTTTGGTTCATTTTTACCTCCATTTTTCGTTTGAGCTAGAGTGTGCGCACAAAAGAAAAGCGGGAAATGGAAAGCGGCTTTCACGACGGAAAACGCTGTGCGCATAGCCGTCGTGCGACGAAGACAAATTGTCCGTTTTTGGACGGGCAGGGGGGGGTAAATGAATTCGATTTAATTTCTATTTGCTCTGCAGACGACGACGAACCCGGGCAAGGAGCGGTGAGACACCCATGTTATTGATGTATTTTACTTCCCGCCTTTATTTGATCAGCGTTATTTATGGTCGGCCCGGTTGGTCGTTGGTGCGTTTGCATTTGCTCCGACGCGGCGTGTGTGCCTTCCGTTTCGGAGTTGCTCTGGCGTCCGAGTTGGATTCGCAAGGTATGCAAAGTGGAACGAAAATTAGTATCCGATTTCGCCCTTAATAGGCTGTTTGTTTCCTCTGGGCTAGGGCTGGCTGGTATAATTCCCGTCCGTACGTACGAGATAGGTCGTGGATAATGTCTTCAGTGTGGTAGAATTTATGTTCAATTTTTGCTACGACATTTTGCGAGATTATCGACAGGAAGCTATCGCATCAACGTTGTTAAATCTTGGAATTCAAACTGCTTTGCAATGGATTAATTTACAACTTACTGTTCGATACTTTATGGAATAATCGGTTTGCAATCAAAGTTTCTGCAAAACTGTATCGATTTATTTTACCTTCACATGAACCAATCTTTCTGATCTATACTTGTATTAAAATATTGGAAGAAATTGAATATCCAACAACCTCCGAAGACTCCCTCCGTTAGTTGAGCGACAAAGAGAAATCGCTCTATATTTGTCCTTTCCACTTAACTTCCTCCCGGTACGGCTTTGTTAGCTATGATTTCAACAAATTGATACATGCTAATCTCAACTGTCTGCCGCTGGTTCGGTAGCAGTTGGCACAGACCATACCCGTAAAACAACCCCACACTCTCCAACCATCTGCGGAGCGCGATAACAAAGATCTACCCGCAAGTTCCATAAAGGGCAGAGATCGTGAGCTTTTGACAGGTTTCCCCCTGGCGCAAAGAAACGCAGATCCAATCGCCTCCAACAGTCCTCCCGGCGTCCTCCTTACGCGGCCACAAGAGGATTAGATTAACGAGCGATTGAACTTGTTGGGAATGATAGCCCAACGCGGGAGGCGATACATGGCCACCATGCGCTAATAGTTGGAATCGGCTTGCCCTCGGGTCCGCCGAGTTCCGTGATCTTTATCCGTGCGCATGCAGCGCTATGTCGCGTTGTCAACGTGCACAATAAAACTGTTGATGGTGCAAAAGAGTGCGTTTTTATGACGCCTGTCCTCGCGACTCTCTTTGCCGGGTTGTGGACCAAGTGAGCGATCTTGCGTGTTTATCACACCGAGTGTTAATGATCGTACAGCTCCAACGACGCAACTCGCATAGATTGATGACGATCGGATCGTTTTTTTTTGTGTATCCGTCTTTTGATCGATTGTGTTTTAGGAGGCGAAATAATCTCGTAACATTTAGGCTTGGTCAGCAGTCGGAAGCGCAACAGCAGCAGCAGCAGCAGTGCATACAACGGCTCAGTGAACCGGGCGTTAATGGCGTCTGAAATTGATGAACACATTTTACGCTGGAGTGGCTTCACGGCGACGACTCAACGAGGGTGACTTAAGATACGATTATGTTTTATAGCCATTCCGCCGCGCTCCGCGCACAACACCGCGCAAAAGGACATAGATGGTGCGAGGGTTTTTGTTAGTTTGAAGAGGGAACGAGAATCGATTGGTTGGAGGCCCTTTTTTAACTGCCAGACAAATCGTTCGACGTTTGTTCGCCAGATCTTGATGTATTAAACATCATTTATTGAGGGGGTTTTTAGTATGGATTAGACGTGTCTTTAATCGACTCTCCATGCCTTTCCTTCCCGCTCTCTACAATCTGAATGTGTTGAGGCAAAAGACGCGTGCGCTCGTGCTCTGCTGTGAGTCGTGTTGTGGAGGGTAAGCCCTTTTCGCTGCCGCTGTTCCGTGTTGTGTAACACTGCCACGGAATGATTCGGTTTTGGTTGACCGTACTCAAAATTAATTGTACAGTGGATTATAATAAACGAATATCACGGCAGAAAATGCGCCCCATTACCTAATCGAGAGATACACCTTTGGGCTGTCTCTTACCGGTGGCGCCTGTGGTATCCTGTACGGATTGGTTTATGTGTTTGTTGTTGTCTCGACACTCACCAGACCCGCCAGACGACGGTAGACGACCGAGAAATTCCGTTTTCGGTTTAATTCCTGGCGCTGCTTTAATCCGTTCGCAATTGGCAGTCAAAACCTCGTAACATACCCTCTACAGCCTAACCTCAAATATTTGCACCATTTGTACGCTTGGATCCCCTTCTTTGTGTGGAGTAAGCGTGGTGGAGTGGAGTGTGTCATGTCTTTCTATGTCCGGCGTTTTGCTATTTTATTTCGTCGTCGTCGTCGTCGTCATTTCATTGGCGATTTGGCTCTGGAACGTGATCCTGTTGTTCTGAGGCGTAACAAAAACAACCCGGTCGGTCCTGTGCCACGGGTGCGGGTAAAACGGTGTGGCAAAATTCGATTATTCAGTTGAGTAACGAGACAACGCCTTCACGCCAACCCGCGTCGTGGTGGTAACCGCAAAGAAATGGGAAGAAGCGAGTTGACATGAACCCGCTATGTCCGAATCGAAATGACACTTAATGGGCTTCGTCCATTTAGCTTCTTGATACAGGAGAGGGAAAAGGTATAGCTCGCTAACTGAAATGTGAATAATGAAGAAGCAGAGAGGTAGCAATAAACGAACTGGAGCCAAAAGTAACGTCAAACGGTAGCACTGTGCATGTCAAGCATTTTTGGGATCAATTATGCGTGACACATTCAATTGCTACCTCTTTAGCTGCCGGAGCAGAAACCAGGAACTGCTTAAAGATCTTCGAGTAGTTTTCTTTGTGCACAAAAAACCCTATTCCAAACCACAGGAAAGCGAAACGAGGAAAAAGAGATCTTCTTTGTGGGTGCTCCAAAAAACACTTTCGCTTTGCGTGGTCCGTGGCGCTTGTGGTTTTCTGTGTCGGGTGAGGCTCTTAAGTTACCAGCGGGTTGTGCAGGTGATCAGATAACCGAAGCGTCTTCTTAGACCTATAGCTGTTCCACACCACCCCCCAGGGGCTTGATGTGTAGTAATCGAGGAATCATGTGGAGTTCAAGAGTTGAGAATTCCACGAATATCTGGGTGCACTTGCGGATGCAAAACCTCTTGTGCGGTAGAAGTCATCGCGGTCCCTTCGTCGTTAGCACGCCGTCACCGACTGGCATTCACTTTCTCATGCACATGCGCAAGTACGGATGATGTTCATTGTTAGCGTTATTGCTCAAGCACGAACTCTGAGTGTGTGTGTCAGTATGTCCACAGCGATACGATCAATGAAGCGGGACGGAACAGAGTTTCCCAACAGCTTCCTGGCGGTGGGTTCCCAGCAACAACAACAACTAAAAAACGGGAAGAGATCACACGAAGCGATGCAAAATCCGAGCGCCTGCTTGGGTAGCAGCAGCAGCAGCAGCAGCAGCAGCAAGGAAAAAGGGTACACCGTAGCGAATTGAGTCGTTTCATAAATCAATTTGAATGCCCAGTTCGTGTGCTGTCCAACTTGGCGGCGCACGGTGCACGGCCAATCTCCTAGCTCCTACCGGAATTAACGCCACGAACAAATTGTGTTCGGGCTTTTGAGGCCGTTCTTCTGCGCTGTTGCTGTGTAATGAAGTGAGAGTGTTTCAAACCCAGCGGAGGACTTCTTCAGATGCTGAAGCACACCTCCTGAAGGATTTTTTTTCCAACGAAGCAGAATGATATTGTGTTGCAAAGATCGTCGCGCCATGTACACAATCAAGAAACAAGACAGCTGACGATGTTGCACGTCTTCTCACCCTGCCCGAAGACTCTCCCGGCAGGTCCGGGTAACTTCAGCTCCTGTTCCAATTGTTGAAATCTCGCTACATCCAAGTCGTGATCGATGGGAGCTGACTGTAGTTGCAAAAGGTGAACGATGTACGTACGAGTTTGTACTTGGAATATCTTCCAGTCGTGTTAGATACTGTCAATCCCCTGCGGAAGAAGCCTCTATCGTTGTAGCAGACATACTTTTTAGCTCGTTTTGCATTCGCTACAAACATGTTTGCGTTGTGTCCTCCACGAATGATGTTGTGGTGGCGAAATCAGGCTTGACATCGAATGGCGCTTTAAAGCTATTGGAGGATCCAACTCTCCTCGTTCGATTGTTTTCAGTCTGACCTTAAAGGTTACGCTTCTTCCTGAAGAAATCCCACCTGTCCGTCCGATTGTTGTTGAGTGATGTTTTGCTCTCGAAAGAGTTTTGACATTGCTCATAGTTCCGTTACGTCAACGTTGATTATGATGTTGTTTAGCTTACGGAACCGAGTTGTACTTCTCGAGTTTGTCACTTTGTATCGTGATTGTTTGTTTGGCGTGTTGCTACGGAGCTACGCTGACTCGCGCTGTGTCCCATATTTCGGTCCAAGTCTGTTCAATGCCCGTCGGAAAGAATTTCTGGCACTTTGAACGATGTGAACCGGGCGGTTCGGCATTATGAACAAACATCATTGACACAGTTTCCGTGGTGAAGTTGATCGCTTTGTTTACCTCAACGAGAATGGTTTTTTTGGGGTACAATTGTTTTGTCTCCCCTGGGCTTGTTTAGTGTTACCAGCAAAGGTACAGCAAACCGGGAATGTACGCTCCCCTGATCGATTTATAGCAGGCGTTGTGGTATGCGCATAGAAATGGTCGAAATATGGTAAATCCAATTGTTGAGTTCAGTTGTTTTGCAAATAGAGTTGGGTTTGATTTTGCTCCATTTCAAGCATTGATGGAGGCGAAACATTTTTTGTACCGTTCGTGTTCCTTTCTTTGCATTCCGTTTATCGACCCACAAGGGAAGGAAGCGATATGCAAAGCACAAATGGCTCGAAATGGCAAAGACATGCAAAGACGGAAAGGAAACAGTAGAACGTGTATGTGTCCAACCAACAGGTTGCGAAGTACAGCGGGCGTGGAATTTATGGATAAAATGCTACTTCAACTTGAACATTGCGAGGACCCTAGTACAGCCTACCTTTGTCCGGTTGAATGTTCACTGGGTGTGGCCAAATTTATGTTGATATAGCTGCTCACAAACCCTTCGATTGCTAATTTATTTGCTCTTGTGGCTCATTTGTTTCAAACTGAATGTTGCTATAACGCTGTCGCTGGGGGGCTGAAGAAAGCGCAGCAAGAATTGCTTCGATACAGATCGTGTCTCGGCACCTCCTGTATTGGCAAATCAAAACGGTTAGATAAAACCTTCAACCACAAAGACTGTGACGGTGTGTCTAAACATGGACGTGGGGGAGAAAGTGATCGTTGAAGATATTCTCCCGACCCATGCGCGAATGATGATGGAACGGGCCGACTGTTACGAATGTGGTCAAGAAAAACGCAATGATTGGAGTAAAGCAACCTACTAGAAGTGTTCTCCAATTACCGCACATTCACCGTAACCTCACAAACGTCAATAGTGTCTGCAAAGTGTAAAGCGAATCATTTGTGACAACTTCCTGGTCTCGGAGTTGGAGATTGTCCAGCAGTCCCCATTGGGACGACGATGGTGGTCCCATGCTAGTGAGAGATAGAGAGTGGTGTCGTTATGGATTACAGTTGCCCTTAAATGTGGATTAAAGCACGGTTATCCGATCGAACGACGTCCGCCCATAAGCCCCTTAAGCTAAGGGAAAAGTACGCGCGTTTCGCGCATTGTCCCCAGGAGTTTGGTCTTCAGATCTCCCGAGCTCCAGAATATGTGGCGTGACGGTAGTCATTGAAACACTGCCCTCGTTATGCACCCTAGAGAAGCCCATTGGATTGCGTGGTGTGGTAGAAAGTGTGGTGAGCGTGTACCGCGTATCCGTACGGCGTGTCATTCGCGTCCATCGCGGATAGCGCTTTTTGGGCTCTAACTTGCTGTCATAAATGTCCCGCAAGACCTCCTTCTGGGTGTTTCCGTCAGCTGAGATGGAGCGAGATTTATGTACGCCACGCGGTTTCTTCCGTGCTAGGATTGGGTCTACCGAAACCATGCACGCTAAGGGCAGTGTGTGTTATATTCCACTGAGAAGTGGTTTTTAGAATGCTTCGATCGGAGTTGGAGAAAGTAGTATTTGGAGCTCTTTTAGATATGACAACCTCCATATTATATCGTTCCTTTTAGTACCTAACAGCCAGAGAGCATTGCTTTAGCAACATTTAATGTCGTCCAGTTGCGGTGTAGTGTAATTGTGTAACCTAAATCTGCAGAAGTCCTCTGTGAACGCTGGATTGTCTTTCGGAGACTTGTTTGGATTCTCGCTCCAACTTCCAACCTCCAAAAACACAATGAAGACAGCTTCCATTGGTGGATGATTTATGTTGATTTTTTTCTTCATGGTTCGTCTCGTAACAAGCCAAAACACAAACGGTCATCGATTTTCCAGACCCCAATCGTTTGAGGTTAATTTTCCTCCCGGTGATCGCTTTTCTGAAGTCACGGTTGCGTGTGTCGAACGGCTCCACACTGCTCCGTCGTCGATTGGCTTCGTCGACACTGAAATGCCCTCAAAACCTTCGCCAGCCAAGGAAACCCTTTTCGTCGTTTTCCGTACCTTTTTCTGCCATACGCGTGCGGGGCAAACCGTTGGGCTGCTGGGTTGATTTATCTTCCCTTAATAAGTCCACTCGCAGGCGCTCGCGCGCGTACTGTTTTCTACTTGAGGCGTTTATAAATGGGTGCTCCATCCATTCGGTCGGATGGATTGAATTTGGTAGTAAATTATAGTTTTCCCATGGTCGGTTTTAGTGTGCCATAACTTGGACACAGTGTTTTTCCCTGTGCCACAGACAACTGTGGCGAATGAGTTACGTAGGTTGCTGAATGATCGTTTATAATGAAATTTGGATCGGAGTTTATTTAGTTTGCAGCAAAGGCAAAGGCAGTTCTATTGGCCGCCGGGCTCTAACGTTGTTTGTTCGTAATATATCGAACCCCGAAGTACAATTTCTCACACTCGTTTGACTCGTATTGCCAGTTAGCCAGGAACGTCCCTTCACTTCTCATTGGCTCATACTAGGAGGGTAGCGTCTCCCGGGGGAAGGAAAATTCTCACACGGTTCTCCGGGCATCGCATCACCTTTGGCCTCGCGTGGCTTGCTAACTCATGCGCAAGGGGCCAGTCGGCTGCAGGCCTGCCGATGCACTCACATAAATCAAACATGTGTTGGACGGTGTTGTGTGTGACCAAGAAACACACACCACCGACTTGACTCTGGCTGGAATCAGCTTTTCCCCATTTCCCTTTGCCAGATTTGGGTTCGATTATATGTCGGCTAATGCTTGCCTTCGCTTCCAAGTGTCGTCGTTTTTCATCCGATCAGGTACACACACACGGACGTCGACGGGGTCACAGTGTTTACCCAAAGATGGAGTGCATTGGTGTGCCGGTGTCTGGCAGTGCTTAGGATAGGGAAGCGTCGTTTTGCCGCTCCAAGGTGGGTCAGTGAGTTTTGATGCGCCGAGCCGAAATAAGCCCTTAATCCAGCAGCAGACCGCGGGTTTTTCCCAATGGTTTGAAGGGTACAGGCGCATTTTGTGTTTGTCTTTGGCTCCAAATGGAGTCCATTATTCATTGTGGTGGTCCTCCGGTGGACGCTAACGACCCTGTCAGGTTTTTAGTTTTGGGGACGCTTTGTTTACATTTTCACTTAACAAGTCGTTGCTCTGCTGAAATAAGTGACGACAGCGAGACTCGAAGGGTAATTTTTTTCTACAAATCCTTGCTTAAACGTGCATAATGCGTATGGGTCTGATGATTTATAGGACCTATTTTTTTTTTTTTTTTTTGAAAAAGTGAAATCAACATAAATGTCCAATGAAATTAAGAACTCAGAAGCAGGAACATGTCTTTCTACAATTCGTTCAAACGAAATCCCAAGTACATTAGGAAAAACAATATTTGTTGCTCAGGTTTTTATGGACTTTCTACCACAAAATTCCGCAAAAAAAAATCCTGCTTACTCGTGCTCCAAACAGCAGGAGCACAAGGTAAGTACTCTCCCCCGGATAGGTACAAATAGCCATTTCGTACGACAAAGCGGTCTTGTGTGGTGCGTTTTTCCACCGCGTTTGGGTAGAGTTTCCCACTGCCAGAAAGAGAGATTACATCTTGATCGCCGCAGTCCGATCAGCAGGAGCGCCCCAATGGTTTATTGCACCGTTTTATGCAATACCGTGTGCCTTCACTCTGCTGTGTTGGGGTCGCACCGGAGTTCACCTTTTTGTAGATTCTAATAGATTTTCGTCGTGTGTGTGTTTACTTAACTCCACTCGCCAGGCAGAGCTGAAGCTTGGAGGAGGGCTTTGTTTTAGACGGTGAAACCCGCCCCGCAGGAAGAGATAAAATCATCATTTATGCCCTTTAGATTATCGGAGCTCTCTTGCTTCACTCGGTCGCGCGGGGAGTATGCGTTACGGTGGTTGCACACTGGAGTCTGCCAGGAAGTGGCAGCATCATGTGTTCATCCATTTGCCACGGTGTACAAACGAAGTGCAGCGGCGACGGTGCAATAAAGTAGTTGAAATTTCTTTCCCTTCGTTTTTTGTTTTTTTGGGAGAGAAGCTCTCTGAGAAATGCAGCTCGGGATGGCACATGTACGGTTAGTTGTTCTTCCCACTAATGTTAAGCGTACGGCAAGCGTGTACCGACAATGCTTTCCTGAAGTACACGAGCAGAGCATGGTGGCTCTAAACTGGGAAGGTAAAGCCCCTGTATGGGCAACCCGCTACACAGAAGGTTAGAAGTCAGGGCAGTAGTTGAATAATTAATTTTATTGCCGTTTTTTTTGTGTGAGCCGGGCGGGCCAGGAGGTCTTGTGCACCTTTCGGATCAGTTCGTGCTTCCGCACGCTCTGTCTCGATTGCTTGCACGACTTCCACGGCCGCTGGAGAGATACAAACCCCGGGAGGACTTTCTTCTCGTTTGGCTAGAGACGAGACAAACGAGTAGCTGCGCGCGGGTATTTGCTTCTCCAGCAGTTTTGCCCTTTCAACCTCTGGCGCACGCTGGTGGGTTAAGGTAATTAATTAAGCTGGGTTATTTGGGTCGTTTGGTTAGCGCATAGCTTAGCTTTACATTTTCCAGCTGGGGGTTTTTTTCCACAAATTTCAGCAATCAATCTAATTTAAATTGGAAGACGCTTAAGATATCTAGCGCAGCAATTTCGGTATTAAAGTGTTGGGCAAATGGTTAACGTAATCCATCTCAGCAAGGGGATTGGGATCTGGATCGACTCACAGCAGCAGGTTCCGTCCCCGATAATGACGTCAATCACGATCGAAAGATCGTGCCCTCTCTCGTGCGGTTGGTGGTGTGCATAATTGCACACTCCTGCTTGCTTCCGGGGGAGTTTGCTCGCTCCTTCAGCAGTCGGTCGTTTCGATTGCGGCGGTGCAATCGATGCAATTGCACTATTGTCAGTGCGCGCAAACACTGACAATTGAATGCAATCGAACCTACCCAGTTTACCCTGGGGCTGACTAACAGGGAGTCAGTGGTGTTGTGACTCTCATTAAAGTTGTGTTATTATTCACGAGCTGCAGGGTCCTGCCTGTGCAAGAAGGAGTTTCATTCCGGTGTGAATTCACACCCCTTGGGAAGAATAACACGTGTTTTGGGAGGGACACACGACGCTATACGTGTCGGGGAAGCCTGGAGTGTTGTGCCTGGATACGAGGATAACACCTTGCCGTTCGTGTACCATTGAATCATCGGGTTGCGCCGTACCCCTCCGGTGCACTTTGTTTGTTGCAAAGCGAAAACATATTATTAAAGCAACGGAACACCTTTGAAACCGCTCGAAGGGAAAGACTTAGATCACCGATATAGTAGAAGCTACCCCGGAGGCATACCTACTATACCGAAGCGCGTCATCAGCGTGAGCTGTTGAGGTTAGGTCGCTAAACCGTGATCGGCCGTTTGCGAAATGCTTTATCGAATGGTTGGAATGGAATAAAAAGAAGGATTGGTCTCTTGGAGGTGTGACCTTCCCGTGTTGTTAAGCCTCGGGGAGTTTTATTGGCACTGGAGCACATATACACGCTGTATTCTGTCCCGGGCAGTAGGGCAGTATTCGTTCGCTCTCTACCGTTGTGATTAGCACGTTCACGTGCTGCTCTCCTCAACGAGGAATCCATAAAAAACGGAACACACACATTTTTAATGCGAATGCGAAGATAGCCCGCGGCTTGCGGTCAACAGTTGGCCTCAATTTTGGAGTAGAACTTAAACGGGGGAGGGAGGCCTGCTGTTTCGTTACCCAACAGGAAGAAGGGTGTTTTGGTGTGTGCTAGTTATGGGGCTGTCAATTTTAATGATTGGCTTCGTCGGAGGTTAAAAACTAACTCCTCTTTCCTTCGAGGAATAATTTAACTTATTATTCAATTATTTCTATTTGGAACAAAAGTGTTTGCCTCTCAATCACTTGTGCCCTTTTTTGTTGTAGTGGTTAGGTTTGGCGTGCATCGTACACACGGATTGATTATGCAATAATGATTTCTGCATTGGGGGTATAATCATTGGTTTTGTCGTGCTGTTTGATTTCGTTGTTCTGTTTACCATATGAAACTCATCAGGACTGCCAAACCAAAATGTGCTGTTGCCTTCAGTCGAGTAGCTTTCATTCTGCATTGGATAAGACACGCCACACTGTTGCACGTTTAACATCTCTGAACGTTGCCAAAGTGTGGTGGTTTGATATGATTTCCATATTATTACACATTTCCATACCTTTCGCCAGGATATATCTGTCTGTGGCGAACACCGTCTCGCGGGCCATGTCTGCAAACGACAACGCGTCCGAGTTGTTATGGAAATTATTCAATTATTGATTTGATGCTCTGTGTCGTCCAGACCAGACTGCATACTATTTACGGGCCCAAACTTATGCACACACGAGCTGCGACCGGGGGACAGTCAATCCAATTACAACGTACTTGTCGCGTGGTTAGTTTCAGTTTTCCTTTCTTTCAGTTTTACGTACCTCGGCGGGTGTAAGGCAGACGTAAAAATATGCAGTGTGCTTGAAAAGTACGAAGTGAAATTGCTAGTTCGGGTAAACCAACCATTTCCACTTGGTGTTGTTGTAGCATTGCTGGAATCAATTTGCGATGCAAAACTCTCGCATCACATTTCTTTTTGGGCCTTCAATTCATGAGCACGATTGTAAGTTTGGTTTGAAGAGCTCTGTGTGTATGTGTGTGTTTGCATAGCGAACGAACGAATCAATCTGCAAGCGGCAAACTTCACTTTTTTTTCATGTCCGCGATTGGCACTGGTTCGATTTGAGCTTTTGTTACAGGAAGGTGATTTTTGCAGTCGCTCTCGAGATCGCGATCAAGTGTGAAAGTGATCGAGAGTGATCACCTTTTCTTCCTTCTCACCCGTAGAATGACGGCCGTCAATGAGAGCGCTGTTTTGCCAACAGACACAAGTGGTGGTTTTGGTTTGATTTCTATTTGCCTATGTTTAGCCGTTTCGGTTCGTGTGGCGCGCCGTCGTCTCTCCGGTGCTCCGGTGATTGAATTGTATTGTCTGTTCCGGTTTGAACGGCAAGCCCGGAAATCATTGACAAAATCATAACAACCATTCGTTCGATTGGATCTGTTGAGCCGTACGCTCGGTGTTGTTGTTGGTCTGGTGTAGATATGTAGCAGCTTGTTTGAAATGATGATTGATTCCGGCGCTTTTGTAACGCAACAAGGAAGTTTGCTTTGGAAGAGTGTCTTAAATGAAGGAAATCAACATTGCATGATCATTTGTCTGGGTAAACGGAAAGCAGGCCAACAATTTGATGTTCATATGGCTATTTAATATGACCTGCAAACTCCTGAAGTCTTCTCCAACTTGTACTAGAGCTATATTATGTTGTTTCCTCCTACCCGGTAGTTGTATCTTTGTACTCCAAGTTGTATCTTGTACTCCCTAGCCCACAGGTTAGAAGCACCTACCCACCTGAACAAGCGATTGGATGCTACTGAATGTCTGGAGACGTAGCCACCTTCATCTAATCCCCAGGTTGGTGTGGGACGTACCACGTATCCCATCGAACGCTTGCGGATTGCCGATGTAAAAGGCCATGTAGGCTCCAAAGACCTGTGTACTTCCTTTTTTATCACACCCTATCTGCTGCAGCAGCGAGTGGAGAGGAGAAGATGCCTTAGGGCATAAATCTCGATGTACCCTGATAGTGCACTTTCTTTCAACTTCGCAACAGTGAACGATTTGTCGTATAGAATTTCATAATTGGTAGAAGAAAAAAAAAGGAGCCAATCCCCCGGGAAAAGGGTTGTAAATTAAAATGCCTTTCTCCCGTAAGGCAGGCAACTCCCCTGCGAGCTGATCTGATCAGGAGCTTGCCACCGCCTGCGCTACATCAATACTTCTAGTTCCGCGGGTGTATGCCGTTACTCTTAGTACCTTGTCGGCTTCTGAACGTTATGTTCATGTCGATCCGTTTTACCAATCTCCAATCCCGCACCCTCTTCCTTCTTCGCATTGCCGCTATGGAGATGTTTCGTAAATTTACACCTCACACACAGAGCAATGGTGTAGTGGCTGTGGTTCGCCCACCCGCTTCCTTTTTCGCTGCGATCGATTAACGGCGATAGAGCGGGATGTGGTAGCGATTTCAGCGAAAAACCCCAGAAGCTCTCCGTCTTCCTGTACACAAGCCAAGCCGGGTGTTGTACCCTCGTCTGTTCCGGGGACCAACCTCTCAAACATCCGTGGGATGATATGGGTTCGAGCAGCGCACGTAGCAACGCGCAAGTGAGAGGTTATGTTACGTGTTCTGTGTGTGTGTATGTTTTTTCTTTCTGTAATTTTCCTCCAAGACCTTTTGGGTCCCGCGCAAAAGATCGGCATGTCGAGATGTCGATGAGCAGCAGCACTGTGAACGATGAATGGTTGTTGTGAGCGAGAAAATATGTTATGGATTTTCGCACGTCGTCCATCAACACGAGCACACCACCGCCGGCACTTCCGGCTGCTTGTGTGCACGCTCCTTGTACTCTCGGGAGTGTGTGTGTGTGTGCCATGACGACGATATCGTTGGCTGAAGGTTAAGCCGCCAACGGTTGGAAATCGATAGTTGAAGTGGCGTTCGGTACTTCTAGCTCCACTCGTGCGCCAATGTAGTGTGTATCTTCCAATGGTGTAGTGGATAGAAAGGAAATAGATTCGAGTTGATCGATGAGCTATGTCTGTGCGTTTCATCCTCTCCGATCGATGGCTGTAAGACATGGGAGTAGTACCCCCTTTCCTTCTGAACCACCGTAACTAATGTGTTTCTTTACTTGTTTCTTTTTCCGCTTTCGTTTTAGGTAAGCACCAAACGTTCCATGGACATCATGCGAGACTGATCTATTAATTCCACCGTGCCGCGGCAACACTCAAACCAGAACTCTTCTGTTTTTCGAGAGATTTGTTAAGGATCATATGAGGTTTAGTATAAGAGAGTATAGAAGGAAATTGTGCAACAGCTAATAAGTGGGCAAAACTGGGAAACTAATTTTTGTTTCCCCACTGGGTGCTGGGTAATTGATAGCAATAGGGAGAAAATATTTAATGAAATGTGTTTATGTCCGGTAAGTGAATTTTCATTGCCGCCCCAGCAGGCTTCGATTGATCGTTTTGCAATTTGCACCGCAAAACCGGCAAAAAATAAAGGGATTTCTTTTTTGGCGGGGAAATGAGTAAAGCAGAAGTATTGTGATTATGATGATGCAACAAATCATCATACCGAGCGTGGAGAATGATGATACCTTTTAAGCGATGATTATTTTCACTCTATCATTTTCATAATTTTGCAACCCTTTCGGAATCGCCCAGCTCCTCTATCGCTATCCATCCCTTTCCTTCCGCGGGCGGTTGGCTTTTCCGGCGAAGGTAGTACATCCGGTGGTGGGAAAAATCCAACCGTTGTAAAATAACAGTTTTCAAACTGAAAATTGTGCAAAATCTCTTCACCGACGGCGCGGGTGGTCATCATATGATGCAACAGTGCGTCTCGGTTGATTCCGGTCCCAAAAACGGAAACCCTGAAGGTGAGCAACCACCAGCAGCGCGCTCCCCCTTGGTGGTGGGCGGCAGTGTGTGACGACGATGATGATGATGATGATGACGATGGTCCTTTAGCGTATTAGGTGATAATTATAATTTGGAATTGTTTTCGTCAATTTGACGCACCATCGGGCCCCAGTGGTGGCTGTGTGTGTGTGTGTTTATGTACGATTTTTCCATCTTTGGTGGGTGGGTTGGGTTGAATCTGAAGTGGTGGTGTTACATTGCGCAATAGTAGGCACAACAGCGATCCATCGATCGGGTGATTGCGCGATTTTTGGGTTGAAGAAATTGGAGAAAAAAAGTCTCGTGGAAACGTAAACAGCATGTTGTGCAGGATGGAATTCCGGTGGAGATGCGGGCGTGTGAGTTCGCCGTCGTCTAAATCGAATCTTAAAGTAAACTTTCCTTTTTCGGCGAGAAGTTAGGGTAGTTTTGGTCTTTTTTTTTTTTTTGGCGATCACCATGGACCGGTAGGGGACTTACGCTGAGCAACGTCATACGTTTATTTAATTAAATGTTTGCGTAATACTTGCAATGTGGAGAGAGGTTACGACCGACCAGCACGTTGTGATTACGATGGGAAAAAATATTTGTTCTCAGTTTGAATGGCAGAGG
This sequence comes from Anopheles gambiae, assembly GCF_943734735.2. Taxonomy (NCBI): domain Eukaryota; kingdom Metazoa; phylum Arthropoda; class Insecta; order Diptera; family Culicidae; genus Anopheles; species Anopheles gambiae. The sequence goes on along the minus strand of NC_064602.1, from coordinate 31,792,951 downwards.
TAAAGAGATGTGGGAAAATGTGTGATGGTTTCGTCAAAATGTTAACTTACGACATGGAAACGTGAAGACAACTCCTTCCAAAAGACTTTCCTAGATTTGCATATTAATCTCTACTCGGCACGATTAACTGATTGAATGATTATTGCTGTAACGTAAGAGCATTCGAAGGTAAAATATCGATTAAGCCTAGAGCAATGCTTCTTATCGCATACTGGCTTCCCATCTGCATGTTTTAGTCATGTTAAACGCAATGTCCACTACCCGAGCAGAGTGTAGTGTGATCACACATGTGCGCACGATCACATCGGTTTGAGTTGGTGGACCAAGAAACTCCCCATCCAGGAACGACGGAAAGGGAACGCGTGTGCTCGCACACGTGTATGTGTGTGTTTACCCGCTGTTTATCTTAATTAAAGTACGAGTAAGTAGGTTTTCACACGCAACGTTCCCCAAACCCGACCTGTGACCTCCTCCTCCCCCTTTCGGTTGAGGAGTCAACGGAAGATAATTGTCTTTAGCGAGATCTTGCGTAAAAGCGCAACTGGGAGAAAGCGGGCGCAGTGTTTTATATGTGTGCCACTAGCGCGTCGTCTTCGTCGTCGTAGGGTTTGAAAGGAAGGGTTTCGTTTTGTTTTTTTTGCTCTCGCTGTGTATGCTCGCTTTTGAAGCAGCACCGCGTGCGAGTTGTGTATGTTTACATTGGAAGAATTTGTGTTTCTTTGCAGCAGCAGCAGCCACCGAAAATCGGTGGACAATTTCTCCACTTATCTCTCTCGGTACAAGCGCTTCCGTATCGCGCTCGGTGGAGTGGGAATTTTAATTTCCAGTGTTGCGTGAAGGTTTTAAAGCGATAAAAAAACACAAGAAAGAAGAAAAATACATGAGTTCCAACGCATTTAAGAAGGAAGGGAAAGAGCATTATCGGTGCATCTGACGTGCACCGTGTTGACAGGATGAGTGAGCTTTCGGGGGCATTTCACCGGAGCAGTACATTATGTGGCTTGTTTCATCTTGACACCCCTTGTTTGGTGCGCGCACCCCGAACGAAACACTGGGACGACTTTTAAGCCCATCGATTATGGTCCGCTGCTGTTGCATGTGGAAATTATCGTTTATTAGGCACGGGTGTACGTAACATCGGCTCTGAAGCCCTTTACCACTGTTGTTGTTATTTGCAGTTTACTCTGCCCTAAAGACAACACAGCGGACGAAGAATTGTACAGAGCGGATGTTCGAGATTGTATTTTCTTGCGTGTCTTGCGTTTGATCGACGCTGTTTGTTGTTACGTTACGCTTGTGTGCGATGGGAGAGAAAGAAGGATAAGCAAACGAAATCGATCGATCGATCGAACGAAATTGTCCGACGTGCAGTAGTGTCTACGTTATTTTGGAAAATAATTGATCGATCGTGTTTTCGGGTGAGCTAGGCGCGCGCGACAGCAACAAGCAACAAGCGACGAACGGAAATTAGACACGCGTCTTTTCCTTTGCGTCACACACAGCGCTTAACGTGGTACCGAAAACAGAATCTTTCCCTTGTTTTAGCTGCAAGGGAAGGAAATTTCACCTTTCCACGGCTGTCAAATTTTATGATTCGTCATTCGAACAAATAATTGACCCCGGTGTGCTGCGCGCATCGAACAGAACCGGCTGGTCCGCGACATCGCACGCGCAAGAGGCTGCTCCAGAGCCATCTGTGCGTTCATCTGATTGTTTCGCCATTGCATAACACACTCGCGTCGCTGCCCCAAGCGTGCGGGTGTTGAATTGGAGAAGAAATTATGAGCGAACGATGTGATTATTGGGGCGACGCGACGTGAATATATTTCGTGGGGCCGATTGTGGGAAGCAAACAAACGTAAATCGAACACTACGGTTTGATGACGGTGTGGACGTGGTCAGGTGATCATTTCCGCCAGCTGATTGTGAGTATGCAGTATGCACTTTTGTTTGTTTGCAATTCCTTTTTTTTTTTTAATTCACAAAGTGTTCGGCAAGCACAAACTTCTTTCCGAGGCGTACAATAATATATGTAACAAATTAAGTAATTGTGTACCCTCCCCTTCCAAAAGCAAACGAAAATAATGGCATCATAAAGCAAACATAATTTTGCGAGCAAGACATTTCAATTGGCCCGCTTTGTGTCACGTCTGGAAAAAATCGTGCCTTAGATCGTTTCCTGCACGATTGCATACATTGTAGCGCATTTTAATCCCCTTAATGGTACCCATGCTTCGAGTGTTTGTGCTGAACGTCAAAACAGAAATTAGTACAGCAAAATCCTCAAGAATGAGATGTAACATCGCAAGAGAAGGGGGGTATCGATTCGTTCGCGATCTGACGCCCAATCGCGTCATGTAAATATTGCAAATTGTGCTTGTTTTTATCCATCTATCGGTATGTTTTGCATCACACATCTCGTGATCCCTCGCGTTACAAACTGCGCCTATTCCAAGCGGGAGAATAGATGTGTTGCGGGGGTACCTGTAGATGAGAAATTAATCGCATGAAGGGTAGGGCTAGCAAGCAAAGCAAAACTTCCTCCGTTCGAATGTCAGGATCTCAGTGGCAAAGGGGCAGGAGAAGGGGCGGAAAAATCTCCAACTGTTTACAATAAATGCTCCAATTGTAAACATAAGCGATTTACAAATTTACATCGAGCACACTGAAGCCCCGAACAACACGATGCAGACGACGGACATGTGGGGGATCTGTTTGTGGAAAGAAGACAGGGCGATTGTAACGGAGCATGTCCAGCTCGCTTCGGCCGCTCGTCCAACAGCATGCACTGTGGGGCGGATTTTCGCCTTACCGCCTTGGGGTGGCCTTTTAGTGGGTCGGTTTTCATTTGTTTCCTATTCTTCGCCTCCGGCCCGCTGGTCCCGTGCCCCCGCTCAAACCTCTTTAAATGTAAACCATACGTGAACGCGTACAAGGAATCAAATCTGATTTAATGCTGGTAAAGCCGCCGAGGGGGGAGATACGCAAGGGACGCGGAAAGGTTTGGGGTGTTTCCACACCGACAAATGTTATGTTTCCCGCCATACAACACCACGCTCTGTGTGGGGTGGGTAAGCGTTTTAGCGTTTGGCCATCTGTGCCGGGCGCAGGGGTGAGATCGTAGCATAGCCAACTGCTGGGAGAGATAGCAGGAAAAAGGGTGCAAATGTTTGCTTTGGACGTTTGTTGAAGTTCTCGGGGTACGGGGTTGTAGGATCTGTGTGTGTCTGTGTTGACGTTGCTGTTGTTGTACACTACGCCGCTACACAGGCGGAAAACACCGAAAGGGCATTAAAAATGCTCCAATGTGCAATGCGCAATCCATACCATTCGCTTTGATGTGTGTTTCATCATTCCGATGTGGGTTATTTGGAAATTACGACATCGCCAACTCCCAAAGATCGTAACGGAGAGATCGCAACGGGAAGTCTTATTTTAAAGAAATTCTGTATGAAACAGGCTATTGAGGGCGAACGCTATCTACCAAAAGCAAACACTTTCTCTTCCATCATGATGATGAATTCCTACGAAGATGCTGATCTATTCGGGAAGGGCATAACAAACAACTCTACTATTTTGCGTCCTCAAAGCCCTTAGACTTCAATGAGCGATGGCTAAGTCTCTCGAAGTATAAAATGCCATTATCGAAAAACATTCAACAACAGTAGGACCTTATTTCGGAGGGCTAATTTGCTCTAGAAACACAAACACAGCATGACACGAAACGGTGTTTACGAACCTGCGAACGATTAAAGGGAACTCTCTTGGAAGCATCCACCTCGGAAGAGGTCCCACGATGACGTGCGGGAGCGTGTGTCTCGCTGCTAATTTGACTGGAAGTCGTCGTTGTCGTCGTCGTACTACACTCCCCAGTGTTGGTGCGCCCTGTGATTATTGTTTTCTAATGCACTGGCTAATGAGTACCTTTCTTGCTTCTGCTCTGTAATAGTAATAGTAGCTGTTGGAGAGGGCGTTAAAGGAAAAAAAGGGCTCCAAATCGATCGTATCTGTGCTGAGAAATGGAAGGGAAATGTCACCTACATTCTCTGCTTCGTGCCCGGACTGTACGATAACGGCGGTGCACCAGGTTTTACCGTTTTGCCCGTGTCGTTTAATTTTATTCCTCGCCGCTCGAAAGGTTTCGGGAGCGATGCGCTTTTATTGCTCTACTTCGAACAAAACGCGAGATCCGCTGCACTTTGTGCACGGCTAAAGAGGTGTTTCGTGCATTGAACTACTGGATATTCGGGGAGGATCCGTTATCTTGACGAAACTCTCTCACCCGTTACCACTTTTCTTTTGATGACGATTGATTCTTAGAGAGACTGGAACTAAGAAGCACCTAAAAGTCGTATTGGAGTGTCTTTGTCCAATTTTACTGCACCTCCGACCTCCATTCGGTACTTGACGGACCCTTTGAAGTGGTTAGAATGCAGCCCCTGCTGCACGATGAATTTACAACCAGCCGATGTAATATTAAAGGCTTCATTTTATTGCCTGTACCACGACCGCTACAACGTAAACGTGGCAGTGAATCTCCTGCCGCGCTTGCGCTCTTTGGCTAATTCAAATCTCCTTCCCAAAAGACACAACACCGGCCGACGAAATGGTCGCGATCGCAATTTTTGCCCTGCTGCTCGGGCGCGTAAAGTTGAACCGGATTTTAAGTACCTTGTTAGCTGTCTACTAACTGTCTCGCGGAGGCTACTGACACCTTGTGCTGCTTCTCCGACGTTCACCTCAGCAGCGCACCACCTGCTGAGATTCACGACTTGGTTTTTTGGAGATCGTCTCGTCCAAAGCAAGCTCATTCTTCTTCAAGTCAAATAGCAGCAGCGTGAGTGAGTGGATGCACCAGTGGAATGCACCGGGGAAAATAATTCATTTTAAAAATGGAAAGCCTGACCATGCCAGAAAAGAAGGGAAATTTGTGAAGCATCGGGTCATTTAGGTCAAAGAGGCTGACACGTGGGCTTCACGGGAGCGCAGTGTTGGTAGAGATGTTTAACAAAATAATCTTCTTTCGCTCCGGACGGCAGCCAGTGACGAAAAGCGGGAAATCTGACAGAAAACCCGTGCTTCCCGAACGCAAACACGCGCAGTCCGTTACGGTTGGCAGATCTGTGTGTAGATCTTGTAGAAGATGGAAGGTTTTCTTCTTTTTTTTCGGGGGAAACTAAATTAGTTTACAGCGTGATAATGCCGCCTGCGGCGGTGGTTGAAAGTTGATCGGATAAGCGGTACAGATCGTGCGTCTTAATAAGGTTAGTTTGTCCGCTTTTCAATCGTCTTGTGCTCTGTTGTTGCCGCCACCTTGGTGGATGGGCCTTGGGGAACGGTACGGATGTTAAGAAGGAAATATACTTTCACCCGGTTCCTGGTTATATTGGCGTGGGAAAATTCAAATGTAGCAAAGAGTACGTACCCAATATGGCTTTTGTAAGGCATTAATTTGGTCGGTTTTTTATGCATGAATTTTAAATGGTCTCTGAGTTGTACAGAAGAGGTTACCATATCAAATGCTCAATGCAATTCAATGACACTCCGAAATAAAGCATGAATAATTGGCTCTCCTTTCTGCTTGCTAGTGATTATTCGGCTCTACTATGCTACGTATTACATCATTAAGCATTAGTTCCAAAACGGGACTGGCACGGGATATAAATAACGCTACCGACTGTCTCGTTGTCCCACTGATGATCGTGTACCGGCGTAAGATATTCCCCCAACTCCATTGCAGCACTGCTTCGCCCCCTATTTCACCTGTTTTATGCGTGTTCGTGAAGCGGTAAAGTCCGGTGATCCGGTGCCCTTTTTCGTATGTTTCGAGCCATTACTCTCTGTCAAATGGCGCCGTGATCTTGTCATCGGACGTCTCCACTGGAACACACGCGGTTACGGTTCCGGCTAGTTGTTTGTGGTCCATCTCGCTTCATAAAGCTTGGGATTTGAGCAGTTGGCTGGCAGAAACCGTATTTACTCATCCGCCTCACCTCTGGACATCGCAAACGCGTCCCAGCTTCCGGAAAAGTCCAAACAAACGATGGCATCATCTACCCAGCAACTGTGCACTGTGCACCGTGATCTACACAATCGACCATTCCCCGACGCAACGAACTAATGGATGTTCAGCAGTTTGTTTGGGCTTCTGGAAACGCCTTTGCTGCTGCTGCTGCACTGCCTCAGGGGGATGCTGTTGCTGCCGCTGCACCCTTAGCAAACTGTGCGGAGGATGATTGCTGCATCGTCAAAAATGCATCGCTCGAGTCCGTAGGAAGCGCTCTTGGCGCGGGCGCGTGTTTATGTCTACGATCACGCCACGGAAACTGTGTTGCGCATTGAATGGAAAAGAAGAATCAGTGATGGGCACGGCAACGCCGGTGCTCTACCATATTATATCCCAGGAAAAAAGAGGCACAACATCATCCAATGATTGAAGATGACTTTAGGATTCGGTACCGTTTGTGTATTGCTCTTTCGATGCGACAAACAAGAAAGATACTCGAAGAAGGTTCATCAAGAAGGCGATTGCCTTGAAGCGCTGAAGGGAAGCATATTCGAATGCTGTTCCCCCTTTAGTCGAGGAAGATCTCTTCACTCGTTTCGTTTGCGGAGATCGCACTCAAGGTGAATGATCGATAAGCTATATCAGATCGCGGCTTGTCTTCTATTTTCACCGCGATTAGAAATTCCCAATCCTCAGGACATGGATCCAAGGCAGCAACAATTTGCAATGTATCTGTAATAGCAGCATTGAATTGACCTCCTGCCGGATCCGAACAATGGCGCACAATTAATTGAATAGTAACAATAAACACACCATATCAGATCCATTCTCTTTCGTCACTATCAAGATCAAGCGGGTTGAGCGTTGAAGTTGAGCACGGTAAAAGAAGCTTAAGAATCGTCAAATCATCAATCGATTGGCAGTAATCTCTGAAGAGGAGTGGGAGCACCAGCACGACTTTGTTGCACCAAACTCGTGGCGACTGCGGCCGAAGGTGCGAAGAAGGTGTGTGGGCATTTATGCAACGGTTCGTCGTGCGGCGGTGTACCGCGACTCCTCCAAATTAGCTAATCACGAACAAAGCCCGGTAATAAAATGTTGAACAAACGCTTGTCAGGGAAGGGAAAGAGAAATAACTTACCGCGCAAGTGAAAATGCACTTTTCCTCACCTTTGGGGACTCCAAGGTGATGAGTAAGCGGGTTTAGGCATTTATTTTCATGCGTTCATTGACACTGGAAGAAGGGAACTGTAAAAGCAAATCCCTTTACGGGCAAAATAATTTTACATAAAACGCTAAATAATTCACTTTTGTAATGCGGATTGCATAAATCTTTACAGTTGTGCATCACAATAAAAATATGTGTCATCATAATCTTACGAGTGTTTGCAATAGCTAAAGAATAGTCCATTCCAGAACATGACTATCATTCGCCAGTGATGGCTCGTGCTGCTCGCCCAGACTTCGTGAGTTGCGCATTGAAAAACGAGTGAAAGTGTGGTGGCATTTTCTGTTGCGCGGTAGTGCGGTGCTGAGGTCGCCCACATTAGTTAAGGTCTCGCTAAAGATTGCTCTTCACTGGGCTTTGTTTGTTTGGCTCGTGATACAATAGCAGTGTAGCACCACTAACGAGCTTCCGAGAGCGTGACTGAATTGTTAACGGCGAAGGCCAGTTCCGATTGTGCTCCTTCTTTCTTTTTTTTTTTTAATGTCAATCCGGAAGCTAATTTGAGGAAATTCTTTCAAATGATTTATCAAACGAGACGAGAGTTGCGGAAGAACAATTGGAACAAAAATTGTATCATAGTTTGCGGCATGCCGGGAGCGTAAAACCACAAACCACCACACCTAAACAAATCAACCGAGCAGATATTTCAAACCAAGCTTTGCTCAACCTCCAAATACAATGAGTAACTGAGATTCGTTTGAGTTCAGTTTGGCAATGAGAATAAGATGAGATTGTGTGTGCATAGTTGCTGCCCTTACCATTGAACGGCGGCACGATGGAAATCGATCGTTTTGCTCAGCTCTCCTCACGCCACATCGAAGGCTTCTCGTGATCTTTGGCACATTATTGATTGGCAATAATCGGTAAGATCGTTTACAACAGAAAAAACGCTCGGGCACGAATCGGCCCAGGCTTTTCTCGATCCCAGGAGCCTGGGTTCAATCTAGAACTTTTTGCGCGCCCTCCCAGCAAAACAGAATCCCCATTGCCAGCAACACGGTGGTATCGCACGACAAATTGCAACAACATTTTCCTTTGTGTATATGTTGATGTCTCGGTGGAAGTGGCAAAGATTTACGTTATTCTTGCTGTTGTTTAACGATGCAGATTGGTTGAATCTGCAGCAAAATGTCAGAATAATTAGCCTCGAGGAGGAGCGGTACTCCTGTCATTAGGTTGGCTCTGGTATCGGGCTGCAAGGGTACGTCAGCACCACCGTCAGCAACGGGAAACGTTTCGAAACCTATCCAAACCCTATGCACTCACAGGCTACAGCACGCCAACTTTAATAAAGTCCTTGAGCGCTCGCTTGGCCAAATCAAAAAGCATCAAGAAGTGCAGCTGCAGCGATCGCGCTCTGTGCAGGCGATTCGAAGCGGCAAGGGGATTGTTGTAACCTTCGAAGCAGTATGTTTGGTTTCGAATGACACGTACCACCAGCGGGTTTTGTGCAACACACACTATATCGCAGAATAAGCGACGGGAGAGGGGAAGAAGCAATAACAAAATAATAATTACAATGCAGCAGCATAACGCAAAAGCTTCCTTTCATTTTTCTCTATGCTCGAACTCGACTCATTCATTGGGTTTTAAAATACGCCCGGCGTTGGTTTGTTTGGCGTTGACCTGAAGGTGTGTTTTTAATGCCACAGTGGTACCCCGTTAGTGTATCGCAAAACTACAAACGTCAGCTCTAACATGCAATTTACAAAAAAGTCAATATTGAGATTGCGATGCGTCATGCGGTCGTCCGGGGGTATTATTGCACGCGCGTGTTTGTGTGCGAGCAATAAAAGAACGAGAGGTTTTGTGGCGTATTTTACTTCTCTAGTTTGCAGGGAAAATGCATGCCGTGAACCATCATTTCCGTTTTCCTCTCAGTATCTGCATCATAAATAAAGCAATTTTTCTTTTGGATAAATCACGTCGTCCCGTGGGAGATTGCAAGAAAGCAATCTAAATTGAGGCATGCGACGCGCGGATTGCACAAGAGATGTACGCTGTTGCTCAGGATCTGCTGTTTGAAAACGATGACAAATCTTTTCCGCCCAAATACCCGAGGTGTGTGCCATGTCCTGCGCCTTCACAAGCACACTTAACGGCGGGACAGGGTCATAAATCTATTTCTCTAGTATTCCTTTTTTCACTACAAACACACACCTTGAAAAGAGGTGTGTGTGTGTGGATTGGCTAAGTGGCGAGGGAAAGTGTCATCTTTAACCGGCTTTTTGAAACCGATTATTTGCTTTAAGGGCGATAGAAAATAAAACAGCATGAAAAGAGAGAGAGAGTGTGTGTGTGCATGGATAGAAGATTAATGTTCGATGACACTCAATTATGCCGGGTAGGTATGCTCTTCTGCATGGTTATGTTGTTGCTCTCTCCAAGCCACAAAAGGCACGGGCAGTGCAGATGAAGACGTCTCGCGCGTTTGAATGAAGGTGTTAATGGAACTTTCGAACCGTTTTGTCAAATGCACTTTTTGGTGTGTTCGGGTCGGATGTCGGGCATATGCAAACGGTTGGCGCGTGGTTGCGAGGTGGCAAAATGATTGAAAGCCGTTTAAAAAGGGTTCAAGCGGCAACCTAATCCTCTGCTGGGTGTTTTGTTTCTTTTTTTCTCTCGCTGTGTGCTGTGAGTGATGACAGAAAGTGGCAAACTGGAAAATGCAGGGAACGCACGATGATCAGGATTGTGTTCGTCGACCGCGTGCGAGCCGATCCATTCATCATCGTGCTCATAAATGGTTTGGCAACGTTCGTTCCGGGGCCTCCCACGTCATCCCTATTATACGCTCGGATCCACTAACGACAGAGAATTAGCTTTACAAATTGTAATTTCTTGCCATCGCGCCCGGCGAACAATACGGCAACACTTTGCGCTACATTATAATTAAGACTTAAGAAGGCGGTTAACCCACAAACACACAAGCATTTGAGACCCTGGGTCTTAGCTTCAGTATCCGCAGTATCTGCAAGAATGTTGTAGAAAATTGTACGCTTTTCCTCCACTCTCCCGTTGCGATCGGGAGTTCAAGAATGCAACCACTCTGGCGAAGCGAATGCAACCTTTTTGCGTTCAAAAGGCCCCTGAAACCAACGGTCGATGCGTTTTAAAACACGATCATAAAAATAGATGATTCACACTCATCGTGAGGATCATGTCGGGGCGTGTTTGTGCGACGGCGAGAGGTCTATAAATTGTACGTTACCCAGAGTCAGCACACGGTTTGTGACCTGTGTGCAACCAACCCCCCGTTGATCATTAGCCTCGACGAGAGATGGGTATGGGTGCATCGGGACACGAGGGAGGAGAAAATGCTTGAGCAAACTATTCCACCGTACGATTGAAAGTTTGTTTTTTTTTTTTGTGTGTGCATTCCGATCCTGATCTTCACTCGGGGTCCTCTCGGGGTGGGTGAATCATAGCAGCAGCAGCAGCAGCAGCATTACCAGCAGTTACGGAGTAAGGCGTTGCGGCTCATGCCGATAAAGAAACCGATAGCCCTTGGGCAAAAATTAGAGATACAACGAGAGAGAGAGAGGGAGAGAGCGCGCCTCTCTAAACCAATTATGCAAATGCTTTTCTTCGAGATAAGATAAACAAACACAGCAAAACCGTTGGGTGGAACTGTACAGACACAGCATTGCAAGACCCCAGTGCAACTGACGTCACGTGGAGTGCGATGTGATAGTTTCTTTCACTTCTTCAAGGGTTCCATTTCCTACTCGTAGTTGTGTGTGGCTGGTTGGCTGATGTTGTTGTTACTACTTTCGCCTACGATGTGATTATTTTTCCAAAAAAGAAAAAAAACCCTTCTTTTGCATGAGTATACAATCATCATTGCGCTTGTTCGAGTGTGTTAAGGGTTTGGGCCCATCCATTCCAAAACTGGCACCTCAGTACGGATTTTGGGTGCTTCGGCGAGACAGACCTTCAGACATACTGTGGGTTGGCAATTTCGGAGCTCGACACCTATCGTTGACGCTGACCGACTCGCTGAAGCGAAAGACAACTTCTTCCTTTAGATTAAGAAGGTAAAAAAACGCGGAAACCATAACAGTTTGTCCGTGAAAATCCAAAAATAAACGGTGTTCGCGCGCTCGGTGGGCAAGTCTTCCAAAGCCGGCGGAGGTTTTGTGACCCGTTCGTGTGCTCCGTGTGTGTCGTCCGCGTTCTCAGCACGATCGATGAAGATCACCGTTGACGGGGAAGTGTGTGGAATTTGTAGTATCGTTTCAAACTTTTTCGGATTGCACCAGAAGAACACGACGTGGACGTGTGTGGTGTGTAGTAAACCTGCTGCGCAGTGCTAATTTATAGGGTGTTTATGCTATATATGCCCGTGTGAAATGTGGTGTGATTTAGTAGTAGAGGCTCACAGGGTTTTTGCGATCGATCTCCAACTGTGAAGAAAGTAGAGTGCTCGGAGAGAAGGAGTAGAAGTATAATATTTCGGAGAGTGTTGTTTAAGGTTTTAGGCGGAGATTTTCGCAACTAAAGCCTCCCTCACCCATCACTAATATCATGCTGACGATGGAACAGAACGGTGGCGGCCGAACTGCAGCAGTTCGTCGTCGATCGGCATCGCGGGTGTTCGAGCAGCTCAATGTAAGTGTTTGTTTGTTTACCAACCATCTGGATCAGGTTCTGGGGTTTCGCCAGGCCCACACGATCATGCAGGAATGTGGGTGCGTGCGGATCACCACCCTGTCTTAGCAGTCAAAGTCGCACATTTTGGTAAAATAGTTCCGAAGAACGTCGAAGGTTTAGTTTTGTTGGACGAACAGATGACAGAGTCGTCTAGACATGCACTTCGTCTACACCCTAGAGAGATTATATATCAGCACACACTTACGGTCGTTCGGTCGTAAAATTCGTATTGCGTCCTCGCACATTCCTGCTGACGCTTAATGTTTGCCGTGGGAAGAACGTCGCGGTGTTTCGTCATTTCAAAATATTTTTTTGTGGGTTTATAAAAGAAAAGACAAAAAAACACAACAAGATAGCGCGCTCTGAATTGTTGAGGAGTAGAAGCATTATGCGATCGCCACCAATAAGATCTCCAAGATAAGTGTCTTGAACTACGCGAGATCATAGCTCGCAGCTGAGAAACAACAAAAAACCTCTGACTAATTCAGACGAAAACTCTAAACCAAATGTTTTTTTCCGGGTTAAGTAATCGGTCCAGTTTCGGGTTCGTCCAAATGGTTTCGATACGTTCACACTGCTGCAGATGAACGACGGTGTGGTAAAAACTAACAAAAGGGAAGGACGTCTGACGCGTTTTCCTGGCGCTTCTTTTGTTTTTCTCTGTCCCTGGCTTTTGAAGTGAGACTGAGGGCGGAAAAGAAATAAATCACACCTGTCAAAAAGCCATCATCCAGCGCTTCTACGGTCGTTAGCGTTCCCCGCCGAGGCGCGCGCACCGACCAAGCGAAAAGTTTATGTATCTTTGATCATTACCAGCGCGCGCGAGCGAGCTCCATAAGCACATCATCGGTTTCATAAGAAGAAAATGATTGCTTTGGTTGTGTTTTTGGTACTGCTTCTTCTTCTTCTTTTTGTGATCTTCAAACGCTCATAAGTCTCTTACGCCCCAAACGACAAAAGAAAGCAACAAGGTCGCAAAAAGTGAGAAAAATTTGCCATTTCTCCATGCTTATGTGCGCGTGACCGATTTAATGCGAGCAACTTGAAAGCAGTACTAAAATCTCATTAATGTTCGCCAATTCATCCGAAAGTGCGTCGTCGTCGTCGTCTGCGAATCAAAAAATCCAGTGACCGGTAGAGTGACGATGCAAAATAAAAAGCATCGCCAAAGTGCCGCAGGCGCACCCGCCACCATCATCCTGGGCGGATCTAATTTCAAGTTGAACTAGCAGCACGCTGCGAGCCCCAGCAGCAGGGAACGCCGAAACTAACCCAGTTTTCGCTCGGCCACGCTGAGGTAGAGTCGATGCTAATTTATGACCCCACGCTTTTGGCCTATCTCACACCTGCCACCCAATTTCTCCCCAGTTTTTTTTGTTTGGGTGGTCCCCGTCCCAGTGGTCTTGTTGTTGCTCCTCGCCATAAGTAAGTAGAGCCAGCGTGTGCATGATATTGTGGCCGCAGGGGGTTGCTTTGTTTTTTCATCTTCGTCTTCTACCGGTGAAGACCTGTGGTGAAAGAGGTCCAATTAGTGGCGGTTCTTCGGGTTCTCAAGGGGCGTGCAATTAGTGAATTTATTGATGGGAAATGAGCGAGCGAGTGAGTGAGTGATTGAACCGAACAACTGCACACAACAAGGTTACTTTCACTTCTCTCCGGGAGCGTCGGGTCGGGAGCGTGTGTGCGACAGTTTGGAACAGACGTTTTACGACCTCGCGTTCCTTTCTAATCATTGTCCTTAATCAGCGGTTAATGCAGCGGTTGTAAAAATTAGCGATGTTGATGATATGTGTATGCTAGCGAGTATTTATTTGTCCGTACTTCCTGCTCTAGCATCTTCAGTTCAGATGCCAGAGCTGTGTGATCGCACCAAACATTCCTATTGGAGCCAGTGAGTCGACGCATATGTAAACTCTTTCGAAACTGTTCCAAGGTTGCGTTCTAATTCGATTCCGATCGAGTACGATACACCCGGAAAAAGAAAAAACGGTCTCGAGCGCGAACGATCGTTTCTAAGGCGCTTATAAATCGTTTTACCACTCCGCTGCCTTTGTCCGTGCGATTTTCAGGCCTTCTCTTGCGACTCCCTTCCCCGTCAAAAAAGGGGGTTCCGGAGTACCGAAAAATTGCCGAAAATGATAGCCTTTGTGTGGTGAGCAGCGGCAGCGGGTTCCATTAACCGATTGATGGCGGCTTCTAAACCGCACCCAGGCCCGAAAACAGCGGCGTGTTTACATCGATTCGTTTTCTTTCATCAAGGTTACAAGCAGCACTCGCCCGCACTACATCATTCGGAATGAGGGTGTGTCGTCGTGATGTGCCGGCCTTAGTGGTCCCAGTGGCAAACGGAACCTGATTTACATAATTTTACAGTTTACAATACATGGGAAAAACACGATCAGCGGGCCCCATTGTCGGTGTCCGCGCATATGGGCGCATTCAAAAGGGGTTTGGTCCCGCCGCCCTGCTAGTGATGACAGGTTACGATGCTTCTTTTGACGCCTGCAAGCGAATCATCGATCCCAGCGCGATGGCTTTTCAGCATGGATCGATAGTAATTTACGATATTGTCGCTTAGATAAGCGCTAATGGGTAAACACACACACACATACACGGGTTCAATGGGGCATGTAACTGCTGTTGCGTTGTTTGATACGCAAGCGCACCCTCATCCATACTGCAGTGGACCACAAACCCGCCAGATTGGAGACGGGCAAAACAGCAATCAGCCACACGATAGCAGCTTATCAGGCCCCACGAAGCTGCAAAATCGATTACAGCTTTGGGTCCTCAAAGGGCGCTTTAATGCCCGCTAATCGCAAGCCGACGGAGTGTTCTGCGCAGCACTAACACACTACCAATACGACAACACACACTAATGTGTACGTTCTTCCTCTTATCCACTTGCAGGAAATTTATCGCGAAATCAAATCGAACTCCCGGGCAGTAGCAGCTTGCATTCGTAGCTACGAACGTGACCGAAAGTCTGCCTCGTCCGCATCCGGCAAGGGTTCCCTGACGCCGGACGTTGAAGCATCGCTCGGTGGCGGCAGCAGCAGCAACAGCACCAGTGGCCATAATAATAATAATAGTAATAGTAGCGTAGCACCGACCGCCGACGGCAAGGGCAAGGAGAACGGTGGAGGAGGCGTGAAAGGATTAGAACGGCGCTACCATCTGCTCTACCTGAAAGCGTTCGAGATACAGTGCCTTTTGGAGGGTTTGTTGGACAGCAAGACTTCGGTAAGTAGCTCAGCAGTGGAGGTGGAACTGGAAATGGACAGTGAATTGATACTTATTTTTTTCGCTTTTTACAGAGCTCGGACAACAACGCTAGCCTGTCGGACACGGATGAGGAGCCGGCCAACAAGCTAGCCCGTGTCAGCAGCTCCAGCATCAAATCTCAGGGTTCTAATCACAACGACACATTGAATAATGTAAGTACACGACACTGACAGAACTCAATCGCAGTTCAACCCTACTAATCACATTATTTTCTTCTTTTTTCTTTGCAGGAAGAATGGGTTAAGGTAAAAAAGCTGTCCAACGCTGGTTTCGATGCCGATTCTGAAGGCAGCGATAGTGAAATTGTGCCGAAAATCATTGCCTACAGTGGAGCGACAGTGGGCAGCAGCGCCTACAACAATACTAGCAGCGGCAGCGGCAGCAGCCAGAAGCAGCAGGAGGAGCAAATTCAATACCACCCGGGTAGCGGGGGCATTTTAACAAGCAGCAGCGCAGTACCACCATCATCCTCACCGAGCTCGGGTAATCTTATGATGGAAGCAGACATCAACAACCTATCGACGACGACGACACTTTCCGATGCCACGACACTGACGCAGACCAGCAGCACGAACGGAGCCACCGAAGTCGCCGCCCTCGCCGCGGCCGTGCTGAAGGAGAACATTCTCAACAACAATAACACAACGATCGAGAGCGAAAAGTCACTGCTGATCGGGTCGTGCGATCTGGTCGATGGAGCCGCCCCACTGCTCAGCAGCACCGGACTCGACGTGGTAAACAATAATGCGAGCGTGAACGGAGCAGCAATCGTGCCGAAGGAGCGTCAAACCGGCAAGGGATCCCTGAGCAACGCGAAATCATCCTCCCCGATCGGCAGTTCGTCCGGCAAGCAGAAGCGATCGAAGGTGAGCGACTCATCGAAGTTTAACCGCTCCAATCGCAAGTCGAAGAATTGCGCCACGTTTTACTTCAAACATCTCGACACGGACTCGGAGCTGAACAAGGATTCGAGCGAGCGGACCAAATCGGACGCATCGTCCTCACCCGGTACATCGTCACCGTCCGCGTCCTCTTCCGAAGGGGACGACGAGTGGGTGTACAACAACGGTGGCGGTGAGGAGGAGGAGGAAGAAGACGACGATGATCTGCTAGCGGTGCGCAAGCGTGCGGAAGCGGCTCGCGAGGCCGGCGAAGAGGAGGAGAAGGAAAACAAACCGGCGGACCGAGGTGGTGATAAGCATCAGCGGGAGGAGCTTGCGGTGTCGACCGGTGCCTTAAAGATGACGGCCGGGCGGGAACCGAAGTCGAAGAAGTGTTTGGACTTTTCGCGCGATGCGTCCCAGAAGGGTGGACAGGCGGCGGCGAGTACGCCAAACGGGCGCAGCAATGGTGGAGGAGGACGGTCGCTGATGATGACGTCGATTGGCAGTTTCGGCAAGGGCACGGAGAGTGTTAACGGCGGTACCAAGGGATCGAAGGTATGTGGAAAGGAGGAGCAGGAGGAGGAAGAGGGTTCATTCAACCTGCTGTTGGGAGTTTAATTAGCATTTTTTGTGCATTATTGGGAGGTTTTTTTTGTGAGATGGTTGGGAGTCGCGTTGTGCCTGCTGAATGCTTAACATTGTGCAGAACGAAAAGCGTTTACACTGTTCGAGTTACTGTTTTGTTGTTGTTTTTGTTGCGTTTGAATGTTAATGAACTTAGTCGTTACACGTTTTCTCGCTTGCGTTTTATCGAAGTCAACTAGTTAAAGTTCTTTTTTATTTGTTCATTTAAAGCTCATATTCTTTCGCTTCACCGTGTTTTCAAGCCTCAAGCCACTCAAGCCTCGAACGAGCGATTGTAGTAATGTATCGATTTTTCGTTCAAATTGTGCTTACGTGCAGCTGGTCACAAGTGTGTTGTTCTCCATCCTTTTTACCCCATCTCTCATACATCACCACGCCACACACAACTAAAAAAAACGCATTTCTACGTCTATGTGTGTGCGAGCGTGTTATAGCTGATTGCAATTATTTTCGTTGTTTTTGCATCTCCACGAAATGGAAGACCACCACCAACCAACCACCCCCTTTTACCCGTCGTCTATCGCGCGAACGCGGATGTGTGTTTCGATAATCAACGTCATTAGTGTGTGGCGGCAAAATGTGTGTTAGTTTCGCACAGCGAGGAGACGCAAATGCACATACATATGTGCGTATTGATCGTTTGGAGGTTGCGGCGTCGGTCCCAGGCTGCCCCCGATCTCAGTATGCACGAAGCGCTCGTGGCGACAGCTTTTGCAAAACCACAAGAGAACACAGCCTTTGCCAGCGGCCTTGTGGTGGTGTTTGTGTACCTTTTTTTTGGTGTGTGATCGTCTCTTTGTTTTGTTTTGTAAGCGTATCTTATCATTCGCGAGATACGGAGAGAGGTGGCCTTAGATACCTAACAGGGGCGCGCACTGTTCGTGTGGCGTGTGTGTGTTCTTCCGTCACCAAAGTGGTAGTACTTTCGCTCCTAGCTACAGGTTGCAGTTTTGGAAGTGCTTTTCCTTTCGCGCGGCTCCATAAAATCCATATCGCATACATCGCAATCTCCTCGTTCGATGCGCTCTTTCAGCCAGTGAATTGTTTCTTCGTTGCACGTACAAACCAACCAAACAGCACGGAACTCTTCTCACCCCGGTTGAAACAACACATTTTCTCACCAGTTTTCCTCATTTTATTTTCTTGCTTCTCGAACGTCCGTGCTCTCTCTCTCGCGCGCGCCTCGCAGTATGCAACCAGCTCGATCCAAAGGTTAGTGCTGCATGCCGAAACGCTGGTGCGTGACGAAATTTTCGCCAAAAACGCGGCTGCAGCTGCGGCGGCGGCAGCCGTGGCCGGTGGCGGCAGTACGCCCAAAACGGTGGTGAAAAATCCGCACTACTATAATCACCATCACCACCATCATCATCACAACTACAGTGCTAACAATAGCAGCAGCAACAACAGCAGCAGCAGCCACCACCATCCCGTGCTGCCGGTGGGGCTGATTGCCGTCGAAACGGGGGCGAACCGGCACGGTGCCGCCAGCACCGCTCACAGTCAGCATCACCATCACCATCACCATCACGGTCACGGTCGAAAGGCGGAGAAAGCCATGAGCAATCTGAAGATGAATCTAATCGAGGTAAGTGTGCATGACGCGTTTGCAAGGCCGTCGAGGGGCTGGAGCGAGCCCTTCTCTGCTTGGGGATGGTATGTGGCTTCTTGTAGGAAGGGTAACGCCCCGTTGTTAGTTCCATTGACTAACGTCGACGGTCGACCTGTTGTGTGTCGCAACTGGATACGCTCGTCGAACGCGGGCGGGCGTACCTGAACGAAAACCAGCTGATTAAATTGTAAACACTTGTTTTGCTAATGTGCCACTTTCGTTTTTTTGTTCTTCTCTTTCTCTCCCTCGCTTTCCCGCACAGGAATGGCTTGAAAAGCAACCGCTAGACGCACCGGTGTCGGCGCCACTGCTGCCAGCCTCCGCACCGACGACCGACTGTGAAGCGTCGGGCGAGTACACCGACTCCGATTCGATCGCGCGCGACACGGACAGCTCGGAGGGGCTGGCCAACTCGGTCGCCACCTGCCTGCAGGGCGAGCAGACGCAAACGTCCCAGGAGCTGCTGAACGACGGCACGTCCTACCCGTCCGAGAACTCGAACGATGACGAGGGCGTCGCCACCGATTCGAAAGGCGGAAGCAGCGGCACGGCCGCCACCGCCGCCGGAGGGGCCGTTGGAGCCGGTGGTGTAACGGCCGCCAGCTCGAGCCCTTCGCTCTCGACATCGGCCGTGCATGGCAGCGGTGGAGCAGGCAGCGTGTCGACGGTAGTGAAGCGTAGACCGCACCGATCCGCCACCGATCGACCGTGGTCGGTGTCGTGCATGTCGCAGCTGAACGCATCGAGCGTGGAAATTAACCAGTACGGCGGCGGCGGTGGAGGTGGAGGTGGTGGGGGCACAAGCGGACCGGACAGTGCCGGTGGCAGTGGCGGTGGTGGCAACGACGACCGCAAGCAGCACAGTGGCAGTGGCGGTGACGTCGGTGCCGGTGGCAGCAATGACAGTGGCAACCGCCGACCGCTGACGGACCACCGCAACTATTCGATCAGCGAGTCGGCACTGAACACGATGGCCCGGGCCGGCAGTGGCTCGTCGATGGTTGGATCCCGCGGCAGCATGAAGCCAACCTCCAGTCAGCAGACCGTCGTGCGCAACGCCGAAAGCAAGGGTTCGCTCAAGAAGCGCAAGCTGCGCCCGCGTCGCAAGGTGAGTGCGTGCTCTCTGTGTGTGAGCTTGTGTCGTGTGTGTGGTGCAATGAAAAAGAAAAAAAAGACGAAAAAAAACTGTTGCACGTGTCGTGTGCTTGCTTGCAAGGTGAATTAATGGCATTTGCAATTGGCGCTGCTGTGTGGCCGGCCGTTCGTCGCTTGTTGTTGGACGGTTTTAAATTGGTTTCGGACGAAACTTTCGGAACACCGGCCACACAACCCGCACGGGCGATTGTTGCCCAATGCACACAACCTCGTGTGTCGAATTGTGGGCGGTTTGCGCTTTCCTGCTGCGGGGAAAATTATTTTATTAGACTGTGTTTATTAACGCCAAAACTATATTGCACGCGCTAGTAGATTGGTTTGCGGTTGCGATTGAAGGTTGCATCACTTTTGAGTGGAGTGTTTTTTGACGAATCGAATCAAATTCGAGCGGCGCTTGAATGACGTCAAGATTATGGGTTTATTGTAATGCATTTCAAGTGCATGTGGTCGTGTAAATTGCATTGAAAACTAAGTCTCGTGCAAAAGTCAATATTAAAATGGAATATTTTGGCACGATGCCATAATTATTGGTGCTGTGTGCATGATATCATCGACGCAGAAAGGCGATGAGACAAAAGTGCAAGTTTGGCATATTTTTTTATTGTACACGTCTCATACTCTCTTGTGGTTTACTTATCCGACAAACACAGATGCAATGAGGCAGCGCCTGTGTGAAGGTGAGATAAAATGTAAATATTGCGTCGGTGTCGGTGTTTTCTTCGTGCTTCTGATTACCCTTTTGTTGCAGTTTTGCACTGCTGATAAATAAAAAAGAACGTGACGAGAATGTTCCATTCCATATTAACAGTACGCTGTGAAGTTTTACCCCCGGTGTCAGTGCCTGTCAGATAACCGCACAGAGCGCATATGACAGGTAGTTTTGATCCGCGAGTGAAATCAGTTCATTTTACTGTGTGTGTCCCCCATATCTCTTTAAGATAATAATTCCCTACTTTAATACTTTCTTTCTTTTTTGCCCATTTTTTTTGTAGAATCGCATTGATGAGTCGGGCTCGGACGAATCGCAACCACCGCACCACAGCTCGTCCACGTTGCATCTGCTGCAGCAGTCGCTGCTCCTACAGTACAACGCGCTCGCCGCCGGCAGCGCGCAACCGCTGCGCGAGATACAACTGTCCGGGACGGGCGGCAGCAACAGCAGTGTGGCGGGCGGTGGCGTTATTGCCACCAGCCGACGGTTGCTAAAGTCGGAATCATTTTCCGGCCGGCTGCGGCTATCCGACGATCTGCTTACGCTGTCCTCCCTGTCCGGCTCTTCCTCGCGCAAGTCGTCCTCGGTGCGGCAAACGACCACGGCGGCAGCAGCCCGTTCGTCGTCCAAGCGTTCGCAGGACAGCGAGGAAGAGTTTGGCGGCGCGATGGCGAAGCCCGAGTTCCGCATCGGCTCACTGACGCGCACCCGGTGCGGCAGTCTCAATCTAGGATCATTAGCGGCGCTCGCTAATTATAATCTAGATGGTGTGGAGAAGGCGGAAACCGACCTGAACGGAACCGGCACGGGCACGGAGGAGATGAGCAGCTTCTCGGAGCAGGCGTGGGACAACTACCAGGAGAAGTACATGTCCGAGCCGTACTCGGAGGACCGGGATACGGATGCGGCCCGCCGGCTGCTCGACTTTGGCGACGACTATCGCAACTTTATCGATTCGCAGTCGGACTGTGCGTCGTCGTCGCTGTCGGCGGCCAATATGGATTCGCTGTCGCCGCCACGGTTCCGGCTCAAGTCGGAATCGGCGAACAAGTCGGAGACGAACGCGAACTCGCTCAATCGCCGCAAGCGATTGGACGAGTACCGGATGGATGATCGATATGGTAAGGATCGCTAAGTTGCATTATTAAATCTTTTTTGCACTGCAATCTAATGCGTTTTTTTAATTGTATTTCCCTCGACCAAATAGGCAATAACATGAACTCGTGGTCCAGCAAATCGGGCAGCCCGCCCCAATCGACCAGCAACATCAGTGGACGAAAGAATGGTTCGCTCTCCTTCCTCGAGGGAACACCACTGGCACCGATGGCTGAATCGAGCGGCAACAGCAGCGGGTTGAACGGATTGTTGAGCGCTGGAGGCGGTGGCGGCGGCGGCACGACGAGCGGCGTCCGACGCCGTTCGCTACGCTCCGTCGACAAGCACAACTCGTCCGCCGCGTTCGTTCGGTCGCTGTCGCACGAAACGAGCAGCAGCTCGAACAACGAGTTCGACGAGGACATGGAGGCCGAGGTGAAGAAGCTGCTGATCCAGAGCAAGATCCGGTTCGCCAACACCGAGGCGCTGAAGGCCAAGTGCCACCTGCTGAAGCCGGACGACTACGTAAGACTGTTGCTTCTCTATTACTGTGATCTTTGCTTGCGTTACGCATGTGCCCACCGCTGCTGTATCAGCGCTGTTTTGTTGTTGATAGTTTGCGTGTTTTGGGAGGCTGTGTTATGGTAAAACTTGAGCGGGAGATAGCGAATGGGGGAATTGGGATTAGCGGGAAACTCTCTCTACTTAGGTGCATGATGTGAAAAAGGGAAAACTCTTAGTAATATACTTCTTTTTCCGGTACAGGTGTTTTTACGTACGTAGAAATATAAAAGTCCCCCAAAATTAACACATTACCCACTCGCCCGTGTGTGTGTGTGTGTTTGTACATAATTTGGAGAAAGTAAGGCGCTTCTACCCCGTCGAAAATACAACTTTCATTGATTATTTTTCCACTCGAGTTGCGATAGCTTTTCATTTATCCATTTTTTTGTGAGATTCCTCAAATGTCAGGTTAAATTTCCACACACACGTGGAGCACATTACTTTTAATTTCTTTTCTTTAGCATATATGAGAGTTTGTGTGAGTGTCGGTAGTGTTCCGGTAGAAAACAAAAAAAAAAAAACTCATAACGAAGGAAGCAAACCCAGTGATAGTAAGTTTTGTAAATATTCGTATAATTGCTACGTTCACACTTTCTAATTTCGGAAACAAAAGCTGCTTCAATTAATTAGACCATGGAATGGTTCATTTAAAAAAAACGAAAACAAAACAAAGCAACAGCAACGCCTAGAAAAGCACCGCGATTCATACTGCTCTACCGCACCTCTTCTGCATGGTGTAGGATACTTCGTGGGCTGGATGGCCCATCCGGTGGAATGGTTAATCTTAGGAATAATCCTAAAACACGCTCAAGCGCTCATATCGTTCATTTAAAACCAGCTAAATCTCTACCACCATCAGACCATTAGCTTTAAGTAACTGTGGAGTGTAGTTATGGTTAGGAAAGCATGCTAACTTGTTCAAAATCCGTTTACCTGATCGTTCCATCCTTATTACACTCACCCTCACCAACTTTTACCATAACACTGCCACCATCCTTCATCGTCCCCCTCATTTTTGTCACCTAATTTGCGATTCAACTAACGTTCTTTTACACCGTTTGCTTTGCGCTTTCTTCCCATTGTAGAGCGAAATCATTACCACCTGCCGGGAGAACGTGCGCTGCCTGGAGTCGGTGCTACGCTGCCAGCCCGGAACAGTGCTGACCGCCGCCAAGTGCCAAGATTTACGAGGTAAGCGGATGATGCATCCACCACGTGCACAAACCACTAGCAGAGGCTCGTCTTCTGCCGCGATAGAGGGCGAAGAGCACGACTATAGTGAGGGCGGTAGCGAAAGCGACGACGAGGACGACGGCGGTAGTAGTACGATTAGCTGTAGCGATAGCAGCAGTACCGATAGCAGTTACGCTAGCACCTTAGGCCGGCGACAGTCGGAGGGCGAGCCTGCGAGCCACCAGCGACAGCCGTGGAGTCGCTGCGCTGGCCAGCGGGGTGGTAGGGCCGCGGGCAGTAGACAGACAAACGGCGGTAGCGATAGGGCAAGCGGCGGCAGGAGTAGCAAGGAAGGGCAGGAACGGCTGCAAGAGAACGAGCGGCCGGTGGCGGTGTTGCAAACGGCGCGCAAGGTTCGCCGGGAACGACGGCAGCCCCGCAAGCCGAAGAAGGTGGTCGTGGTGGTGCGGGAAGAGTGCCGGTGCGCTCGCATTACCCGCTTCATTGCCTGGCTGATCGATTTCCTGCTCGACATCGGCAATGTGATGCGCAACTTTACGCTGTACCGGTTTTTCGTCGGCGTGCTGAATGGGTTCTACCGGCTGGTCGATTTCTTCGGGCGCGATCGCACACCCGCGGTCGCCTCGGCCTCCTCCTCCACCGCCTCGGCGGTGGGCAGTGGCAGCGAGAGCGGCCTGGGCAGCTTGACCGGTGCTAGCGCTGCTGCCAGCTTCGTCAACACGAAGGCTTTGGCGCGCGGTGCTGACGACCTACTGAAACGATTGACAGTGGGCATCATTTGAAAAAAAGGGGGTGTCGAGAGGGGCATTTAAGAAAAGAAAACCCGGCACGCCACTATCTGGGCGTGTATGGATGAGCTTTTTTTTGCGTGTGTGTTTACTGCGTGTAAAGGTGCAATGTCTCTCTTTCTCTTGCCTTCCCTGTGTCCTTGCTATTTCCTACTTGCACACAAGAAATGATCGACAGGAAAGGAATCTTTTGACAAGCTCTCTTTCTCTTTTGTAGTAAGGGCAAACCCACGTTGCGTTTGTGCGTCCTTTTTGGGGCGGTTTTGGACAACGGTTACCACCAATAATCAGCGTTAGATTTTATATAGATTATCACAATAATGTTACCTTTCACGCCTATCATCACCATCTTTCCTGTTGTGTTGTGTTCTTTTGTTTTGTTTTTAAATTAGTATCTGTAACCGAATAAAGCATCACAGGGGGCTTGCACCTTTGAACACACATAAAACACGCATCGTGTTGCTTCCTGGCTTCATTTTATTTGTCTATATTTATATTGTCTCGGTCGCGCACTGTGCACTTCCAAACTTTCTTGCTCTCCGTTTGTTCCGTGTTGCTCGTTGTCGACGTTAGTCAGCTTGGGTTATAGTATTACAGGGTTTACCAGTCCAATAAACAACTGTCCACTTGTGTATAACAATAGTCGTTTTGAATAGACACCGCTGTCTACCACTTGCTCACACGTCAGATGGTGTAAGCTACTCTGTCCAATTCAATAACACAATTTTCGCCTTCGATTGCACAACGGTCGGATTCGGCACGGTTTCTTGTGGTTGTTGTATAACTAACAAAATTATTGTTTTGATTTATTGAAATGTATGGTTTATACTGCATATTTCTTGAATAAAATAAACGTGTTTGAAAATGTTTTGTTTTGCCAAATTTGTCAAAACAAAATAAACTGTGCCGAATCTGACAGTTGCTTATCGAAGGCGAAAATTGTGTTATTGAAATGGACAGAGTAGCTTACACCATCTGACGTGTGAGCAAGTGGTAGACAGCGGTGTCTATTCAAAACGACTATTGTTATAAACAAGTGGACAGTTGTTTATTATGCTGGTAAACCCTGTATAGTCATTGGTAGCAGGATAAACGGTTCGATTTTTAAGAAGAATGTCATCACCATCGCTAACAACAATGCAACTTTTAACGCTTTTTTGCACGTTTGTTTAACACTCACCAACACACATCTCATCGCATTAACCTATTGGGAATTAATTTAGATGGATTAAGTGTCAGGTTGTATGGATCGGTATGCGTTTGTTGTCAGGTTTCCCGGTAAAGCGTCCCGTTGTGTGGTAGCCAGTGAATGTTAGTAGTTTAGTACGACCTATGCGAGCACTAGCCGGTAAGTATCTCTCAGGACACAGACAGACAGACAGCAGGTTCGACGAGAATCTCTCATCCTCCTCAAAAGCGTCCTCTGCGGAGAAAGAAATCATCTCAAACGTAACACTCACTCACGCTCTTAGCACAGCTCTTCTACGCTCGGAAAAGCGTCCTTGAGCCATTTCGGGCGTCCTTCGACAGCATCCTTGACCGTGGACGTGCGACCTCGATCCGTCCACACAGGGGTGACCCAGATGCGAAGACACTCGTGTGTCACCTTGAACCAGCACGGTCAGTCACCTTTCGCTCGGGGCGTTGGGGCGAACAATCTAGGTCGAGGTCTCAGTGTACACCCTTTGTAAAAAACAGGTCAAGGCCGCCAATGCCGAAGGTTTTCTCCCGGCCTAATGTAATTCGATTACATTCAACAGAGTAGTGCTTTGTGTGCGTACGCTTCTTTTTTTGTCCAGTGGTACCGAATGCGAGCACCGAGTGGAAAGGAACCCGCTCGATTGTTGCTCTTTTGCGTTCACGCTTTCGGCTCGGTAGGGCCACAAAAGGGGACATGTGGGAGGTGTGTTTGTGTGTTGTTGTGCGCATGCCCTTGTGTAATATGCAGGGAGAGGGTGGTTTGTTGCTTTTGACGGTTCCACACTGCCGAAACGTCATTCGATTGGAATGATTCTTGGAGCCAGTGGTGTTGCGAAAAACAAGCATCTTTCATCAGCTTTTGCCTGATTTATTTTGTGTTTACCCGATGTTCTTTCTTTCGTTTGAACCATCTGGCAATGCCAGTGAAAGTGAACAATTAGTACACAGTGGTCCGTAAACGGGGCAAAAAATATACACGCACAAAAAACAACGCCCCAAACACCAAGCCATTAGTGTTTTGTAAGCGCCACAACAACCTCTGGATGCTGTTGGAAAACTCATTAAGATTTCATCCGCACCAAATACGTTAAGACACTTGATTGCCTCCAAAAACTCTCGGCGCGCACTCTCGAAAGATGAAACTCAAGTGCCGGCCGAAGGTGGTGCACTGCCGAAGTCGGTGGAGCTGTACGCTACCGAGCGTGGTGGTGGGCCAGCGTCTGGCAACCGTAAGCTGATAATGGCACGCGTCTGTGTGTTGTGGTTTGTGTCAGGCCTTTTTGCTGTTTGTGACTACTAAGTCAACGAGCCGTGCGGTGAGGGTGAGTGTAGCGAGGGCTTGTGAGCTGGACTAATGTGAATCGGCATCGTCGCGCAAGGAGGGGTCGTCTAGGGTCGAAACACGAAGCGCCATACCGACCAAACGCCACTGGGTTGGCATAGGGAGAACGGTTGTACGCGCTTGCACGCTCGCTCGAGCTATTCCGCCGAACTAGTCGCACCGGTGCATCAGTATAGGGCGGGTGTGTTAGCGCGTATGTGTGTGTGTGTGTGTGTCTCTTGCAACCAGCACCGATGTTGTGGGCAATTGAAACATGACCCTCGGGCAGGAGCGATAGCAGAGCGTGCGACGAGCGCGCGGCGCAAGCACATTGAGCAAGTGATTTTTTAATGCCAAAAGGAAGCATCGATTACGCGAGCGACAGAGGAAATACGATTCTGTGTGTGTGTGGTAGTGTGTGGTTTGATTTGTTGTGGGGCTTGTGGCGTTGATCATGATGACGGTGGACGACACCCGGCAAACCCGGTGAGGGAGAGAGAGGTGTTTTTTGGCCCCCTTTAGTTGACAAACTCACGAACCGAATTTCGTCCGAAGATCGTTGAACTGTTCGCTGTAAAAGTAAACCGTCGGCAGTAGTGTCGGCTCTGTCGTGATGTCGCGGGTGGTAACGATCCGGCCCAAAGCCCACCGGGCGGTGCAGACCGATAAACTAAATGGTACCATACACCACCTGTGCCCAATTACGGCTCTCAGGCTCCTCCCTCTGCAGCAGGCTGTGTTTTTCTAATAACCGCCAAAATTCTCTACTCCAACAAACAGATACAATCGTCTGCTGGGAAGGGCTACTGAACTGGAGCGAGCGGCGCGTCATCAGCAACCAGTTCCTGGACGATATACGCGCGCTGAAGGACGTCCTGGAGGAGCTGGGCAGCAAGACGTTCAACATCTGCTCGGAGTCGCACATCCAGCTGGCGATCGATCAACTGAAGGTATGTATGAGGGAGATTAGTTAGCTAGAAGTGATTGCTGCTAAATCGCTCGGCGCGTTAATTAGGCAGAAGAAAAGCGCATTGTGCACACACCGAGCAAGCGAGTAGAAAGTGAACCTGTTAGCGCAGCGCATGCGCAACGGTTTGCTCATTTTGCGCAAAACAAAGTGAACGTGATCGGTACCGTACAACACACAACACAGCACACACACACATCAGTGCTGCAGTAGTAGGCGGAGACGGTTGTGCATTTAATGGATCATCAAAATAAACGATGATCGAATGGGGCGAAGCCGATGCCAATTACTCGTTGCAGCTTGCAAGTAATTATAAAATACCGTATATTAAACAGCGTCCGTCCGGCCAACGATCTTACCTCTCGATGTCGTAATGCTGTTTGTGTGTGTGTGTGTGTGTATGATGTACATGCTCTACCACGTGGAACTCCACGTGTGTTGCGTACGGTACGTTTTGAGCGCGATGTTTCGTCCGAGGTGAGGAAGGAGAACGATCATTACTGGTGCGTGTGTTAGCTTTAGATAAGATGATCTTCACGCGATAAAGCGTGCCGGTGACGGCATTTTTGTTGAAAACTACTAAAGTTGCTTTAAGGGAGTTGTTACACCTCTCACACGCATTCGTAGGGCTGTGACGTACGTCAACAAACCGTTTGCGCTGATGCGCATCACAGCGGAACGATGGAACTTGATGTTGAAAGTGTTTGTACAAATGCTGAAGGTTTTTCGACGTCATCGTGTAACATAATCACAACCCCAAAATGTGTGACTTTTAGAGCCAAACTTCCTCCAACTATGTGTCCTTGGCTGTGTTTAAATGGGTTTTAACTCTCTTTTTTTCTCTCTCTCCCTCTTCTCACGTCACAGAATGAGCACAAAGTTCTGCAGAACCAACGGCCAAAGATGCTCACGCTGAACGCAACCGTACACAACTGGGTGTCGAACCAGGAGCAGCAGCGCAAGGAGCTGCTCGACCCGTCCGTCGACGCCCGGCTGGATCAGCTGGAACGGGACAAGAACTTTGACCGCTGCATTGGGGGCCACTGTGGCGAATGCTACGACTGTCTGAACGATATCCGCCTGGATACGTCGGTCAATCGCGAGCTGAAGTATGGCATCACCACCCTGTACAGTACCTGGGATGAGGCGGAAGTGCGGTAAGTCATTAGGGAAGATTGACCCCCAAAAACAAGTCACTCACTGTTTTGTCTCTTTCTTCCTTCCAGACTAAGAAACCGCATCGAAAATCTGACCACCTCCATGATGACGTGGAAGCAGCTGGAGGATGGTTTGAGCGATTTCCGCAACACGCTGGACCGGGACCGGGGAAAACTTCAAGGCATTGAAGGCGCCCTCCAGAGTGGCGGCGGCACTACCGAGGAGATCGTGAACAGTGTGAAGGAGGTCGTGAAGGCACTGTCGGAGAAGGTGGATCCACTCTTCCAGCAGCAGCAGCAGCAGCAACAGAACGGTGCTATCGAGTCGTCCGGAGCGTTTCAGCAGCAGCAGCAGCAGCAGCTGGAGTCGCCTCAGGAGAACCTGCAGCAGCTGCTGGTGCCGGCGCTGCCGGCCTGCGTTAAGCTCTCGTCGAACGGTTCCCTGTCTGACAGTGGCATTTCCGACGGTGGCGGCATGTCTGACGGCAGCCTGTCGGAGCGCGAGCGGCGCCTGAACGCGCTCAAGCGGCTGGTGAAGCAGCTCGAGGTAGCGCTCGCCCCCGGCAGTGACGCGATGCAGACGATCAAGAAGCGGCTGGAAATGGCGGAGCACGATCTGCGCTCGCTGCAGAGCACGTGCCGCAAGATCATCATGAGCGAGAAGAACCAGCAGGAGCAGCGGCTGCAGGCAAAGCAGCAGGACCGTCCGGCGAGCCGGGATTCGGCCGACGGGAACAACAACAACAACAGTGCGGCGGTGAAGAACAAGAACAAGAAATCACCCTCGCGGTAAGTAGCGGTGCACTTTTTTGGAGTTGTTTTGTCAATTTCTAATGAAAATCTATCTTTTTTATTATCCAAAATTACAGCAAGAAGCATCGAAACGGTGGACAGAACCGCAGCCAGTCAAACACCTCCGCCGAAGCGACGGAAAACGAAGACGACGAGCACTTGCTGCAGCAGCAAAAGCAGCAGCAGGAGGAGCTGCAGCGCGAGCATCTGCTGGCGATGCAGAAAACGGGCCAGCTCGGCATTGTGCAAACGACCAAGATGAAGCTGTCGCAGAACCGGTGGGTGTGGCGCATCACCAAGATCGCCGTGCCCGTCCAGCTGGCCCTGGTGCTGGTGATGTGTGCCGCCTGCTTCTTCGAGCCGCACTGCTGTGACGCGCTCAACACCTACTCAATGAGCCTGACGCCCCAGCTGCGCTACATGAAGGGACCACCGCCGATTTAATGTGGCGGCAAAATTGGGGTGAACATCCGCGGCAATAGCCCACCGTATGACGGTTGCACCAGAGAGGGGTGTTCGCACCAGGGGGGGGAGGGGCTGTCATGAGAGGGTGCGATTTTAAGTAATTGGATAGATTTTTTATATCCTGGAGATATAACACGCGCGCGCCCGGTTGTTAAGTTACTATAGTGCTACACCTGGCCCTCCCCTGGACCTGGGAGAGGGCAAAAACCAGGGAACCAGGGTTCACAAACCCTTCCTTCGCTTCCCCCTGGGGAAGCATTGTGGTGTATAATCTTACTCTTTAATATTTTGTTTCTGCAATTTCGTTCTTCCTAACGTTCATAATCTTGTCATCGTTTCGTGCGTAAGTTTACGCTATACGTATTTACACCTATTTACACATATGCATATTTTTTGTTGTACAGGAAAGTATGCCAATCTTAGTATTTTAATCTGTTTTTCTTCTTCATTTTTCCTCTCCCTTTACTTTACCCCTACTCCCTACTTAGAGCTTATATTTATTAGAGCGTTTAGCTTCGAATCAAATGTACAATACTATTCGACCGCAGCACACGGGGTCGGTTCGTTTAGTGATGTTATTTAATCGTAAGCGCATCGTGTAAGAGAGCAATTTAGTATGCATTAATGAACCTTATTTTTTTCGATTTTTGAATTAGTTTATCAGTCGGCCTTTATTAGCCGACGATTCGAATTGTAAGTTTTCGTTTCAATCGTGTTCTATACTTTCAATTACCAATACAAAGATAGCTACGAACGTTAGTGTGGCTTCATCTTCCGCTACTTGTTACTTGTACCGAGATAAGAACCTACTAACAGTTTAAATTGTAAGTTTACCTCTAACGGAAGCAAAAACAAAACCCCTTTAAACTTAAAAGCTACGAAGCCGCAGGTTATAGCATACTTAACAAACAGCAACGAATCATACAGAAACCATACAGTGCCTTGTAACAGCAGAAGCGAACGTTACGGTTGCAATGCATAAAGGTGCGTTGATTCTCTATCCCCAAACATCGCGCCTGCCAACAGCAGCACCTCGGCAAAAGACTGTTTTTGTAGCGAAAAGGTGGGTGCTGCTGCTGTTGCTGTTGGTTTGGCTTTCCATCTCCAGTGATAATAGCAGTTCCATTAAAACCGAAAAAGTAGTTAGAGAAGAGAGAAGATGGATAAAGAAACAAAAACAACTCTGTGTGTACCACACACTGACACGTCGGTTGAGTGTTTTCGGTCGGTCGGTCAGTCGCTCGCTACTTATTGCCTTCGCGAATTGTAAGATGATTTTTTTTTCGTTTTTGTTTCTGTAAGAAGTCTGCGCCTCGGCACACAGCACTGCGCCGAGTATTTTGCTCTGTACTTTTATCTTCCTCCTGAGGCATGCGTCCTTAATTTGTATATTTTGTCGAAGTAAAAAAAAACAGTAGAAAAGAAGTGAATTAGGAGGTCACCATACGCGTGCGGTGTCGAAGTTTCGTGAACATAGGTTTCTTACGTACGCAAACTACCCCACTACTATCTTACCCCGGTGTAATATGTTGTTCGTGGACTAGTTAGTTTACCTTTAGCCTTTTGCGTTCGAGAATTGAGAGGCACGTGGCCTTTACCGTGTCTCATCTTTATTCCGGTTTATTCCTTACTCTTGATTGTTAGTGCACAAAACATTAAAAAAAACGATGGAAAGCGAAGCTAAAAGCAAGCAAGAAATCCGACAAATAGGAGATAAGGAATTGGATTTGTAAGGATCGCGCCCTGTCACGCTTACTTCCGGTAATACATACATACATAAGTGTGTGAGATGTGAGGCAAGGCTCAAATGATGTTAGAAGGTTTATATTTTATCGGAACAAGAGCTTAACAGCGAAGAGTGCAATTTTCAACTGTATCTCGATTTATCTTTCTCTTCCTTCTCCCTTTTGAGTAGGGACGGGACAGGCTCCCGACATGTGCGGGCCGATGAACCAAGAAAGCAAACAAAACCGCAATCGCCAGAACACAAACACAAAACCAATATATGCAATAGAGACACGTA
The DNA here is from genome assembly GCF_943734735.2 of Anopheles gambiae. Classification (NCBI taxonomy): domain Eukaryota; kingdom Metazoa; phylum Arthropoda; class Insecta; order Diptera; family Culicidae; genus Anopheles; species Anopheles gambiae. The sequence continues at coordinate 31,761,207 of NC_064602.1, read as the reverse complement.
ACAGCAGAAGGTGGAGAATAAATTTTACATTTTCCTACAATCGAAGATGTGCGGGCGTGATATAGTGTTGTGCGCGTTTGGGACGCCACCACGGCGATCATGCCAGGCTCGTTCACCAGCGTGCGTGCGTGTAGAGCAATAACATCCGAACGGTCGAAGCTCCAAAAAGCTGCTGGTTGCTTCCCTAATCAATTGCAGTCATTATTTCTTTCCAGAACACGATGTAAGCTGTACACACAGTGACGTCATTTCGGGATCGTTTTTGGGGGCGCTGCGGAATTCGCGAACGAGGAAACGAAACCATCGAGCGCGCAGATCATTAGAATTTGTGTACGCGCAGAACGATCGAAATCATCCATTGGTGTGTAGCGTTAAAGAGAAGATCACGATTAATAATTGTACCGGTGGCAGGTCTAGAACGATCGCAACATCTAAGCTTGCTGCGGCTGCTGCTGCAGCAGCAGACCTTGAAGTCCTCGGATACTGAAGCGTCATGCTCGACATTGACTTGACCCCCCTACTCCCCGAAACGAAGAGGGCAGCTTTTGGCATTCGTTCATTCACATATTCGTGTAAAGTACGCATTCCAAGCATAGTTTATTCTCTTATCTCCTACCACAATTACTGGTCTACTACTGCTAAAAGGAATGGTTTTACATCTTCCCAACACACGCACACAACATTCGCACACGCTCCTCCAGCGTTCCAATGATTCTTCCGCTAGCCGGATGTTGTAAGTCCAAGTACGCATAATTACCCACGCTTTGCGCTAGCGCGAGTTGATGATGATAGTGGGATGGGGGAGGGAATGAGATCGGACGAATAAGATTGTGCGTGATCCATCCGCGGCACGTGCTGGCACTTAGTCACCTTCTGACGCATGCACAAGCACACGAGTATATTTCATTAATGAACTGCCTATTCTTCCCCCATATGGGTGCCGCTCGATGCTAAACCCGCGAAACGAGAGCATGTACAGGCATCCCTCATGAGAGCATGATGGGTGGTTGATGCCAATTGGTAACTATAATGCACTGAAATGATCTCCCTCCTCCTCACTGGGGATATTAAAATATGCATTGTTTCTCCGTACTTGTAAGACTTTTTCAGCAAGGGATTCCTAAAATCCGGAATATGCGAAAAAAAGTGGATTGCAATTAATGCACCACTAGCCTCAAATTAACCCGCGCGTTAGGATGGGAAACGGGTGTACAAACAATGTGTTGCAGGTGCAATTACACGACCTAAATGACCACTAATTGCGAACGTGCTATGGTGGTGTTAAAGGGGGGAGATGAGAGGCGTTTTTGTAGAAGATCCTCGCGTGTTACGCAAGCTGGAAGCGTTCTCGGGCAAGGACGACGGACACTCTTGCCAAAAGAGCAACCGTTAAAAAGAGACCCGTTAAATCCGAGTCCTTAACCAGCGCTGAGCAAAGTGGCGCAAAGCTTCTTCGCTCGCTCGCTCCCGACAATTGGCAGGAATCTTGAAAATGGCAAATGATTACGATGCACGCAACCATTTTGTAGGCGAGTTCCTTTGCACCACTTCACCTAACGCCCGACACCCCTAGAGACACCTATTCGTCCCTCGCCACCTAGTCTCGGGGGCGGCAGCAGCAGCAACCAAACCCGGGGCCGGGGCAGTACACTATAGATAAATAGAGTAGTGAACCGGTACGGTGGCGTTAGTAGCTGCTCAGAACTTCACCAGTGCTGTTCTAAGGTTCGCTTGTGCCCACCAAGTGTTTGTTTTCTTTTTCCCTGTTCGAGACCCTCCCTACCCCAACCAGTAGCATCAGCAGTAGTTGCCACCAGCGTTTTATTAGGTGTTGCAAGTGTCGCAGCTTCTTTCTAAGCACTACCTCAGCATTACTAGCACACAAACCCTCCGTGCGCCTCTCTAGTCGTCCTTGGTGGCTCTTCAAGTGCGTGCGTGCGTGTGTTTGCTAGGCCAAGTTCAAACTAGCTCCAACTGCTGCCACCGGCACACCAAAGTCGCACCGCGAAGGATCTTGCGGAGGATCGGAATGAGAGCGATGACAACGGGCAAGGCCGCCGCCAGCGTGGATCGGCTGCTGACAGTCGGCTACGTACTGGTCAGTGTCGGGGCCATGATCACCCTCGTCGGTGCCGGTTTGCGTGAGTATCGTTCCGTTTGTCTTTATTTCTCTCGATGCTGGGTGACAATTTTTATTGATGCTTTATTTAACTTTCCTTGCGCTGGCTCGCTAAATGCTACTCTTTAATGTTAGATTAACAATAATGAGGGTTAAATGGTTACGTATCTATTATTACTAACCTCTTGCATCACTTGCTCCGGGGGGGGGGGGAGTGATCATCGAGCAAGATGTTCCACTTCTGACGCATTCTACCCGTCACCAGTCTGTACCTTTGACCCTAGTTTTACCGGTTTGCTCGCGCAAGTGCCTCTAACAATTGGCACTGATTACTTGCTATTGCGTTTGCTTATCGGTGGGCCGGGTGTTAATTACAGTGCGCGTCTGATTGCGGTTAAACAGAGCCACTCGCGGGGTGGTATCATTTATCAACGGTTGGTGCATCCTATAGTTGCTCCAGTCTAGTGACTTCGCCGGGAGCGTTGATGAGGATTAATGGAGTAATATAATAAGGCAGTAAGCGCACTACCGGAGGGGGGGGGGGGGGTAGTCTTGCATGTCATGTATTGGGTATTAGTTACATGTTCGATAACATCACTTGTCCTGGCATTAAATATGTGTTAGATGGAATGTAAAGAAGTATTTCTATTCAATCCTAGTCACGGCACCAATATACATACATATAGAACATTGGCAATCATAGGATATATAGTTTTTTAAAAACATTTTTGCATGCATAAGAATTTCCCAACATTGCATTGGATTTAAACTCATTGAGTATTAAACAATCAATAAAGTTTGGTATAAATTATAAAATGCGTTAAAAATTGTAAATTCCTCTAATATTCCCAGTATCTTAAGGATTCTTATAGAAGCAATGTATACATCCCTCTTCACCATCTAAATCTAACTCATTCTATTTAACATAACGCCCTTTCCAACAAAGCATTTGACTTCTAGTTACTGCACCAGGTGAATCCTTTGAGTTGCAAAATTTTAATTCCTGGTCACGGCACCAATCTCCATGCAAAATCATTGCACAATTGACATGCGAATGCGTTCTCTTCTGTAATATTAGTCTTAAATGTTTATTTGTCATTTGGTATCTTGCATGGGCTTGCCTTAATTAATCTACAAACGCTATCAAGCAGCTACAAAGCTATCAATGAATAAATGAGAGACAATTGGGTTTGAGCTGGTTTATACATTTGTTGAAGTCAAAGAATCTTTAGTATTTGTTGAAGCTTTGTTTCATTTGGTTTATAGGTGCATTATAGGAATGTATAGATTTTGAGAACATAGCTCTTAACAGCTAACGTGACCTGAGAGGTTGCTCAGGAGCATAGCGATTCAGCTTTTCCAACAGGTAGGGAGAGTCAATGTCTCCGCTGATTAGCTTCGCGACAAAAGTAGCCTATAATGCCGAGTGTCTGTGTTCTAAGGTTTGCAGACCAAGAAGCATGCACCGTGTCAGGTAATCTAATTGCTGTCATGATGCCCATTGCAATCGGTATATTGCTATTCTGGAGAATATGCTTTTGTATGTTTTCTATCCCAGCCGTCCACATGTGACAGTATGGAGAACTGAAAAGAACTGAGTTAGACTCTAAGATGGATCTTTTATCTATTGGATCTTTTCTCTCATGAGTTAGCCCGATTTCAAATCCTAGCATCATATTCGCTTTGATTATTATAGAGTGGTAGGGCTCGCGAAAGAGGATAGTGATGAATCAAGGATCACACCAAGATCCCTGACTGATGACGCGCGAGACAACTTGTAACTGTGTAGTTTAGTAATAAAAGTTTAAAGGGTTTCGTTTCTTGCTGAATGTAAGAGCCTTAGTTGGTTTGCCAAACACCAAGTGCTGAATAGGTTAAGATTGAGCTTTGGAGCACGAAACAATCATCAAGTGACATGATAATTGAACACAGTTTAATCTCATCAGCGTATATGTAGTAGTATAGAATGCTTTGGGAGGATAAGAGTCACCTCGTTTATGTAGCGTGTAAATAACAGCGGCCTCAAGTTGCTGCCTTGGGGAGCTCCTGAAGAATTTGTGAATGATTCGGAAATGACGTGCCCTATTTTTATAGAATACATTATGTCCGTCAGGTTGGTAGAAATCATAATCATTCAATGACATGTGGTGATATACCACTATATCGTCTAGTTTTGTCATCGGAAACACAACAGCACCTTCTTCACCTCACCGTGATCCGTTTTCTGTGTCACCTGCCAGCTTCTTCCCCTCGTTTTCAAACACGAGCAAACGAATGTCAGCTCTATTACAGCCAGCCCGGTCACACTGACTGACCCCCGTCACTGACAGATTAATGAGGATGATTTCTTATCCCACAAGATCCGCATCGAACTGCGTACGATATGCATACGCCCCATGCCTAATCAGACGGTGGAAGTATCGCGTGCGCTTTCCCGCTCCTTTGCTCATCAACCTTATCAGCTCTAATTCAGCCCAACCTCCTCCCAACGAGGGGATAATAAAAATGCACAATTTGTGGTTTTGTATGCAGGAGGGGGCTGGGCTGGGCTTGAGCTGGTGGGTCATCAAGACTGGCAATCGCGTAATCGGATGAATGCATATTATCGATAGCTGCTACGTCCACACAATGCTATGTTTTACACCGCGGGCAACCTAACAAGCGCTCTGTAGGCTTCCCAAGCATGATTTGGTGCAGGCGTGATTATCGTCGTTGTTGCTTATATTTACTATTCTGGGGCCGTGGAGGGATCATTTTTGCATTTACTAAACCAAACATTAGGTAGCGAGGGGGAGGAGTGAGTATCATCATCAGCCCAACCTGCTGTTTGCTTCATCATTGTTATTCGCGATCGCTTGGTCAAGGGGGTTAGGGCGCGCTGTGAAATTGTGTTTTGGGCCAGCAACGTGCAAGTGTGTGTGTGTGTTAGTTTTTCCACTCTCTTTCGCTCGCTCGCAAAACGGAGTGAGAGTGAGTGAGGCGCGATTTTGATCGTGATCTTGACGCTAGAGTTTTCACACGGTGTGGGTGTGTGTGGGGCGGTTGGCTGCAGGCAGTTCCTGGTTCGATAAAACATGCGCGCTCCCTCGCCTAATTGGTACGTCGATAGAATAGAATCGATGTTACACTCAATATGGCTTCTTATACACTAAAGGGAAGCTGTGTGCGATCAGTAGCGTTGTATACAGGAACAAAAGTATGTTACAGTTCGATTGTTTGTTTTAAAACATTAATTAACTCTGCTGTTTGCTTGCGATGGACGTAACCTTATCCGGTTGGAGCACCGCAAACAATGTTGAAAAAACGTTGAGTTGACGATGCGTGATGTTTTGCAAACCGTACGATCGTACAAAGCAGCGGACGACACTATTCTCATTCTAAGGAAGAGGACGTCCAAGTCAATGCCAACGATACCGCTCAAGCACGTCGTCACACACATCACACATCACGTTAGAAAAATGTGTAACAACGGAAACGGTGATCATATTTTAAAAGCAGCCAACGATCACATCCAGCTAACAATATTGCTGCAGCAACAGAGAAATAAACAAGATATCAGAGCATTGCTCATGTAAGTGCGCGATAAGTAACACACTTAAGAATCACTTGACAACATCACATGAGCGAGTAACAAGATAAAAATGGATGTTTTTGTTATTAATGATACAAAAACCCCACATAGATCTGCTTCTTCTTCTTCTACCGCACCTGTCAGCCGTGCACAGAAACTAGTTTGAGCTCTCGAGACAGGCATGCGAAACTAGTTACAAGTACAATCTAAGCTGCCAGCCTGTTTCGTGGCTGGATAATCTGCAATGCGAAACTAATCGGCTAATCAGCGTGGCGGGAAGTACTTACCTACCCTACCCGTTTCAGTTCTAGTTCAGTACCCTGTCACCTGTCACTACCTATGGAGTTGTATGAGAAGGTCGGGAATTTATTCACTGATTATGCTATAAACTGGTTGCAATATCTGGATGAATTCATAAACCATAAGTTATTCCCCATGGAGCAGCAGTGTTTCTTCGATTGGGCTTCGAGTGTTGCCGAATGCATTCCGTTATAAAGTCTGACACGCGAGCCAGAGAAGAGTAGCAAAAGGAGAGCACACAAACAAGAGCAAACAAACACAAAAACACAAAAAAAAACGCACACGCGGTGTTCGTTTGCTACGGTGGCATTGAAGTCTTTCGTGTGTGTTTTTATATGAATGGTGTGGAGCGCGGTCTGGAGCCTTGTGTGCTCGCAAACAAGTTCGAACCGAAAATCCGAGTCAAGTTCAAGGTGAATCAGGGGTGATTTTCCGACCTGATCGGGGTAAACAGATACAGCTACACAGCCACACACGAACAGTGCTCGAAGGGGGAGAATGAAGAGTTCGTTTCCTTTTTCCGCAACACATATTAAATCATTTTGGCAGCTGGGCAGCTTGTTGTGGCAGACACTGCTCGGGTTTGGTGCGTATGATTTGTCTTAAAGCAACCGCACGCCGCTGGATGGTGGGTGAATATCGTTTTCTTTCTGAGACGCGTCAGCTGCCTTTTCCTTTCCTCGCTTTCTTGATTGATGCGCGGAAACAACCAATCGCTCGGTGCACGCAATATGCGAAAGGGGGGCCCCATTGCCATCATTGTAAATAAGAAAAGATACAGCGGGAAGCTTTTTTGTTGCATGCAATTGGCAATCGCTACTGCCCGTTCAGTTCGTTTTGCGGCTTGGCAAAGAGGCACGTGAAGCACAAAAAGCGACACCAGCATACGGAACAAAACAATGTACCAACGAATGTGTCAACAAATGCTTGTACCTTGTAAATGCTCCCTGTGCTGGACGGTGTGATCTTTTTCCCCACCCATTTAATTGCGACGAGAAAGGAGAAAATTAAATAAAGCTCCTACAAATAAACAGACAGTCAGTTGGTACGCGAGTCGTTCGGTAGTGCGTTCATTCCAAGTGCGGCAAGGGTGTTCTAGACGGTCGTAAAACTGTTCCACGACAAACCGCTAGCTGCTAGCTAATTTGTTCTTCAAACATTGACGCCGCGATCAGATGGAGAACGTAAAGAGCGGATCGCAAATGGGAGATAGAGGGCAGTTCTTTCTTTCGAAAGCATGCCGTTTCGTACGTTTGGTAGCATTTTTTGAAACAAGGCGAAAAGAACAGCGATCTTCTTGTAGGATCAAGCTAAATTTAGATAATCATATTGAAAGTCCAATAATTAAATCGAAAGCTCTTCCTGCGCTTAATGATTTAATGCTGTAACCGGTTACAAACATTCTAACTCAAACGATCACTTTCATTCTACGCCGATCCTCGGCTCAAACTTGCTAATTGCCAACCGGATAAAAGCAACATTCCGACGCCCAAAAAAAAAGCAAAGGGACTAAACATGTTTTTGGCTACCTTTTTTTTGCGTACCTTCCATAATCCAAACCATCCAAGCGCCAAGTGATAATAGCCTAAGAGAGGGACAGACAGCAAAGGGTTTTGATATGCCGTCCCTAGGTAATCCCTTCGCGAGCGCCACATAAAAATCCCTCATTTCGGGGGGAGGGACAGAACTGCTCGTCTGTGATTCACGCAAATTATGATGTGCTTCACGAGCCTCCGTTTTGGGTGGTGGTGGGGGAGAGGCGAAGCGTTAGAATTAAGTAAGCCTACCGCGAGCTCCAATTGTTTGAGCGCGCCCCTTGTCTCGATGTGTCTGCGTGTCTATAAAATGATGCGAACGCGAGAACGATGCGCAACACTCGGTCGGAGTGCGCGTGACGGATAGGTTCTGCGGCAAGCGAACGTGCGGCAAACGGTTTCACAGCGCGGGTGCTTATATACGCTTTTCGGGTTGCCACTTTTCGGCGTGATACGGACGTGTGTGTGATACGTGGTAGAGTAGAAGTTGCTGCTGCTGCTTTTTTGATTGTTTTGTCGCAGATCGAGATTCGCCTTACAGAAACGATGCAGCAACCAGCGTGGAGGTGTAATCGTGCCGCCCAGTCGGTAGCGCTAGCCGCCGTGCTTGTCCTGCTGGCGGTGCATTACAGTGGTGCCGTGTTTCGTACGTATCCTTTCCTGATTATTTTACCGACGCCAGAACGACTAGCGGAAGCGAATGAAAAGAAAATTGGGTGCAAAACCAATGCTCAACCGTTAGTGTTATATAATCGTCACTTTGTTCAGGCTGAGCGGTATCCCCTTTTCGTCTGTACGTGTGCCCTTCGCGCTTGATTAGAAGCGATACGGAACAATCGGAACAAATTGGAGTAAATCGTGTTTGTGGTTGGCTATTGTGTTGCTGGTTGAGGCACGTTCTCAAGCCGTTTGGGGGAATAATTGAGCTCGGGTGTGGTGGAGAAAAAAAGTGTACTGAAAGGCTTTTTTAAGTGAACTTCAAGTACCTTCAAAAAACAAGTAGCTCAGCAGTCTGATAATAGGAAGCGAAATGCGAAATACAGTCTTCCTATGAGAAGTGTTTGTAATCGGAACTCAACTCCGAATTCGCTTCGGCTAGTCGATCGATGTGAAGTTATAAATATTCAACAGGCACAGCCAACACTTAAACACCTTAACGGAAGCGAACCGTTTGAAGCAGATTAATCAACCGCTACTCTCTTCAACCCCTTTGTTTTTTGTTTTAGCTACCGTTTTGCGTGCCTGTCCCCGCAACTCGACCGACCTGAACCAATGCATCATCGAGGTGGTGAACGAGCTGCGACCGCGGCTAGCGACGGGCGACTTTGGCGAAAACTTTACCATCACCTCGCTCGAGCCGATCAAGATCGACCGGCTGACGATCGAGCGGGGCGAAAACTTTAAGGCAAACTTTACCAACTTCCGGATCAGCGGTGCGACGCACGAGAAGACGGGCTTCATCGTGAAGAAGCTAAAGTAGGCGTTGGCGTTGCGATCGGGTTCGTCGCTTGCTAGATCGGGCTAATTGTTTTTTTTTTTTGCTTTTCTTGTTTCGTTTTAGAACCGATATTGACAATCGACAGATTAATGCCACCATCCTGCTGCCGAAGCTGCAGGTCAACTCGAAGTACTCGCTGAAGATGAGCATTCTGGTGCTGCAGATCAATGGCGATGGTGATCTGCAGGTGAATCTGAGTGAGTAACGCTGCTGAAGGAGTTTGAGTGTCCAATCGTACTGACCCATACCTTCTCCCCCGAACGACACCAGCCGACACCAAGGTAAGCCTGAAGCTGACGTTCTACACGGAAACGGTCGACGGGGAGGAGTACTTCCGCTTCAATCCGATCAATCTGCGCGTTAAGTTTGGCAAGGCACGGTTCTATCTGAAGAATCTGTTCAACGGCGATCCGACGCTGGAGATGATCGGCAATCAGGCGATCAACGAAAATCCGGACGTGCTGCTGGATGAGGTGAAGGGCGGCATTGAGGAGAATTTGGCCAAACTGTTCACCAAGATTGCGAGCGAGGTGGTCAAGGATGCACTGTTCGAGGAGGTGTTCCCGTGGAGCTAAGGAGGCCCCCTCTTGGCGGCAAGTGTGATAAAGGAAGTGGTGGAGTGTAAGGTGGTGATAGACGCAAAAGAAAGGGGGGTCAAATATATTGAGAAACAAAAACAAACACGTGAGCACTAAGCTGATGTATGTGATGTGATGTGTGTTTTCTGTTGGTTCCTTGTTGCCTTGCAATCTTGTGCGGCATTTGAGGTGAAGCGTTAGATTTTGAGGAGAAGCGAACGATGCAATAAATATGGAGAATCCTTTTTTGTAGCTGGCAGAGTTCGATGAATTTTTGTTTTTGAGAACACAATGTCAAACTGGAAATACGATCCATGAATTGCTATTAGCAACTTGATGTTTCCAAAATGTTTATTTTTGTTTTTGATTTTATCAATCTCATCTTGTGTTCCTGGTATATTTTCATTCTTTAATAGGTTATTAGTAAGTTGACGGTGAGATGGCCCGATGGTCGATTCGATAGATGCGTTCGCTCCTACAAGACCAGTTCGAATCGATTCTCAAACGAATCATTTGCCCATAGCAAGCAATTGACTTTATCTTGTCTTGGGTGATGATGTTGTAATCTGTCTCGGAAGCTTGTAATAAACCAGCATTCCTGCGTTCGTTCAGGTCGTTACCCCAAAATTAATAAAAAGAAGAAGATGATTGATTGTATGCTCCTAACAAGGTCAACCGTTTGAAGCTTCTTCTTCTTCTTCTTTGGCACAACAACCGATGTCGGTCAAGGCCTGCCTGTACCCACTTGTGGGCTTGGCTTTCAGTGACTTATTGATTCCCCCCCATAGCAGGATAGTCAGTCCTACGTATGGCGGCGCGGTCTATTTGGGGATTGAACCCATGACGGGCATGTTGTTAAGTCGTACGAGTTGACGACTGTATCCTGTGACGTTTGAAGCTTACTTTTTATTATTCCACGTCTAAATTTGTGATGCTGCTCTTTTGTTCCAAAATATCGTTTCAAAAGAAGCAAACTAACTTCTCTCTATGACAAAGAATCGACAGAGTTTCATTGCTAAATTGGAAACGTATGCATTCAAGAACAATGCACACTCTCTCTACCCCTAAATGTATGCAACACACGGTTGACCATTGAATTGGTTTGTGTCTTGGCTAAGTCACTATGGGATTTGCCAAAGGTTTAGGTTTTTAAATGCAATATTTACACTTTTAATGACTTCTTATCCTCAATTGTCGGTACATAATAATTATCGCCCCTCCGCCTCCAGAATGGCTGATGTTACTGCTCGTACAACATAGAGTAATGTCATTGGTACCATTACACAACTGTTTTTAGAAACTTATTACTTCTTTCAAGATTCCTGCTAAACATTACAACCTCGCCATCATTAGTATACATCAATAAAGATGCAATTTGGCTGTTAATAACCTGGCTGCCAGGAGCCATTTGAACGCTTTAACTGCTAATGAACTAGCTTTTAATCTTGCTTTGAATTCGATAATGCTGTTTGAGTAACTGAATTAACATTTTAGGCTTTAGGTAATTACATTTAAATTTAGCTAAGAAGTTAACATTCTTTTTAATACACAGCCGTTCGTTTAAAGCTCACCGCCGGCCTAGGACAAACACTTACGTACTTTTGGGCTGTAGATAAACCATGAAGAACAACAGCTTTGTTTACCAGCGCCAATCAAAACATTACGCATGTACCGGAAAGAGCTTTCAGATGTTAACAATTTGTAGACAGACCACAAACAAACGACGTATTGTTTTTTTGCAAGCTTGGCAATCATTTCCGATCGATTTTGTGTACCGATCGGCTCGATACGATCCACGACACCACACTGCCCATCCAGCCGTGGGGAAAACCCTTATCGGCTTGTCAATTAATTACAGTAAATATCAGTCTACTGCGTTGTGGAGCTTTTCAAAAAGTTGTTTTATCAGGTTTGGGTTTTTTAATGTTACAAAAAAAAATCCAACAAAGCGGGATAAAACCATCCGCAGCACCTTCCCGTACAGGCTAGAAAGTCGCTTTACAGTCGTCGTAAAGAATCTACTCTTGTTTATGCTTGGCAGGATGGCTCAATGCAAAACACAAATTCCTTCACGGCAAGCGCTCGCCCGGTCAACCGGCAGCACACCGTGTTTACCTTTCCAATCAACCTCCCGGGCTCCAGCTCCCGAAAATCATCTTCCCTTAACTTCGACGCTCGTACCATACAAACATCGGCGCGAACATAAACTGCGCGGACTGCGGTGGTGATTCGGCTAAAAAAATCAACACAAAACAAAACAAACTGCGACAACGCCGAATTCTGGCCAACACGATGATGGCATCAGCAATGGCGTCTCGATCGTTGTTTGGTGCCTAACGCCACTATTTATATTCACCCGCTTTCCAGCCGTTTCCTTCCCTCCGCCGGCGGACAAAAGCATACATTTTATCCAGAATGTATGATATTGAATACTGGTCTCAGGTTTAGAACGAATTGAAGATCACCTTTTCGGAGGTTAAGTCGCCACGTTTTCTTCCTTCTTTGAGCTCAAAACTGCATCCGCGAATGCATCCGCGGAACGGTGCAGCTGGAGTGTGGCAGGCTTAACCACTCGTTGACCTACCCCTCCGACCTGGCGCACACTACGGAGGCCGCAAGTAGGCAGCCCGGAACAGGCTCACACCGCCCATCACTCCCCCTCTTGGGTGCGTATGTGTCGTTCGTCGATCGCGATCGTTGCTGTGTGCGTACGTGTGTGTGTGCGTCGCGATCGTTTCGCGGCGTCGCGCACGCTCTGGACCACAGTCATCTATAAAAGGTAGCCGCCAGTCGATCATCGGCGATAGTAGCGATCGTTGTGCGTTCGATTTCGCAGCCTGGCACGGTAAAGCAACACACAGCCACGTATTCTCTCGTTCTTCGTCCATCCAACAGGCAGAGGAAAAGTGAGAGTGCGTTCCGTTCTTTGCGGCAGCAAAAAAGAGGACACGGAGTTTGGAATCGAACACGCTGCTACAACGCCAGAGGCTTTCCAAGGATTCTACAGCGCGCAAGTTCACGGTCACGGCGGAGCCGAAAGTGAAGTGCACGTGTGCTGAGTGTACAGATTGAGGAAGTGAGGGTGGAAACAACAGTGAGAAAGAAAGTGAAACCGGAAAGTAAACCAGCCAGCCGCCCAAGCATGCTGCCAACGACGAACCTGGTGTGGATCGCCCTAGCGGCGATCGTGTACCTCGGGGGAAGCTTCGCCGCACTCCGTAAGTGTCACAGCTAAGCTTACGAGCTTACGAGCTCAGCGTAGAATAGTAATTTTTGTGCCAATTTTCGTGGAAATGTGTGGAATTTTCCCCGCTACGAATAACCACGGTGTAATACGTAACGAGGCTGTAATGCATGTCATTAGCTTCCCCCAGCGATTACGTTACCGTACGATTGCTAGCGATCTCTGCTCCAGTTTTCCAAAAGCCTCAGCCTACTCTTCCCACGGTCATGTTCCGTTCGCGAGCGGGGTCTGCCTTTTGGGCGGAAATAATTTCACCGTCAGCCGTCAGCTTTTCCGACCTGCATTCCTTGTTGGTTTCCTCCGAGGGGTGCATCTGTATTGTGGACTTGGAACTTCTCGATTCCCGTGAAATACGGTGGGAGACCGTCCGTCGAGAGGGGGCTGTGGGGTTGGGAATTGTAATTTAGCAATTGGGATGCGATACGATCGTAAGTGCGCTTCGACTGGAATGGCGATCCTATCGTGGCCGATGTATGTGTGTGTGTGTGTATGGCTTGTAGCTTGCATAATCGTACGTGGGGAAAAATTAACCTCATCTCCGGGTCTTATGTACGATTAGCAGTGAAGTTGCATTAGGAAAATGGTTTAATTGGCCAATGAATTAAAGTGGAATGTTCTGCTAAGCTCAGGGATGAGCGATGGAACGATTTAGTAAACAATTAGTTTCGATGGGATTTATAGTTAACATTAGACTACAAAGAATTCTGGATCGCGGAAGAAGTGAGATTAAGAGATCTTATAGCAACTTCGCTATAACTAGGACGCCTCTCTAATGCAGTCTTACAAAGAATATTGTTTATCACATTTCAAACCATCTTAAATTTAATATTTTGAACTATTAACTATTAAGTAAAACGTATTTATTGAAATATTCATCTTTCAGTTTTTGTTACCTCATATCTAGAAACTGATTATAAACGATTATCTTAAATTTAAAGATAATTTTTTTCCTAAAATGTGGTAAAGATTGATGACTTTGGAGAAAAGTAGAACGGGCACGAGAATAATATTAAAAGACGAGTTAGTGATAAACAGCTATAATGAGTAATTGACCATATTTTCATGCAAAAGTTGCAGCTAATACGTTGTGAAATCAAGAAATATTTCAAGGAATCTTCTAAAACTTATTCTGGAGGCAGCTGGTTAAAAGTCTCCTATTGATAGGCTTTGAATTCTTCCCGATTCTAGGTCTCTTTAACACTAATTTGAGGTACTTGTCCATCTTATACGGCATTGAAGTTGCTCTCTTATCCCTTTTAGAGCTTCTTTTAAGCAGGATTCTCCATAGAAAAGCTGACAAAAGTTGAAATAGGCTATCAAATTTAATAAAAAATAAAACGTCGAATGTTACAACGTTTTCCAAAGTTTAAGACGAGTTTATGTCTCAAAATTCAAGTTGGACATACATTCAGATATTTTTGGAGCAAAAGAATTGATTGTAGAATTGATTGACCTGATTGTGTTTGTACATATGATACCAGAACCTAAAATTAAAACATTCCTGTGCAGGATCACACAGCAAATTACCATTCATCTCCAATCAGCTCGTAAGCGTGTAATCAAAAGTGCAATACCGCATGACCGCGCACTTCTAGCCCATTCCACCGCTCACGTGAGCATGAATGCGCAACCAGCAAACACGGATTGTAGAATGATATGTTTACTGCTAGTCCTACTCAAAATCACAACCTCAAGTATCCTTACCATACGCTTCAGTTAAGTCGGAAGAACACTAAGTGGCTGCACGCGCCAACTGATGCCCTCTCCAAAAACGTGACACTTGACCTAGGGAACCGGACGGGAACTGTAATCGGGAAACCGTGTAGTTAGCGCACCGTGTAATCTACTGGCATAGTGCACCACATTCGGTGCGGTTGAAAGGTCACGCTTGTTTTCAATTTTGCGCCTTGCAAACTGGTTCGCCGGTTAATGCCATACCCCGGGGCAGTGTTTGCTAACGGAACTTCTAACGTTTTTCCTGTGGTTTGGTAGTATTGTATCCTCGTACGATGACGCTCAACCGCCCTAGACCGCTCATGATTATTAACCCCGGTTCAGGCCGTAATAGCCCGTGAGGACATACGACCTTGGCCGTAGTGTCGTTTGTCGCGTCGTTTGCGCGTACGTTCCGGTTGTGGTTCTGTTCTGCCTCCGACTAATTGAGGCGTGTGCGCTAAAACCAGAAGAGACCGTTTAATTGTTGCCCGATTAACCCGGGCCTGTGGCGTGTGGTCCGGGGAGTCACTCTCTTTCTCTCTCTCTCCATCCCGATCGACACAATTGTTTGAACAATCTTACGCGCTTACCTTGCGCCGAGTGCGTATGAGTCACGTGTCTCCGATTAGACCGTGGCGTTGAGCAATGCAGTCCAAAACCCGAGAGATGTGTTGAATTTCCGCGCACGCACGCACAGTTATGTCGCCTTTTGTTTGAATAAAAAAAATGCATTACATCAAACGCTGCAGAACCTTCTAGTATGATCCGTGTGTATGAGTAGTAGCTTGTTAATATTCCCGACAAGTAACCCCGTATTGATTGAACGGTGGCCTCTCCCCACGAAAGCGTCTTTGTGCACTTGACATTGAGCGCGGTTTGACAGTGCACAGTCTCTTCGGTGGGCTGGAACTGCCCTACCCACACCCGTTTCCGGTCATCAAGTGCGACGATGATTTAATAGCCCCCCTCCGTTTCCCCTTTTCTTTCTTTATCACCACCGCTCCAGCGTCCTCCATCAAGGTGTGCTCGAGGAACGATCCCGAGCTGAGCCGGTGCGTGATCGAGGCGGTGAACGATCTGCGGCCCCGGCTGGCCACCGGCAAAATTTCCGACCAGTTCCAAATTCCACCGCTGGAACCGCTCGCCCTCGCGACGGTCAACATGGACCGGGGGGCCGAGCTGAAGGCCACCTTCAGCGAGCTGCTCGTGTCGGGGCCGAGCAAGTTCAAGATCGACAACTTGAAGTAAGTGAAGCCCGTTGTTGCGGCGTTGTTTGGTGCTGATTAGATGCTTACCTCTTTCTTTCTTTCTTTTTCTCTCTTCCCTCTTCCCTCCAAACAAACCAAAAGGGTCAACATCGAGAAGCTGATCTTCGACTTTAACATCTTCCTGCCGAAGCTGTCCTTCAAGGGAAAGTACGATCTGAAGATTAAGCTGCTGCTGCTTAACATTGCCGGCGTTGGCGACCTTTCCGGAGTCATCGGTATGTGGGAAGCCAGCTCTAGAACGTTCTACTTCTTCTCGAACATTGCTCACACTGCTTACCTTTCCCTTTTTTTGTCCATCCCCCACTCCTACACACAGAAAACAACCAGGCACGGGTGAAGCTGCTGTGCGAAAAGTACGCCAAGGACGGCAAGGAGTACGTGCGCGTGAAGAAGCTGGTGGTGCGCATCCAGATCGAGAAGGGCCGGTTCGACATGAAGGACCTGTTCCGGGGCGATCCCGTCCTCAGCCAGGCCGGCAACCAGTTTATCAACGAAAACTCGCGCCTCTTCCTGGACGAGCTGACGCCCGGGCTGGAGCGCAGCCTGTCGGACACGTTCAAGGCGACCGCGAACGAGATCATGCAGCAGGCGACGTTCGACGAGATCTTCCCTGCGTAAGTGTCTGCATTGCATTGTGTGTCTGTTGGTTTGTGTCGTCCTGGGAAGGAGAAGGAGTAAGATGATCTGTGATTCTGGTGCGCACGAGATGTCGCATCTTGGTTTGGAGGCTGCGTACACACACAAAAAAGCGCAGCGTTTTACGCGTTTAAAAATGTACCTTTTTGTCTAGGTCTGTAGCTCTAGTAAGACACGGTGTAACCCGTGTGTCTGTGTCTGTAGTACGGTACTCAATTACTGGGAGGGTAATAAGTAATAAAAAACACAATGGTTGTTTTACAATAAAGCTTAGTGGACGCTCGGAAGCGGAAGTATAGCACGCAAGACTGATGATCGGGTGTCAACGGGCGCATCAAGTGAACGTCCGAAACGTCGTTTCAACCCCGGAGTTAGCCAGATGATGACAGGCGGCGGCAAAGGGAGAGGGGGGCAATCTTTTCATCACAGCCTGTGTTGTCTGCCGTTCTTTGGCAGTGCGGCCCGTGCACTTCCGTGTGATCCGTTCCTCTGTTTGCTGGATGACGGAGCAATAAGCTCAATTATGTCGGATGGCGCCTCATAATCTCGGAGAAGGATCGAGACGGTAAGAACTCTTTCCAACACGCAATACCGGCTTGTATGAGCAGGTGGAACTCAGAGGGTTTGAGGAATGATGATGGAACCACTTAGCACCACTCGATCGATATGGATGTGCAGGGGGTTGGCAATAATTACATTGATCTAGCCGTACCGACAACAGCAACAAAAGCAACGAAAAAAAAACACATCATAATAATGCTCACTTATTCGCTTTCATTATACGCTCGGATACGCCGCTACAGGCGGCCCTGTGATGAGAATTTCTCACCCGCTTGGGGCGGTAAGTGGGCCAGGCTTATCCTATAAAGTACTCACTTCTCTTTGAGCTTCTCAGACGTGCCCTGGCCGAACATAAAAGAGTGATATGATTCATGCGTACTGCGTCAATCGGTAAGCGTAGAGAGTGCCAGCGCTTACTTGTGTGTGTGTGTGTTGCTATTGGCCTTTACTGGAAGTGTTACTATTTCTAGACATTTCTCTATCAATCGTATTAGCTGTGTGATTATGGGTGCAACAAGTATGTACGTCATACTAGAAGAGATTGTTGGATTAGCATATCTTGCATCGAATTAAACGGCTGCAAAACGGTTGCACTTTTTTGCTTTAGCGAGAAATTCTGCTCCATGTGTTCATGGCTATAGCTATCGTGTGTGTAAATTGTAATTTAAAAGGTTAAGTTTACTACAAAACGGGCAAAGCAAGGAAGAGAAACATTAATTGATCTTTTATGATCATTCACAGAACCCTGCTGCCTCTTGTAACGTTAAGCTAATGAATCATTTTATATAATATCATGTCTCTTAAAGCTTATCAGAGGTCCTTATCTTTATAGGCTAGTTTTTACAAAATGTGATATTTTTATAGCACATTTTAAAATCTCCATCAGAGATGTCAAACTGCAGATTTCGATAACTGCACCGGAGATTTGATGATAAATCAAATAAGCATGTATAGATGTTTTTCCTTTTTCCAAAAATATTACATAAAAACGTAAAATACTATGTTATTGAACGATTCAAGAATTCAACCATTGAATAGATTATATCAATTACTACCCAAGTGACATTTGCTCGAAATTGTTTTCCCATATCTGCTCGATTAGTACTCGATACGCCTGATATTGTGGATTTGTGTTTGATCAAGTGTGTTGAAAGCGCTAAAATTTGGTGAGTTCGTAAATTAGACTTGCTTCTATCGATTGACAATGCCGTCGAGCTCATTTTACACACATAGCTTAGATTTTTGATGAAAAACAAAAGCTAATTTTGTGTGACGTTATTTTATAAAAAATCAATATTATTTAAGTATAAAATGGCTACCTGACCAATTATAACGATAGGAAACATCATTTTCGAGCGAATCTAGAAGAAAACAACGAAAAAGCCGCATCACAGTTGGTTTTAAAGGCCTTTTTCTAAATTCCCTTAAACTGGTGCAGTTTAAGGGAAGTTTAAGGCTCCAGTTTAAGGGAATTTGCTCGAATTCCCGATTATTCGTGCTCGAAAATGTCAATTGGGTACTATTTTAAGCTATCAAAATATTTTAAAATCTTTTATGGTTTGTGATGTGATCCTGATGTAGAGTAACACAACTTTATAGTAAAATCCAAACATCAATCTTAATTTTTTTGTTTTTGTTTATTTTTATAGAGACATTGAGCCGATTGACCTCATTCGCCTCTTTATCTAAAAGCTTGCGAATATGTCGCTAAAACATGTATAGGTTGGCATATCTCAAATTCACTGATTTGAGTGTTCTTCTTATATGGCATCGTGACTGGGCTGGGCTATTTCAGCGACATATTGATTACCCATAGCAGGTTAGTCAGTACTAGAGTTGGGTTCTCTGAATCTTTCGTTGAGATTCGTTCTTATAAATCTTCAGCGATGAGGGATTGGAATCTCGAATTGGTATCACCAAAGATTCAAAAATGTCCAGAGATTCGTACATATTTAAAGATAAATTATTCCCCAAGGATTCATAAATGTCTAAAGATTCACGAATCTCCAATAGTTCATGAATCTCGAAAGAGGCAAAGATTCATATGTCTATAGAATTCATAAATCTATAGGGATTCATTCATCTTTGCCGCATGTATGAATTTCAAAATATTGAATTTGCGCAATCCCATGGTACAGTGGTTAACTCGCACGACTTAACAACATATACGTCGTGGGTTCAAGTCTATCTTTGGTCATCTCCTCCGCAGCAATTTTTTCGAGTATTGCGAATCTTTTGCGTATCAAAATCATTGAGAATGCTGAATCTGTCCAAGATTTAGATTCATGGAAACATTTCAAAGATTAATTAAGAATCATGCATCTGATTGAGATTTACCCAACACTAGTCAGTACTACACATGACGGGGGCACGGTCTATACTGAGCTTGAGTTCTTGATGGACCTGTTATTAAGGCGTGCAAGTTGAAGACTGTACCAAGATACAGGCTAATTTTAATGTTCATTAATCCAAAACATCAATTTTTTACTTTTATTTTTATTGGCGATATTTTTAAACATGAGGATAACTGAGAATAGCTGCCAAGAATTCATTTGAGGAGCATTCCATTATCTTAGGTTGATGGTTTAATTGTTAAATGTTTTTTACTCATTTTTGATTTTTTTTGACGAATTTTGATAAATTTTATGATTCCAATATTTAGCCTCGTACCTAAATTTCTAGAATTTGGAGCAAAACCGAAGCAATGTACAATTGTTCCCATCGCACGTATTTGGCAGGCAAATTAGTTTGACACCACTGATCCGATCATAAACCATCAGCATAGATAAGCAAACAGAGATAATAGAAACACACTCATAGATGCATTGTGTGCAATAAATCAAATGAATCATCATTCTTCCCTGACAAAAATCGTTGTCACGTGCACAGCGATACCAAACAAAACTGTTCCAACCAATATGCATGATGCGCTTTCCCAGAAGCTGTCCCACACTTTCTCCGAAACGATCAAGCGATTCTCAGAGGCAATCATCGCTGTAGATCCCCGTTTCGCTGTAGATAAGACAGCCGGTGTTAGATAATCTATCCGCGCCTTCCTATTTCTCTATTTCCTTTTCGCGTTTCTCTCTCTCTTTCTCTCTGTCTCTCACACTTACACACTCCGAATGCACTTGTTTTTTGCCATTCATCCCAACGCAGGAGGGCATTCCGTGTCAACAGTCAAGGCAAAGCAACGACACACACAGAAAGCAAGGTTGATAATGGCATTAGATCTGTGCCTTTGGCCTTTCGGCCATTGTCTCCATTGATGATGAGACACTAACCCCTCCCTTACCCCCTTTTTCCCGCTTCCCCGTCCAATCGCACTTCCGTGGTCAGGAAATGAAATGAAGCCTTCCTGGTGGCACCATCCCATCCCTTCTCCCACGGCACGGCGCGGCTCGGTGGGCCGGAGTGTCATCGTAACAATTTGCACATCAATTTTAATTTGCCCCACGCGCGTGTGTGCACCATCATTGTGCCACACGTTCGTTGGGATGGTAAAAGGGGGAGGGGGGGTGGTAGGGTTCAGGGGAAAGAATGTGCCGATTCCGTGCTTATCAACGGTGTGTTCTCTGACTCACGTTTTCCCAGCGCGCGCCTTGGAATTTCGCTGCTCGCTCGCTGCTATTCTTGCCAAGAGGAGAGAAGGAAAGAGACAGCCCGAAGAATCTCAGACGGTTTGGGGGGAGGGGGGGGAGGAACGAAGTAAGGTGGGTAGGCTTGCCGGTTGTTGTGTGTAGGCCGTGGGTGCATGATTATGACAAGCTCTCAGCATCTTTCGCGCAGGCAAGTGACATAGAGGAAGAAGCTGGAAGAAAACCAAGTGCGAAAGCGCGGCCAAAGAAAGAAAGCCGTCCCTGGCCATCAGAAGAAAAAAAAACAACAACACCCACGTTTCCTCTCGTTTGGTTGATGCGGGGGACGGTGAGGGAAGCCGGTACGGCGGCGACGATAAGTTGATCGAGCGATCAAGTGGTTCCTTTCTTCGCTCTTTTTCTCTCCATCGTTACCACCGTACACACGCTCTTTCGCACGCTCTTTCTCTTGTGCTTGTATCGTTAGATACGGGTCCGTGTTTCTTTTTGCGTTCATTTGGAATTTGTAACATTCTTTCTCAGGCTCTCTCTTTCTCTCTCCCTCAAGGTGGCAACGATGGATGGTGGTATCCAATTTTCCACCAGCCCCCACCCAATCGTGGTGAGTGAAAACAAACACTCCTGAAGCGTACACAACATGCGAAACACTCGAGCCGATAGAGAAAGGCGGAAGCGGGCAGAAGCGAGGAAACGCTGCAACTCCAAAGGAAAGCAGCCGGCTCTTTCTCACTCTCTCCCACTCTCTCTCTGGCACGCTCGCAATTGCTGGCCCGACTGTTAGCGGGGTGAAAATGGCATTAGTTCTCGTTGCCGTGCGGTGTGGTGCAGTTCGAATGTTCAACGGAATAACGCTCGCGCCCGCACGCTCGGATTAGAAACAAACCGAGACAAGCCACGGACGGACTTGCAGGAGTTTGAAGGAGCTTCCGTGTGAACAGAAGGACAAAAGTCCCGAAAAACAAAACAAACAAACCGTCCCAAAATGGAACCCCGCTGGAGCGCCTTGGGCTGTTGTCTGCTGATCATGTGCTGGATGGCAGTTCGGCCGGCGAGCGTTGCAGCATTCCCGCGTAAGTGTCGCGCACCGTTTGGCGACGAAAAAAACAACATAGTTCAGAATGAATAACAGAAAGGTGTTTGATCTCGGTGTAATAGTGCTGTTCACCGGGTTATGACCCGTCCGACGCGGTACAGAAGTGTGAAGTGTGTGTTTCTGTGTGCGCGCGAAGTGTCCACGCGTTGTTACGGTGTGTTAATTTAATCGCTAAACAAGTTCGAATAAAACGGCCAACCGGCCGACCGGCTTACAGACACGGCACCTTGACCTTGGGTGCCCCTAAAGGAAGGGAGGGAAGGGGTTTTTACGCTCGCGCTTCCTGTGTCGCGCTTTTTAAGTCTGTGGCGCTGGAGAGTTTGCAGCTACAAGATACTGATCTTGGGATGGAAATGGTAAAGGAAGTGCACGATCGTTGTTGGCTTGTTGTTTCACACCTGGAGCCCTTTTGTTTATTGCTTTTTGATACAAACTAAGAATGGGAGAGAGAGAGAGAAGGGGAGAGAGAGAGAGAAGGGGAGAGAGAGAGATAACAAGAGAAAGAGCATAAAACCCGGATGGGTCAACTTGAAGGGTGAAGGCCGTCGCTTTACAACCCGGAACATCACGACTTGGCAAAAAAATAAGGGAAAAAGGTCGAAGAAATGATCGCGTGTGGTGTAGGGAAAGGTGGTGAAAGGGGAATAAAAGGCACATTTTGTACACCCCGCAAGGCTTGCAATCCAGTTTGCGGAAGGTATCACCGTGCTGCTGACCTTTTGGCGCAAGTTTTTCCACAGGGACAAAACCTGGATTGGAACTGTTGTTTTTTTCCGTTTGGCTCCACTGGACGCGTGTTCCTGTTTGTCAGTGCTATAAATATCCAGCTCTCCGGCTCCGTGCTATCGTGCAAACCATTAACGAATTGATAGCGAAGTGGACGGGTGGAGTGAACGCAAAATGACGCACCAATCCTCCTCCCCCCTTTCCCATGGACGCCCGGGTGGTTTCCGGCGCCCGGTTGGTTTTGCCGATAAGCCGGCTGGACAACGACACGCGTCTCAGTAGTCGCGTTCGAAGTTGTCGTGGACTGGTGGAGTGATTGTGGATTTTTTTATTACAGCTTAACTGTTGTACAGGCGATCTCTTACTCGTCTTGTTCAATTGTCGCTATTGTAAAGAACTTTACAGACGTCACTTTAAATCGTATGGCCCATGTCAACAAACGGCACAGTACTGCACAGTAGCACAGGCATGCTTCACTTCAGAAACACCCCAACATGTGCCACTGGGCAAGGTTAATTGGTGTGAGCACACGATTAATTGGGGACCGGTTGGGGTGTGTATGTCTGTGCTATAATCGGGCCTCTCCGCTGTAGATCGCCAGCTGTCGTGCCACTTTTGACTCCCCACTTTATTTAATTTTAATTCAATTAGCGGATCTCCACCGCTAGAATGAAATGTTCCTACCAAGAATGTGCAAAAAAGCAACGCTTCAAAAAAACGAGCCAAAGATTTACGGTTTTATTAAGCACCAACACACACACCCCGTTACGTTTGGGTCGCGCGCGCGCTCAAGAACCCGAAACCTTACGGTAGCATGATGATTTATGGTTTTTTTTTGTGGTGGAGTCAGCAAAACACTGTCTCTGCTTTGCCGGTTTCGGCTGCTAAACGTGTCTCTGATTGCTTCTTTTCTGGTGTTTCTCTTTCGCGGTCTAACAGGCACTGGTTTCGAAGAGTTTCGGTGTATGCGATCCAGCCCGTCGCTCAACAAATGCATGGAGGGTGCGATCCAGCACTACATCAGCCACATGTACAGCGGTACGATCAGCGAGCGTACGACAGTGTCGTCGCTCGATCCGCTCGTCCTGCCCGACGCGACGCTGATCGAAAGCGATGAGGTCGTGTCGACGTTTACCCACCGCCAGACGACCGGCTTCCGGAACATGTACATCACGGACGTACGGTAAGAAAATGGTACAAATGGTTCGTTCTGTTAAAAAATGTCTTAGCTTACAATAAATCTTCTGCTTCTGCCACTGCCAGATCGGACATAAGCCGGTTGGAGTTTTACTTCAAGTTTCACATCGCAGCGATCGACACGCGCGGCTCGTACCACGCGCGGCTACAAGCACGACCCGAAATTGCCGAATGGTCCCAAATGACCTACTCGATACGTAAGTTTGTGCCTTGTTGATGACTGTAAGACCAAAATGCATGCTCTAAACTCAACTCTTCTCTACTAACAGGAAACTCCTCGATTCAGCTTCAGCTGAAAGGCTTCAACTACGAGCAGGACGATCGCGTCTACCTGAAGGTGAACGTTACCGACTGGAGCCAACAGATCGGCGATCATACGGTCGGCTTTCGGTGGTTCACGATGAGTGGCAACTACAGCCAGTTTAGCGATCGGTTCGAGCAGATCCGGGGGCGCGACATCCTGCCGGTGGTGGAGCGCGATCTGGTGCAGAGTGTGCGGGATCGGTTTCAGCGGCTGCTGAACGAGATCCTCCGGTTGGCACCGTTCGAGCGGTTCTTCCCGACGCGCTGACGGGGAAATGGTAGTATCGACAGAATGTTTTGTATATATGCTTAGGAGGATACCTTTATGCTCCCCCACTAGTCCGAGGGTTAACGATTGGGGAGCCGTTTTTTTCTTTGTTTGTTTTACGAATAAATTAAATTTGAACTGTAGGAAAGCGAAGAATAGCTGTGAAAATTGGAAGGTGCATGAGAGTTTGTATGCAATTGTGAGTAATTTTGTGCAATGTTTGGCGCAAAATGAAGGTCTTGTATGCAAGGTTGTGATTATTCTTTGGAAAGGCGATTATATTAGCGATTTTTTCCCCACAGTAGTATAATTTCTATCATAATTTAAGATTTTGACTTTTTATCATATTTTACGACTTTGAAGACCATCGTGACAGTTCAACATATTGGAAAAGTTCATTTTGAATCCTTCTTACATCTTGAGTGAGGCATCATCCATCAATTACGTAACGAAAAAATTGCAAATGGACAAAAAAAAACCATTCAATCAAACTCAAAACGATTCTGATAATCGGATGCTCAGCACGGTTTGCAATGTTCTTGCATCACCATCATCAGAAGCGTTACGCATCCAGCTATCTTCCTGGTCCTCTATGAATGTGTCCTTCTTTCCAAAAATGTTTATTTGACCTAGATGTTGTATCATCATCATGATGCATCATATCACATCATCAACATATGATACGCTTCTTCTTCTTCTTTCTGGCTCAACAACCGTTATCGATCAAGGCCTGCCTGTACCAATACTACTTGTGGGCTTGGCTTTCAGTGACTTATTGATCCCCCCATAGCAGGATAGTCAATCCTACGTATGGCGACACGGTCCATTTGGGGCTTGAACCCGACAAACATGTTTTTAAGTCGTACGAGTTGACGACTGTACTACGAGATCGGCTCAAATGTTACACGTATCTTATAAATTACGAACAAAATCGGTAATTCTTGCAAAAGTTGTGGCTGCAGTTTTGATCTATGTATCCATAAAATTACAACCAAATGATAAACTGTGACGAAAAAACGGCTGACTGCATTAGCTCCCTCTTGTTTCAAACGAATAGGGTTTATATAGAGTTGCATCGGTATTACGTCGGTTGACAGCGTTAGAGTTGATTATCATGCCATTTGCTTCGAATCGAGTGTCGTCACTTGCGAATAGCATGCTACTATCATGAAATGCCTGCCTGTGCACAATCGAGTGATACCGTTCGCCGGTCCGTAATAACCAAATTCGGACCAAAAGACGAAGTATACATACAGTAGTACATACAAAGTAGCGAGATCATTTCTAGGCCGACATCACCGCGAAGGTTGTTAAATCACGAAGAAGAATGCTCGTTTATTACTCATTTGTTACTCGAAATGTCGACACCCATCTCATCCACTCTATCAGCGTTACCTAATTGATGGATAACGCCTAAGCCTTCTCGCATACAAGCGCTTGCGTGCATCACGCGATCACTTGCACGCAATCATCCCTTGTGCGCATCGCCCGTCTCGTTCGCACGTCGCTTCAACCACACACAAAGACACACATGCACACCGCCCATGACCTGGGCCAACGATGCGGGGCGATGAATCGCACGCGCCTACCGCACCGAAAGACCCCACCCTCAGTTCCCCCCAATCCCTTCTCAATCCGCCGTTCGTCCAAAAGGCAAGCGGGAACTTCATTGAGCCAAATTCTCTCAATGAATTTTGATTGTGCCGCATTTAGCTTTTCGGGATGGTTGAGCGTTTTATGTGCCGAACTGAACGACCCTTCCCCATTGAAGAAAAAAAAAGAATTGAAGTCGATCTCGATTTGCCCTCGATTGGCGTCGGGGCCGATGGTTTTTTGGTTAACAGAGTTCGATCGGTTTGCCCTTAACGATGTGCGGAGTGTGAAACTGTGCAAGCGATCGGAAGGTTGCATCCCGCTGCAAGCCTGCAAATTGGGGACAGCAACAACCGAAACCCGGTGACAAAGTGATGCTGTTGCAGTGCTAGTCCCTCCTTCGTGCTGGCGCCATTTGTCGCCACCACACACACACAGATGCGCGCACACTCAACAACAGTGAGTTAATTAAATCAGCGCGAATTTCAATTGATCGAATGTTTCGTTTGTTTTCGCTGTTCGTTGTTGTTGTGTTTTTATTTTCTCTCTCTCTCTCTCTCTCCCTCTCTCTCTCTGTGTATGTTGTTGCCGGCGCTGATGCTTTCCAGAGTGCCCTCGGAGTCCCGCTGTGTTGTCATAGTTGTGGTGGACGCGCCAGATCTTACGCTGGGTGAAGCGCACACGATCACGCTGACATAGAACGATCTGTGGAAACGGCTTTTTTCTGAGGCCGGGCGTTAAGAGCTGGAACCGTTTTGGGGCGTCTAAATGTGTGTGTGTGTGTGTGTATGTGTTTGTTTAACTGCTCCAGTTGAGCATGCGGGAGAAGAAGGGAAGGTTAATTTTTCGCAACAAATTTTAGCATCGCAACGGTATGCGTCGCGCCACTTGTGCTCGATCGTTCGTGGCGTGCGGTAGTGCACAGTCAGTCCTGCCGGGAAAGACTCGCTCGCTCGTTCGCTCGCTGATCTCGCCGTGTTCGTCCAATTCTTCTACACTCGTCCATCATGGTGTCTGCCGGGGAGTATCTACGGACGCTGGTAGTGTTGGCCGCCATCAGCTCGCTGCGATTAGTCGGCGGTGCGCCGATGCGTAAGTATTTTTGGTTGTTGTGTAGCTCCGCCCTGATCAAACCAGGTGAAAGTGATGCAGGGATTCATTTTGGGTTTTTTTTTTTATCTCTCAAAAAAACAAAAAAACAGGTGGCATCAGTGATGGCGGAGGATGTAGGCGGAGTGCAGCGACAGAACTGCCCGCGTGTATCGGTACTTCGATTCAGCACTTTGTCAACTTTCTGTCCAGTGGGAAGCTGTCGCCGCGCCACACAATCACCCCGTTCGATCCGCTGCTACTGCCCAATATGACCATTGGCCAGGCTGTCTACGTGAACCGATACCTCGTTGGGCTGAAGAATGCTTTCATCCAGAATGTGAGGTGTGTGTTTCTGTGTTCGTTTGAAAACTTTGTTCAACTGATGTACTAATTCTGGGGTGTGTGAATTCTTCCTTTGTCCCGCAGAGTGGACATGGAAAAGCTAGAGTTTAACGTGACCGCCCTGATGCCCGCGCTCGAGATGCTGGGCATGTTCTCGATGGAAACGGTCAACGATCGGCATTCGGTGACGGATCACTCCATCCTTACCTTCTCCATTCGTAAGTATTTACACTCTATCTAATTGATCTCTTTCTCTCTCAAAATCTAATTCCTAAAACCACTCTCTTCTTAACAGGCAACACAGCGGTAACGTTTGTCGGGAAGGGCACCCTGTACACCGCAACCAGTGGGACTAGTGGCACGGCAGGCAAGTACCTACGGCTACACCTTACCATCCCACAGATGGTGATCGGTGGCAGCAGTCTGGCGGACAGTGATCGTCACCTAACGGACGCCAGCCGGACGGTTGCCGCGGCCAAGCTGAAGCGCCTGATCGAGAAGGACCTTCGGCTGCAGCTGGCCAAGCGAATACAGTGCGTCGCGAATGAGGCGCTCGCGGTGACACCCTTCATCAAACTCTTCCCCGTCTGACCGCGTGCGGTGGGTAAGAGGAGAAAAGGTCCGTGAAGGGGTTGGTGGGTGGGGGTGGCGGACACATCAAGACTTTGCCTGTGGTTTTGCCTGTTTTATTGTATGTTTAAGTTGCAGCAGGGGATGGGGAGGGTTGTGTTGTGGATGAAATAAAATGTTTTAATTGTGTGTGTATGTGTACGCTTGCTGTTCTGGCTGGTCTGAGTGTGGTTGTGCCGTTCCGAATGATTACCCTTTTTTACTCACACAAACACACACACACACACACACACACACACACACACGCACAAGTTGTCAGTTGAAAGAGCGATGATATCGATCGAGAGAAATGACCAAACGCCCAGCAAACGGCGCATTTTATTAGAACCAACTGGCGATGAACGAAGGAAGACAAACCAAAAAAACAACAACGAGATACATCAATTATGGACCTTGTCGCCGCCGTTGGTCGAGCACGATACCACAAAGACCACTGCAACGCCGACACAAAGGAGCGCTGGGATGCCGTAGGCCAACACAGAGAAAGAGAGAGAGAGAGAGAGAGAAATAGCAAGCGTGTGTGTATGAGCCGACGCGCGAAAGTTTTGATTGAATTCAATCAAAATGGCATTGATGCAGTTCAAAGCCTTTCCAATCGAAGCGCCACATCGAGTTCGCGTTTTTGGGGGTAAGGGGAGGATGGGGCAGTGCCATGCAAGGAGGTACCCACTGTCCGATGCTGCATTTGACTGCACGAACTAAAAAAGTGCAATAAAAGTGCAAAACTTTTCACAAGAGCCTGGGGACTGCAACGCAGGCAGGAGTAGGTGCTCTAGAAGCCATGGGGATTGGGAGGAGGACATTAAGGGAGACAACGGGGAGACTATTTCCCACCTCGGACTGGTGGGGCGCCGAGGAAGGGAAGGTTCATTTTTGGCAGTTCAATGAAACCGTCCTGGTGTCGGTCTATCGTCGTCTCGACGGCAATTTATGATATGGGCCGGTCGGTGACCTGTGGTGTGCACTTGTACACCGAAAAGTCTAACTCGTGAAACCGGAGTTGGTGAGGTGGTGGTGCTGCTAGCATGTGTGTCTAACACGCGTCTCCAAAATCACTACCAACACACCGGCACACGGGCAACGTCTGACTGGATGTGGAAACCATTATCGCATTAAGAATGGCATAGAAGTGGTGGTGGGAAGAGGATCGTAATAGTCCTAAAGAGGCTAGACGAGCTAGTCGGGTTGTCTCCTAGATTCGTTTCTCTCTCTCTCTCTCTCGACTGCTCACTCTCTCTTCTCGACTGTGAAGAGATGTTGGTAGTGCAAAAAACCGATCGCCAATACTCTTCTTGCCACCAATGTTTCTGTAATTAACGATTTTTTTTGGGGGGCTACGCGATTATCTCGGCGAAAACAATTAGCGCAGCGCACACACTGATTACTTCCGAATGCGTCACTGTTAGGTAGAAGATTAAGGGAAGAGGCATCGTGCTTCGAATTTGTAGATTGTGCAAGGTTACGTTCTTGAATGAAACCAAGGAAACATGGGTTCAATTGCTCATTTTTTCTTCGTGGTTCTTCCGAACGATCATCTTCAATTTCCAGCTTCAACTAGCAATCATTTTTCCGAACTTATTTTAAACTACTTATTGTTGCCGAAGAAGTTTGTTATCAAATCAACTGGTTCGTCGTTTTACATTTGAATTAACTTGTTTACTGATTCACGCCACTTGAAAGATGTGGTTCGATTCATTGACTCGATCACATCGTTTGTTTCGTAAACGTCGTCATGTACATAGACACACTTTACTGTAACAAAAAGTCCTATTTAATGAGAAGAGTTGTTTGATTCGTGAAAAAATGAGATAAATGTTACGAAAGTTGCATCGAATAAGTTACAAACACAGATAATTCATCGATTTAATTTAGTTTTGAGCAAACAAAACCGACAATCGTTGCCACTACATTTTAACTCAAGCTAACCTATTTTTGTCTCTAAGGCACCATATTAATTTTGCTGGTCAATCGTTTTATTTACAACATTTAACACAATGTCTATAGTTGTATGTTCCAAAATCATTGAATTTAAGTTAAGTAGTAAATAACTTTCAAGCCGGTCTCGTGGTACAGTCGTCAACTCGAACGATTTAACAACATGCCCGCCATGGGTTCAAGCCCCAACTAGATCGTGCCGCCATACGCAGGACTGACTATTCTGCTATGGGGAGTAATCCAAAAGTCAATGAAAGGCAACACCCCACAAATGGTACAAGCAGCCCTTGACCGACAACGGTTGTTGAGCCAAAAAGAAGAAGAAGTTAACAATTTCATTGATAGAATTTAAATATTAACCATTGTTATGCCAGATTTGATTTTTTTAATGGAGTGGATGGAGTGGAATGGAGACTCAATCAAAATAAACGGTTTTTATTGTGTTTTTGTGATGGATAATTACAACTGTCATAACTCTGCTCAAATAAATCTTGTAAATTTAGCATGATTTTGATAAGACTCAAAAATAGTTGACTTACTGTCAAAAATAGGTACATTAGAATCAAAATGTGTTGCCTTAGGAGCCAAAAACTTGGCGGCAACGACTGTAACATGCAACCTTATCAAATATTCAAATTTTGAACAAAGTGAAAAGGAAATTAATCAATTGTTCTGCTACTTTCGTCGTGTTCTTCCTATCCTTGTCGAAATAAGGATATCATAAGAGCATTAGAGTGACATCGATTGACGCCTTCTTTTTCTCTCTTGCCTACAAAATCGGTGCAATAGCCCGTTTCACGCTATTTTAGCACTGATTGGAGAGCGAGGTGCATAAGAACTAGTGGTGGGTCATACGATTCATTTTACGACCCGACCCGAAGTCGGGTGCGAACCAGTCGGAATCAATTCCAACCCGTAGGTGCAGTGAGTGCCGTAGGATGGAGTCGGAATCAAATCTGACCCGCGGGTGCAACGAGTTCGGGTCGACCCGAATGATGAGTAGGTATGAGAAAGCATAAGCGACTCCAACCCGTTGGTGCTGTGAGTTCGGATCGGGTATTGATCCTACCTTGACTCGACCCGACCCGAACTCGTTGCACCAACGGGTCGGAGTCGCTTATGCTTTCTCGCACCTACCGGAGTCGTTGCACTTAATGAATCTACTTGTACTTTTCGGATCGACTCGAACGACTCCGGGTCGCTTACGGATGGCTCCGACCCGATAGGTTCGGGTCGACCAGCCCATCACTAATAGGGACCGAAAGTTTGTTTCCTTCTGTTCTATTCCCCTCTAAAACAATTGCTGTCGAAATGGGTCTTTGTTTTGCATACCAGCAGAGCATCCATAAGCAAAGGTGGTTATTATCAGCAGGTAGATCGTTGTCGTCAACTCGTACGACTTAACAACATGCCCGTCATGGGTTCAATCCCCAAATAGACCGCGCCGCCATACGTAGGACTGACTATCCTGCTATGGGGGGAAATCTATTAGTCACTGAAAGCCAAGCCCACAAGTGGGTACAGGCAGGCCTTGACCGACATCGGTTGTTGAGCCAAAGAAGAAGAAGAAGAAGATCGTTGATCTCTTTCTCGCTAGATGTGTTGGAGATATGGTGATCGATACGCGAATATACATATTATTCGTTATCAAAATGGTGTTTTCTCTTATCCTACACCAATCCGTTCATTAGTAGTATGGTTGATTTATTAGTTATGCTTCCATTGTTGATGCCGTATTGAGGGCAATGGCGAAAACATTAAGCTTCCAGTGAAATTGCCCCTTGTTACTTTTTTGCTTCTTGAATGTTATTGTTTTAAACATTCCTTCGCTGACTCTGGTCATTGTGTATTATTATTTTTCTGATTTTAATTTTACGCAATAATTAAACAATTAATACCCATCCGATTCCAACGGTTGCATATTTTACCGGGCGCGCGATGTTCCTTGTACATTAGCCCGGAAGGTCACATCGGCGGTCCTATTAATAGCGCCTTATTTTCTACTCTATTTACTATTGTTGATCATCCTCATAGCGACACACACACACGCGGGCACAATACCACACTAGTGGCGCAAAAGTGTCACTTACTATCACCTCATT
The DNA here is from genome assembly GCF_943734735.2 of Anopheles gambiae. Classification (NCBI taxonomy): domain Eukaryota; kingdom Metazoa; phylum Arthropoda; class Insecta; order Diptera; family Culicidae; genus Anopheles; species Anopheles gambiae. The sequence continues at coordinate 31,729,301 of NC_064602.1, read as the reverse complement.
TCAAATCGTCGCAGAAAACAAATTCCTTCGGAGCGCCAATCGTGTGAAGTGGCCCACACCAACACACTGCTCGTCTTTTCCCTCGTCTTTTCCATCCCCTATCGATCGCAAACACACTTGAAGCAGGGACCCCCCTTAGTCCCAGACCTTTTGAACCCAATCCTCACAATGGAACTGCAATGGAATGGACGGGCTGTGCATTCTGGGGCAGGCTTCCCGCCACCAAGCCAGGGAAGCGAATGACGCATGCGCAGAGCACACGGCGCACACGCTTTATCGTTACGCATCACCGACGGACCGCGAGCGCGCGCTTGTTTTGATCCGATTCCGCACCAAACAATCAGTGCAGCATTGCTTTGCACCGCTTTTTGGGAACGAGCAGGGGGAGAAAAAGGATCTGGTTGGTTGTGTTGAACAAAACTTTTAAAATGGAAATTAACGATTTAATTTTTAAAATTAAAAAATAAGCTCATAATTGAGTAATTATTATTGGCAGTTGTGTTTAAAGAATGCAACTGATCACACACACACAGCCTCTCTCGTCGTCGCACGCTACTCGTCAATAAGCAAACGTGTCATAACAAATCAGTGGCGTGCCGTGCACGTCACGCGCAGTGTGTGATAATCCAGCTCAACCCATCGCGGTGGCCCCGAAACGGACAGCTGCAGGGCACTCACACGATCCTTGCCCGACTGCAACTGCAACCAATCCCGTGTGCAAGCGAAAAATAGAGAGTACAAAACACTTTACGCGGTTCCGAAAGAAAGTGATAACGGCACACACGGCAGCAGACACGGTGCCGCGCATGGGAAACAAAGGATTCACCGGACGTGTGTGCCTCTCTCGCACCCCTTTCAACACGGGGATCGACAGGGGGGGGATGTAAGGGGGTGAAAATGTAAATAAACCACAATAAACCACACACTCGCTGTCGATTACGGCAGTGAAGAGGCTCCCCGTGATTGTTGTGATAAAAGCAGGCCGACGGACAAGCTAGATCACTTCTTTTTGCTGCTGCTGCTTCTTTAAACCCCTTTTTTGCAAAAAAAAGGGAAGCGGAAAACAAGGGCGAAGGAAGGAAGGGGTAGCAGCGGTAGTCGGTCATTAGTCAGAGGAAGTCCTCAGCGCCTTTATGTAATAGAGTAGGGCCCGGTGCGGCCGTCCACCGATCATCCAGTAGCTGATCGATCGTTCTAGCGGTTGGATGTGTGTAGCAGGCGTTTAAGCGCTACTTAAGCCGCCGTAAGCGCGTTAGACGACGAACTGGCCTGTTGCAAACATCAATTACCTGAGCACCAAGTGGGCTTTTTTCTGTGTGCTTGTGTGTGCTGTGACTCTGCGTGTGTGTGCTTTAGTGTGCTGTGAAAATTCTCCTTCGCATCCCCCCCATAAAAATGTCCCTCAAACCGTTCGACATTGAGGTGGATGCGCCCGGCGACGAGCTGATGGAGATTGCGCGCCGCGAGCTGCGCGAAACGCCCGAAATGCGCGCACAGGCGGTGGAAGAGCTGCGGGCGCTGTTGCGCGAAGCGAAGGATATGCACTTCAGTGAGGAGGAAGCGTTTCTGCTTATCTTTCTCCGGCCGTGTCACTTTTACGCCGAAAGTGCGCTGAAAATGGTGAGTTGCTTGGAATGACAAAGAAGGCAGACAGTGTACACCTGTTGCAAGAGCGTGCGTGCGTGTGTGGTAGACGATGAGTCAAAGGGGTTTCTTTCTTTTCCGGTCCCGGGTGTGACTTATCGATATTGAAGCCCCGGGGGAAGGGCGACAAACGTCTCCAGTGTCAACACTGGGCCATTGTACTTGCGACAGCGGCGCAACGCGTGCAAAGTGCCGAGAAGCATTGTTTCCATTTTATTATAACGATTTTTTTGTTCGTTTGCTAATGATCTTCTTGGCACTTTTTTCAATGAAGAAGTCGCTTTGCATTCGATTTTGCGTCATCCATTCTGTGGCGTGTTCTTAGAGCAAGAAGGAAGCGTAATTAGACGCACATCATGTACGGCTATCGGCCGTTGGATGGTGATCTTCTTTTGGGATCTTTTTGATCCTCTTTGTCGCCTTGTGACGTCTATCAATCGGCGTTTTCGAACAACGTGTACCATATTTTATTAATGTCCCAATCGAACGAGTCCAACACACCTTCCCTTATCACAACCAGCTGCAGGCTGAGGAAGATGAATTGATTAGATTAACCAGCGCATATACCTCTTACACACACACATCTTGTGCTCTCGAGTGCTTCGACTGTTCAAAGCATTCCAATTTCTCACGAGTTGAATAGACTTTGGAACGCAACAGCACTCGAATAGGCACTCTATATCTACAATCTGACCGCTCTCGAAACGGTGCAATCAGTTCCTTGTCCCCCCTCCCCTTTTTCCCCCACTTCCGAAGATAAGAGACAGGCCGTGCAAGACGTGCAAATAGTGACCGTACGTGCCTTCTGCTGCATGAAATGGCAGCGCTCAGAAACACCCGACCGATTTGCACTTTGGACCAGTGACGTCAACCAATGTGTGTGCGTTTGTTCTCCCTTTGCTGCAAATCAAATCAATCCATCACACGCTCAGGTGGTCTTTATCAACTTGCTGTTTTTTTTCTTCTTCCGTGCCCTCAGATGCGCCGTATTGCCGAGTTCAAGAAGACAAACCATCCGCTCCTGCACGCCCTCAAGCCGGAGGAGGAAAAGCTCGCCTTTGTCGAGCATAACGTCGTGAACGTGCTGACCAACCGCGACCAGAAGGGGCGCCGCGTGCTGCTGGTCAACTGTGGTGCCGCCTGGGACCCGAAAGCGGTCAGCTCGGAGCAGCTGTTCCGGGTGTTCTTTCTCATTCATCTCGTCGCCCAGCTCGAACCGGCCACCCAGATCAACGGCGTCGTGGTGGTGCTCGACTTTGACGGACTTTCGCTCAAGCAGGTGAAAGCCCTGTCGCCCTCGTTCTCCAAGCGGCTCATCACGTTCATCCAGGACGCGATGCCGCTGCGCCTGAAGGAGGTGCACATACTGAAGCAGCCGTACATCTTCAACATGGTGTGGGCACTCTTCAAACCGTTCATCCGCGAGAAGCTAAAGAGTCGCGTAAGTATGCACAGTGTGCCGGAATTTTGGGTGCTCAGGAGTTCCAATTCCCATGACCTCTTCAGTGGAAGTTATCAACAGCGAGAATGAAGCGGCCCAAAACAAAAAAAAAGCCTTAAGAAAAACATAATATTCAGACTTTAGCCAGACGGGGAGATTCTGCGCAATCGCCACCCATGCTGGAGCAACGATGATCCTTCATCGGTACTCCGCTATCAATATCAACATTAACAGGTTAAGGTTTTTGTTTTGCTTCCATTATTTTTTTTTTGGAGTAATCGCTCTCGGGGTCTCTCTGTTGGTAAACAAACCCGCTCCTGCTGTTCTTACCACGGCTACCGAACAGTACTATTCGTATTGCGTATTTGGATCGAAAATTCGCCCCATCATGCTGACCATGCGATCTGTGTTTCGTAATCGTTGTTGTTGTTGTTCCCTTCTGAATTTGGAAAATTTGACAGATCTTCTTCCACGGCATGGACATGCGGAAGCTGCACAAGCACATCGATCCGAGCGATCTGCCGGCGAACTATGGCGGCGATCGGCCACCGATCAACTACGGCGGCAGGGAGTGGTATCCTTGCGTGTACAACTACATCGACCACATCAACCAGTGGAACACGTTCGGGTTTTTGCCGAACGTGCAGTGAGAAATGGCGGTGGAGTAGGAGAAGTGATGGGAGAATCTAAGCTTCCAGCTAGAATTAGGAGTACATAAGCCTGAACCATCTTAACTGATACCCTCCGAATATGCACAGTCGAATATTAGTAACGTTAGTAACTTACGGTTAGGATTTCGCGCGTCCAATTCCACGTAGAAGCCTTACAACAAGTCACAAGAGCCTTACACCAAAAGGCTCTTTTTTAGATTTTAAATGACGCTCAAGACTTAGGAATAACTACTTAACAAGGGAGAGAGAAAAAAATGATCTTTTGCATCTCTCCGAAGATCTCCAGCCAGAGGTGAGTGTACTTGTACTTGTTTCCTGCCTGTGCCATCTTTTGGTGTCTCTGTGTGTTGTTCTTCATCCTGCCATCTGCCCTCGATTCGCTGTTGCATGCTAATCCGCCCAACAACCTGTGCATGTGTTACCTCACCACAACGAATGCTGCCTGTTAATAAACTGTTTCATGATTTCGCATCATCCTCAACACACAATGTAGTAGTGCCTTATCAAAACCCCTCATCAAAGCAAAAGTGGCTAACGCGGCCATTGCCATTCCACTGTTTGATTACTGATCACTTTCTTTCCCGTTTCTTTTTTTGCTAACCCGCATTTCACAGATCTTCTTCCATGGCAACGATTTGAGCAAATTCCATCAGTACATCAGCGTCGACCGGCTGCCCGCTGACTACGGTGGCAATCTGCCCGCGATCGACTACACCGGGAAGGATTGGTATCCGTGCGTGGCATCACACATCGACCATATCAACAAGTACCAGCGGTGTGGATTTGTGGAGCCTTCGAAGGAGTAGCGCCCCTAGTTTGTTGGCATGCTAATGCTGCGAAGCTGGATCGGGACTTCTAGTTTTACGAGTGATTGCACGTCCAAATAAGGGTGTGGGCAAGAGGGCGGGGGGGGTGGATGTCTTGTGTTTGATCAACTTTGTCACTCGCGTATGTACACAGCGAGCGTAATCGTGGTCTCAGATGTGTGTAGCACAAACAACTCAATAAATTAAACACCCAATTCTATACATCGCTCACGCAACTTCTTCCTTTGGTTTGGCGAAAGGTCACTGGTGTGTGTGTACGGGCATAGCGATTTGGTTGTAAGGTTTGTAATCGCGCTAGATGTTGATTAGTGAACAGCTTTAATGGAATAGAAATTGAACGAAAAAAAAACGACTTCGTTCTTCTTTGATTGAGTAGTTGATTGCGAGTAGTTTTGCTCTCAGGGAAAATAGCAAAAACTTAAGGATAATAAATCAAGGCCCTCTTGCACAGTGGTTCCCCTCCAAAGTAATGAGTGGACTCACATTTGTCGATTTTCAAGTAGCATTTTTATTCTTTGAATGATCTTTCGGCGTGCTCTGGCTATGTTGAGCATCCAGATGGCGCAACTGTACAAAAACTTACAAAAGATATTTGTAGTGAAATGTGCGTTTAACACTATTTAACGCTCGAATTACTGTATGAATCAGCAAAATAAATGTGTGTTTAATGAGAATACTGGTAAAAGACATTTTCATCATTTTTTAATTCCTTTATTCAGGATGATCTAATTTTTACACAATCCATACAGGGCTACTACAAACAGCTGAAATGTTCAGGAAATCGTAACAAGATGTTGGAGGACGAAGACAAGCGTGCAGACGTGTATTGAAGATCTAACTCGGTTTTAAACAGTTATTCTTCAGTTTTCGCGACAAAATTGTTGGAGTAGAGCTTTTGCATTATGTTGGTGCATAAAATTTAGATGGCACGCAGTTGGGAGTTGTTGGACCAGTTCACGTACTAGGGTGTCGTATCGAAATTCAGATGAAATTGAAAGTCAAACATGACCGTTAGGGAAAACTACCGCTTTCCAAGTAGCTATGGGAGCGACCATAAATGTTTGTTGTGGTGTGATTAATATTGAAGCATCAATTTTCGAATTAGATTTTCACAGGGTTTTCTAGTTCAAAACCGTCTAGTTTTTGTTTGGCACAACAACCTTAGTAGGTCAAGCCCTGCCTGTTCCACTAATAAGCTAGGATATTAGTGACTTATTGATTACCCATAGCAGGATAGTCAGTCCTACGTATAAAGGGGCACGGTCAATGTGTGGCCTAGACCTAAAACTGGCATTTTAGTCATTCTAGTTGACGACTGTACTGTACTATGGGAACAAGTTCATAATTAATATATCTCAACGTAATTAATGAAAATAAGTGAACTTGCCGACTAAGTACCAATGATTATTTCAGTAAACTTACTAACATTTTAATATCGGAAATAAAAAAAAAGGAATGCTTCATTTCCGTTCTGATGCTACCGTGCGCCTTCCCATGCCCGTGCCCCCACGCTGGCAATCAGAAATCAGGAAGTATTACCACCTCAAAATCATAGTTTGTGAACTAGCGTGTTTGGCCTTCACTTCGATCAGCGCTTAGTGCCTAAGTCACTTGCACGCAGCTGATAAGGGTCGTCGCCGTCGTCCAGAACCCAACACTGTCGATCGGTGGGATGGGGTGTTTTTAGTTACACCAGCACCCATCACCACCACCACCACCATCCCCCTTTGTCCACTGTATCAGCTGTTTGGTGACACGTCTTGTCGCGCTCTCGCGCTCTCTATTTTCAAAGCAACACCCACCCCAGCTCTATCTTTGTAAGTACGATGCAAAGCGGAATGTCTTGGTGGGGGAGGAGGGGGGATGGGGGTTGGTAAAGGTGATTAAGTGCTTGCGGTGGTGCGGTATTTCTTCGCTCCCTTTCTGCCAGTTCGATTGTGCCACCGGTTGGTCGATACGAGATTGGTGACGCAGAGCTTGAAATTTCAGTTTTTCAGCCCCAAAAAAACGGCCCGCAGCCAAAAATGTTGAGAAAGAGTGATAGAGCGAGAAAGAGATTACAAGTGGACGGTGCGAAAAAAAGGGAGCCAAAACCAGGGCGGGAGGAGGCTAGAGGGTGGTGGGCATGCGAATGTGCGCGCTGCGCGCGCGCGATTTTGCCGTAATCGATGGGTGAGTGCCATTGCGCGAAAGCATTCGTGCGTTGGACGCGTAACGAAGCGGTTTAGCTTTTTTGGAGCCTTTTTCTTCTCTGTGTGTGTGTGTGTGTGGGTTCGCGCGTTTTACCCCGAGGTGTAGTGTAGAGTTTTCAGTTGTGAGTGATTTTACAGACCCTCCGGTACAAAAAAAAAGGATGAAGACCGCACAGCCACCGTTTGACATTGTGACGGAACCGCCATCGCAGGAGCTGCTCGAGGTGTCGCGCCACGAGCTGCGCGAAACGCCCGAGGTGCGCGAGCAGGCGATCCTGAAGTTGCGCGAGCTGCTGCACAACGCCACCGATCTGCACTACGCGGACGACGACGACTTCCTGCTGGTGTTTCTGCGCCCGTGCCACTTCTACCCGGACAGTGCGCTCAAAATGGTAAGTGCGCGCCGGCCCCTTGCGTCAGCACCTTGCTTTCAGTGTGTAATGTGAGTCCCAGGTTCTGGGTTTGCAAACGGCGCGCTTATTGCGCACAAAAATCATTTTTTCGACTGCTTGAAATGATTCCATGTGTCTCAAAACGGCACACACCGTCACGAAATTGTTCCCTTTATAATGAGGGAGAGAGAAAGAGAGAAAAAAAAGAAACCGGCAACTGTGATAAGCTTTCCTAGCGAATGTTTTGACCAAAAACTTGGGAAGACCTTATCAAGCCTCTGATTAAAACCGAAAGGATGGCGCGATGGGATGCAACACGGTCTTATCGGGGACCGTGCAGCTATCTGCAAATCCATTATAATGGGTGTATTGTTTACGTTCATTTCTTCCCCACAAACACACACACACACATACACACATACAGATGCGCAGAATAGCCGACTTCAAGAAGAACAACTACCCGCTCATGCACAACCTGGCGCCGGAGGATGAGAAGCTTTCCTTTATCGATCACAAGATCGTGAACGTGCTGACGAACCGCGACCGCAAGGGTCGGCGGATACTGATCGTAAGCTGCGGCGCCGTCTGGGACCCGAAAGCGGTGACGGCCGAGAAGCTGTTCCGGATGTTTTACCTGGTGCATCTAGTCGCCCAGCTCGAGCCGGCCACCCAGATCAACGGGGTGGTGATCGTGATGGACTTTGAGGGTTTGTCGCTCAAGCAGGTTCGTGGCCTGTCGCCCTCGTTCTCGAAGCTGCTGCTAACGTTCCTGCAGGAGGCGGTGCCGCTGCGCATGAAGGAGTTCCACATCCTCAAGCAGCCGTACATCTTCAACATGGTGTGGACGCTGTTCAAGCCGTTCATTGGCGATAAGCTGAAGAAGCGGGTAAGTGACTTCAACGGGTGGCAAAGTGACTTAATGTTTTTTATCAATTTTCTCTCTCTCTCTCTCTCTCTCTCTCTCTCTCTCTCTCTCTCTCTCTCTTGCTTTCTCCCATTCAGCTCTACTTCCACGGCAGCGACATGAAGAAGCTGCACAAGCACATCGACCCGGCCGATCTGCCCAAAAACTATGGCGGCACGCGGCCCGCCCTCGACTACAGCTCCCGCGACTGGTATCCCTGCATCGAGAAGTACACCGAGCACATCCAGCGATGGAACGGCTACGGCTACGCGGCCGGACCTTGAGAGCAGCGTGCCGGGGGAGGGTGTGTGCGAATCCAAGTCAGCAAAAACACAAACAAACAATTTCGCACCAATTTCCAAAGAAAAACGGGCCAAAAACTACTTACCGCGAGTGAGACTTACATTCACAAACAATTTAGACGTTAAGCACAGGTTACAGGGTACGGTGGGTGACAAAGGGGGAGGTGCGAAGTCCGATTGTCGCCGATCAACGCAAAGGGTGATAAGCAATCGCGCGGACAATGACGTCGAAAGCAATCGAGCAGCCGGTACGGTGTGGCGATAAGGTTCGAAGGACCATACCGGCCCACCACGAAAACACGCATGGGATCAAAACAGGGACACTATTAGTGATTAGGATGGGTGGAACACGGAGCATTTTGCGTGCCTGTGTGTGCCTGTGTATAAGGATTAGTGAGATTAATCCCCGTTCATTGTTGGTGCGTGCACCTCGGGTATTTATAGCTATATAAATTGAATAAACTGACGATCGATCAAAGGAGGCGTGAGTGGTTGGCTTTTTTCGTTATCGGAGGATTAAAGGTCCACACCGGGATCAATGTCGAGTCGGCTGACCGGAATGCGGGGTAATTGTGGGTTACGATGGGGTTTTCCTAGTTAATTGATTGCCTGCGAACGATATGACGGGTTTGATTCAGGCATTCGCTGATAACGCTAGCGGGGGTTTTAAAAGACAAGCCAACATGATATCCATGTTGAGGAATGAGTGTCAAATTTCTACGAGTATCTGAATATTTGGAGGAAAAAATCATTAAAAATATCTTTGCATAGGTCTACAGTCTATTTTAAAAACACATTTTTAATGTTCCAATTGCATTTAAGTTCATAAATCCTACATAATTACATCTAAATCCATAAATTTAAATTTAAAACCTACACCAGCTATTTTTGCAACTGCTGTGTTGCTGCGCTTGACGCTTCTAACCGAAACGCCTAAATGTATGCAATCTGTATCTCATTTTGTTATACGCGTGACAGGGTTTGCAGGGTTCTTAGCGCAATAATTGATTTTCTCAGGCAACAATGAATTAGATGGAACGTGAAATTAGAAACGGTTTATTTTCCTTTTTCATACATTTGTAGCTTCTTTCCATTGAAATATAAGTGAAGACGAAAGAGACGTTTTTCGTATCATGGTCTAGCCTTTACTTAAATTTGTTAGTCAGTTCTAACAGATAGTTTTTAGTTCAATCAACAATGAACATTCATTTAGAACATTCCGGAATAAAATGAAGTAAAATATTTATTATTTTCAACCCAATTTTGAACAATTTTGTAAATAAATTAATTAAGCCCTAACTTATTGTTTTCCGCAGTAAAACCTCATTAATCTAATTGTGTAACGCACGGGATTGATTTGCACGAAACGGTTGACCATGCTTGCTGATCGGCTTATCAGCGTGCCTCGTCCTTACATAACCGCAAATCAGCATTAGAAACGAACACGTTGAAGATGCTTTTTGCATCGCTGAGCGAAGTGAATGACGATTTGTTTACTAGCAAAGCCATTAACCTAACCGGCGGGAATCACAACAAGAGATCTAAAAGAAAAATCAACAAATAGAAAAGGGCTTTAGAGTCCGTGTTAACAGTTTTCAATAGATGAGTTTGCATTTGCATGTACTGTTTCTTTTTCTTGACATTATTTTTTTTTTCGTATGACTAACTTCAACCTTTACCCTTCCAACCGTTCAACAGTGCTGTTGGACAACGTTGGAATTACCAAGCAAACCCCCGTCCAGTGCTAAAGTCCACTTCCGAAGTCGTCATATCAATACAACGTTCTATTCCCCGTTTCTCGCTACTTGTCACCCCAAAATTTGTCATCCTCTCTGGGCCCTCCTAAAGTGTTCCACAGCACGGTGGAACCGATAAGACGGTTCGCTGCCACAACGGTTCGTTTCTCCCCCCCCCCCCCCCCCCCCCCCCTTTGGTTTATCAATTCCAAACAGCCCCAGCGGGCAGACAGACGGGCAAGTAATGCACAGCAAGCTTCCTTCAAGTGCTAACGGTCTTACGCGCTCGGTTTGTTGTTTGGATTATGTGAATCCAATCGATGGCTGCCGACCGGGTGCCCTGACCATTTATCTCCTCCACGGCACCTTGCGCAGCGAAGAAAGCCCTGCGCCGATGTGATAGTGTGTGCGCTAAAGGAATCGTTTCGGCACCAGACACCTCCTAATCTAGTGAACCAAAAAGGAAGGAAAAAGAAAAACGCCACGAATCGAACGCCGCAAGGGCAAGGGTATCAGCAACGTAAACAACCAGGACCATGGGTAGCGGGAGAGGGCTTGGGATGACTGATAACGGACAAAACTGAAGGGAACGCACTGTGTCTTCCAAAGCGTGCCGGGATCGGGCAGCGGCCACTGGTACAGTGTGCTGGTGATCATCATTGTGGACGGATCGACGGAACTATAGTGCCTGGGAACCATGGGAAAGTTTGAGCTTGAAACGGCGCCACCGAGCGAGGAGCTGCTGGCGGTTGCCAAGCAGGAGCTGCGCGAAACGCCGGAAGTACGGGCGGCCGCCGTGGAGGAGCTGCGCAAGCTGGTGGAAGCGGCCACCGACCTGTGCTACCCGACCGACGAGGAGTTCCTCATCATCTTCCTGCGCCCGACCAAGTTCTACGCCGAAAGTGCACTCAAGCTGGTAGGTTGGAGTTGAAATGGTACTGGTCTAGGGGCATCTTCACATCTTCTGTCACCTTGTAGATGCGCAACATTGCCGAGTTCAACAAGACGTACAAGGAAACGCTGTTCAACCTGATGCCGGCCGATGTGCAGAACGTGTTCATCGAGCACAACATTATCAACATTCTGACGAATCGCGATCAGCACGGCCGGCGCATGATGGTGGTCAACATGGGCGAAACCTGGGACCCGAAGGCGGTGTCGGAGGAGCACATCTTCCGCGTGCTGTACACGATCCACAAGCTGGCGGTGCTCGAGCCGGCCACCCAGATCAGCGGCGTCGTGGTGATCTACGACTTTAAGGGCATGGGCATGAAGCACGTCCGTTCGATGTCACCGGGCGGGGCCAAGCGGCTGCTCACGTTCATCCAGGAGGCGAGCCCGCTGCGCGTCAAGGGCATCCATTTCATCAACCAGCCGATGCTGTTCAGCATGGTGTGGTCGCTGTTCAAACCGTTCGTGCAGGATAAGCTGAACAAGCGCGTAAGTACAATCTCTGAGGATAATTGCACCAAAAAAGGACTTTCTAATGATGTGCCCTCCCTGCATTGTAGATGTTCTTCCACGGTGACAAGCTCTCGAAGCTGCACGAGCACGTCCACAAGGAGTGCCTACCGTCGAACTACGGTGGCACCCTACCGGCCCTAGACTACGGTGGCAAGCAGTGGTACCCGGTCGCGGAACAGCATCTCGACTTCATCAAGAAGTGGAACTCGTGCGGCTTCAAGTAAGGCCGGATAGCTCCCCAAACCCGACTGACCCAAAGATTGACGTTGCCGAAAGTGCATCTTTATCATGCCGAACTGCCCCCTTCCCCCCTCCCTCAGATCCAATGACCGTGACCAGCAAAAGAGAAGGCAGCAGCGAACACAACTCTAACGTCACTCTAAGTCGTTATCAATCGGTCGTTGTGCTCTCCGTGTATAAGCGTCAAATCATTCATCCCTCTCTCTCTGCCTCTCGGTCACTGCCTTTCTCTCTAACTCCCGGTCTGGGTTTGCTTATCATTCCTCCATTCGGGGCGAGTGATTTATTTTTAGTTTCAATTTTCCACTGCTGGAAAGGAGAGCCCATGTAGGGTTGCGTAGGGTCATTGCAGTCATGGCAGGGAGGTTGGTAAGAGCGCTGGTGACACTCGTAAGAACAAGAAAAGACTCGATTATTTGCATTACCCGGCTCATGCTTCTGTTGTACCACAAACCATTTCATTTCGTGCCTGTTATCAATTGTTTTGGCGCAGAACTGTGCATTGAAAAATAAATTAAAATGTTGTTTAACGTTCTAATTCAGTTCCTGATTTGATTGAAACCTGTTTTGAGATTGCTGAAGTCTGGAGTCTTAATCTGGAAGTCTGTCTTTGCTAAATGATTATTGTGGGCTTGGGAATTGGTGATTTTGGAGAAAGAGTTCCTGATGATTTTGTATGAACTAGGGATCTTCCCAACGTCCCAAAGTTGGGACTTATCAAAACACACCTAACAGCTCAATTTGGAGATCTTTGATCTGCTGACATTGACCACACAGAAGATCAGCAAATATTAGTCCATCATAACTCACCAACCATTTACAGGCGTTCGCTCACATGGCAGCAGTACTCCCCTTATCGCCCTCCCACCGTCCAATGGGTTGTAAACCGATTGCGAACCGATAATCACTGTAAGTAAATCCCCTTTTACAAAGGGACACCCTCACAAAGCAACGCTTCTTGGAAATAATCTTATCGTAATTGATCGAGGTGGATTAAATCGCCCGCTTGCGCAAAGGTCATCCGTGATAGGGAAACCGCCAGGCCAACAATGAGACGACAGAAAGACCATTTACTTGCCCTTGCCTTCACTTTTGACCAAACAAGATGTGCTTTTATTATGACTAGCTTTTCTTTATCTCAGTTTTTATCCTATTTGATTTAGAGATGCACCTTTTAACAGTTATTCTTTTCTTTTCTTTTCAAAACTGTTCGTTGATGCCTATAAAGAAACATATATTTTTATATATTCTTGCTCCAAAAAGGACCAAGGAATAAAATTGTTCATTCTTTTACATAGATTATACTCATATCACATTCTTTTTTCTGAAAAAAAACTTTTAGCGCTGTTTTTGATGCTTCCTTGTAAGATGTATTGAGAAAACTGGGTAATGATAGCAAAATCCCAAGCATGAACCACTCAATTTTTTCCATCTATCTTTCTAAAGCATTTAGAAAATTCACTTATTAAAAACCCAATTTTTCCTTACTTTTATTTGGTAAATGGCATGAAAACATTAATCAACAAATGAACAGTGAAACGTTTACTTGAACCCGCAAGTGTTCCACTTGGTGATGAAGTCATTGTACTGCTCTGCCACCGGGTACCACTCCTTGCCACCATAATCCAGGGCCGGAAGCGATCCACCGTAGTTCGCCGGCAGGCACTCCTTCGAGATGTGCTCGTGCAGCTTGGCCATCTTCTCGCCGTGGAAGAACATCTACAAATTGGCAACGAGAGCAAACCCAAAAACCCATCAGTAAAATGTCGCCAAGGTTCCGGCAAACCAACAACTTTCTACTTACGCGCTTGTTAAGCTTCTCCTTCACGAACGGTTTGAACAGCGACCAGACCATGTTGAAGATCATCGGCTCGTTGACGAAGTGGACCGCCTTCATGCGCAGCGGGCAGGCCTCCTGGATGAACGTGAGCAGCCGCTTGGCCCCGCTCGTCGACATTGCCTTGACGTGGCCCATGCCCATGCCCTTGAAGTCGTAGATGACAACGGCCCCATTGATCTGGGTCGCCGGCTCGAGGACGGCCAGCTTCTGGATGGTGTACAGGGCCCGGAAGATCTGATCCTCCGTCACCTCCTTCGTGTTCCACTTCTCGCCCATGTGCACCACCATCAGCCGGCGGCCCTTCTGGTCGCGGTTGGTGAAAATGTTAATCAGCCCATGGTCGACAAACACCGGCTTCACGTCGGCGGGCATCAGGTTGTGCAGCAGGTCTTTGTACGTCTTGTTAAACTCCGCCACATTGCGCATCTTTTTTGTGGGAACGTAAACACTATTAGTTATTTATTCCAGTAAGGGTTCCGTTACTTCTCGGATCAAACCCAAACTCACCAGCTTCAGTGCACTCTCGGGATAGAACTTGGTCGGGCGGAGATAGATCAGCAGAAACTCCTCATCGTCCGGGAAGCTCAGATCGCTCGCACTGAGCAGCTTGCGCAGCTCCTCAATGGCAGCCGCCCGCACTTCCGGCGTTTCGCGCAGCTCCTGCTTGGCGACCTCGAGCAGCTCAGCGCTCGGCGGCGAGCGGTCAATTTCAAACGGGCCCGGCATCACTTGCAATCACTCTGTACAACACTGCGGACGAGTCGGATGGGAAGCCAGCGAAAGTAGAGCCGGCCCGTCGATTGGCACGATTTAAGTACTCGAACTCTCGGGCCTGGGATTAAGCCTATCGTTTCTTATCGTGGATTGTGGATTACCGATAGGACCACTGCAGACTGCACATTGAATCCCCCCCACGGGGCCGGTGGTAGTGAATCTTATCAAACCCCTGGCGGGCGGTTTACATAACGAATGTTTTGAGCGAATTTCGCGACGACCACCGTGCTGGGTTGATACAGCTGGTAATGAGTTTACATCTTTTCGAGTTTGCCGTTGTTGTGATGGGAGGTTTGTTGCCCTCCCCCCCGGAAAATAACCTTTGTTCGGAACGAAGGTGGATAAAGACATTGGGTGCAAGTGCATTTGGATTTGGAGAAACAGACCTCGTCAAACAGGGGCTGTTTGGAGGTGCAGCCCCATACTTTTCCTATTCGTAGATAGAAAGAACAACATTTTGATATTGATTCTACGTTGTACTGTTCTATTCTCAGCCAGTCCTCCATACAGGTTTCATTGAGTGTCTCAATCGTTGGCTTCACACACCAGCCTCAGAAGCAACTGACGATCAAACGTGATCGTCAGCACGATTCCTACAAATCATATCCATCCGAGAGCTAACCTCAGCACCGTGGCGAGATAATTATCTTTTCATTACAGCTTACCGCAGCGCACATCGGATACTAGGAGACTCGAGGGCGGGGGGTTTGATGAGTTTGATTCTCCACTGCTACAATATATTGTTGCGTCCGGTTCCGAAGCAGGTGGCAGTAGCACGCTGTGGTTGATGAACCTTCAGTGACTCGTTGACACACTCTTGATGCGTTTTGAAGCATACGTATTAATTTTGCCTACACTATTGAGCAAATTCAACAAAACTGACCCTTAATGTATGCAATCGGCGCAACAAAACCACTTTACTTCCACTCCTTGTCTACGGGGCTTGTCTGCTATTGATTAATGCCCCATTCTAACAACATCGTCGTCACCGTGGTAGCTTCGATCTTCACACCACTACACTCGAAGATCGCTTCGTTTGCAGTTCAAGTTGCGAGCCGGGCGGTTCGATCAAGCCAGATGTTGTGTGCTGTTACGTCATCAGCCTCAATTTCAGTGCTTACCGTTTGAAGTATTTGGCAACATGGAAGAAGCTACCCACACCCAATGGATTGGTCTTCTTCGTTTGGGCGCCAAACGAAGAAGCAAAGCGAAAAATGCGAAAAAGAGAAGAGAGACGGAGAAAGAGGGATGAAAAAAAAGAAGACGTAGAAGAAGGCTCAAAGTACTGCACGAATCACTTGTACAAACAGACAGCTGCCGACGGCTGTGCTTACTTTGGGTTGGAAATTTAATCTCTTCCCTTGCTGTAAAATTGCAATCTCGAACCCCCACCTGGGATTTCGAGAACCTTCTCCGGGAGAAAATAAATAGCGAAGAAACATGACATGATCCCACTTTTACAATCACTGATTTGGCGTACAACCAGGTCCGCAAAAGCTGCTCACCTGCATCCCACCTACCAATCAGCTCAATGCCATGTCGGCGACCGTACCGGCAATCGAAGGTCAGGAGGTGTGGGATTATCTGCACCTCCCAAAAACCCGTGGAACCAGTGGTCCAGTGGAAAAACACAAATACAGCCAAAAATGCGTCACACAAAAACCGCAGCTCCATTTCCAACCCCCGGGGAGCATTGCGTTCGGTGTACATTTCCCTCTACACATCACAGGTTCGTCGCTTACGCATCCCGGGCACACGGGGAGTCGGTGCAAGTCTTTCGTCTCTTTTCGCCCGAGCGCAATCAATGGCGGACGGAAGGCGATAGTACTCAATAAACAAATAAAGCTTCGTGCACACAAACAATACACACACTCAAAGCCGGCATCGGGAAAAAGGTCACTACACAACACGCCACAGACGCGATCGTTTTCGTCCGATCGGTACAGGGCGCTTAGTCTATAAAGCGAATGGTGCCCACTGTGGACGGTTTCATTCATCGCTCAGCAGCCGGGAACGACGGTGCTTGTGTTGCTGCCGTAGAGACGAGCTCTTGACCAAGTTGCGTAACGCTTTGCATCCCACTCAGTCGCTTTCCGTGTTTACACAGTGCGTGCGTGATCCGTTCTGTGTGCCGTGTGTCCGTGAGCATTCGTTGGTTCGTTGTACACCCTTCACCTCTACTGAGCCGGTTTTTTTTTTTTTGTTTTTTTGGGGGGAGTGTTATTTTGCCTAAGCAGTGTTGTGCGTGTTGGTCTTTGTGTTGTTTTTTTTTTCTTTCGGAAATAAAACCCTCAATCCGAGCGAGACTCGGCACCACTCCACGGGCTCCCCAAGGTCAGCCGGGCTCGCGCTCGATAGAGGTCCGCTTTTTCGGGGAGGTGGTAATTGGATAGGCGGTGCAGTGACGCGTCCCTGATACGCCATTAGTAGTGAGACTTTTCGTTTGTTTTTGTTTCGAGTGATTTTCGAAAGTGAAAGCCCTTGAGCAATCCGTGCGCCTAAGTGACCGCTCAGCATGTCGATCAAGTACAACGACAAGAACTACCCGTACATCGATCTCGGGCGCGGGTACATCATCTACCTGCAGGACGACGACTACACCGACCAGCGCTGGATACTGAAGGCCGAGCAGGAGCTGAACGAGACGGCCGAAAATAAGGCACGGTCGCTGGAGCAGCTGCGCGAGCTGCTGCGGGACGAGCCGAAGCTTACCGTGCCGCTGGACGATGAGAAGTTTCTGCTCAAGTTTCTGCGCCCGCTCGGCTACGATGTGCAGCGGGCGTTCGACTGCATCCGGCACACGTTCGCGATGAAGCGCACCTACGGCAAGGATTACTACGAGGGGCGCATCAAACCGTCGCACATACGGCACATCTACGATTCGGGCATGGTGAGCTTCCTGCCGCTGCGCGACGACGACGGCTGCGGCATATGCGTTACCCAGCTCGGACGTAAGTAGCGAACTGTAACCTGCAACTTACATTGCAATGACACTCACGTACGCGCGTGTATGTGAACACACGAACAAGCGGGAGAGCATGCGGTACAAAGCATAATGTAATCCACCCAACGAGTACGTTGACCCTTATTTCTCAATGTCAAACGCTGGGTGATTTGAGACATTCCTTAGTCTCCCGAAATCGAAATGGATAGAGAAACCAGTTTTCGGTTGGAAACACCAACAGTGCCAAAGATCATCTTCTTCGCCCCATAGTATGATCGTTCTATTGGCTGGGGGAAGTTGTGAAAACGATCACGGTTTGTTTACCGACTCTGCCAACCGTCAGCATAAAACTTTTGCAACAGTTTCGCCCTCTCTCTCTTTCCATACACACTGTCTATCACATTCTTTTCTAAACGATGAAGCTGAAACATGATCATCACACGGTTTGCGTTTGTACTGTTCGGTGCTCCCTGGTGCCCCGTTGTGCCCCGTGCACGTTGTAAATGGCAAATGGTGTGCTGCTGATGAAATGGAAGCTGCCGCGGTGGGAGAGCAGCGATTGCAATCGAGGGGTAGTAAAGGTAGTGAGCATTTTTCTATCAACTCCGGCCCATTGTGTCACGATCAGTACGGGTGTTGTTGCTGTAATTGTTTTATTTTGTCCTACCATTGTTTCACTTCTATGTGTATGGCGATATGGTTCGTTTCAACACCGCGCATTGGGGGCTATAGAATTATGAAATCTCTAATAAAGTAGTAAAAGTGTACAAATAATTTAAAGAATAACGTTCCAAGCTTAGTTCATTATCAGCTCATAAAGTAAATTATGGTTTTAATTCCATATATTCTTTTTGAAGGTCATTTGAGCGGAAAAGCTTTAAAATGATATCTTTCTTTGAAAGTCATTTCTGATTTTTTTAATTCAAAAGACTAATTAAAACATTATCACATTCTTATACATTTTTTTCACTACAAACAGACAATGCATTCTGTTGTAATAGCTAAGCAAGAACTCTATGTATAAAAGCAAAACTTATAAGAAATACTTAATTAGAAATAACATTGGAAAATGTGAAATATAAATCTCATTAGTTTTTAAAAGATAAGCCATGACAAAACTCATAATACTTACGCTGTAATAGGCTTGAATAGGCCTCAAGAAATTAAAGTCTTAATTACTTTGTTACAAAATCATTTCCCTTTTTTCCTCTCATTTCGTCCATTCTGGGTCATAATTAAACTGACCATACCACTATCACTAAAACCGCGGCATGATCTTGACCCATTTTCTCCCGTCTTTTATACCATCGGGCAGTAAAACGACAGCCATTGCAGTAGTAAACGCCACATACTGGGGCTCCCACACCGCTTTAGAAACTGCTGTCACTTTCATCGGACGGCTGTGACGCACCCGACCGAACCGGTCACTCCTTTCAGCGTATTTTACCTTGACGCACCAAGCACCAGCACGTGGAATATTCCTACACGCGTAGTGCGAAGCAATCGCGATCGGACTGCAAATCGTTCCATTTTGCACAGATGTAGAATGAATCGATTTCAATGCCACTGCGATCGGAATCAGAATCGATAAGTAGCAGTGAGTAAAAGGTAGCAGGACGGGATGACAACACAAAATGAGAGTAGTTGTAGGAAAATTACGTGATACGGTATGATGAGATGCAGACGTAAGCCAGAAAGCGGGCCTGATCGATGCAGTAGAGGAAGTGTAAATTTAACCAAACCTTTTATGTGAAAGAATGACGTACAAAATCGTTTTTTGTCGATGTTATATGTGCTGTTATGAAGTTTTTTTTTCAATTTATATGAAGAAATTTTTGAACGCACTCAGTGTAGTTACAATGCTTACAAAACATGACATTAAAACAGTAAAACGTATAGCTAGGTGTGCCTCATGCCAGCTGGTTTTCAATCTTCTGAGCTCAGTAAAAGACGAATATTTGTTCATTGTTCAAGGCTGATGGTATTTACCCCAGCGGGTATTTATTGATTGTATAGCTCTAATATTTCTTATTTTCTGACCTTGGCCTCTTATGGGCACGTGCTATTACACTCTTTTCTCTTACGTCTTCCGCTTATTTATACGTAATCTTTGCCCTGCTACACCGAGAAGCTCATCCGATACCCAGTGACCTCTACGGATCGTTTCACTTTTATACCATAAACGCTCATCTATTTCCTGCACAACAATATGAATCATGCCTCACAAAGATGCCGGTAGTACGGGCAGCATTTTTAGGTCACGCCTTTATGACTTTCACACGCCAACTTCAGACTCTTAACTCATCCGTATCACTGCCCTTGTGTGGTTTAAAATAATTTTACAATTTTTGCCTTTTATCCGGACTTCCTTCCTTTCAGGTAAATGGAACACCACCAAGGTTTCGATGTACGACGTGGTGGCCCTGTTCCGCATCAACATCGAAGCGTCGCTGATGGATCCGCTCGTGCAGGTAAACGGCATACGCATCATCTTCGACTTTGACGGCCTGTCGATGTCGCACGTGGCGCAGGCGTCGCCCAAGCACGCGATGGTCAGCCTGCAGTGGATCCAGAAGTGCTGCCCGCTGCAGCTGAAGAGCATCCACATCGTCAACAACTCGATGCTGTTCAACGTGCTGTTCACCATCTTCAAGCCGTTCATCTCGAAGGAGCTGCGGGACAAGATGCACTTCCACAACCGCGACTACAGCGGGCTGACGAAATGCATCAGCGCCAAGTGTTTGCCGCCCGCGTACGGCGGCACGCTCGATGCGCCCGACTGCGAAGGTCAGCTGCTCGGGGACTTTATGCAGCTGTACGACA
Organism: Anopheles gambiae; assembly: GCF_943734735.2. Classification (NCBI taxonomy): domain Eukaryota; kingdom Metazoa; phylum Arthropoda; class Insecta; order Diptera; family Culicidae; genus Anopheles; species Anopheles gambiae. The sequence goes on along the minus strand of NC_064602.1, from coordinate 31,709,107 downwards.
AGCACTACGAAGGTAAGCCGGGCTGGGAAGGGGAGGGGGGAGGTGGAGGTTTATGACTCATCTAACGCACATGTTTGTCGTTTCTTCTGCAGCGATGGACGCGTTCGGGTACGAGGAAAGCAATACCAAGTGAAGCACCACCACCACCACCCATCACAATCACCTGCTGCAACAGTGCTGCCAATCTGTGATCTATGCCGCAAACGTTTCGTCTCTCGCCCGCCGTCGCACCACGGGTGAAGGCACCGCCACCTCCTCCAGCCCACTCCAGAGCACTCGTTCTGTCACCTTTATCGTCTAGTTTTCCTAATGCGACCGGTGTGCTGCTCTGACATTGACCGACAGCGACCGATCGACCGATCGGATCATATCAGCGATGCATTGGATCGCCCCAGAACGGTCGCCTTAGTGCAGTGTGTAAGCGATTAGGTAAGCTTTTTCGGGTAGTGGGACATCATGCTTGAGGGTTAATTGGTAAGGATTGCTAGAGAAAAAGCAACCACCAGCAACGCGGCGGTTTGACATTGAAACGTGCTGCCACCGTTCGGCTGTCTTTTGCATTGGAGACATTATTTTTACTCGCGGGTATACACATTAAAGTTCAAGTACCGTACCGGCAGTACCGCGCACTTGTGTGTACCATGAGCAGTGCTGTGCGCGCAGTGAAGGGCAAGAAGCCTGTGCCGACAGGTTGTTTATTTATTGGTTTTATTGGTAGACGCGTACGAGTTTGGCGTCGTTTTTTCTTTCGATTTGTTTCTGTTTTGACGATCAATACCGCGGCAATAAATGAAGCACAGCTAGTGAATAGTGCAAAAAGAGGATAGTTTGTCGAGAATGAGTTAAAAAAATACAAGGCTTAAAAAACAAACTATTTCAGTTATTAAAAGAATGACTCAATTCAAGAACAATTTTAGAAAGTAAAAAGTGAAAGGAAGGGAATAATGATAAGTGTAATGTGTAAGTCCTTCAAACCGTAATTATACTAGTTCCTTACGATTAATAAACAGTGTGAAACGAATGAATTACAGCGCTTTTATTAACCTTTAGTAATGAAATGCTTTCAATAAATGGGGCACTTCACGCTTCTAGGCAGCTGTTTTATATTGAGTATGACAGTTGGAGGCTGAAATCATGTAAAGACTCCATACAAATTCACATAGTCTGCGATTTTCAGCCTAGTTTATTTTAGCCGCAAAGCTAGAATTAGATTCGAAGACCTGCTCGAAAATATGGCAAAACAAGGTGATGTTTACATTTATCCCAAAGTATATTAAAGAGCAATTGTCAGCAATTGTGTATTGTCAGCAACGACAATAGCATGGAAGCTGAGTTGCGCATTCTTGCGCGCTGCCAACCGGTCATTCTACAGCCTGAAAAATAAGTTCACCTCAAAGAACCTGTCGCGACGGACGAAGCTGGGACTTTATAGTACCTATATAGTACCGGTTCTCACATACGCCTCTGAGACATGCACACTGTCCAAATCTGACGAAACCCTCTTAGTCGCGTTCGAGAGGAAGATGCTCAGAAGGATACTTGGCCCCGTATGTGTGGAAGGACAATGGAGGAGCCGCTATAATGACGAGCTATACGAGATGTACGGCGACCTCACTCACTGTGGGCTGGCCATGTTATACGCATGGAAACGGACGACCCAGCCCGTAAAGTCTTTTAAGGCTGTCCACAAGGACAGAGGAGGCGTGGTAGGCCCAAATTGAGGTGGGAAGAGGGCGTGGATGCGTCCGCCATTTAGGCCGGGTTAACGGACTGGCAGGCGAAGGCGCGAGACCGTGAGCGGTTTCGGACAACCCTGAGGCAGGCTAAGACCGCAAAGCGGTTGTAGCGCCTGATAAGTAAGTAAGTAAGTAATAAAGAGCTCTGGTGATGGAATCCAGAATCAAAGTGTATGTAGTCCAGGTGGATTTGACAGGATGCACAGCAAAAGCAAAAGCATTAAAAAATCAGCCTTCTAAATACATACACCTTGGGATAAGCTCATCTGTATATTACACCCTGCTATACAATGCAAACATCTGACAGCCTGAAATTTCAGCCTACAAACTTAAAACGCAAAGGGCCCCAATATCAGACCAGCAAATTAAAAAATCCGAAACGACATAAATCGTTCGCCATTCCTCCTAGTTAATTAAAAAGAGAGCTACGAAACTCGATCGCAATCACTCTCTCGCTCTCTCGAGCACCCTGAATGATAAAAATCAAGCGAGATCAGGTAGCACAGTCACGAGAAAGAAATCAGAGTTATCTCTCTACTGATAAGAGCGATGGATGCTGCCTTGTATGTGAAGAAACAAGACGGAATCAAAAGCTCTCCTGGATGCTGCGGATGGGTTAGAAAGAGTAAAGCATCCATCTCGATCGGAGCCTGCCTACACTATCGATCACTTTCTCATCCCTGTCTAATTTGCGGCCATTATGAAGCCTTCATGCAAGCATACTCTCCTGTTACTTATAATCCGACAAAAAGCCCGATTACATGCAGCAAAAATCGGGTATGGCGAGAGTGAGAAAGAGATCGACATTACTGTCAATTTGATCAAAAAACTATCTTCACCGAGGATGCTGCTGCTTCTGTTGGATAAGAAATTGTAGCTGTACACACAACTAATTATTGATTTTATTCAATTTTTATTTTAGTAAATGAAGAAATGTTAGTAAATCATGGCATTACATTTGATAAAACTGGTTGAAAATATGTCGTGATGTTTCACTTACGATTGTTGCATTAGCGACTTGTTTTATTTACGACTCTTTCACCTCCGAAACGTAACCATATTTCTCCTCCTCTGTAAATTGGGGCGAAAAAATGCATTATTGCATCCTCAAACAAATTCCTATTCATCCTCCACACATTGATGAATGCACTACTTACCCTCGAACTTCTCCTTGTAGCAGTCCAACAGCTGTCCGATGACGGCCCCCTCGTACGCCGGCAGCTCGTACGTTCCACCGAGAGTCGAGGGCAAACAGTCCGGCGCGATGTGATCGTGCAGTGATGCAAAGTCGACACCGTGTAGGAATATCTGCAAGTAAACCACGCACATACACACACTCACACACACGATCAATATTCAATCAAACAGCAAATTTGCAAACGCTCCCGCTGCTTACCCGCTGGCTCCACTTTTTCCCGAGGAATGGTTTGAATATCTTGAAGAAGATGTTAAACATGCGCGCATTGTTCACAATGTGTATGCCCTTGATGCGGTACGGCGAGTGCTTCTGCCCATGGTCCACGACCGTCTTGACGAACTTCGGTGGAAACTGGCTAATGTGCGATAGGGACAGCCGATCGAAGTTGATCACGAACACGATGCCGTGCAGCTGGGTGGCCGGTTCGCGCCCGACCATCTCCATCAGCAGGTTGGTGCAGCGGATCACCTCCATCGACGGTACCTTCGTGCAGTTCCACTTGGCTGCGAATTAGCAAAAGAGGGGCAATTGCACAAGGCACCAGAGGTTAGCAGGCTAGATTGTGTGACTTTGGCAGTGGCAGTGTCCTCACCTCCCATTTCCATGTACAGGATGCGACGGCCGTGCTGGTCGCGCTTCGGGAGAATCTGTACCGCCCGGTCGTCCAGCGCGTTCTGGATCGATTTCGTTGTCAGCCGGTCGGAGATGAAGTTTTGCTTTGTCTTCATGTGATAGAATGCTTTCAACTAGCGAAGACACACCAAACACACATATAAAGTTGTGGAACCATTTAAAGGCTCAAACACATCACTCACCATCTCGAATGTATTTTCGGGGTAGTACTTCTTCGGTCGCAAAAATCGCTTCATAAACGACTCATCGTCCACTGGTAGTTCGAGCTGCTTTTCCTCTGAAAAAACACACACCACAACACAAATGAAGTTAATTTTCCACCAATCAGCTGTTACGATCCCCAGCCGCCAGGTCGACGACCAATGCTGCCCTTGAAACGATCCCAAACTTACGCTGAATTAGTTCGCGCAGCTTCCGAATGGATGCTTCCATCACGTCCGGCGTTTCGCGCAGCTCGTTCGTTGCCTTTTCCTTCGATGGTTCGTCCGAAAACTCCTCATAATCAAACTGCAACTTTACACCATTTCCAAAGTCAACAAACGGCACCTTATGCTCATCGTAACGTAGAGCCATTGTGTACTGATTTTCTTCCAAAAAAAAACGCCACCACCAAGCAAGGAGAGACAATAACACTGCCCGATCGCGTCCGTCCGGGAGAGTGTAGACGTGCGAAAAGAACGTTTTGGAGTCGGTTCTGGCATTCTGGCTTTGAAGGTGCTTACACGCACACAGCTCAAGACACAGGTTGTGTGAGTGTGTGTGTATGTATGAAAACAGAGTGGGAAGAAAACTCCAACTCCAGGCATGCCGGCTGTCCGGTTCTTGCGACCGGGGTAGGTGAGTGAAGCCGGTTCGGATCAAATTCGTTCCTGAGTAAGCGTTATTGTTGTACGTTTGATTCCCAATTGGCGTTGATTTGCAAGGCGAACCGATTAGCCAAATGCTGTTGTGTCGATAGTGTGGAATGCTTTCTGATTGCTTCTAAATACATGTCTTATTGCGATACCGGAGAGTTTCACTCCACCCGTTGGAAAGGAAGGAGAAAAACGAAGAAAGACTCCACAGATGTGGTCAGTTGTGTGTAAGCTGCTTTTAATTGCAAACAAGTTGCGTGCAAGCAACCGATCGGAGCTTTCGTTCTTCGAATTTAAAGCGCAATGAGGGTGTCTGAAAGCTTTTTCATGGTACAGGGTTATTTGCTACAATAAATAGAACTATTACTAAAAGAATGAAAATACTACTTTTTTCTGAAGTGAAGGTCTTTTTGATAACAAGTTTTGAAAAGTGCTTAAATCATAATACTTCTTGGTAGACTTCCTTTGAAGAGGTTCTTGCGGATACTAATCTTTCCTACTAAATTAGCAACTTTGCAGGTAGTGGTTCTGTACTCTTCTGTTTTCCATATATGCAACCCCTTAGCCCGATTGAATAAATTGTCCCTTGTGGTTGCAAGCCAAAATCCACTGAAAATCACCTACAGGTACCAGGTATTTTTCCATTAATTTATTTTTCTCTTAATTTTTACTGTTCCCTGAAGGACTGTTAACAAATGTTTTCGAATCGATTGATTGATTGATTTTGCTGCACTATTCTTCTGAAATAATCTATAAATTGAAGGAGCTGTACATACAAATACATGGGTTTAATCGGTAATGATGGGAAACCCTGTATCTAATGAAACAATTAAAAAAGTAGTTATATACGTATTGAGAGTAAACAACCAACAAAACGAATATTACAACAAATAAGTTTGCTGATCATATCCGGATCGTGAATTAGGCAAATGCAAACAAAAATCAGTAGATAATTGAAAGAGATTTTTTCCTATTGAAATGAATGTATCAAAGCAATTCCATGAAAGAATATTGAACATAAAATATTACTTAAAAATTGTTGTTTTTTCTATTCACTTCACCCACTATACTTGCTGAGTAGCCCTGCATTGCGCGCGAACAAAACGGAGCAGCACGCTCGTCGCTTGGCTCATTTCACCGTTGAAATCACCGAGTGATCAGAAGCGTTGCGCAGCACACCTGCTCGCCACATTCTAACAACCTCCGCCGCGTGTTGTGCCTTCTCCGATGTGCGCCTGCTAGAAGTGAAAGAATACTCTCGCGATCCTCTTCGACCAAACAGTGCGTGTTCGTGTGCCGTTCGTGTGTGACATTTGCGTGTGCCGTAACAACAGTTTCACTCGCTTTACGACGCTAGCTCCAGAAAAGCGCACGTGGTCATGGCGTCGCTAAAGTTTGATGACAACAACGTCCCCTATCTCGACCTCGGCGACGGCTATCGGATCGCCCTGGAAGGGGACGAGTACACCGACGCGAAGGCGAAGGAAAAGGCCGCCCGGGAGCTGCGCGAAACGCCGGACGTGGTGGAGCAGTCGCTGCAGGAGTTGCGCTCCCTGCTGCAAGGTACGGTTACCGTGCGTGATTAGAATTGCGGACTGCGTCAATCCGCGGGTGTAGGGCAATCGCACGTCGATTGACAATAGAAAAAGACGTAATTGTACGGCCGGTGCCGTCTAAAACAATCCCCTTTGCGTGTGTGTGATAACAGGTGAAGCTGAACACAGTAAAATTCACGGTCAGCTACACTTCCTAGTAATTTTATGATCATTATGAGTAATAACAAAAACAAAACCCCAACCGAAAAATCAAGGTTGTGATATCCGGCGTTCGAACTCGTTCGAAAGTGGGGAAACTCCAAATTCGCTCGCTTAATTTCTTCCCCAAACAAGCGTCGCAAACTGGAATTTCGTGGTGAACGAATCCCGCCGTCAGCCGGAAGAAGAACGAGAATATTCGGTTCCGCGGATCGCTGCCCAGCCTTGGCGGTTTGCCAAAACACACTCTCGCCCCGAGACGCTTTTGTTGACTCTGTTTTACGATCGTATGATCGTGTGATATTCAAATGAGGTTACTAGAAACTGGTTCTTCCTAACGGTTTGGCGGGTGCTTTTTTTGGGGGGAAAGACTACCCAGACTGGGTTGCAAAATGTTGAAAAGAAATAGAAAGCTTATTCAAACACCAAGCAGGAACAATGTTCCATGTGCCAACTCCAACTACCAGTCTGTCTGACAGGAAAAGATCAACTCACCAAGCTTCACATAAGTTGCAAACCTTCAACGTGAAGCTCCGCGAACTTGAACTTGAGCCGCGCTGCCGCCCGACCCGTCACGCAGTGTGGAGTGTAATTAGTCGTTACAGTCGTCGGAACTATTTCTAACACACCTTCGCTGCCGCTGCTCCAACTCCAACCGCATGTGTCTCTGTGTCTATTTTCAAGGCAGACGGCCCAACGATCGCCAGCTAAGGAGTCGGCACAGTTACGGTGATTGCAGTGTTGTTGCACCTTGTATTATCGGCACAACGGGCGTATCGAAGCAGGGACATTGACACTCAACCAGTGCCTCCGAAATTCCACAAAACCCTCCTCAAACGCCCGACTGACGTCCGAAAGGGCGAAACGGATGTTGTTTTGTGTGCCCTGGGAATGACGTCTTGGGGAAACCAAATTTCGCTTCTCATGCTACATGGTCCGGTACTCTTTCTTTCCGGCAGCATGGAGGTTTGAGTTTGTTTATGTGACTTTAGCTTCTCCAAAGCGCTTCGATTCGTTCGATGATCGTTCCGTTGCGTGTTGCGTGTGTCAACGTGACGGCTGTTTACGGATGGAAGGTGAAGAAGGTGGAGATAGTAAGAGCGGGTCGAGAACGTGAGTCGTTAGTTTTGCTTTTGTTTTCGTTGTCTTGATGACTGTGAAATAATAATCGTAAATTACCTTCATTCGCTTCGTAGTGACTGATTGCTTGCCGGCAGGCGTTGTTGTTCTGAAGTAGCCGTTTGTTTTTCTACATTAAATTATTCGAACCATAAAACGTACGTCTAAGTGTATTTGATTAGTATTCCGATTGCTCAAAATGCTTGCCCGAGGATTCCTTCTACCTTTGAACCTGTGTGCGGGTGACCAGTTTTACTTCCAATTGATGTCATCCCACTCCATGCTGTCCATCCTGTCGCATAAATAATATCTATGCGAGGCTCGAGTGCGACTACAATTATCTTTACGATCATTACAGGCGCACTGGCCAGTGTTGAGCGCCACTAAGGCCAGCGAAGGTTTGCCCCCACAAACCGGTCAAAGCTTCTGTGCACAGCTTCACCTACACACGCTTAGAGCTTTTAATTTTCATAATCAATTGCTATCTCCATTGACCCGGGGAAGTGTGTTTCCGAGCGTAATGTCACACTAGAACGAACCGATTGACGCATACGTTTAACCTCCTTGTGGATCGAATCAACGACAGGTCCTTACAGGGTTTCCCACGATTTATTGGTCAGTTCCCATGATTTTTTGGTGCGTTCCCACGATTTTTTGGTCGTATCCCATAGATTTTTGGTTCGTTCCCATAATTTATTGGTATTTACCGATTGGATATCAATACAATTGGACCAAAAAATTCTGGGAAACGACCAAAAAATCGTGGGAACGCACCAAAAAAATATGGGAACCCACCAAAAATTGATGGGAACCAACCAATAAATCGTGGGAAACCCTGTATAGTCGACACACGGGCACAAAAAGGTTCTAATAATACAGCACACGTAAGCTAGACCAAATTACTAACCCCATTGACATACACAAACGATCGATCGAGCGTGCTCTGCACTTGACACGGTCTCACGATGGCCTCCCCCGAGGATGTTGTAGAACACACTGCAGTGGGTAATTAAACCAGGCCGGACTTTGAGCTGAAAAACACGAACCGTGTCAATACTGGAGCGATTCTAATTCTAGCCCTACGGAGCAGGCCCTAATTATCCTCTCGCTGCAACAAACCTGTTTGTTCATAACATTATCATGTGTGTTTTTGTTCTCTTTCCAGAGGAAAAGACTCTCTACGTCCCGATGGATAATGATGCGTTCATGATTAAGTTTTTGCGACCGTGCAAATACTACGCACAAAGTGCATTCGAGCTGGTAAGTGATTGCCAGATGGCATCTTACCTTATATTGAGCTACTAACATCATTTTATTGTTTTTTTTCTCACACCACTTCCCACCGGCAGATTAAACGCTACTATCGCTTCCGCAGCAAACACCCGGACCTGTGCGACGAGCTATACCCGGCCTCGGTCAAGCATGTGTACGCGGAAGGGTTGGTCCACTTTCTGCCCCTGCGCGATCAGCACGGTTCCCGCATTTTGGTGCTCGAGTGTGGCAGTAAGTATACGAACGAACAACTTTGTCAAGCAGCAAACGACGAACCCTTGCTTTTATTATGTTTTCAAACCAAATCATTCACATACGAGTACGAAAACCTGTCAGTTCGATGCTCCCGCTAGGCGTTCTAACGATGCCCTTGAACTGATACACACAACTCATCATTGGAAATGATCGTACCGCTATCTTCACATGAGAACGAGCGATGGGGGAGACAAGATCTTTGATCGCGCGGGGTGATAATCAACCGCGATTGTTTACCTTGCTGTGCGGTTTGCTGTTTGGGGATGATTATCTGTTTTGCACTGGGATACGGTATTACGGAAGCGTTGAAAGCTTTTCTGTAGCAAAACGTGAAGTTTAGGTGGGTGTGTGTTGGAAGTTTACATTGGACAACAATGAGTGCGTAAGGCTTGCCGCTTGGATGTTCCCAGTAGGGCACAATTGGTAGTTGCAAGTGGCTGCATCAATTTGTTAGCAGTTTTGAGTCCGGATATCACTTCAACTATTGAACTCTTGGAAATGATGCAATATTCCCGCTTGCTTTCGGAACTTCGGAGCAAGTCTGATACTAAGGGCACACGGTCAAAAAAACGTGCAAATCATTGCGCAGTGCCAAAGCCCCCAGTTTTTGCTTACTCATTTTGGGCTCTCCCAAAAAGATCCAAACATTCAAGCCACTGCCACACAACCACACTCGCAATCTGGTGCCAAACGCGAAGATAATTCATTATCTTCGCATCACCACAGAACCCCAACACACAAGCGTTCTCGCATATTCCGCTGTGGATTAGTGTTTGGGCGACTCTAATGCGTATGTTTGCGTGTGATGGTGCGCAGAATTTCGGCACCGTTTTCGCACTGTTATTGGTCGCTTCTTTCGGCACGGTTGCGTCAGTCGCGAACAACTCGTTCCCGAAGAAGCAAGTCTGCATTGGTTTCGTTTGTGTTTTCCAAAATGTTCCTCCTGTGGGCGTTGCCGCTCGCCCTGTATCTGTTCTATCGGTGGAGTATCGCGACGTACGATTACTTCGAGAAGCGTAACGTCCCGTACGTGAAACCGGTCCCATTTTTCGGCCAAGTGTTGTCATTCTTCACCCAAGGAAGGCACGCCGTTGATGTGGCCTCGGAAGGCTACCACATGTTCCGGAACACGCGCATCTCGGGCGTGTTTACACTCCGAACACCGGCCTACCTAGTGCACGATCCAACGCTCTACAAGCAGATGGCAACTAAGGATTTCGACCACTTTACCGACCACGTGACCGATTTCCGCGTCGAAACGGATCCCATCCTAGCGCGGTCGCTCTTCTTCACCAACGGAGCGCACTGGCGGCAGCATCGTTCGGGCCTAAGCCCTGCCTTTACCGGCAGCAAAATGCGCAGTATGTTCGGTCTGCTGTCCAAGAGTGCCGGTGACGCGATGGGCCGTTTATTGGTGTTTGCGGCCGGCAAACCATTCACAATGGAGCTGCGCGATCTGTACTCCCGCCTCGGCAACGATGTGATGACGTCGATCTCGTTCGGCGTGGAGGTAGACTCGCTGACCGATCGCGACAACGAGTTCTTTCTCAAGGGCAAACGGTTGGCGCAGATCGACGGGCTGCCGGGGCTGAAGTTTCTGATGGCAACCACCATCCCGCGGGTGTTTCATTTCTTCCGGCTGAGCGGCATGTACAAAGATGTGAACGAGTTCTATACGGATGCGGTGGCGCGAAACATTCAGCTGCGCGAGACGAATCGCATTACCCGGCCGGACTTTATTCACTTGTTGCTGCAGGCGCGCAAGAACACGCTTGGTGCGGAGAAGCACGAAGACGAGGCGCTGCAGGATGCTGGCTTTTCAACAGTGAAAGAGCACACGCTTGAGCAGAAGATGGGCGAAGGGAAGATGAGCTGGACTGATATCGACATTGCCGGAGCGGCTGCTTCATTCTTCTTCGGTGGCATCGAGACGACGACGACGCTGCTCTGCTTCACCAGCTACGAGCTGGCCGTAAACCCGGACATTCAGGATCGGCTGCGGGCGGAAATTGACGAACAGCGGGAGAGTTTGGCGGACGGCAGGACACCCACGTACGAGGTGCTGCAGAAGATGAAGTATCTGGACATGGTCGTGTCGGAGGCGCTGCGCCGCTGGACACCGTTGGGGCTTACCAATCGCAAGTGCACGAAGAACTACACGTTTACCAATACGGACGGGTCGCAGGTTACGATCGAGCGTGGTCAGAACATATCGATTCCGCTTAAATCGTTCCATCTGGATGAGAAGTTCTACCCCGATCCGTTACGGTTTGATCCGGAGCGGTTTGCCGACCCGAACAACATCAACCAGGACGCGTACGTGCCGTTCGGGGCCGGGCTGAGGAACTGTATCGGTTCCCGGTTGGCGCTGATGCAGGCGAAATGCATTCTGTTTTACATGCTATCGAACTTCATCATCAAACCCGACACAAAACTGACCATCCCCATTGTGATCGATGAAACGTCGGCGGGATTGAACGCGAAGCATGGCTTCTGGATGAACTTGGTACCACGCAGCGCGTAAGCGAGCGTTTGCTAACCAAGCGTGATTGTGATAAGATAACGACGCAGTAATACGATACGCAGAGATATCTGTGTATTTGTGCGATATTTGATTCCATGTCCATTTTTGGTGCTATCTTGGACGCCTAAGTCCTATTTTGGTCAATCAGTGAAATTCGTGTGATCAAGAGCTTTGGTTGAAATAAAGCCCTCATTTCGAACCTCGAGCTCCAATGCGTGTTATCTTTCTTGTCCGTGTTTCTTCTTCCCCCGAGAAAGCTATTTTTATGACACTTTCAAATTGTACTAAGCGTTCTCTTCCTTCCTTCCACCCACAGAGAAATGGAAACCGTCCAAGGTGTCCCTGACCGATCTGTTCCGCGCGGTCCAGCTCGCCCTGGAGGCGGGTATGTATGAGCCGCGCACCCAGCTGAACGGTGCCGTCGTCATCCTGGACATGGAGGGACTGGCACTGTCACAGATCATGCAGTTTACGCCCAAGTTTGCGGCGATGGCACTCGACTGGATACAGCAGTGTACCGCAATGCGCCTCAAATCCGTCCACATCGTGAACAACTCGTATCTGTTCAATATGCTGTTTGCGATCTTCAAGCCATTCCTTTCGGAGAAGCTACGCAAGCGGGTAAGGACACATATAAGAGACACAAATGATGTGTCTGAGATGTATCTTTATTAAACTGATTTCGGACTGTTGGGTGTCTTTTTGCAGTTATTCTTCCACCAGAAGGACTGGAACTCGCTGATGTCGCACGTCGAGGCGAAGTGCCTGCGCCCCAAGTACGGCGGCACACTCGAGTGTCTCGAAACGGACGGTATGCTGCTCGGGGAGATGTTTGAGCTCTATCACAAAGAATATGAACGTAAGTGGAATCATCGAACAGCACTGTTCTGGCTATTGTGATGCTCAACGTTCTTTTTTCACCATTTTTTTCAGTTGCCAACTCTTTCGGTTACCTTAAGAAACAGGATTAACGTGAACGTATACCAGAAGTTATTTCTTGAAAACGACTAGCGAGTAAACACTAGTTATTAAGCACAACAAAGAGCACTCAGATTGTGATATCAAGTGATCAAATGACAATCCGGTACTTTACGATTGGACCACGTCCGGTGCCACCCACTTTTGAAGGAAGGAATGTAAATGGAATATTTTGTTGGGAGGGTTTTATCTTTTGTATTTTTTTTTTCTTGTAAAGATAGTACGACGGTTAGGACTGGAAGTGGACCAAGCGCCATTTTAATAGCAGTGCAATATTCTAAGTCAACGACAAAATACCAATAAAATGACTGTTGGAAGGTGGATTGAATGTTGTTTGAGGTTCTTAATTATAGAAGAGATCAGAGATCGAGCTTCTTATAAAGTAACTTGAACTGTAGCCTGGATCAAAGAGACTGTGCTTTCCAAGCCCTACTGCATAAGTACAACTACTTATGTTCATAATAATGAGTTAACTAAGATCACCATACGGAATAGTGCTCAAAAATAATTATTACTGCTACGACTATTAGTTACAGTGTTGTGAATCATTGAAGGTGCACAATAAGAGCATTCTTCAGCTAACTTGGAACATGAAATAGCTGTTTTGGAACTTATAATGCATCGTTAAAGCAAGAAAGACGAGAAAACATAAGCGACAATAATCAGTTTAAACCGAAACTGCAACCAAATTCCCCACAAATTGCAACCAATCTATCTTTTCCCTACAATGCTCTTCTATTCTGGGTTTTGCTCTACCACTACAACTTTGGGGGCACGATTTTAGCGTCCTCTCTGGCCCCAACCATTAGAATATTGTTCCGCATACACAAACACACACACATTTGCAGCTACACCGCGAAAGCGGCAAAAGCGACTTGAGCGTCAAAAAGCATCATCAACACCAAACCATACTGGGTGTGTTTGTCAAACTTGCAAACATTGGCGCTGCTTATCTTGCAAACATCACCACTACACCCGTCAACCAGTTACATCATACAGGCCTTCTCCTTCTCCTGCTTCGATCATATGGTTCCGGATGGTGGCGTCGCACAATCTCACTGCCCTCCCCGAAAACCCCCGCGAACAGCCACTCATTGCCACCTAACGCACCGCTCAAAGCGTTTCAAATTCGTTCCACCAATTCGACCACCTCTTGTGCCTCAACCCTCCCGCCCAAATTGAGCACACGATCAATTACTGCACCCGACAGCTTCCTATCGCCCTGTGGCTGAGTGGGCAACCGCAACACGGCGATAGCCAGCCGGCAATTGCACGCAGATTCTTCCCCCGCTGCTTCCAAAATTTGCCTGTTTTTTCGTTGGTTCGATCAATCTGCTCCAGCGCGAATGTAGTGGTTTCAGGCAAGCGCGCGCTCGCGCACACACAAGACGCGAGACCGGGGAACGACAACAGCGACGACAACCGCGACCTTTGCCGGCAGCCGCGTACAAGATCAGTCGCGAGTTTGTTTCCGGCGCGAGTGGGAGCACGAGCGCGCGCGCGCTCTCGTTCTCACCGGTTTTTGTGCGTGTAGTGTGGGGCGGCCCCTAGGCCCGCTCAAACCTATAGGTCTCTGGGTCCAGAATGTTTCTATTATGGGCGTTGCCGCTCGCCCTGTATCTGCTCTACCGGTGGAGCATCGCGACGTACGATTACTTCGAGAAGCGTAACATCCCGTACGTGAAACCGGTCCCATTTTTCGGCCAAGTGTGGTCGTTCTTCACCCAGGAAAAGCATGCCGTCGATGTGGCCTCGGAAGGCTACCACATGTTTCCGAACACGCGCATCTCGGGCGTGTTTACACTGCGAACACCGGCCTACCTGGTGCACGATCCCGCCCTGTTCAAGGAGATGGCGATTAGAGATTTCGACCACTTTACCGACCACGTGACGCAACTGTCGCTCGAGCACGATCCACTGCTGGCCCGCTCGCTCTTCTTCACCAACGGAGCCCGCTGGCGGCATCATCGGTCCGGTCTGAGCCCTGCCTTTACCGGCAGCAAAATACGCAACATGTTCGTGCTGCTGTCCAAGAGTGCGGGCGATGCGATGAAGCGGCTGGTGGTGTTTGCCCGCGGCAAACCGTTCGCGATGGAGCTGCGCGATCTGTACTCCAAGCTGGGCAACGATGCGATGACTTCCATCTCGTTCGGCGTGGACGTGGACTCGCTGACCGATCCCGACAACGAGTTCTTCCTCAAGGGCAAACGGTTGGCGCAGATCGACGGGCTGCCGGGGCTGAAGCTGCTAATGACAACGATCCTGCCGGGGTTGTTCAAGTTCCTGCGGCTCGGCGTACTGTACAAGGATGTGAACGAGTTCTACCTGGAAGCCGTCTCGACCAACATTCGCTACCGCGAGAGGAACCTCATCAAACGGCCCGACTTTATCCATCTGCTGCTGCAGGCCCGCCGGAACGAGCTCAACTCGGAGCAGACGGAGGACGATGCGCTCGAGAGTGCCGGGTTTTCGACCGCCGAAACGCACACGGTGGAGCAGCGCGGTGCCACGGGCGAGACGCTCCAGTGGCACGATGTGGACATTACGGCGGCAGCCGCATCGTTCTTCTTCGGTGGCATCGAGACGACGACCACGGTGCTGTGCTTCACCAGCTACGAGCTGGCTGTCAATCCGCCCATTCAGGAGCGACTGCGGGCGGAGATTGATAGTGCGCGCGACGAGTTGATTGATGGTGCGACGCCGACGTACGAGATCTTGCAGAAGATGAAATACCTCGACATGGTCGTGTCGGAGACGCTGCGGCGGTGGACGCCATTCGGTCTGACCAATCGCCGCTGCACCAAGGACTACACGTTCACCAACACGGACGGGACGCGCGTCACGATCGAGAAGGGGCTCAATGTGTCGATCCCGCTGAAATCGTTCCATCTGGATGAGAAGTTTTTCCCCGATCCGTTACGGTTTGATCCGGAGCGGTTTGCCGACCCGAACAACATCAACCAGGACGCGTACGTGCCGTTCGGGACCGGGCTGCGGAACTGTATCGGGTCCCGGTTGGCGCTGATGCAGGCCAAGTGCTTCCTGTTTTACATGCTGTCGAATTTCATCATCCAACCCGGCAGCAAACTGACCATTCCGCTCGTGCTGGATGAAACGTCGGCGGGGTTGAACGCGAAGCATGGCTTCTGGATGAACCTGGTTCCACGCTAGGCGGCGAGCCCTTGCTATGGTACGGGCGATAAGATAACGAGCATACCGTTTATTATTACCCGGAAGATATGTGGCAATCGTTGCGATAGGAATGGTCTAATGTGTATGTGTGAGTGTGGTTGTGATGGAAATGGAGTGTTTCTCCAGAAGTCTCAGAAACAGTGTCATCAGCGTGCTTTATATGTTCCTTTTTTAACGTACAAAATTCTGTAAGCAACAATCGGCTTGCGAGATGAATAAAGGTCGTTTAAACCCAAGATCATCCCGTTTATTATAAAAACCACCTGCTCCAACAAAGAGTTCCAGCGGCACGAATACATCCAAGCGATGCGTAAATAAAGCACAGCCATAATAGCGTTAGACTGGAGTGGTGTTTGTAGAGCTAAAAATAGAACCGCTTTTATCGATGCGAAACGGCACGCACACATAACATATTCTCTCCACCTTGATTTCGTTTATTTTGACCGAGGTCATACACATGATGGATAATGGTGTAGTGGCGTACGTTGCTTCGTTTTTTTCGTCGTTGTGGGTGACAGAATACTGGATGATTATGGGAATGGTTATTTAAATTCGGTAGAAATCAATTGAGAAATAGAGATGATTTCGTTCAAAAAGAGTTTTAGGACTTTGCGACCAAGAATTTGGCGACCAAGGATTTGAATTCCCACTTATACGACGGAAAAACGGAAAAAATACGTGACTTTCCTGTTCAAAACGGCACATCTGGTCAGCTAACGGCGGCACCACACGTGCTCTGTTGAAAAAATGCGCCATTTTAACGGTCCCGGTGTGGAAATTTCAAATTTTGCGGAAGTTTTCAAATTTTGTTGTTGTTGTTGGAAACGGACCGTTACGCGTGAAAAATTTCAGCACAACGAAACATTTCATATTTCCTGCTTCGCTAGTGTCCGCTGGATGGCGCTAGCAGTAATCTGCAATTTCGAAGCAAAAAATCTTTAAAATGACTCGTTTTTTTTTGTTATTTTTCTTCTGTTTCTTCTCGAGAGACCCTTGAAGGACTGGCATGAGCAATAAAGATTCTTTACATCGCACTATCAAATAGTCAGACTTTGCCGTCTTTTGAAGCAATCGAGCAACGAGCTCAATCGAAGCTGACTCAACCGATCGACCCGTCAACTTTCCGACTGCCCTCAAAAGAATGATGTATTAGAAAAAAAACACAAAACCAAATGTTCCTCCACATCAACCCGTTCGATGTGTTGCTGTCCCGTGAACCAACCCCAATCCACGTACTCCACGTATGCAGCAAATTGATAAATTGTACCCCTTTTGGTTCTTTCGTTTCACTTTTTGTGATCTATTCGCCTCGCGCTGGAGCGCTCCGGATCCACGGAGGATCGCCACTTGTTGCCGGAGCTATTCCCGCATCTTGATGCCCCAACCAGTTGATTTAGCTACCATCGGGAAAAGGGAGAAACGATCCGTTTTGGAGCAAGAAAACCGTCTCAAACGCGCCCCGCAATGTCCCGGAACCGACAGGCGCCTCGGCCACATTAAGGATCACGGGGCTCTGTGGCCGTGTCTGTGTGTGCCTTTATATTCCTCTGCTTTCTATCTTTCTTCCCTATTCGACTTGCCACTTGCGAGCAACGCCCGTGTGACCAATTGGCGCATAGAGAGTTCTGTATTCTAATAAATTATTCTTCCCGCTTCATCAACCAGAAAAAAAGAAAGAAATAGAAATAGAAAAGCCAGAATAACATCATGCCGTAGCAGTTGATTAACCTCTCTGGCCACTGGCGAAGCCAGATCGAAAGGGTGCAGGCAAAAGGCAGCCAACACACACACCGTGCTTCTCCTATTCATCACTCTAATCCGTTCAAATGGAAAGAACGAACGATGGAAAGGAAGAAGACGAAAAAAACACAACCCCGGGAAGAAACCCATCATTTTTTTTGAAAGGAACTCAACTCCCCGTGAGCTCCCGACGAGGGCGCACCGCAGGTTCATTGCATTCTTCACCAGGTCGCCAGATTGCACGCAATCGAAGGGAGATTAATTGATTTTCTAGTTCACGGATCCGATTTTACTATCCCCCATCCGTCACCTTTATCGCGCATGACTACCACTTCTCTCGCACACCACGGTTTTCACCTTACCACGATCGTGGGGTGCTCTCCAATTCCGTTCCGAGTTCGCGCTACCGGAATCGATCGATCGTCACCGAGCGATTCCGCTCACGTTCGACTTGTAAATTAAATGTTTGAAATTGCATTACGGTCACCCCGATCGGACTCGCCTCACCGTCCCGGGGCCCACGGTGGTTGCACAAATGCATACACACACACACGCCCTGGCCATGTGGCGTCACGTTCGCGCGCCCGGTCAGCCTCAGTGGATTCGCTTTGATTTGTCACATTTGCGCAAACGGCGTTTTCCATATTCTTTCCGCGCGTTCCGCTGCATGCTGTCTTTCTTGTGGCGTTGCAAACGATCACTGTCCAGCGTGTTCATCATAACGTACACAAAATTGGTGTACACAAACTGGCCACAAAAACACGGCACCAACATACCATTACCCCTTTTCTCTCTTTGCATATTTATTTGTCTAATTGGTCTTGTCGTCACCCAACCGTGGGGAAAGATATTGAGCAGGAAATTTATTCATATCTTATCCGCCCTTCTACCCAACATTTAGCTCTTCCATCGTCCAAGTTCTTCCACGAAGAGAGACCAGAGGGTTGGAGGTAACATTTGATTGGTATGCGCAGAACTTATTTGATTTCGATGTCCATTCTCTCCGAGGGGAGGGAGGTGGCCACAACATTTCATATTCCATGCTCGTGCCGTGGTGCCATCCACAGCGCGTCAGCTCTTCGTCAGCTGCAAGTTCTGTTGAATTCTCGCTCTCTCTCTATCTCTTCCCTCGTTTCTGTTTGTTTATCTGCTGTGACACTTTTGCCATCACACATTGGCGGGGGCTGAATCGATCTTCATCCCCCCTTGCCGACATTACAAAATGTCGATTTTGCGCTGCGCTTTCGAACGGTGGACAGGGATTTATGGGAATTGAATAACCATTTGTGCGGAGCTAATGGGATGGGAACGCGAATGGAACGATATTCTAGGTTTGTGCCAGAAGGTGCCAGGATGGTTGGTTTATGTAATGTTTGTTGGTTGCCCTGCCCTAGCCTAGAGAAAACGGAGTGGACTTAAAATGCTGTTTTTTATTAAGACGTTTTGGAAGGATTAAGATGGATTGAAGTGTTCGCAGGTTTTGAGCAGGGTTTCTCGCTTGGCTTGCAAATTTCGTTGAACTCTATTTAAGCTATGGTAGAATATATAGATTTTCAATGTTTTTTGGATGGCTATTAGGAGAAAAAACTAAAACTTCCCAACTTCCCATGAAACCACTATTCATCCATTCATTCATTCACTATTTAAGATTACTTGCAATACCTAACCTACGACCTTGCGAGCTGCCTTCCATTAGTTAGTTATTAGGCACCTTCGCCATGGCGGTCAAAGACATGAATGTATACTTGTGTTTTTTTTATCCATCCTCGATTTTGATCAATTCATCCTCAGTTTTCCCGACAAAATTGTTGGAGTAGATCCTTCGCATCATGACCGGGTCACTTCAATCTCTCAAAATGATTGTTTTGAGTTTTAGCGTCATTGCCTTGCAAGTACTAAATCAGTGAAAGCGATATTCGCGTCCTGGCATATATGGTTATGTTTCCTAAGTACTTTTTCACTGTTTGATCGGTTGCATCGACCACCTGGGCAAACAAACGCAACGCCTTTAGTCACCTAGGGTCGTCGGCGGTTCGCAACCGGGTTTTCTTTCGATCCTCTAATTATTGTCTAATAATGCCATGATGTTATAAAAGCCTGAACGGACTTATCAGACATCCAAAAACTAGCGCACAATATCCGTTTTTGTCATGACGTGATGCCTTTCTTTCATCGCGCACGCTTCTGAACAAAGTCGCTTCACTTTATGGGCCATCACAATTAGTGTTCGACTGATAAAGCTTTTCTAATTTTGTCTGCTGACATATGAGTCACTATTATTGGCTATGGAACTAACATTCCCTCAGTGCGGATGAAGAAAACAAGAATTATCAATTTTGATGCTAAAACATGCGTCACAAATCATTGGAAAGAACCATCTGTTCATGCTATCAATCTCCTAAAGTAAATCAATCTCACAATAGAATACGTTTAAATTACCAAAGCCAACCCCTGCCCTGTCCAATCGTTCTCATTTGCATCCAGCGCGAGTCCAGCCCGCGATCGGGTCGTTTTGGTCGATTGATATATTTTCCTTCCTTTCCGATACATGATTGGTTTTGTTAATTATCCCTGTGCTGTGTGATCACCTGCGAGAGAATAGAGCGATTCCTTCTTCTTCTGCTACTCGGAACCGTAACACTTTTTGGACGTTTTTATGCTGTGTGTCCCTCCAACCGCGAAAAGAACCACCACCATCGATCGAAGACAAATAAGCAGCGACAAGCACCAACACCACATTTGCATACGCACTGTGTGTTATGAGATTTGGTTTCCGTTCGCGGAATAATAACAACCTTGTATATGGTGATTTTGGCTCCGAACCGAAGCACCAGCGCAGGACATAAAAATATATACAGATATTTTGCAGATTTATTTTGCTGCGAGTGCAACGACCTGATGGGACAGTTCTGAGAAGTGACGATAGCACTACAAGCAGGAACTTCATCAAACCTCATCACCGGGTTGGGTTGGAAAGGGAAATAGAATGCTCTTTAATGTTTAATTCCCATTGCATCAATCAAATTGCACCCCCCACCCCCGACATGATCCGACACGCATTCCATCACATACCAGTGATCTAGCCCGCACATAAACAGTACCCCCCCTCCATCCCACTCCTTCTAAGACAAAAGGATTACTGAAAACCCGCCCCGAACCACTGACGCAAGCCCGTCAGTCACTTCCTGCGCTCGCTCGCACATTCTCGAGTGAAAATTCCCATCGGCCCAAAAATTCCCAGAAACTGTTTTTCTCCCCCACACCTCGGCCGCATCGGGGTTGAAACTTTTGTATGCAATCACTGTCACTTCCTGTCCCAGGCGCGCGGGATCCAGTCCAAGTCCGAGCGGGTTTGGCCAGCCGATCAGCAGGTGTGTACGATGAATAATATTCTACGCTGATGCGTACGCCGCGCGGACAATTGCGCCATACCGTTGTGCCCGAGTGTGCCGCAGTGCTAGGCGTGCGTGTGCCGCAGTGTTTTATGGCTGTTTTTTTCTGCTTGCTTTTCTTTTTTCTTGTCATAGGCTCCATCTTCTCTTGCGGAGTGCGGCGTTGGGATGAGAAAGTTAAATAGAAGCGACCCTGGCGTCAGTGGCAATACTTGCGTACATGGTGGAGGGAAGGACGATGAGCATGGGATTCTATGTCCACCAAAGGCCAATGCTATGCAAATATTCACATAACGTCCCGCAAAAGCGACTAGCGGCACCGATTGTTTTTCGCATCGTTTCGCGCTTTCTAAGACGGCAATGAACTCTGGATCGGGGGGGTGCATAAAAGAATGGTGTAATGGTGTTAGGTGTAGCGAAACACAAGCTAAGGGATGTTTTGTTCAAGAAAAAGATACTTTTCAGAGAAAGAAGCTAAATTTGAGAAGTAAGATTATTTATTTTTTGAAGTAATTCACAACAAACATTTCCTTAGTTGAAATTAGAACTAATTTAGCCAATATACGAGGATGTGTAGCAAACTACAGCGCAACCAAACGCCCTAGTTTATGCAATACGTAGCACATAATGCCCAAATTAAAATTCTAGACTATTATTATTATTTATTATTATTATTTATTATTTTTAATACATTATTAACAATGCAACTTTTACAAAAAATGCGGAAAACGCTACAGAAAAGCTAGGAACGGGTAAAAATATAAGGTAAATCAAATTATTTAGTGTATTTTGAAGAATAACAAAAATAGTTTAATATAAGATCAGATAACTTAAAGAAATAAACAGTAAAACACAGCAAATAAACGGAAAAATAATAAAACAACTGAATAAATGTGCCAAACATATAAAACATAACTATGTAAAATGACATAAGCACACAAAAAATAGGAAATAATAATAATATTAAACGAATAAATATTTTCATTTGTATAGAAATTCAATCATAAAAAGGAAAATTGAAAAACACATATCAAGAGAGCAGCAGGAACTGTAATACACTGTAACAATTCAATGTTTGTTACACTTTAAAACACAAGCAAGTGATAAATCAATTAAAAAAGGCATTTACTTGTGTACTGCACTGCACTCGTCGAAAGGCACAGCACAATAATACCCAAATACACATGTACCCGATCGCGCATATCCGCCAAAAATCTTCACGATCGCACTTCAAACATTTTGAAGAGTTCTTCCCACCCCGCTCCCACCAAGAGAAATGGGCAGTGCCAGCCTGCCCAGGGGCAACCGATACCTTTTGCGCGGATGATTATCTTGTTCGGTATATTTGTTTTAAAATTTATAGTGTTTATTTCGGAACTTGCTCGCGGCGGACCCGTCGCTCTCGGCACCGCGTATTTATTTATCCCTCGCATGCCAATATACGCCCGTGTGTGCCCGCGTGTGCCTGGGTCGCTCTTTGGCCCTACCCGCAGATATTAAAGTATACATACACAAGACCGATCGGGGGTTGTGGAAGTGACGAGCGACCGCGAAAGGAACACAAACATTGCACACGCACTCACACCATCCATGAGGAGGTCTTTCCCCCGGGGGTGGCCACCGCCAGCCCGCGCGCACACACACGCGTCTCAAGAATGTGTCGGGAAAAGGTTTATTCAATTTCCCGTATTCAGCATATGTGCGTGTGCACAGGGGGTTTTATTCTTCGGGCCACCACGCACACTCAGCCCGTCCTGCCATCATATGTTGCTCTGGCGCGATCGTTATGAGACTGCCGTCTTCTCCGTTGCCTTCCCTACCTTTCCTTTCCTGATCGGAAGGGCACATAACAAATAAGAAAGAAAAAAAACCTTCTTTTTCACAAAGCAAAGTTTTTCCTAACACCGTAACCTTTACGGTTCTTTCTATGCAACTTGTGTGTGTGCATGTTTTTTTTTTTTTGGTTTGCAGTCGTTTTCAACCACTTCTCAAATTACCAACCCGTAATGTAAACAGCCCGTGAAAGTGACGGAGGAAGTGAACGGGTGCACATGTGTGCCGTGCACGATCGTGCACAACGCTACAGCCGATGCAGCATCACAGTGGATCGCTTTGTTCGTCGTCGCCTTCGAATCGGCGGATCCCGTCCACGGGCGAGCGTCTCGATTAGGCATGTGAAAATGAACGAGAATCGCACCGTTCGAACAGTTCGGTAAAGTGAACGAACGAACGAGATTCTTAACAAAAAGAACGACCAGGACTTTTGGAAGAAACTGACTACACCGAACGCGTTCGAACGTTCCGTCAGTGTTTGACGGCACACATAAATGTGGTAATGAAACGTGCAAAATCATATTGCTTTCTCGCTCTTTCTCGCACCGTGCGAACGGGTCGTCAGAGATCAAAATGTACCCTGTTGGTGTTGAAATCGTACCCATACAACTCAATTCCTCGAACGCCGTCGAATTTGTCCAGCAGTGTTCGATACGTGTGCTGTTGGTGTGGAAATCGTATCTATACGACTGAATTTATCGAACGCGTTCGAACTGGTGTTCGATCTGTGTTCTGTTGGTGTGTAAATTATACCTATACAATTCAATAGATCGAGCCCGTTCAAACGCATTAGTCATTGTTCGCGAATGAACTGAACTGAATTGATTGCGCTCATCATGTTTATCCATGTTTAAGTAGTTTTTTTTATAGAATCCTTGAGCGTGTATAAGACATAGGGTACAATATATGCTGGAGACATTTTTGCTCGTATTAGTTTTTTACATGCTAGTTTTTGGTCGGTTTTGCGATAGATTGTGTTGACCAGACAGCAGATGGGCTGATTTATTTAATGTTTTTAAATGATTGGTTTCAACCGCAGAATGAGTACTTCTTTGGCTACAGTATGCGTCTATGGTGGGTAAATGAAAAAAATAACGAATGTTCTTTGTGAATAAAAACCCCATGAAAAAAAGAACGAAAGAATCGTCGTTCACGTTCGGTTCTTTTTGGTGAGCGAACTAGTTCGTTCGCGTTCGGTGAAAAGAATCGTTTTGCCCATGCCTAGTCTCGATTAACGAAACTCGAGGCCCCGTATGCAGGTTCATTCTAAACGCGGGACCTTTAGCGCTATAACCACTTCCAGACGCGAGACATTGGTGTGAAGCATGTACGGGAATGATTGGAGACTTTGAAGAGAGAGAGAGAGAGAGAGAGAGAAAAAAGCAATTACACAAAAAACAAAACCCAGCTGAACCAAGCTGCAGTAGCATCGATAAGCGAAGCAATGATATTATTATTGAAAACAAATATGTTCCCTTTTCGTACGGTTCGCGCTCGGTGGATGTGTGCGTTTGAAGAGCTGTCTAAATTATGATATGCATTATTGTTTGCTCCCGGTTGTGTTGGATCGATATTTTGTTGGATAAATAGAGAAGCTTGGGGACGAAGTTTGTGTCTGTAGATTGATTTTAAACTGGATCATGTTTGCACTTCACCGTGTCCTCATCGAGCACAACATTGACATTTAAATACTGACGCTTATTGTTATTCGAATTTGAAAATATTTGAGAGGCATCACCCTGAGACAGTAATTTAAATGCTAATGAAGAACTAGTTGCTGATGCTGATGGTGCTTCATTCCATGTATTCAATTAGAGTCATTGTATCATCATAGAGTCTATTCTAGTCCAAGTCCATCCCACGACTGATTTAACCTTACTCCTTACATCAACACAAATTAATATTTATCTCAAAACAACTTTGATCGCAATTCGTTAAACGATTTCAACAATCCCTACTTTCAACGATCTTTCACTATCCTCAGCTTCAATCTAATCATAACCATATCGTAGACACAAAAATCTTCCAGATTAAACCAACCATCGGATGTTTATGTTTTGTTAACTCATTTTCCCCCAAATATCTTTCCCTCCCAGGCCAACGTATAACGCAACCGCATCCTATCCACGGACCAGGTCAACCGGAAACCCTGCACGGGAAACACCTCCAACAAGCGCAACAAACTAGCGACCCGCGGAACTCTCCCCAACCACCACGATTGCACACAGTGGCCACACGCTTGATGCACGTTTTAACTTTTCGGGATTTTCCCTTTGAAATACTCGCCTGACGTTCGGATCTCTAGGCACACGTGTCCCAACGAAACGGACAAATTGAAAATCCGTTGCACCTCTCGCACCAGACAACACCCCAGATGGGATATGATCGCGTGATCCTCGTAGATCACATTTCCCTGCCACGCTGCGCATTCGTTCTGCGCGGGGGTTATGATTTTTATACTTCAAAACATTCATCATTCATTTTTCCGGCAATCTGATATGGGATCCCGCTTTTCCCGCACTAATACATGCAGTTAGCACGGCTGACGCGTTTCCCATAACAGCCATGCCTCATTTCCTCAGCATCGTCGTAGCAGGGCAAGGCGATGGCAAGCGTGCATGATTTATGAGCGCTGCGCCATTACGTATGGTATTTTCCGGTTTTCAGAAGAAAAAAACTTTGAGGACATAACATAACTTTGCTGGGGGTGGTTTGGAATAGTTTATTGCTTTATGAATACGCACGCACACAAACACAGCGAAACGACGGGCGAGGCAAGTGTCATCGGAGATCAAGTGTCTCGTACTGCTTACAAAGTTGAAAAAAGGGGTTTTAGGAAGATTGCGTTAGGATTGAAACGATCTTCCTCCCTGGTTGGGCTGGTGCAATTTGTCACACATTGAGCAGTTTACGATCCCTTAGCGCTTAATGTTTAAGTCCAATTTTTACATCCACCACCTACTCGGGTCCGCGCCAGCAAAGAAGGGCTTCCCTTGTTAGTCGGTATTAATTACCCACGGAAGGAATTTATGATGGCGATCATCTCGGCAAGGCAACATGGCAGGGTTTGCGATCGTACAGTTTTGGGGTTTTGATTATTCAGTTTCACAATCACACCACGGAGTTTTGTAGTCCTTACTGTGTTCTTCTTAATACTACAACAGAACCAACACCAAACTAATGAGAAGAAAACCCCTACAATGAACATACCGAGAACGGATCGTCTGCCACTTGAAAACGTCTTTGCTGGGGATCTTCATACTGATGCGCTCTGTCAACGGGTCACAGTGCGTTGATTGCATTTGCTCGAATAACCACCATCCTCCACACACACATCTGGCTTGAATTTGGAGCCATTTAGCCCTCCACAGTGGCTTCCGTACGTACTGAGATCCGAGAAGGAATGTAAGCAACCCCCCAAGAGAAGTGCAGAATAAAGCAAGAACAGGCAAAGCACACACACCGCAGACATTAACCGCCAGAAAAATTTGACCCTTCCGATACGATGATCCATTCCTTCCTGTGTGTGAGGATGAAAATATGATCGTCATTGTGGCATGTCTGATGCAGCTGCACCCCCCAAGAGAAGTCGACATATTTTCACGAAGCCTTGCAACGGCACCGACGGCGACGACTGCAGTGGCGGTCTGATTTTGGCGATCGTTCTCGATCATAACGCTGCCAACCAATGTGGAGGTCACACACGAAGCCTTTTCCGCTGCAACGGTTCGAAGGGTTGGGAGAATGTGCAAAAAATTATGCTGCTTCATCCGGTTCTGAGGTCATAATTAACTCCTGTCTCATCCCGCTGGTAACTTTAACCCCGAAGCGGTATATTACGGGATCGATACAGCGTTTTAAGGATCGAATTACAGGAGGTACACACAGTGATAGCACAGGAATTTGGCCTAACCTCAGTCGGGGTTTAGATGAAAACGGAGCGACAGAACTGACATCACTGATCACCAGAGGATCGGATCCAGTGGTCTTGGTTAGCTTTTTTTGTTTTGGGCTGTCGTGTTTGTGTGTACGTCACCGCATTAACACGATACGTGAAGCACTAGAAAGGATTCGGCGCGTACGCTCCTGGAAGCACAGTTGGTAGCATTTTCGGCAGCACAACACCAGACATATTGCTCCTCAGCAAACCATCCATGGCTTCTGTTGGAGTGTTTGCTCCTTGCTCCAAACGGATCGGAGAGCAAAACATCTGGTTTAGCTGGCTACCGGACCTCGAGTTAACGGATTTATCGGGTATTAAAAGCTTGTTTTACAAATTGTAGAACAAAAAACAACGCCGGGACTAGCCCAACCGTGTTACCCGATCTTCGAGAATTCAATTTTCCCATTCATGCGTGTTTCTGGAAGGTATGAGATTTTCAAAATAATAATAAAAAATACTCCAGACATGTACCGTTTGAAGAACGCACATCCCCCGGGGAAACACACAGGGCGAGATGGCTTGAGCTAACCTTGAACCACTTCACAGCTTCTCGGTACTGCTCGCCCCGGGATCACCTTTCGATAATCTTTACGTACTTAATTGAGGTCCCGAATTGACCACCGTGGGAGTTCCAAATTAAGAGAGTGAAGAAAAAAACACACACACTCACTATCCTGTTTGTAAACATTTGACACTCATCCATTGTACGGTAATCAACACAAAGAGTGAGATTCTAGACATCGTGCGCTCTTCACAACCGAACAGAAATGGAAAACAAAACGTACGAGCTTAAATTTCGCATCCTTACTCGAGTGTGCATTAATTCCACGCACACACACTCGCATGAAATTGGAAGCACTGGACTTGCATCGCTTTCGCCGCTTGGATGAAATCTGATTTTTTGGCTATCGGCTCTCAAGATATTCGTTTCCGCCTTTCAATCAGATCCAATCTTTCCAATCTTGCACTCGCAGTTCCCGGAAGGTTGCAGTGGCAAGAACGTCTGCTGAAATAGAATCCACGGCACTGGGCCCTTCAGGAAAGGCAGAAGAGAATGGAAGAAGAACGTAGTTGGAGAAATTGCAACACTTCACTCGCAGCACCGAAAAAACAACGACAGTTAGGAAAAAACACGATACACGGTCAAGAAAGTGTCCCGATGTCCACCGGCTCCGAAAGGGCATCGAGTACCTGGCATCGGGCATGACAAATGACACCGAGCGATAAATCAGGCGCACCTCCTGCTCATGCCGACACCTCCGAAAGGAAATCTTCGAAACTGATTTTATGAACTTCCTTCCCATTGTTTCCCAGTGAATGGAGTTTCAATAGAACCTAGAATTACACGCCATGGGAGTGGAAAAAAAGTGTGGAAGAAAGAAACAATCTCAAATCCATTAAAAAATCAATGTGACAATAAATGGCTTTTGGAAATAGACCCGGGACATTGCTGCGTGCTACAAAAACCTCCGTACATAAGCATTTACAGCCCCGGGTTCTGTGACGAAATGTGACAATTGAAGTTGAAAGACCGAATAAACACCGACAGGATGTACTCGATCATGTTTTATAAGGAAAAAGGACATTGAAGGCACTAAAAAAAACCCTGTAAAAACACATCCTCTGGAGAGTTTGTGTTACAACAATTAAGTAGAAACTTGTTGCATTCTTTCCCCTCAGCAGAGCGGTTTGATCCTTGGGTAGGAAAAGAGTTTGTACTGACAGCTCCCAGAAGAGTTTCCAGAAGGTATTGCATCACGTCTTTCTCTTCCTTAAACACACATTTTCCAATTCCAACAATGATTCTTCCACAAAATCACTCAAATGTCACCAAACAGGACGAACTCGCTCGGCAGAGAAAGAATACAACACTTACATCCTTTTACGAGTGATCTCCCATGATCATTAATTACTAGAAAGTCTTCAAAGGAAGTGTCGCTAAGGTTTCAGTCCTCCGTTCGGCATCCTAGGCTCCCACTGCCGACAGGAAATGGGTTCGGGTTTTTTTTTTATTTTGTGTGTGCCGAAAGTCTTCTCGGTTCGATTTCGGTCTGACCGTTGGGCTGGCCCAGTTGGAAACCATTTGCCAAAGAGCAGACACCAGACCAGACAGCAACAGAAAAAAAACCATCTCGAAGTGGAGTCAAATTTCTTTCTGCCTTCACCCATTGCACCATCCATGTCCTTCGTTTGCATGCACACCCAAAAAAAAAGGAAGTGTGTTGCATTTTTCTGGCCCGGGTTTGCGTGTTACCGATCCCGACGATGCCGACCGAGATAGCCGGCGCTCTTATGTTTCTCATAATTTTCATGTTTCCCCTTCTGCACTCTCTCTCTCTCTCTCTCTCTCTCTCTCTCTTTCTCTCTCTCTCTCTCTTCCACTTGATCATCCCAGTCCTGCAAGACCAATATGTAAATCACCATTCAAGTGTTTGTGTGTTTGTTGCGCACATTGGGAGTTTGAAACCGAAACCGAAACACTTTGCCGCCGTTCCGAAACGAAATGTTCAACAACCACCACCACCACCACCACCATCATCATCACTCACCATCGTCGGTTCGGGTACGGTGGATTGGGATGAAGCTTGCTGGAAATTATCACAATAATAACAAGCGAACTAATAAGCTGAACTAAGCCTCGATCCGCTGTTACCTCGCGTCGAGCCCAAAATGATGATGGATGAAGCGGTTTCAAACGATCGAACAGGGTTCTGACGTTGGAGTAGAGGAGGAGCAGATGAGCGTTGTGCGATGTTCGGGACCAGCGTCTAAAGAGTGTCTAAGTGGGAGATAATGCCACATTTCCTGGCTGCTCCGTTCCGTTCAGGATTCTAAATCACTTCCAAGCGCTTTAAGTGGAAAGTGTGAAGAAAAATGCTCGTGGGAAAAACGGTTTTGTGGAGTTGAGTTTGTTGATGCGAGTTTTTTGGAATGATCTTGATCATTTACAACAGTTGAACCTAAAATATGAGGTTGAATTTAAAGCTATGATCCTATTTCTATCAATGTTCCTTATATCATGTAACGCAAAGCCAGCAATCTCTTTCTCCTGCAACTTGTTATCCTTTTTTATTTACAAACCTTCTAACAAGATCCCTACATCACTGCTCCACTTTCCTCACAACTTTAATTGAAACCGCTATTAACCACAACCTTCATCAACGTCCGTTCAACTTGCTCTTCTCCCCGAGTACGGTTAATTAAAACAACCCCCGTATGCGCGCTCCACATTCATTATTAACCACAATCACAAATAAGTGCAGCAAAGTGATTTAAACCATTTAAGCTAAACCAGCGCCCGACTGGGAAGAGCCAACCCAAAAGCGAGAAAGCCCTAATCGGGTACAAATTTTACTGTTTGCGTCAATTAAACGACCGTCGTAGTTTGTCGCTTCGATCAACGCGTTTTTTTTTTCTTTTGTCTGCTTGCTGTCGTTGTGTTGTAAGGTTGTTTTCTTCACTGCAGCTGCACAAATCCAATCCACTGAATTAATGCCTGTCCTCCCTCTTTTCGTTCCGGATGAGGCGACCCCGAGGGGAGTTGCTGCTTTCGTGCCTCCGAATGGGCAATTGAAGTGCGTTTCTAATCGGTTCCGATAGGCTAGTGAAAGTGAATTAAGACAAAATTTATGCATCTGGGCCAGTGTGCAATTGATGGTTGGTGCATTTTTTCCTCCAACTAAAACACATAATTTGTCTACACAATTGATCAGGCAGGGTATAGCACGGTCAGAGCTTAAGAATGGCACGCATTAGAATACCAAAATGTTTTGACAAAGTCCACCACACAAAACAGTGTGCGGAAGGAGGACATGACAATTTTGTAACCGATCCAATATGGAAGGCTTCCCATTCGGTCGCCTTTGTTCGCAATGCGCCACTGCCTGTTGACCACCGACGATGCTACGCTTATCAAATGTCATCACCAAGATAGAACATACACACACACGCAAAGATGGCGGATGTTTGAAATTTGATTTTCCCAATTTCACACCATCTCGATGCAAAAAAAAAGAACGTTCCCCAACAACACACACTCTGTCCCGTAGCAAACATATGACATTCGATGCGACACTGATCACGATCGCTCCGGCATCGGCCCATATGCTGCACCAAACAGGCGGGTGGATATGAAGGGTGATGTTCTCCTCGACTGTGGTGTCAGTTTGGGTGGTTGGTGGGTTTGCAATTTTATGAAAGCATCAACACAGTCCCATCCGTCCCCGGGGGGATAGAATGAGAACAAAAACCCAGAAGAAAAGCCATAAAGTTGGCTGAAAAATTGCACTACCGTTCGGATCGAGTTTCATACGGTGATGGAATGTTTGACTTTGGTCCGGCCACTCGCAAAAAGGGGGAGGTCGGCGAAAAAATGTGTTCACTGTTCTGGGTCGGCTCCGGTTTGAACTTTCGGTCTTCCAATATTCTCTTCCTTTTTTTGTGTTCGATGCGCTGCGCCATCAACAGTTTTCCCACGGGTGTCTCCTGGCCTAAACGGGGTGGTATTAACGGGTTCGGTCCAAAGATTGGCAGCAGTTTGACCTGACAGTTTGAAGTTTTATTCGGGAGGAGGCTCTAGCATAGTGTGTCACATCGGCGACCTTCATGGGGACGAGCTTTAACGAGACGAGAAGACCCGATCAAGTGATCATGCGCGAACGAATTGCGGCGTGCTCAAATCGAACATTGCCATTTGGGTAAACAACGTGCGCAGGGTGGCAGTTCTTATCGGTACATTTGTTTATCAGAAACACACACCGCAAAACCAAACCGCTTAACATGGCATACAGGACGAATTGCAACACTACATGTGTTTGGTAACAATTTTGTATCGCTGCAAGCCCCTTTTATTACACTTGCTCAAGATTTGCTCACTTCATTCTAGTGAATGGTGTGCTAGCAATATGAACGTTCTAATTCTTTGGGTGTTTGCTTTGGGTAAGCTGTGGAAGGTAGTAGAATTTTACTGTGATTTATCGCGTACTCTTTCCTCCCCAAGGTCTGATATGTCCGTCCACCACCGTATTGGCGGATGAGGTTCCCGCTCTGGTGCGAAAGGTGCGACAGCAGAACACTCTACCGCCGGATATGAAATCCGCTGTCAAAGGCGCTCCCACTACAGATCCAGTCATTGAAGAGGATGGCGAATTTGACGATGCTCTAAAGGGGCAACAGATAACAGAGCCGACAGGCATTAAGAAAACAACTCATCAGCAAGCCACGTCAACAACACCGGCAGTAAAATCGAAGGATCAATGGCAAGATGTGAAGGGTGGTAAAAACCCCAGAAAAGATACATCCGAATCTCCGGGGGATAGTTCCTCCAAAAACCCAGTAATCACTGATCAAACCAAAAAGACCACTGCACAGTCGGGTGCACCCAATGCTACTACAAACGCTACCACAAGCAATACGCCCCCTGCACCATCCCCGATAGTGGTCAACGTGAATGTGGTCGTTCAATCAGAACCTGCACATGGCGTTACCAGCTGTACAGCGCCAGATTATAATTGTCACCTTAAAGTTTTACCAGCCACCCAACGACCGAGACCGCCATCAAGGCCCAATCCTTTGTACGTTCCAAGAAGAAGCAGCTTTAGGCGGTACGATTCCGCACCAATCATGACGACCACTGACGCTGGTCACGAACACGAGCACATACACGTTGAGGGTAACGGGATAGATTATCCAAATTCACCAATAGGAATACCACGCAATTTGCGCAAGACATCATGTATCTTCTGTTAATGTCTTTTTAAAATAAAGAACAGTTTTTAATTCCTACAGCTATGGACTTAGCAAGCTTGCCTTGGTACGATCCTGTACGATTAGTTCTATGCTTTAATATTTTTCGTATCAAAATTCTCAACGGATTTCAGATGTTTTAAGCTATAATTTTGAGGATTCACAACCAATTATGATGAGAAGCGCTGAAGCGGTCACTGTGATAGGTCTTCCCTGTCTCAATATATTCACGTTTCATCAAGATACTCTTAAATCAATGCCATGGTTTATTTCATACCCATTTTGCGTGCAATATACATCCTACCTTATCACATTTTAGACATGGTTTAATAATGTGAAATATCAATAAGTTTCCATACAAATTTATGCCTCAAATTGATTACCCTAACCCAGCAAAACTGACTATAAAACAACGAGTACATTGTTTCATTCGCATTCCAGTTTCTGGGAATAAATTCAAACCAAGTCAAGCATCAGCTATTAACTGTAATCTCAAAATGAACTTCAAGCTCATGTTGTTGTTCAGCTGTCTGGCGATTCTTGGTAAGTCTCTGCAGAAGAATTAACAACACCGTGTCCTTTCATCGCATCATTTTCTTCTCTGTGCGTATACTTACAGCCACAGTAAGCTTCCTGCATGCGATGGAAGCAAACGAAGCTGAAGCAGCCGAAATGGAGTTCGGTGATATGCTGCGCCAAAAGATTCCGAAAAACTTCACCAAGCTTCCTCCGATACCGGAGGAACGTGGAAGGGGCAGGCATGGTTTATTGAACAAGCTTTAATTTCAAAACCACCGCACATAAGCACTGTGCAACAAGCCTAGAATTGGATTCAATCAATGCATTACATTGAAAGCAAATGTAATGCATCGATTTACTTTATTTCATTTCTTACCGAAGTGCTCGTTGTGTGCAACATGTTTTGTTTTCGAGTAATGAAATGAAAGATTTTCTGAAGCAATAATTTTATTCACAAAAGCGTTTAATTAACTCTTGTGTAGTAAACTCATATCACAAAGATGTCAAACTAATGGACCTCGAGGTCGTTCCATGCGGTCCGCTTACTCTTTAGCCAAAAAGTATTTTGAACATCTGATTCTACTTGGTTTTCGAATTTGAAGCTATTATTTTTTTTATTAATATTTACTAGTTTCCATCCCCAAGCATTTGATGAGCCAACGTCGGAGATCATCACTTTAAGCCCATCGTTTCCATCTTTCGTGAACGATGTTCACAATCAAAAACTGCTCAAACAGATTGATATTGGTGGCACAAATAATGACGAACAATTCATATTACATCGGAAATTCAAATTTCCTGCAAAGAACACATTCTTTTAAATTTCTCTTTACCATGCCGAATTTTCAACGCATTTTTTCTCTTTAGTTTTATAGATAATTTATTTTATTTTTTATTTATTTTATTCAACGCTTGTAAAGGACTCTTCTGCAATGGGTAAACCAACCAAGCTAGTCAAACACAATAATAGCTAACGAAGACCGAGACCATAGCCTTCCTAGTAGCTGCATTAAAAAGAGAATAAATTGTTACTTTTTATTAGATTAGGTTCAAAACTATATATTTTTGAAATAAATTAGAGACCCATCAAAAATAATGTGAGATAAAAGTCCTGTTGTAGTTTGTTTCTTATATTTACCAAAGCCTTCTTATACTGCACAACTTATAACTTATAACTTATGAACGTTTTGTTTTATACATATTTGTCTAATATAATGCGTTCTAGATACCTTCGTAGTTCAAACAGTTTGACATTGCTGTAATATCACTTCTGCTAGGGGGACCACGACTTCGCGGTAAATAATCATTGAGCAGCATTCAATACATCAGATTTTATTTAACAAAACATTATATTTAAAGGTAAGATACGGTAGGTATGTACGCTCTACGCAAAAAATAAAGT
This sequence comes from Anopheles gambiae, assembly GCF_943734735.2. NCBI lineage: Eukaryota > Metazoa > Arthropoda > Insecta > Diptera > Culicidae > Anopheles > Anopheles gambiae. The sequence continues at coordinate 31,675,018 of NC_064602.1, read as the reverse complement.
TTTGTTCCACAGAATATTACATTATGCATGGTTCAACCAAACGTGTACAAGCAAAAACAATTTGCTACTATAAAACAACGCTTTAGTTCATTTCCTTCCATCACTGTGCAAGTTGTACTTTGAATTCAAACAACATGAAAGCAATACTGTTCTTGGCTCTTGTGACAATTCTTGGTAAGTTTATTGTACTACCTAATGTGGTGTTAATCAAATTCATAATTAATTCATAACCGTTCTTTCTTTATGTTCTTTCTTTTCCCTCAGTATGCAGTTCGCATGCAGCGTTCTCGGGCGGGAATACACCCACTTACAAGCATATGCAGAATGGGTCCAACGGAGCACTCTTGACTGATATGTTGCGGCAGCGGCCCCCTGCCAGAACCACCAAACTTCCATCAATACCGGAAGAACGTGGTGGCAAATAATGATAGCGGGGTCATAAAATTGAAGCATTAGAAAATGTGTATAACAATGTTTTAATAAAAGCATCTTAGATTCAGACTTCATTGTTACTTAATTCATTTATATAACACACATACACAATGCAGTACATATCACTCAATGCCGCATACCTGCTTTTCTTAGAATTTTACGACTTTGTGTCCTGTTTCCCAGGCCATCGATCCATTTTTTTAGATAAATGCGTTGCTGTAGCCTAATCACTATCTTCTTAGCTTTGAAATGAAACCACGAATCAATGGGAGAGAAATGGATTAAAATGTTGTCTAAATTTAGTAAATATCATGCCAAAACGCTTACAAGCAGTAACAGATGCGTATGATAAAGCTACATAATGTTTGGAAAAATTATACAATAAAATGATAATATAATAAAATTATTTTCTTTACCTGATGAGGTGTCGAGATTTTAATTGTTCTCGTGAATTCACAAGAGCTTAAGGCTTTCTTTCGTAAAATATTTCTTAATTACCCACATATTGTTTTGTTAGTCAAAATATTTTTTATATGTTTTTATATTGTTTTATATATTTTTTATATGATTTTTATTTCTCTATATATTTCTCATTTCTCTCTATATTTCTTTCTGCACGATTTATATAGTATATTATTCTCTCATCGTTAATGTCGCTGTGTCATTTTTATACATTTTTTTTTTAATAAGAACCGTTTCCTATCAACTCCATCCAATCGGGCAACGTTCGATAATCAATTTATCCCTAAATCACGCTACATCACGCTCGCCAATCATGCATGCAAATCCATTGACCACTGTGACAAAGGTTGCTATAAAACCATTGGACCTATCATCGATCAGGGCAGTCGCATAAACAGCTCGACAGAAACGCATCAAGTATGAAGCTTACACTTTTCCTTGCATTTTTGACAGTACTGGGTAAAAGTGTTTGCTTTCTTTCACACTGAAAGTGATCAAGTTTTAATTGTTTTCTTTCACCAATAGCTACCATCGCCCATGCGGCAACGGTAGGGTCATCAAGGGCTGCAGGAATTACCGCACCTGTTGGAGGCCTCGAGTATACAACGGATGCTGGCCCGCCTGCTGAGATGTTGCGCCAGAATCAAAAATATTCCACAACGACCAGAAAAGCGGATGAACCGAGGTACATGCTTCGGGGATAAATCGACCCTCCGAACAGCGCATTGTCCACCTGAGGAATCTTGATAAGAATCTATCCCAGCTTTTAGATTTAACAGTGGGAAATTTAAGTATCGTCCGTGCTTGTAATATTTTTTAAGCTGAAAATTGCAAAATAAACAAAACAAGTAAGCAAAACAATTATTACTTTACACTTTTTTTATTGAAGTCGCTTACTGGCTATGAAAATATAATGCTTGCCACATCGCCGTATGTTGCGATCATTGTTCTCACCAATTATCTAATGCATCTTACGTTCTAGATTGCTATCTCCCCTGTTTCTCTGTTTCTCCCCTGTCCCCTGTTGTAAGGATAGCAAATCGAATCGAAAAAGGATCAAAATAATGGGAAAGGCCTGTGATAAATACTTACATGCATTGTCTTTAAACTAACGCTAACCAGTTGGCGTTAACTTATTGCATTGAAAGTATTAAAAATCTTTCTTACATTGGGGGCTTTTACGATATCAGCCAGCTGTTTTATATGGTGTTTGTCACTTACAGGTTTAAATCATGTCAACACTCTTTACAAAACCACTTACATAGCCCTTAGCCTTAGATTTTCAGCCCAGATTATTTCAGCTTAATAAATATTTAAACAAACGCCGATTCGTCTCAGGCACGTTCAGATTAGTGAATGAAAGATTGAATTTTTTGGAAGATGCATAAATATTGAGTGAATAATAGTTAAACGTTATTTGAACCATTTATTAAAGTTTCACAAAAGTGCTATAACATGTTTCAAACAGAAAAAGGAAAATAAAACAATTTTATAATGCATCTTAGTTTGTACACAAACGCTTCCATCCAATATGGCGGACCTTAACTGTCACATGGATACAACCCAGATGATAAATACTGTTCCACTGATAGACTGCAAATTTCAGCCATATGGCTTAAAATAAAGAAGAGATCATTGTTATAAAAATGTAAAGTATTATTAAACATTGAAACGAGATTAACATAGACACGTTTTGCCCCAAAAATTCTATGAATGAACCAACTCAACCAGTTTTTGACAACTTGGTGCAATTTGCTAGTACTCACCAAGTTGTACAGCATATATACTTTTTTTGTTAAACCACCATAGTATATCTACCAGAACATCAACAAAAGCTCTGCTTATCGAAGTAGCTCTAACACCCATAACGTAAGCAAAGGCAATCAGTTACAGTAAAGCATCACGCTTATTATTCCCAATTTCCATGACCCATTTGTTGTACACTACTCTTTTTGAATCACTATAAAACATCGCCTCCACCATAGTCCGCCGGTGAGTCCTAAAGACGCAATAGAAATGAAAATCATCGTAGTACTGCTTTCCTTGATTGCTATGGGTAAGTGGGTATCGGGTTAGCGTCAGTTTTCACGATCTCTTAATCCTTCCATTGCTTGCAGCGTTCGCCGCTTCAATACCATGGAGAAGTTATTATGTTTACCGCCCAGTTCGTGTAAGTCCTACACGAGACCAAGACGCACTCAACACTCAACATCTCCTAAATTATTTATTGGGGTTATATCAAATCAAACCCGCCCTACGAGATGTAGACGCTGAACCGCGCAAGCCTCCAAGATGTAATCCGTCCGACAGGGACTGTAACGACTATGACAATCCATTTGAAATCGAATTCTAAAATGGGAGCCGTCTACTATAACACTTGAATCATTTTTGTTTCTTTGCAAAGCGGTTCTAAACCATTTTTTACTGATTTTTGGCAGAGGTGTACGACTTAAACAAACATAAAAAAAAACAAAACAAAAAAATATCTTTACCAAATATAAACTAAAGCTTTTATCTTACTCGATTAAACCATACGATACAACGTCTACAACGGTATCAGCTTTGCGGTATAGCAATCAGCTTTTGCTTTTCAAAACATTCTCTTAGATCAACTTTAAAAGCTACCGATTTTACATATATGGAGTTATCGTTTTTTATCGTATACTTTATCGTTTTTATTGGCGATTCCGTTTCCAGTTCTCCTTTTGCTATGTTTTAGTTATTAAATTACCTCTCATTTTAATTTCAATGTCAATTTTGTCTTTTTGCCACCTTCCAAATTTATCATATTGCCTATTTTCTATTAACAGTTCAATGTGAATCTCTTTCGATTATTTATTGAACCGATGACAGGCTAGTAATAGTATTTGTTGTTGTTTTTGAATGGATCATTTCATTATTTAAGCATCGCTTTAAACATAATTGTCATTAACCGATCACTGCATTGTACTTCCTAGTAGGTACTGATCTTAAACGATACCGTTTCAACAATTATCTATTTCAACCATGACATCTATTTAACTCTAAAAACATTTGGATGATTTGTTGATTTTGTCGCACAATGTTAGAAATCCGAACTTTTTTTTTGTTTAGCTAGCATTCAGTATCTCCAGTATAAATTACTTTTCTACTACCTTGTGATGGTAGCTACTCCTATTCTCGACAATATAGTGACATAAACATTGGACTGTTTCGATCGCAATTTGGCCAAAGTCTACGATGGATTAACGATCAAGTATCGTTATGTAATATCGTATTCATTATCGGTTATACCAATCAGTATTAAATAAAATTAAATCATAATACACAAAACTAAGTAGCGTTATAACATTTTCAAAGCTGCTCCATGGCTATTCAAGCTGTGCTAAATTTATTGTTGCATTCTTAATTCCCGTAACTATCTTGCATTGAACGAGCACCACCGCTAGCTCAAATGTATCCTTTCTGAACCACTATAAAACGCCAGGCTTGTACCCTCTATTCTTCACACTGGGTAGTAGTCCCTCAACGAATACATCGTTCAGCTCGCAACATGAAAACTGTCATAGTACTGTTCGTCCTAGTGGCTGTTGGTAAGAGCGTGCTTGTAAACGATACAGAACATACATTACTAATTAGTGCTATTTTTTACAGCCACAGCAATGCAGCCATTTTATCACCCACAAGAGCAATTTCCCATGGTTGAAATCATGCCCATAAATACTTTAGATAACAGACAGTTACCCAAAATTTTGGAATCTCTTGTAGGGCTTGTTGACGGGTTTCTTAATGTTTTCGAAGCAACACGTCGTGGCGACCCTGTTGATCGTGAGAACATGCGGCAGCTTTTACAATTGTTACAGCTTTTACCTCCATTTGCAAAGACTCTCAATGAACAATTTGGTCAATGAACATAATTCGAAAAGGTTTCCAACCCACAAGTGAGGTAAGATTTGCACTGGAAGACTTCACACAAAAGAGAGCTGCGATGGGAATGGACGATCATAAATTTCTCTATCGGCATAAATAAATATATATTCGTACTTGCAAATTCGGAACATCATTTTTGATTGATGAAGCGATTATGGGAGAATTCTATGGACTAATTAAATTCAGTCCCTATTGGTTAATTGGGCAGTTCATGTATAATGGTCAGGATTTTTCGTTCACTAATTGCAGCATGAATCGCCCGTGAGTTATATCTTATCCATGTTATCCACACAAATTATTTTGAATTTTCCTAGTTTTTGTGCTGCCGTTTCAACAATTATACTGTTGATTGATTTCATTTCAGAGTCAAACGATCCCTTCATTCCTGGCATACATCTATCTAATCCTTTCAATAACACTTCATTCTTGTTTACGTTCTACATTATTTTAATTGGCCATTGATTTGCAGTACCTTCAACATTCTAACACAAAACCTTCTACTATTGCTGAAAGTATCACATTCCAAGGATTAACGTTCCTTGTCGAACGTATAAGCAGAACAAATTGGTTGAAGATACAAAACATCGTACACTAATCGCAATGAAAATACTAATAATTATTATCATTTTTGGAAAAAACACAACACGAGTAAACAAAATTAAGCGGCTTAATGACTTTTTCATAGTTTTACTATCTTCTTCCTCTTCTTATGAGCTCAGCAACAACCGTTGTCGGTCAACACCTGCCTGTACCAGTTGAGGGCTTGGTTTTCAGTGATTTTTGGATTACCCCCCATAGCAGGATAGTCAGTCCTACGTATGGCGGCACGGTCTATTTGGGGCTTGAACCCATGACGGGCATGTTGTTACGTCATAGGAGTTAACGACTGTACCACGAGACCGGCATAAAAGCTTCTTCAATATCGCATGAATGATTTAACGTCCTTCATGCTTTGCAAATAAGAAAGTTTGATAACTTTGTTAAATTGATTACAGAAGTTATTGTTTTATTGCAAGATATTTTGTATGCACTGGCGTTGCGAGACTGCTTATCATCAGTGCTTACAGCAGTTTCACTGAATAATCAAATAGCTACCGACTATCATAGGGGTAGCATCATTACAGTTTTCAATAAAGAGTTCACACTGTACATATAATTAGCCACTGATGAAAAAACATTTGTACAAGCAGTCACCAAAGAAATGAGTGTAGCTATGATTATAATGAATGATGATGACATTAACGGTTTGTTAAGAATAACATTAAAAGAATTGTATTTATTTATATCAGATTGTCCACACCATGAACCAAGCTCATAATTTCTCAACCATGCATGAACATTAACATTGTTCTAGAACATTTCCAACATTCAAAAACATATGATATTTAATTTTCCTCTTCTCTTATTGTTCTTCTATTTGCCGTGACGTCGCCCTACGCGGACATACTGGCCTATACAGGCTTTCGAGACTTAATTCATTACCACGTAGCCGGATAGTCAATCCTTGCTACGGGGTGCCGGTCCGGTCCATTCTGGACTTGAACCCATTAAGTCGTTCGAGTTGACGACTGTTCCACGAAACCAGTCTCTTATTGTTTGACTTGTAGAACACATATAGCAACCACGATTTATTATGGATGCGATAATGTTTACGTTAGTTTGACAATTTGAACAGCAACCTTGGTTTAAGTTGATTTATTATGAGTTTTATATGTTTTGTTTTGCTTGAATCTTTAGATCTATACATAAAACTAAATGGTATTTTACAATTTTCAATGCTGTTCTTTGTTTATTCAACCAGAGCCTAATTAATTATTGCATTCCTAATGCCCGTCAGTAAGTAATGCCCGTAACTATCTTGCATTGAACGAGCACCACCGCTAGCTCAAATGTATCCTTTCTGAACCACTATAAAACGCCAGGCTTGTACTCTCTATTCTTAACACTGGGTAGTAGTCCCGCAAAGAATACATCGTTCAGCTCGCAACATGAAAACTGTCATAGTACTGTTCGCCCTAGTGGCTGTTGGTAAGTGCGTACTTGTAAGCGATTCAGAACATACATTACTAATTAGTGCTATTTTTTTTACAGCCACAGCAATGCAGCCATTTTATCACCCACAAGAGCAATTTCCCATGGTTGAAATCATGCCCATAAATACTTTAGATAACAGACAGTTACCCAAAATTTTGGAATCTCTTGTAGGGCTTGTTGACGGGTTTCTTAATGTTTTCGAAGCAACACGTCGTGGCGACCCTGTTGATCGTGAGAACATGCGTCAGCTTAGCATTTTGCTCTCACTTTTACCTTCCATCGTAGAAACTGTCTATAGAATATTTGGTCAACCAACATAATTTGAAAGGGATTTTCAACCCACAAGTGAGGTGAGACTTTAACTGGAAGACCTCAAAGAAATGAGAGCTATGATGGAAATGGACGACCTTAAATTTCACTATTGGCATAAATAAATCTACATTCATGCATGCAAATTTTGGAGAGCCTTGTTTATCCCATTTCATTCCAATAACAGGTAGCTAGTTTATAAGTGATAAAATAGTGGCTTAAAGTAGTAATCATCTGTCGAAGGTTCTGCATTGTATCCCATACACGATTTCTCCAAGTATTCTTCAATTTTTGGATTTTTTTTATGAATTCATTTACAGCGCAGCACAAACATTGTCATAATACAGTTCGAACTGTCGGCTTCACGTCGGCGTACTCGTAAGCGATACAGAACACGGACCATACATGGTCTATATTTTCCATTTCCAGCAAACCATGCTTCTCATACAGAAGAACGGTACCAATGAAAGTAATACTATACTCATTTTTAAATTGACTGCCTCAGATTCAAATCACCTCTATTCGATCGAAGAGAATATCCAAACAAAATGTACGCACCAAGCGAGCCATACAATTGACGTCATTCGTATCGGTTGAATCGATTGCATGCTTGTGTAAACGAACATAGAAATCACTTCAAGCGATCAGTAATGATGTAACAATAATTAAATTGAACACTAAACTAACTAAACAACGATCAGCAAGCACTGGAAGTACCTGTAACGACCTCTGATTAAACTATGACTGGAGTATAAAGTCACCCACTTATTGTCCTGCAGTTGGTACCCAAATCTATCTCACGTAGCTATTTCAAAATACAAAGTTTACAAGGAAAGCTGTAGCAGAGCAACGACAAATGTTGCTGCGCCGATTGTTGAACATAGCTTTCTTGTAGGTGCAGCATACTATTGTAGACTATCGATACTATCGATTCTCAAGAGAACCTTTGACTTTTCCACGATTTCTAAGCCTTTTATAGACATTGATCCGCATTATGGTTCAAATTCCAAGTATATCATTCTTAATTTCGATAGGTTCTATTGTTAAATTTAATGCATTGTAACGTTTGCTGATGGATGGATGCATAGTAAAAAGTAAATACCTACACCCATTGATAAAAACGATTGAAAACTTCGTATACGATAGCAACACCAGCAACCGTTATCAATGATCTTATATTTGCTTTGCAAAACATTTTAACAAACCTAAACGACATCATAACATTTGCAAGGCTCCTCCATGGATATTCAACCACACTTCAATTAATTATTGCAACCTTAATGATGATTGCACCGCTGCCTGCTCCAATGTCTCCTCTCTCAACTACTATAAAACAGTGCACTAGTGACTGCAAAGTGCGCAGTAGTTTTTAAATAGAAAACTTCATTCAGAACACAACATGAAAACTGTCATTATACTGTTCGGCCTGTTGGTTGCGGGTAAGTTTCTTACTTTGTTCGAGATACCAAACACAGACAATACATTTAAATGAACTCTTCCAATTTGCAGCAAACGCAATCCCTTTACAAAGCCATGACCGTGTTTTTCGTGAGGAAATAGTTTTGCTAAGAAAGCCGTTTCACATTCCTTCATCGTTGCTAATCTGGCTGCCACACACTGTAAAATCAATCAGACGATCCTTTAACAGACCAGCACTGCGCCAAGACAGCAGTGACCTACCATGGTGCTCTACTATGACCGACGAAGAGTGCCTATTGGTACCAAATTTCAATGCGATCAAAACGAAAAACCATGATCATGTTTTCCATAAGGATGTAGTTTTAGGAAAAAGGTGGATTCCGCTAAATGTGATGCAACAAAATTTAGAATATATCAGACGATTGTATTATATACCAGCACTGCGCCAAGACAGCCGTAACCTGCCATGGTGCTCTATCATGAACGACGTCGAAAAATGCCTATTGGTACCAAATTTCAATGCGATCAAATCGAAAAACCATGATCATGTTTTCCATAAGGATGTAGTTTTAGGAAAAAGGTGGATTCCGCTAAATTAGATGCAACAAATTTTAGAATATATCAGACGATTGTATTATATACCAGCACTGCGCCAAGACAGCAGTAACCTGTCATGGTGCTCTATCATGAACGACGTCGAAAAATGCCTATTGGTACCAAATTTCAATGCGATCAAATCGAAAAACCATGCAATTAGCTCCAAAACATAAAACAAACTCGAAACTAGGCTCGATGTAACGTTCGCAAGAGAAAGGACCGAAGATAATCGCAAAATTGGTTATATTTAACACTCATCTTACATACCTCCAATCTACCCTAAACTACTAACTACATCGAAATAAACAACACTCTACAATTTACTGATTTAATGTTCGAATAGAAAGAAGCTTATTTGAAACCTATCACTTAACACTTATTTCAAACGAGTTCTCAAGCTCAGCAGTACTACGCGCTGGTAAAAATTACCCTACCCAGCAAATACTCTTTATATATACTTTCCACTATGGCTACAAACGCATTCGAATTTTTCCTTTTTCTAGCAGTAATTTGAATGTTTCCATTGCATGTTTCATTCAATGTAACATACAATTGAAAATTTAGCATGAACGCTACACGTTCAAAAACATGCACACCGACGTGTTTTTAATGTGGTTTTGCCTGATTGCGTGGTGCAAGAAGCACTCCTAGTGGTGTACATTCGATAAACAGCGTTTTCTACAAGAACGCAAGACAAATTTTACAACATGATCGACATCACATTCCCGCAGTACATGTACCGTAAGAAATTTGCCCACGGAGCGACACACATCAGACTACTATAAAAAGTGGCCTCGGATACCCATAGCCGCATAGTCTTCTGGTTTGTTTGTATCACTGATTCAACCGTAGACATGAAGGCTTCGGTAGCTCTGCTCTGCCTGGTGGCATTTGGTAAGTTTGACTCATTGACCTAAATGAGCAGAAATTACCGATTCTGTTTTTGACTGAGGTGTCTCTTTTTTCTTCTATCTTACCCTTCCACTTGTTAACAATTATCTATACAGCAAACGGTGCAGTCGTTCCGTTGTATGGTGGTGTCGACCAGCAGTTCGGTATTCCGAAAATCCCTCACCATGATCATGACCACCAAGTCCCCCAACATCAGCAGCCACATCAAGTTCCTCCCCAGGGTCACCAGCAGCATACCCCGCAGATTTATCCACTTCAAAGCCCCCAGCATCAACAAAAAGTCCCTCCTCAGGATCACCAGCCGCATATTCCGCAAATCTCTCCCCACGATCACCAGCAGCAAATCCCGCAGCTTCACCCACTTCCAAGCCACCAGCATCAACAACCGCAAATCCCTCCCCACGATCAGCAAATCCCGCAGCTTCACCCACTTCCAAGCCACCAGCAAAAACAACCGCAAATCCCTCCCCACGATCAGCAAATCCCGCAGCTTCACCCACTTCCAAGCCACCAGCAAAAACAACCGCAAATCCCTCCCCATGATCAGCAAATCCCGCAGCTTCACCCACTTCCAAGCCAGCAAAAACAACCGCAAATTCCTCCCCAGAAACATATTCCCCAACATCGTCAAAGCTCACCCGAGGAGGAACATCCTGATAGCCAATTTCCCCTACCGGATAATATGACAGAACAAGAGAAGCAGATCGGGAGGGAAATGCTACTGCTGAAGCAGATTGACAACATGATGCAGCATCGAAAGATACTGCTGCAGCAGCAGCTTAATGAGCACCGAGACCCACAGAACCACCAGCTTCCGTCAAGCCCAGCCGAGCAGCAGCAAAGGATCAAGGAGCAGGAGCAGCAAATTGGACGCGAAATGGAAGTGCAGATGCAGCTTGCAAAAGTGATAGAGCACCAAAAGCAGCAACTAGCGCAACAGATGGAAAACCCATCCCAGACACCTGGACAGATCAAGATGCACGAGAAGATTATCGGCCGGGAAATGCTGTTTGCACTCAAGCTCGATAAAGTGATGGAACTGGAAAAGCAGCACCTTCAGCGAAACATTCGAAGACTCCAGGCTCAGCATCAGGATCCTCCAAGCCCATCCCAGGAGCAAAGCATAAAGCAGCTGGAGCAGCAGATTCAACGGGGAATGCTAATGGTGCAGGACCTGCAAGAATTGATCCAGCGCCAAAAGAATCAACTGCAGCAGCATATTGAACAGAAGCAACACCCATACTACGAGAACCATCCCGACAGCCTGGTGAAACTGAAACATCATATTTCAGAGCAGGAGAGACAGATTGGGCGTGAAATGCTATTGCAAAATCAGCTAGAGACTTTGATGCAGCATCAACAGGAACAACTGCAGCAGCAGATTGAACAGCAACAACAGCAAACCCAACAGCTACTGCCTCCGAGTGCATCAGAACAGGAAGACTATTTCACGGAGCAGGCAAAACAGATTGGACGGGAAATGCTAATGCAGTTGCAGCTGACCAAACTAATGCAAGAGCGGGTGCAGCTGCAGATAGAGCAGGCGCGAGAATCTCAACAGGAGCCCAATGATGTTCAACATCTTGAACCCCCAATGGAGGAGATTCCCCAGGAACCCCAGGTTTTCGTGCCTGTGCTGGTCGTCGAAGGATAAGAAGTTTTGGGAGTGCTTCCGCAGTGAAACGAAAACGATTTCTTGGACAGCTACAACATGGTAGTAAAAAGGGCTACTAACACTTGGAACAACAAGCACTAACGGTTCAAGGTCATTGATGAGTTCTTTTCCTTTTTTTTTGGTTACTTTACATTCAAGGTTACGATGGTGACGAAGAAATCTTTTAACAATATCTGACCGCTCATGGTAGCAACGAATTCTAAATTTTGCAGACACTTTTTCTACGCTTCAATATATTGTTTCTATACAGAAGATACTACAACTAAGCAGAGTGTTTTCTTTTAAAGGCATGAAAGAAATTTTGGAGAAAACTTTGTAAACAAACGATATCAGTTAAGCTTCAAGCCTGGTAACATTCATCTTGTTTGCGTTGGGAGTGTTGATTGATGCAGAGATGTTAAGAGTTAAACCTTAACATATTTAAATTCTACTTTCTAGCAACTAAGCTTGAAATACATGACTCGACTATTTCAGCTGCGCTCGTAGTACGTGGTACTGTATATTTACATCAATCAAAGCGAGCAATTTGAATTAGAGACACAGCGCTACCCAAGTCCAACCAATTTGGCACTCATTGGACACAGACTTTTAAGTGATAAGCATTCAAACAGACGATAGACTTTCGTAGAACATGTAGTGGGCTATAAAAGTTCGAGTCATCCAACCATTTCTATATCACTGTTGGTGTTTGTCCTGCTAATCACAACATAGTCGCGCCAACATGAAATACGTCGCAGTACTATTGGTTTCAATTGGTAAGCTTTTTTTATCACAAAGATTATTTCATAACATTTTATACGAATACTATATCGTTCAATCTCATGGTCGTTGGTTCAATTTCTGCCACAGCAATTGTTTGTCTATTTTCGCCCTCTGTGGAAGGTCATAATCGGCATGGCAGGCAATCTCACCATATGAAGCAGCAGCATCATATGGCAAAGATGATGCAGTATCTGGAAGGAAATCGCTTGTCAAGAATGGTACGTACAAGCCTAGCAAGTAAGCGTGCATTTCGATATTCCGATACAAAATGCACAGACATAGAGCTTTGTTCAGCTCTAGTCCGATTCGTTTTGTGTGCGTAAAATCAATTTCGAATTAATCAACGATTTAAAAGAATTTGACGTACATGAACAGTTCCCCCAATGCCGTGCCCATAGATCGATAGATCTACGCGAACGCTTATGTTTGTGAAAGAAACCCATACACATAACATACATTAACCTATCTGATTGGTAATTTTAGCATGGCTGGGAGCACCCTCGCAGAAGGCATCACGATTGCGATGACATGAATTGGCTTCCATGGTGCCTCGAGAACGCGCCTGAACGCCGAGGACATCGCTGGTTGGGTTAAGTGCTAAGATAACGTTCCACGAGACGTAGCGTTCTTGCACTCCAAATTGTACGATCAATCGTGGGTGAAGAACGCATCAATAAAATCCTTCTTCAAGCTTCAAGATAACAATAAAAGAAACGGTTATGTTGTACTAAAAATCCCCGTGCCTTCCGCCGCCAGCTGATTGGCTGTTGCGGTGTATGCGTTGATACTCATATGTGCATTGCGGTTGTGCATTGTTATTGGTGGGTGTTAGCATTTATTAATTTGTGTGTGACCTTGAGACGACGCGGGAGAAGCTGGATTGGGATTTAAAGTGTTATCGGTGTATTAATGGTTTATTTTATTTCGTGCCGCTGCTGATGAGACCATTCGATGCCCCTGCCAATGAAGAAGCCTATTTAAAACAAGTGTAGGAGAACGTCTAACACTAATCTAATATTTTTTTTTATTTGAACATGTTTGATGCTTCAACGACTTTCTAAGCATCATGTAGCACAATGTATAGTGGCTAAAAAATATATATTTTAAATTTAAAAATATGTATATCTACCGATAAGGTAGCCGTGCTCGCTCGTGCGTGTGCGTGGGTTCGTAGGTGCGTTCTAGTGATGTGCTGTATGGAGCGCACCAACGACTCCGATCCGACTCCGACTATTGTTAGTTCGATTCCGACTCCGGCAAAATGGAACCACTAGATCCGCCCGGAGTCGGAGTCGTTCGGAGTCGTCCGGAGTCGACCGGAGTCGTCCGGAGTCGACGACTCCGAACGACTCCGAACGACTCCGAACGACTCCGACTCCGAACGACTCCGACTCCGAACGACTCCGAACGACTCCGACGACTCCGAAAGAATCCGGACGACTCCGACCCCGGGTGACTCCGGACGACCCCGGGTGACTCCGAATGACTCCGAACGACTCCGAACGACTCCGGATGACTCCGGATGACTCCGACTCCGGGCGACTCCGAACGACTCCGAACGACTCCGAACGACTCCGGACGACTCCGACTTCTGGCGACTCCGGACGACTCCGGACGACTCCGAATGACTCCGAACGACTCCGAACGACTCCGAACGACTCCGGATGACTCCGGATGACTCCGACTCCGGGCGACTCCGGGCGACTCCGTACGACTCCGGACGATTCCGAACGACTCCGGATATTGCAGCGCGGACCTACCATTCGGAGTCGATTCCGAATTTATCGGAGTCGGATCGGAGTCGACTTCGCATTTTTGCCAACTTTACCCATCACTAGTGCGTTCTCGCGTGCGCGCGTTCGTAGGTGCGTTGTCGCGTGCGCGCTTTCGTGGGTGCGTGCTCGCGTGCGTGCGTACATGCATGTGTGGGTACGTGTGTGTGTTTGTGTGTGTGCGTGCGTGTGGAAACCCCAAAACTGTTTGATTCTGATGCGTACATTTTCATCCACTGCGGCTACAAAATACCACGCATTTTCGATCTCGCTACCTGAGAAACAACACAACCATTAAATTGGCACCACCATCTTTGCGACCGGCTCTGCTGTTGGGGGTATTAAAAAGACACACGATCGAAGCAAACGTGCATGTGATATGTACCACATTTCTTTCCAATTCCGCTAGCGGACGCAAGTGGAAACAAAACTTGAATTGAATTGATACAAAGAGGATTCAGGATTTGTTTATTACGGTGCGCATATGGTGCTGCACCTGTCCGTCCAGAATCTAGTGGCTTGTTGGCTTGGAGTCGGTATCATGACGCCGAGCGACCGGCACTGCCTTGGAATGGGTTCGGCTCGGTAGGTTCATGCGCTTTGCTTGAGTGCATTCCGATGATTTGTCGCGCCACAGCGGTAAATCCTACAGCAAAAAAGTCAAGACAAAAACCTTCCCCGGGTGTCGACTGCTATGCTAAGTTCTACTTCTTATTATTATTATTATTGGCGTAATAGCCTACGCGATCATGCCGGCCTTTTCAGGACTTGAGTACCACGTAGCCAGATAGTCAGCTCTTCCTACGGCGGACGGTTATTACGCGGTTAGAACCCACGACGGGCATGCAGATGCCAGGAATGATGGCGGTGCCGCGGGACCGCTCCTATCCAGCGGGCAACTTGCATACTGTAACACTATCTCCTGCCCGATGCATACGCTGCAGGCAGGGGGAAAACACCGTCATAAACCAGCGGCGGATCTAACGGTAGGCGGTCTAGGTGGTGGGTGAAAATCTCTAGTCTGTAGTATGCCGTATGTTTACAAGTGGACAGAGTATTAGCGACAAGGGCCGCCGGAAAGATGGTCGTTGGGGCCCCGTGGCTGGAGAACCATTTGCTAACCCCCCCCCCCCCCCTCCTCATGCCGGCAATTACATCAGCCCGAATCAGCACGGATTTGTCCCTAACAGATCAACAACCACAAACCTTATGCAATTCGTCAGCAGCTGCCATAAATCCATTGATGCTCGCCTTCAAGTAGATGTCATTTACACCGATTTAAAAGCCGCCTTCGATAGGATATCTCACGTCATATTACTAGCAAAACTCGACAGACTTGGCCTCCCAGATCCCCTAGTTGCTTGGCTGAGATCATACCTAATGGGCCGCACTTATTCCGTTAGGATGGGGCCCCATTTATCTAGATCCCTCCGTGCTTCTTCTGGCGTCCCTCAAGGCAGCAATCTGGGACCTTTACTATTTGTCCTTTATATAAATGATGTCTCCACGATCCTTCCTGCGGATAATCACCTGCTCTATGCGGATGACACCAAAATCTTTCGGCAAATCCAGGGACCAGACGACCATCGCATACTCCAGGCTTCACTAGAAGAATTCGATAACTGGTACACGCGAAACTCCTTAACCATTTGTGTTGATAAGTGTGTTACCATCACCATCAGCCGTTCGCGCTCTCCAGTGCATTTCGACTACACGCTAAACGGGCAAACTTTGCAGAGAGTCGATTGTGTCAAGGACTTGGGTGTTTTCGTCGACGCGAGACTCACGTTTGAGCAACACCTTGATCACGTTGTGACAAGATGCAGTCAATTGTTAGGTTTAGTCGTTAACATAACTCGCGAGCTCTCTGTGACCCAATCTGCACCAAAACTCTTTATTGTGCTCTTATTCGATCAGTGCTGGAGTATGGCAGCGTTGTGTGGTAGCCCTCCTCTGCTCGGGGGGTTGCGCGCTTGGAGTCCATCAAGCGTAGGGCTACCCGTTTCGCGCTCCGTTCGTGGGGCAGCAACAACGACTACACAACAAGGTGTTTGTTGCTCGGGTTACCCCAACTCGACGACCGAATACGAAATGCTAGGCTGGCTTTTATCGTTGGGCTTCTCAATGGTAGCATCGATTGTCCAGTTTTGCTCTCGTCGATACAGCTGTACGTGACCGCAAGAACTCTCCGCCCTCGGGCGATGCTGGCTATCCCAGAGACAAGGACTGCCTTCGCCTCCCGAGACCCGTTTTTGCGTATATGTCTTGCTCTGAATGCGGAATCTGATGCGTATGAGCCCGGCATGACGATGGCAAATGTGTTGAGTCGCATTAATTTACTTCGCGCCTCTCGCCAGAATCTTTAGCGTGGTTGTAATTGTTATTGTTGTTATTATTGTGTTATTGTAAAGCGTGTGACTATTTATGCTTTATTCCTATTGTACCCTTACATATATCGAGAGGGCTTTTGAGGTCCGTCGATCATTCAATAAATATACAAATATACAAATATACAAATGTGTTTATACACAAGAGTTAGGAGCTGCGGCAGCTGCAATGCTATAATTAGCAAATGTAATAATTAGCGAATTGAACCATAGGATATGATAATGCTATAATTAGAGTGCCATAATTTGGCGGCCATCAACGCGTTGGTTGGTGTGCGTGAGAGGGCAACAGCAGAAAGGTGATCGCCCGAACAGCGGGAACCTTCTTCCACGAACGGCAACGGCAGCGATCGGACGCGCGCGCAATCCGCTTAGTTTTTAAGTTATTTGTTAAAATAAAATTAAATGTAAAAAATACCGCAACGTCCAACCCTAGAATGATCAACATGATTTCAGCCTCCAACTGTCAAACTCCATTCAAAAAACTTACTAGAATCGTGAAGGGCCCCACTGACGGATTAAGATTTATTTTGGGGCTGAAGGGAAAGGCGATGTTGAATTTTTTTTATTTCTTTTAAACGATACGTGCAATAACTATCTGCATCCACATTGGCTTGAAAATATGATAATAAGTTTCCTGACGTAAAAATAAGAGATTAATGAGAGAAATACACAGAGTAACATATGTTAAGTAAAATTTAATTTTGAAAGTTGCAAAGAGCATACCCAAATAGACAGCTCGAACTATAAAGCTGATTTGAGGCTGTCTAACGAAAAATCGTTCCGATGTCGTACTTTATGGCTAATTAAGAGATAAGACGGTGCTTTGCGGCACTATGGAGCTTTTAAACAACCACTCTCTGGAACATTGCAGCTTGTTAGCATTATGTGTATGGTTCATGATGGAACTTGAAGGCTTGTTAATAAGGTGTGCCAAACTTGGTGGAACTTAATAGCTTTTTAATGCATGATCAGTACTTAAAGGTGGCTATTGTCAAAGTGTCAAAGACTGGTGCCGTCAATCATCTCATAGCTGCTGCAAACGTTAGATAAATTAATTGAAGAAAAAATATTGAGCGAAATGATTGTGGTTGATGTGAATGATTTATTAAACTATGTGAAATTATGTGAAATTAAAGAGCATTTAGAGTTTTAAAAAAAAACATGCACATACAAAAAAACAACTCGTGTTGTTTATTACATTGATGTTGCCTTGATTGAAAATAAATCGTAAAGAAAAATATTCCCCGGCACCGTGCCAAAGCTGCTTACACGATATTTTAACTACTGCAAAAGGCGAATTCAAGCAGCGCTCTTCAGCGTGCCAAAATTAGCTGCTCAAGCAAATTTGGCTATTTGGATGGTTTCTTTGCTAAATTCTTTGTTAGGATTAAATTAAACCAGAACTTTTCACTAAATCATTAGACCGTTTAACAAACGTTAAACCACGTTCTTGGACTATACGCTGTTATTGACCCATCCATTATCCACCAAAATCAGTCAAAAGGACGGACGCAATATCGTATATCTACCTAAACGTTTCCCCTACAAATGTGTTTGATTCCTGGCCGTCTCAAAACGATTCATCATATTTGTTGTACATTCGAAATGCATGTGCACTCCATACTTTTGGCATGCTTTTAAAACTGCATGCTCATGGTTTTAGAGTGCATCATTGGGCTTGCCACAAACCAAATAATATTAGACATTGTGAGTGAGCTTCATGTTCAAAGATAATGTTATTCCTGACTATGCTTGCTAGTTTGTAGCTTTCTTATACGTTTCTTATATCGTTACATGATGTATAAGTACTAAAAATAAAAGATTACAAAACAACATCTCTAATTTAACACAGTTATAACAACAACACTTGAAAACAACAGTACTACAGTACTAATGAGAAACTACGTTTGCATGAAATTTGATTAGTCATTGATAATCCTTTTAATTCAGATTCATGTTATCGTTTACGCCATATTAATGAGTCCAATTCATTACTGCTCTACACGACTGTTTTATACAAGTTTTCACTATCAAAGAAATTGGCAATTGTACCTTAATTACACGTTCGTGTATAACATAGAAGTTAATTGGACAATTAGTTCCCACCTACAATCGATTTTAGTCATTTAATATTCTTGTTCTGCTATAAATGTGGCGATTCTAGCAAACTACAGTGCACAGCGTACAGGGTTTTTTGAAGGATCTGGACTAGAAAACTGGCAACTATGAAGCGAGTAATAGTATTGCTTTGCATAGCTTCAATAGGTACTTACATTCTTACTAACAAAGCACATCTCCACACTGCACATTCTTCGGGAAAAAAAAGTAATATCTAATAAACTTTATTCCTTCTAATCCAATAACAGCTAACGCAGGGCTTTTGGTAAAACGTCAAGATTCACAACAACAACAACAACAAACCCAAGAAATTAGGGAACTTCCATCCCAACAACTGAAGGAAGAAGCCCCGCCACAGCAAACACAAGGACAACAGCCTCAGCGACCGCACGGACCACCCGAGACAAATATCAAGGGGGGACAGGAAACGAAACAGCATAAGGATTCGAAACCTGAAAAGTTGCAGCAATCTCAGCAAACTAAACAGTCTGAAGGTCTCAACCATGGACCCAAAAGTGCCCAAGTGAAACAGTCCCCACAGACTAAAACATCTCAAGGATCTTCAGAAACGAAAACACACCATGGACCCAAGCGAGCCGATATCAAGGAACCTTCTCAAACCAAAACACCTCAAGGATCTTCAGAAACGAAACCACACCCAGGGCCGAAGCGTGCTGATGTTAAAGAGCCTCCCCAAACCAAAACGCCCCAAGGATCGTCACAAACTAAAACTCACGCAGGACCAAAGCGTACTGATGTGAAAGAACCCCCCCAAACCAAAACGTCACAAGGATCGGCAGAAACTAAAACTCACCCAGGGCCGAAGCGTGCTGATGTGAAAGAGCCTCCCCAAGGCTCAGGGCATCCTCAGGTTAAAGGATCCCCTGAGACAAAAACGCAACAGGTAAAAGGTGAACCTGAAACTAAAGATACACAAGTCCAGCAGCAAACGAAGGGTTAGATAACACTGGGTGAAATAAAACGACTTGAACGACAGTATATTCAACCTATTTTAACAGTTACATAGAAGAGTATGGCAATCACAACTTTAGAGGACTTATCAATCGTGCATCTAGCAATGAAATGCTTTGCAATAAAATTGTAAGAAAAATTAACATGAAATATTCTACAGTTTATTCCGATTCATTGAAGATTTAATGTGATGTATGTGATAGATCTGATTTGCCTGGTTATGATCTATCACACATGAATGATGATAATAATCCTTAATTATCTTGCATTGTTTCTCAATTTAACTCATATCACAGAATTCAGTTCATTCCAATCGATGAATAGCTACTTGGGGAAAAGGTGAAACATAGTTTAATTTTTTCTCCAAATAATTTATTATCCTTTACCAGTATGACAGTAGTTGAACCTTCCCATGACAGTAGTTGGGCATCTTAGCTCCATTAAGAGTCAGAATCTATCTAAATAGCATCTTTAAGTAAAGTTCCAATTACAAAATAAATAGAAAAAAACACCGTATAATGATTTGCAAAACATGTCTGATGACATGTTTGTCTAAATGACTGTCTCGATATAGGCAGCAAAACGTCACATACAGCTCATAAGCAGTTCTGTGCCAGTATGTGCATGAGCACTGATGTAGGGTGTACGACTCATCTATAATCTTTGAAGACTAAGTAAGTCAAAATTATCCAATTATTGAATCAAAGCCTTCATGAAATTCCTGAATTTTTACTTTTTGCTGCATCTCACGTATATTAGCTATAATTTATTCATTTTGTGTAGAGTTTAGGTATCATAAGGGAAGCTAATAGAGAAGAATATGACTCATTATTCCAATCAAGTATTGCGGCTCTAATTATAGAATACTCTAACAAACTAGTCAATGATGAAGTGAATAACAGCTTACAAATAAAACTATACAGACTATACATTAAACATCTAACTAACACAAACAAATGCAAAGGATTGTTGTACTTGCCCGAAGGTGTATGTTCAAATAACATCCACGACCTTGTCAATTTAGCCAGCAACAAGCATTGAGAACAGCTTTTACATTCGATACACAGCAAAACATGACTGCTAACAGCCATGTTTGCAACTCCACCTCACAGCAAGCAATGGTATAAAATAGAGCAAACATTTCCGCTTTCTTTCATTCCAATTTGTGTGTTGAGACGAAGTCATGGCTATGATGAAACAACTATTATTCGTTGCACTCGTTGTGCTAATTGTGGCAGGTAAGGCTCCTGTTTCTGTTTCCTGTTTCTGGCATTTTTTCTTCTACAATTGACACTAATTCTAACGCTCATTCCTTTTCCATTCCTTTTACTTCTCCATAGTATCGTTTTCGATGGTTGAGGCAGCTCAACCCTACACGACGTATCCACCTAGAATTTTGAGGCGCATTCGTGAAGCTGCTGAAGCTATGAACTATCCTAAGCACAACTGAATGAGCGATTAGAGATAAACTTCTGGACATCTCGAAATGATTTAACATTCCAATGATACATATAAAGAGTATGCAAACATTACTTAAAAAATACATGCATTAAAACCAAAAACGCTTAATTTACGAAGTTTTGTTAATTAATTTATTTAATTTTTGATACCTGTGTTTTCTCATTACAAAAACCGAACCACATTCTCTACTATTCTAACATTTGGATTCTAGACAACAAATTAGGGCTGTACAAACTCTGTGTAGATTTAGTTTTATCAATACTTGCTTTTACCTTGAAACAAATCGCGTCTGAAATCCCGCAAACAACGCTATGAAAGTTTACACAGCTCAGTTTTGCTATTAGTGATCGTTGCTGGAAGGTTGATTTTGCTTCACTTTACACATCGTTTTTCACCTTACATAAAGTAAACAGAAAATAGCATCATCATTAGTGTACAAAAAGATTGAACTCATGTATTTTAACTTTTTGCTGCATCTCACGAATACAGTATTTGCTCTAATGGATTATTTTTTGTAGATTTCATTTATCATAATGTGAGCAAATACTGAGGAATGTGTCTCGTGAATCCATTGTTGCGGCTATAATTATAGACTACTCTTAGAAACTGATGATTAATAATGTATTATTAAACGAATTAAACGAATACAATTATACCGATTATACATTGAACGTGAAACTAACACACAAAAGGTACAAATTCATGTTGTATTACCCCTCATGAAAGACATCCATTTTGCCAGAACCAACAACCATTTCTTGATTCGATACGATTTATGTTTACAACTCCACGGAACAGCAAGCAATGGTATAAAATAGAGCAAATATCTAAGATATACTTAATACCAATTTGTGTGTTGAGGCGCAATCATGGCTATGATGAAGCAACTATTCTACATCGCACTCGTTGTGCTAATTCTGGCTGGTAAGAGTCCTGTTTCTCCAACATTTGTTGTGCTACATATGACAGCAATTCTAACACTCGTTCCTTTTCATCTTGCTTCTCCATAGTATCGTTTTCGATGGTTGATGCAGATACATTCTTAACCAAGCGTCCCCCTGGAATTTTGAGAAGCATTCGTGAAGCTGCTGAAGCTATGAATTATCCTAAGCACAGTTGAAGGAGAGACGAGAGAGATATGAAGATATGAACTACAAAATGCCTCGACTCTGTTTAACTCTGCAATGTAATACACAAAGCATGTGCAAACAAAACTAAAGAAATACATACCTTATAATCAAACAAGAATAATTCCCGATGTTTTGTTTAGTTATTTATTTAATAATCTGTTCATGTGTTTTAAAACGATAGGAACAGACGCATCAACTTTTCTACCAAACCAACTCTTGCATCAAGCGGGACAACTAATTAGGGCCTACTCCACATACTGTTTGTGGATATCGTTTTATCTTCAGCCGATTCAAGTCCATTCTCCTCATAAATTCTGCTGATAAAACTCTACTCTACCCTATCTTGCTATAAGTGACCGTTGTTGGTAAGTTTGTGTGAATTCATTTACTACATCGTTTTGCAACTTACAGAATCACCACATCCACTATCTTACAAAACGTCGAAATTCGAAAATGGGAAGAACATGTGCTATTGTCGTTAGACCAGCGGTCGGCAAAGTCCGGCCCGCGGGCCAAATGCGGCCCGCCGCAACATTCAATCCGGCCCGCGAAAGGATTTGACTGATTTTCAAGGATGGGAAGCAAAGATTCGTACACAAATTACTGAAGATCTTCTAGTATACCATATTGAACCATCGTACTTTTTCAACTTTTAATTAAAGATACTGAACGGTCCATCATTCCATAGTACTTTAATTAAAAGTTGAAAAAGTACGATGGTTCGAACTCGAGGTCAATATCCCCGTAGCTTTTGCATGAAAAAATATGCCATTTTCGACTGGCTGTAGAAAAAAGTAGGAAAGATAATTTCTTTACATTTACATCTGTTCAAAGGGAATTATTTCAGATTACTTGCACAAATATGTTCAAGACTTTGCGGGTTGCCTTTCGTCAGTTAATAGGAATTTTCACACTGGTGGACGTAGACATGCATGATTTAAGTTCTACCTTCGATTTTCATCAATTCCTCCTAAGTTTTCGCTACAAACTTGTTAGAGTAGAGTTTTTGCATCACGTTGGCGTAGAAAAAAATCGATGGGACACAGGTGACGGATGTTGGACCAGTTTGCGGACTAGGGTGTTATATCGAAATTCTGTCGAAATTCACCTGAAATGAGTGCATTGAGTTTTTGCGTAATTGTTTGCCACTGCGAAGCCATTGGATGCGATTTCTAATTCCTGATCTGTTTCTTCATGTTTCCCAGGTATTATTTTACTGTTTGGTGGGTTGCATCGATATCCCGGTCCAGCTAACGCAGTAATGTAGCCACTTGACCTGACCCTCTGTCTTCATTTCAGCTTCATTTGAAACCTCAAAAATGAACTTGGGCTTTCTTTCGATGCTTTGATTGTTGCCTAATAGTGCCAAGATGTTGGCGACCAAAATGCCAAAACGGGTATTACTTATTATATACGACGTCCACAAACTTCCGCACGGAGTCCATTTTGGACGCTACGGGGTGCCATTCTTTGATCGCGCACGCTTTTGATTCACTTTTTTGGTCATCATGGTTAGAGTTAGTCTGATAGAGGTGTCAAATTTAGTCTGCTAACTAATGAGATACTACTACTCAAAGTACAATTAACGTTTTGTTAGTGCGGGTTAAGATAAACCCATGAAAAATCGACAATTGTTGTCCATTTTTTAATGTAACCGTTATGTAATATTCACATTATTTTAACACCACAATAAGACTATCGGAATGAAGGTCGCATACGAAATTTTATGATTTTAATTTTTGTATATCAATTTTTTAAGTAGGTATTATCAATTTTGAACCATTCTGGGATGACACAATTATAGGAAAACAGCAATAATACCAATAGCAATGCTAGATATCATTAGCCAATTATAATGTTTCTGAAATTTTTTAATGTAATAATTAAATCATCATAATAGAAAACCCGCTTTCTCCTGGCCCGCGGCTTTAGATCATTTACTAAATTTAGCCCTTTGCCTCAAAAGTTTGCCGACCGCTGCGTTAGATTGTTCTACATTCGACCGTGCGGACGATGGAAACCTTTTAAGCTGTGTTAAACATAATGATCGAGGACAAAAGTGAATGTGGAGTCATTGAAGAATAAAAGTACATCATCTCTAACATATTCGCTGCATTGTTGGTACCTGGAAAAGCATTGAGCGATAAAGATTTAACATTCAGAGAGAGTTGCTCAAGTTCATATGCAATGATAATGTAAATAAAAATAAAACAAACAAGAATACCATATTCAAAAGCATCTTAATTACAATCCAAGCACAAGTTTGACTACAGAATCAACTATGAATTCGATTGATAAACTACATGCAAGCAGTCTGCAAATCTAACAAATAACCATACTATACTACTTTAACCATACACTAATCAACTTCATAAAAACAAGTTTTATTTGATAAGGTAACAATTCACCACGAATGTTAACATACTTGCTTATTGCTACACTAGGTCATGTTGCGCCTTGTTCGATTAACACTGTACTAGAACAAGCACAACCAACACATGTTGCCGCTATTCGTTTCGCATTAATACATCGCAAAATCAGTATAAAAAGGCACCACTCTTCAGCATCACACTACACTGTGTCCAAAGATCGGCCGGGCAAAATGAAACTACTATTCCACCTTCTTCTCATCGTGCTCATCGTAGCAAGTAAGTTCGCTCTATATCAAACACAATCAATAAATTAAACTCACGTTCACGATATTTTCCAGCATGCTTCACATGTGAGGCTGTAACTGCTCCCAGCCAAGTCGTAAAGCGTGAAGCAATGCGCCAATGTGTGATGTGGGAGGGAAAGCTAATGTGTCCAACTGGCTGGATTCCTGGAGGATAATTCCATTGCTATCCGCGATAGCAACAATCACAACATGATTTGATTAAAAAAAACAAACAATAAAAGTTTTTATTAATTCTGCAGAAATGTTCGCTACTATCTATTCTTCTCTTTGACCACTCATTAGGGGTGGACCTGCTCGAAAACTCCTGTCGAAATCACCTTTGCCACTCACTATAAAATTATGTGCCAAGCTCGGCGAAGCTGTTTTCGAGCAGTTTGCACAGGCTGGATGGCACAAATCTTTGCTCATTATATTGTGACGAAATGTTGTCTATTTTGATATAGAAACATAGCTTTGGGATTGCTTCGAATGGCAGGTCAAAGGCGTACTGACATTTTTTAATGCTTGTACGTTCCTCTGCTACCTAGTTAACATTCTGCTATCTCTATTTATCACGGGTTTTTTCCCAACCTCAAAATCTTGTCCATACGGGCCTCGAAATGATCACGACCCTATGTTGACCGATGTCTTCTTTTATTTGGCATAACCACCTACACAATCATGCCGGCTTCCATAGGATTTCGACACTTATTAGTACTTCGCAGCACGTTAGTCACTCCTTGCTACGAAAGAATGGTCAAGCCACATGAGGCTTGAACCCATGACGGGCATTTTATTAAGTCGTATGAGTAGACTAACCACGGGATATTCTCGATGTTGACGAATGCATACATGCGCATTATAGGTAGAATATAGTCAAGCCTACCATACCATGTCCCTTAAATTAATAACAAAACATCAAATGAGGTAATACTTCCACACGAATGTTAACCTACTTTTTTGTTGCTACAACCTTGTTCGGTAAACACTGTACTCGAACACGAACAACCAGGTCATGTAATCGCTATTTATCGTAGGTATGGTGTCGCTATATTTTGGACCAGTGTATCAACCATGAATCAATATAAAATAAGAATCGCTGTTCAGAAACACGCTACACTGTTTTCAAAGATCAGACGGGCAAAATGAAACTACTATTCCACATTCTTCTCGTCGTGCTCATCGTAGCAAGTAAGTTCGCTCTACATCGATCATAATGAATATAATATATTTACGTTCATGATATTTTCCAGCATGCTTCATATGTGAGGCTGTATCTGCTCCCAGCGATACCGTAAAGCGTGAAGCTGCCCCCGATACATGCAGATTTATTCATGGAATGATGTATTGTACTACAGGTTTCTTTGGGTTGGGATAAATGGTTGTTAATTCAAAAACATTTTTGCCCGAATTCAAGATTACCCTGATTATTTGAACAATGGTTGGAGAAAATAAATAAATGAATATTTTATAAATCGTCTTATAAACTTAGTACTAAGCGTATATCTGTTACACTAAAACATCAACGTATCACATCGGAGAAATTAAAAGTTGTTTAAACAGCTATGAGCTATTCTTGATTAAGCTGAAGGAGAAACAACTCTAAGGCATTAATCAAATGTTGGATATTTCTAAATAATACCATTAAAAGATGCCAACATAGGCAAGAAATTAAAAGGATGTAGTGTACTTGTATTTTCAAAGTAAGGTAATCACATTACAAAACTATATACCAGCTGTTGTACCAAACCAACCCTTGCATCTGAATGATCAACCTATCAAAGCTTAATCCACATTCTCTTTTAGGCTACCATAACCAAATCGCTACCATTTAATCTTCGAACAAATCGCGTGTAAAATTATACCACCGACACTATGAAAGCTGTACGGAAGTGGGAAGATCTCGAGCTATTGGGGTCAGCTGTATCCTTTCGTCCTACACTCGACTATGCGGTGGATGAGCACAATTTAAACGGTGTGGATCGCTAATATCTAAGACAGTTGAAAATGCAGAGCCATTGAAGTTGAAAAACACATCGATTAAAAAGTATTAGCTTCATCGTTGACATCTGGCGGAACATTAAGCGATAATGAATAAGCATTCTGAGAGAGTTTCTATAAACTCTCAAAATGAATAAACAAAATACAAGTATTCAGTAACTCCTAGCATGTTCAAATGATAAGGTGTGCTCAATTTGTTAAAATGAATAATTCACTACGAATGTTAACCTACTTGTAAGTAGCTACACCATGTTACAAATTGTTACCCCTTAACGCTGTACAATAATAAGAACATCCAGGTCATGTTGTCGCTATTTGTTCTGGGTTAGTTCATCGCCCATGCATCAGTATATAATACGCTTCACCCTTCAGCAGCTCACTAAACTGTTTCCAAAGACGCCAGAACGTCGACAACTTACGAAATGAAACAATCATTCCAACTTGCAGTACTTCTGCTCATCGTAGCAAGTAAGTATGCTCTGTATAAAATACAATCAAAATACTCAACTAACTTTGATGATATTTTACAGTGTGCTTCACATACGCTGCTAATACCTACAACGACGAGGTCAGCGAACCGCCTTGCGACTTCACAGGGTGCAAAAGTAAAGTCGTAAAGCGAGCTCCTAGCTCTATTATGTGTATCGTTGTTAATAGAACCATGGTTTGTCCATGGAGTTTTGTTGGGATGGGATAAAAAGTAGAGCAAACTCATATTTTTAAAATATATATACATACCCATGCCAATAAAACATCAAACCTCAATAAACAGCAGGCTAACATACAGTATGAGCAAATAAAAGTTGTATAAAAACTTGCGATGTACTCTTCTTGATCCACCTATATGACAAATATCTGAAATACAACTTAAAATTATTATATATTACAATATAATGTGCATAGAATTTGCTAGTAAGTAAGTAAGTAAGTAAGTAATTTATTGATTTGTTTTGTAGCAATATTCCACGAATTATACATTGGTTCCGATCGATTGACCTCTACTCAATAACCTGATTGTTATAACGCTTTGCGTATTTGGATTGTACATCTTTACCTGAATTGAAGTAGATCGGGAAAAATTAGAAAAAAAAACCCTCTGATTGTTTTACCTTAAGATAATCCTACGTACTAGTCCTTACTCCTATTTTTACATCTACATTACAATCTAGCTATTTACAATTGTGCCTTCACTGGCATTACAAAACTTATGTGTTACGAACAAAATTTTTTACTAGTTCAAAACCAGTAATTCTATGTATATCAAATGTGCTATGCCATGGGGGAAGGTTTAGCACTCTTTTCAAGAACTTATTCTGAAATACTTGTAACTTATTTATATGAACATTTGCACAATTTGCCCATATTTTAGATGAGTAAAGAATTGTTGGCCTAATTACGGTTTTATAAAGTAACAGTTTGTTTTTTAAGTTCAATTTAGAATTCTTGTTTATGAAGCTATACAAAATTTTTATAAGTCTTGATCCACTTATAACTTTTTCCTCTATATGTTTCCTGAAGGTGAGCCTTTTATCCAAAAACAATCCCAAATACTTTACATTGTCTTTCCAAGCAATATCCCAGTCACTTATTTTTAGATTACGATCTGGTAATTTATATGCGCTAGTGCAACGTGTAAAAAATATGGCCTCAGATTTTTCCTCGTTGATTTTTAATTTCCAAGTTTTACAAAATGTCACATATTTTTTAATTCCATTGTTGAGGTTTTTAATAATAGATTTTGGATTGGAAGCCGAACTACTCATGGCAAAGTCATCTGCAAAACAATATTTTTTTACAGATTTTGTTTTAGGCAAGTCGCTTGTAAATATGTTGAAAAGAACGGGTGACAGCACGCTGCCTTGGGGTAATCCGGCAGGTGGGTGAATGTCATTTGATTTCGAAGAGGTTATTTGCACGAAACAGCTTCTATCAGATAAAAATGACTGAATCAGTTGAATGATGTTCGGAGGAAAATTGAAAGAAATTAGTTTGTACAAAAGCCCTTGGTGCCATACCGTATCAAACGCTTTTTCTAGATCTAGCATCACAAAACCAGTGGATTTTTTAATATTTCGCTGTGTTTTGATGTTTGTGGTTAATCTATCAATTTGTTTAGTAGTTGAATGCCCTGGTTGAAAACCGTATTGGTAAGAAGGTATGATGGTGTGTTGATTGAGATGCTTAATAATTTTTTTGTGTAAAATTTTTTCAAAAATTTTACCCAAACAACTGAGTAAACTTATTGGTCTATAGCTTTTAGGGTCTTTATGGTCTTTTTTGGGTTTTGGAATTGGGATGACTTTGCCAATTTTCCATTCAAGAGGAAAATAATGGATTTTGGTACAAGCGTTTAAAATAAACGCTAAATATACGATGGCTTTTTTAGGCAACTGTTTTAGGGAATGGTTATTGATTTGATCTGGCCCTTGAGATTTTTTTGATTTCAACTTATAAATGATGTTTTTAATGTGTTTTGGTTTAATAAAGTTTATGGGATCGAAGTTGTTGCTGGGTTGTGCTTGATGGTAGGAAAAGAATCTACTATTTGTCTCTTGGATGTGATGTTCAATTGGGCTCTGATTTGGAAACGTTGTTCTGTAAGCTTTTTCAAAATGGTCTCTCAGAATTTCACATTTTTCATTATTTGTAATATAACACTTTCCATTAGCTTTTAAGGGAGGAATAAATGAAGAATTACCTTTTATAATTCTAACAAATTTCCATAGTCTAGATTTGCTTGGGTCGTTATTAATTTTTTCAAGGTTGCCTGTCCAACTCTGGTTTCGTAAGTTTTTTATATCTAATATTATTTCTTTTTTTAATGTGTTATAAATTGTTTTAAGTATAGTGTTATTTCTATCTTTCTGCCATTGCTTCCTTGTTGCATTTCGATGTTTAATTTTTTGAAGTATATTAGGGGGTAGAATTATTTTAAATTTATCTGGTATTATGAATGGGACAGACTTAGTGTGGGCGTAGTTAATTAATTTTGAGAAATATTTTATCATTTGATCTATTTGGTTTGATGTGTTAATATTTTGGAGATTTAGATTATTTGTATTGAGGCGATTATTTAAAATTTCTTTGAATAAAGTCCAGTTTGCTTCTGAGTAGTTCGGTATTCCAGAAATATGTTTGTTTTGTATTAGGCCAATATTATATTCAAAATAAACAGGTAAGTGATCTGAGGTAAATTTTTGTATGGTAAGAATATTGCAAATTTTTTCGGGTTTGTTAGTTAATAGTAGATCTATGGTTGAGGGGCGACGATTTGGGTCATTTGGATAATGGGTGTGCTCTTCAGGATGAACAATAGAAAATTTTCCTCTTTGATTTTCCTCGAAAAGGGTTTTTCCCATCTGATTTGCTTTGCTACAGTTCCAGAAACGGTGACGTGCGTTAAAATCACCACAGATAATAAAGTGATTTGATATTTTGCTTAGTTTTGTGATGTCCTTCCTGAAACTACTGTGATCATTGTTTGAACCTGGATTATAGATGGAAATAATGGTCACTTTACTGTTTTGGGTCTTGATGGTAATTCCTATTGCTTCAAGTACTTTTAATTTGTAGTCACTATTTACTTCGTGGTTGATAGCTTTAGATATTACTAAAGCTACTCCACCTTTTTCTCCCTGAGTTCTGTCTAGTCTGTAAGTATGATAATTGGGGTGCGAAAAACGGGTACCATTCTTAAGAAATGTCTCACTTATGGCTGCGATGTGTATATCTTTTTTCAAAAGGTAGTTAAAAAATTCGTCTTTTTTGCTTGGAATACCGTTGGCATTCCAGTGAATGATTTTAAGTACATTATTTGAGGTTAGGAAAACAATATTTTGCTGATATTTGAACAATAACTGCGATTAGGTCTTGTTTTGAGCTACATTTGCTCAGATTTGAAAATACATCTTTAACGATTTGCCCTATCTCGTTGAGGTCAAAGTCAAGATTATTGTTTGAACGTGTTTGTTGTTGGTGGAACAGGTCAGAGAAATTCACGTGGTTTGAAGGAGTGGAACGTGTTGGTGTGTTGGGGAGACGAGGGAACGATGTCTCGTTGTACGTAAATTCTCTGGAGCGAGAAGGTGTTGGTGTTACCTTTTTAAGCCGTAGCCTAGCTGGGCAGCCGGAGAAATTTGCCGTATGATGTTCACTGCAATTTGCGCACTTCAATTTGGCTGGAGCTATTTTACCGTCTGGACAGGTTGTTGTTTGGCTTAGTGGACACGTTTTGGATGTGTGTTTATCGGCACACTTTACGCACACTGGAGGAAGATAACAGTTTGCGCTACCATGTCCGTAGCGCTGGCAGTTTGTACACTGCATTGGACCGTATTTGTTAGAGTAGTACTCAAAGTATACTCGGTGATGATCTACTGCTCTAACCTGTTTCAGCTCGCTCAGTGTTATTGACCCTCTAGGGAAGTGTAGGAGATACATACACTGGTCGTCGTAGCGTTTTTTCTTGATTTCGAGTTTTTTGATTACACATGGTGCGATATTGACTTCAGCAAGAACGGTTTTAATGTATTCTGTATCTTGCTCGGGTAACCCAAAGATTACCACTTTCGTTGTTTTTTCTTCCGGTAGTTGATGCGTGTAGAAAGAATTGTTGTGGCGCTTCAACACGTCCACTACAAGCTTAAAATCTTTAGATGTGGTAGTGTTAACCACTATACCTTTATATGTGCAGTTTGTTGTGTAGTTCACTACACCAACGGAGGTGATTTTTTTGTGCACATCTCCTACTTGTGTGCCGGTGACTGTGATCGGTGGTATTTTTGATTTTTGTTGTTTTGCCGTTGCCGATGCGGCAATTATCGATGGAGCTTCTTCATCTTCGCTAAGAATGTCGTAATCGTTACTTGTGGTAACGTTTGGTATCGTGATGTATGAGCACGAAGGCACGGCGTCCCTCGGTGCTGATCCTTTCTTGCTGCAGCCCATGGCTATGGGCCGAGCTAGCCTTTTTAACGCCTTCGCTATTTTGTTGTTGTAGTTGTCTGTTTTACTAGTGTGTGTGTTCTATATCAGTGATCGCAGATAACGATTAGATGCGTCCGATCGGGTCGGAGACTGACGAAGAACTGAGAATTTGCTAGTAGAGTTAATGAAATACATAGGTTAAAAGCAATAAATTGACAAGGTGTACTTGTATTTTATGAATAATATAACGACCATACATAAAATACTTACTGATTGTTCTATCAAACCAACTTTTGCATCCGACTGATCAACATATTGGGGTTTCATCAACATACTCGTTGTGGATATCATGGCATAGTTTTACCTTAAAGGTTACTGTTGAACGGTACCATTGAATGCAACTGTTTATCAATGTGAAATATAATGTTTAAATTGATGTACCCTGTAAATATAAAGAATAACAACAAACCAGGCAAACACGTTAAATAGTACCTGGATTACATTCTAAATAAAATCTACAGCATTGTTGCAGCACACACTGTATGTTACACGAGAAAAACTGTATTCTAGTACTGAAAGATTAGTTCCATGTTTCCTAGAAAAAATTAAATAAAATGGTAACAATTATGGTTGCATCTAGTTCGCGGAACAGTGTGCTTGTACAAATACAACATGGTCATGTTATCATTTCTCATTAATACATTGCAAATGAATCAGTATATAATAAGCATCGCTCTTTGGGATCAGTTTAGTATGCTAAACTATTTTCCAAACACCAAACGTGCGAAATGAAACAATTATACCTTCTTGCACTAATCGTGCTCATCGTAGCAAGTAAGTTCGCTCTGTACGATACGCAATATACTAAACTAACGTTAATGATGTTTTACAGCGTGCCTCATGTATGAGACAGCATCTGCTCCCAGCCAAATCGTAAAGCGTGAAGCAATGTATCAAGTGGAGCAATGTACCGATGGAACAATTGAATGCCCAATGCCGCATTGGGACGAGGGCAAGAATGATTTTGTTGAACCACTACCATAACACTGTCTTTTTTATGTTATTACATTTTCGCATTCGCAGCAATAAAACAGTATTTTACAACAACAATACAGTGTTCTGAATGCTCTAATGAGATTTCTTAATGACACTTTCATATTGTGCAATGAAGAAGTCAAAATAAAAAAAAATTGTGATAAAGTGTGTATCACAAGTGTGTGTAGTGTGTAGTAATTGTGATTGTTTTCAATCGCTATGTTCTCGATTGGCTTGACATTTTAATCGGTGGAATGATAACGACAAACGGCAGAAGCGAGACAATTCTGTGACGTACAGGCTTGAGAGTTTGCAAATCGTAAGCTTGAGTTTTTTCTTCAAAACATGCGTGGAATACGAAAATCCAACGTTCAAAACAAATTATTTCACTGAATGAATTTTTCTCCATCATAAAAATCACCAAGGATAACAGATTTAGCAGATAGATTTGCTTGTCAAAGCGATACTAATTGACAGCTCACATAAAAAACTTCCCTAACAGTGCGTGACAGTTGCATTACCATCTGGGAGAAGAAACAATTAAATTACTTCGAATATTTGCTTTTTGAATGATTTTTTGCTTTTTGAATTTCCCATTACTTTTGTGACAGAATGTGCATTCAAGCTTCCTTCAAGTCCTGTCTTCTTCTTCTTTTGGCACAACAACCGTTGCCGGCCAAAGCATGCCTGTACCCACTAGTAAAGTGGGCTTGGCTTTCAGTGACTTTTGTTACCATAGGAGGATAGTCAATCCTACGTATGGGGGCACAGTCTATTCGGGGCTTGAACGCATGACGGGCATGTTGTAGAGACCGGCACCCTTCAAGTCCACTAAACCATATACACAAAATGAAAACCAAAATGTCAAATGATATGGTAGCAATTCACCGCAAATGTTAGCTAACACTTTTATTGCTACACTAGGTCATGTTGCACCTTGTTCGATTAACACTGTACTAGAACAAGAACAACCGAAACATGTTGCCGCTATTCGTTTCGCATTAATACATCACATAATCACTATAAAAACCACTCTTCAGCATCACACTACACTGTGTCCAAAGACCGGCCGAGCAAAATGAAACTACTATTCCACCTTCTTCTCATCGTGCTCATCGTAGCAAGTGAGTTCGCTCTATATCAAACACAATCAATAAATTAAACTCACGTTCACGATATTTTCCAGCATGCTTCACATGTGAGGCTGTAACTGCTCCCAGCCAAGTCGTAAAGCGTGAAGCAATGCGCCAATGTGTGATGTGGGAGGGAAAGCTGATGTGTCCAGGTGTCTGGATTCCTGGAGGATAATTCCATTGCTATCTGCGATAGCAACAATCACAACATGATTTGATAAAAAAAACAATAAAAGTTTTAATTAATGCTGCAGTAATGGGCCTCCTCTCATTGACCACTCATTGATATTTATTGATTACAAGAAACCCCAATGTTAATGAGCGCTTAACTTAAAAAAGTAGAAAAACGAAAGTTTATTTTTTCACTGTCCTTAACCCGATGCCTCTCCAAATCAGCTTATCCATACATGCTGATCAGGATTTTGATAGTTTGGCTCTTTCCAAAAAACTTACTTGAATTCGGAATAGTTTTAATAAATAAACAGAAAGCAGTAATTTGTCTATCTCTTCTTTATCATGCTACTAAATGTCTTCTTTACTCTGCTACTAAATGTCATCCATTAGACCCATAGCTATTATAAAACAAATTAAGAAAAAAGTTAGATAGACCCAAAACTCTTTCAAAGGTTTATTCTCAGCCTCACTATTATGGACCGGACTAGATGGACTGAGGCTCGAATCCATTGCGGCCCGATGCTGACCGATGTATTCTTTTATTTAGCGTAATGACCTACGCGATCATGCCGGCCTATACATACTTTCCCGATATATTAATACCACGCCGTTGGATATTAAATCCTTGCTACAGGGGGACGATTCATATGAGGCTTCAACCCATGACGGAAAAGTCGTACGAGTTGACGACTGTTGCACGAGGATGGCAACCGATGCATGTATGCCCAACATAGGCGATATATATTCAAACTGAAGGAAGTCCACCACGCCATATCTACAAAATAAAATAAAAAAACACACACCAAATTATAAAGAAACAATTTACCATGAATGTGTGTGTGTGTGTGTGTTTATTGCCACACAACGCCACATTGCACCTTGTTCGGTTAATACTATATCAGAACAAGAACAACCAAGTCATGTTGACGCTATTCGTTTCGCATTAATTTATCGCAAACGAATCAGTATATAATGAGCATCACTCAAAACTGTTTCCAAAGACCAGTCGTGCGAAATGAAACCATTAGCCCATCTTGCTCTGCTCGTGCTCATCTTGGCAAGTAAGTACGCACTAGATCAAACCTGATAAATGTATCAACTAACGTTCATGATATATTATAGCGTGCTTAATATATGACGCTGTATCTGCATCCAGTGAAATGGAAAAGCGTGACGCTGTGCCAAATTCTTGTACGTTTCATCTTGGAAAAATGTTTTGCACTACGGGTATTTTAGGCACGGGATGAATGCTTATTTTGTTTAAAGCATGTTTTACCTCATTTATAGAATATTTTCAAAGTCTCAAATAAAGTAAACATAAAAACATATGCATTTGTATATTACAAACAGAATAAAAAAAGTTATTTAAAAATGAACTTACACTCACTAAGTGTTATGGAAAGTTCTAAACAGTTTTATGATGTTTTCACAAACCACCTGAAGAAGAAAAAACGGCAGCCAGACATCTTGAATCTGATAGGTATTTCAATATCATGACGTTCCTACTGTAGTAAGGGAATCTGAATGTTTATTGTATGCGGACGATCTTAGACTTTTTTTCCTGTGAGGTGTTTTGGTGATTGTCTTGTCCTGCAAGCATCGATCGACTCTTTTTCCGACTGGTGTCTGAACAACAACCTACAAATTTCTGTTGATAAATGTTTGTCCATGTCGTTTCACCGTTCTAATTGTCCAATAGTGTTTAACTACTGCATCTCCGGTACACAATTACAACGACACAGTGCAGTAAAAGACTTAGAAGTTACCCTTGACCGTAAACTTGACTTTCATGTGCACCATAACGAAATTATTGATAGAGCGAACAGAATGCTAGGATTTATACGCAGGCAGTCGAGAGAATTCTCCGACCCACATTGTCTTGTCGCACTCTACAAATCACTAGTCAGATCCATCTTAGAATACTCCTCAGTAGTTTGGTGCCCATCGTCGTCGTTATGGTCGAATAAGATTGAGTCAGTGCAGAAAAAATTCACCCGTTTGGTCTTACGGTTCACACCCTGGCGTAACGTAGCAGCGAGACCTAGTTATCATGCCCGGTGTTTAATTTTTGGACTCGAGTCTCTCGCTACTCGTCGCGAAACGGCGCAAATCTTGTTTATGAAAAAAATCATCCTAGGAGAGATAGATTCACCGGACCTTTTAGCTAGAGTTAATTTCCACGTACCTGCTCGTATTTTAAGAAACTTTAGGCTACTAAGAGTTGACCAAACTAGACGTGCATATAGCGATAATGAACCTTTGACTGCGATGGCTATTAGATTTAATGCACATTATGACTCTTTTGACTGGAATTCCCTAAGTTAACCTTTTTTTCTTGCTGTGATACTCTGTGTTATTTATTTTGTGCTGATGTTACATTGTACCGTGCTTTATGTTTACATGCTTTACATGCTTTATGTTATTATAAGTTTAGTTTATAAGATCAGTGATAAGGCCAATGATGGCCAATCACTTAAAATTTACAAATAAACAAATCATGGCTTTAAAGAATTCCCACATATATAATGAAATAAAAACGTCCAATTTGACAGCTCAAAAAAAAGTGCAGTTTACTTGTATTTTTACTGTTCGATAATTTCTACACCAAAATACCTACTAACTGTGTCAATGCATTTGTGCTTAATCCACATACCATTTGTGTTAATTAGTATTAACGGTTGATTCGCTCAGACTGTATTGCTTCAGGTAATTCCCTACAGAGCACCACTGTAAACGCTTAGTGTGATCATCGTCTACCACTATTCAGACCGAGTATCCCTCAAAAGCTTACGATCGTGACTAGGGGAAAGACGAAAGGTCACCCTTTTGCCTGCACCCGATTCAAGTGACGGATTTTTTGGCGTCTTTATATAAAACTTTTTTAGACAAAAACAGCTTAAAAACAATTATTTAAATCTAAAATAATAATTTACTGCGTGCAACAGAAAGAGTCCTGTTGGCGTTTTGAATATTTAAATTTTACCTTCAAACGAATTGCATCTGAATCCCTGAAAATAACCATATGAAACCTCTGCATTACCATATTATGTTATTGCTAATCGTTGTAGATATGTTTTTTTCTCATTTGACTAAAAGTGTGAAAAGTATCAGGGCCTCGAATCCATTGCGGCCCGATGCTGACCGATGTATTC
This sequence comes from Anopheles gambiae, assembly GCF_943734735.2. Lineage (NCBI taxonomy): Eukaryota > Metazoa > Arthropoda > Insecta > Diptera > Culicidae > Anopheles > Anopheles gambiae. The sequence continues at coordinate 31,637,587 of NC_064602.1, read as the reverse complement.
TTCTATTTGGCGTAATGATCTACGCGATCATGCCGGCCTATACATGCTTAGTAAAAAAGAATTCAAAGAAATGATAAATGATAAAAAAAATCCTAATATTTTGCATTCCATTCAAAATTAAAACTACATCATTGTTGCAGCACAAATTAACAGCTACAAGGAACAAACTGCATACCAGTATTAAGCGCTGGTCCGAGGAGAATCAAATAAAAAGGTAACAATTCAACACGAATTTTATTCTGCTTGTTTATTGGTACACCTACTCGTGTTGCATCTTTTTCGCCAAACACTGTACAAAGTACTCCAGATTTGAAATAAATCAGTATATAACAAGAATCACTCTGCTGCATCACACTAACCTGTTTCCAAAGACGTGCAAAATGAAACAATTATACCAACTTGTTTTAATCGTGCTCATTGTAGCAAGTAAGTTTGCTCTATATCAAACATAATCAATAAATTAAACTCACGTTCTCCAAAATATCAAACTTATGTGCATTATATATTCCAGCTTGCCTAACAAATGAGGCTTTATCTGCTCCCAGTCAAGTCGCAAAGCGTGAATCGGTGCCTCATTGTATTGTGTGGCAGGGAATGAAGATTTGTCTTCCTTCCTTCCTGAATGCCAGGTGGTGAATGTCAATGTTATCCACAATAACTTCAAACACAACATGATTTTATGAAAAATACAACTAAACAAATCTGAATGCTGCAGAAACGATGCGTGTTTTGATTGACCACTCAATGAAACACTGAAATTAACATCAACAAAACTTTTTTTCAAAATAAACCCTAATCAGACTATCAGAAATCGTAGTCAGCTTTAATATGTTTATTTATATATTCTATACAGTTCGTCTGGCATTTTGATATCGAACGATAAAGTTAACTGAACTCAAAAACTAATTCAAAAACAGCTTTATATAACAAGAAAGAACCCCTTGTATGAACGGGTCAATTAAAGTAATTAAGTAAACAATATCTAAGCAATGAAGTTAAACGATTGAAGTAATTAACTCTTTTTCGTCAAACATCAAACACCAAAACATCATTCCAGCACTTTGGCAAACATTTGTCATAGAACCAATTGCACATAAACATCCACGAATTGATTATTAGGGGAAAAAAAACCATCGCACGTAACATCGGGCGACCTTAGCTCCTATAAATACTCCTAAAAATAAGCTTTGAAGCTTAAAGCCCCATTCAAAGAACCATGCGTATCTTGACAAGTGAAATATTGTCCCTTTTCTGTGGTAAGTCTCGATCGCTACTGTAGTTGGTTCGGTTGGCTTATTAAATTTCGTATACTTTATATTTTCACTACCAGCGCTTCTCGGAGCGGTAGCAGGACGACAAATAACAGACTATCCAACGGCAGGAGCTGAGGTAACATCATTATTCCATAGCATTCCATTAAGGTCTATTCCACTTTTAATGCACTTTTCTCTGTAGGATCCTGGAAATGAGTGCAATGATTGGGGCGTCTGCATCAACTTTCCGCAATGAGCATACAATTGCTCCAAACGTAGCCACAACTATTACTATATTCAAACTCATTTTATTGATATTTCACCACATATTTGAAGAAAAATAACAATCTAGCAAAAAACCGCAATGCAAGCAACTTTTTTATTTAATCAATATACACTAAAAGCGAAACTTGTTTTGAAACTTGAAAGATTTAGCCCAGCCTAAGCCCAGATACGATATCGCGATAAAGAAAACCTTGTAAGGTTATTCCATTTAACAATCTTACCTTGTACACAAAAACCTAACATGTACCAAACGAAATGTTACAATTGCTCCGACCAGCATTTTATCGAAGATTATAGAGCCATGGCCCATATTTCTCACTAAGCAAAACGATAAGTATAGAAGCTGTTTATGTATATAAATAGTTGCTCCATCAGCTACATAGCCACTCGCTCACTGGTTTGTAGTTTTGTTACAGTAACCAAATCAAAGAATCATGAAGTTCCTTATGAAAGTGTTCCTGTCTGCACTGCTCGGTAAGTGAATAACTAAGTGGCAAGCAACATCAACTCTAGGTACGCGATGCAACGTAACCTTTTTGGTTTCCTTTACAGCCCTTGCGGTACTGGTGTCAGCTCAACCTGAAGAGACAAATGTCAACATTGGGCCCTTTCCGTTGTAAGTCCGCTGTAAGCTGAAATTTCAGCCTGTCAGCTGTTTGCGTTGTATAGCAGTTTTCGAGCAGCTATCTAAGTGAGTATAATATACAGGTGGGCTTATCCCAAGATGTATGAATTTAGAAGGCTGATTTTTATCGCTTCTGCTTCTGAATGAAGATTTTCCAGAAAGCTTGTTTCAACAAAAGTGTTCACCCATCCTGTCAAAAAGTTATATTCAAATTTGGTTTTAAAAAACATACTATGAGACCACCTGGACTACATACACTTTGTTTCTAGATTCCACCACGTGATCTCTTTAATGCACCTTGGGGTAAATGTAAACAACACCGTGTTTTCGAGCATGTACTCGAATCTAATTCTCACTTTCAGGCTAGAATAATCTAGACTGAAAATTGCAGCCTAGTTTTTTGTGTGGTTTTGTATGGAGTGTTTACATGATTTCAGCCTTTAACTGTCAAACTCCATACAAAAAGCTGACTAGAATCGTAAAGGGCCCCATTGTTTGTATTGAGCACTGATCAGTCTATAGCAAATATTTCAGCTATCATTTTATCTTTTGTTCCATTCCACTAGAAAAACTACGAGAGCCGTTGCCAAAAACATGGAACGAAGAAGGACTGCTGGGTGACTGGTCCTACCACTGCACCATCGGCCAAAAAACCTCGCGCTTAATGATCGCATCGAACAATCGCAATGGTGAACGAGTTCCGCTTATTGTAATTTTAAAATAAAAAGCATCTGAAGCGGCAGTAGCAGAATTCGTTCGTACTATTGTAAGATGTTGCAAGATGTAAATGTTTGAAAACGACTATTGTCCTACACCTTCTTGCAATGACCAAAACCCAAACATATTACTGTAGAAATATTCAAAAATCACAAACATTTCCATTAGCTTGCCAAAAATAAATCTTTGAATTCAAAAATACATCGAGACACTTCATTGCAAACTATAATTTAAGAGTGCTGTAATGTGAGGCTTGCTAGCTGTCAAGTCTGCATCACGTCGATGTGAAACAAAATTAATTAAATGCCATCTTTTTCCACTTTTCTACTTACAAATCTACTACTGATCTGGGCAAACATATTATATTCCTAACAGATTGAATCGGATAGTTCCCAGACCATGTACAGTGAATCGAAATAAGTTAATAGGAGGCACGTGTCACCTCCGAAGTGTTTATTGTTTATAAATTGAAGCAAAGCGATGAATAATGAGAAACAAATTCAGTGTTTATGATTATTTTATTTTGCGTCCAACTAACGAATTTGTAAATCCAGCATATAAAAACAGAAGAACAAATAGTAAGCAATATCGAAATAAAACTAGAATATATATAAGCGATTCATTCAACTAATGCTATTTTGCAAACTAAGGAGAACGTTTTCTTTTATAAAAGGAACCAGTTTGAGATAAAAAAAACACGCACAAAGAATATGCATTTCCTAACAAGCCTTTTTGTTATATTCATCAGTAAGCATCAGCAAAAGCCTCCATACAGATTTTTTAAGATTGAACTAATCCTTTTTTATATAACCCAATAGCATTGATGGGGCTCATATACGCACAACCGTCGGATGAAGTATTAGTAAGATAAATATATACCAACTATAACCAAAATTCGTAATATTACATTTCCATTTCAGCAATCTTTTCAAAACATGTGTGACAGTATAAATAAGCTTGTATATTCAACATTTTGGCAAGAGGCAGTCAAGTTTTCACAGATATGTACTTTTAAACCCTAGTAAACCATAAAAAATGACAAAAATATATGTTAATGCAACTTAAATGTATTTATAACTTATAAAAAATCCGAAAAAGACTTCTTCTTCTTTTTCTGCTTTGGCATAACAACCGTTGTCGGTCAAGGCCTGCCTGTACCACTAGTGGGCTCGGCTTTCAGTGACTTATTGGTACCATAGCAGGATAGTCAGTCCTACGTATGGGGAACACGGTCTATTCGAGGCTTGAATCCAAGACGGGCATGTTGTTAAGTCGTACGAATTGACGACTGTACCACCAGACCGAAAAACTTACGGTTACTAAAAAATCAAAATCAATAGTTTTTAACAAGTTTTAATTAGTTAGTTTTAGTTTTTGCACAATCAAATGAAATACACCAAAAAACATTGCTTAAAGTTACTTGATGAAAAGAAAACAATCACCAACGCACGTGTTCAAAAGTTCAAGCTCTTCTGTTATCGATTATTGCATTCATGTTAACACCTATATGCCATGTACTCTAAGGTAACTATAGCCAACTGTACCCATGTTCAACATTTCTAGAACATGTAGCAAGTGAGATTCCACATCAGCACGCTAATATATAAGCTGTTCTTTCGTCCCTGTAACGTTTAAATCTTATACTAACCCTGTTTCAATCGAAACCCATTGTAAAAAAGAACACCGAAACATGAAATTCCTTGCCACCATAATTCTCTTTGCATTTATTGGTAAGTGACAGTACTAAGCGGCTTCCAACAAATAACCTTTCATAATTATTTTAACACACTTCCTCCTCTAGCACTGCTCGGACAGGGATCCGCAGAACCATCTCGCAATGATATTGTATGATACTCAAACGAAAATAAGCACATCAGCGTATTCTCTCCAAACTAACATCAAACCTTCTATTTCAGTCCGTTTATGAGAAATTATGCCAAACCTTTGGGCTGGAGAAGGACTGCTGAACTACTGCCAACCCACCCACGAAAAGGCCTCTTGCTGACATTAAACAAGAAACCAAAGAGAACAAAGATTTGATGCGTTGAACAGCTCCAACTGTAACCAAAACGTTGCAAAATAAACCTCACATTTATTCAACTGAAAAATTATCAATTTTCTGCAGTGCTGCAATGTAAATAAAAACTAACTGCTCTGCAAACTAGTCGTTTGATGCGCTTTTTAATCGCTTAATCCGAAGAACAACCGGCCTTTAAGACGAATCTGTGTAGCAAATAAATCATCCGAATCCATCCACATATTAGATACATGTGATAGGTGTCAACTGTTTCAGAACAGATTCCTATTTAAACTGCAACGCTTTGTCGTCTATTTCAATCCCATTCATTGGTAATATCGACCAAGTTACTTAAAACTGTACATCAACATGAAGATCGCGCTGGTGTTATTTCTTTGCACTGTTTTAGTGGGTGAGTATGCTATTGTAAATGGAAGAATCCAAAGTGGATTGATTGATTTTTTTGTACCAACTCATAGGCACGATCGGATATGCAGAAGCTCAAACTGTAGACATAGAACCGGCAATCGTCGAGCTGATATCAGCGCTTCGATACATGTCGTCTAGAATGGGCAGTAATCCGATCGTACAAAGTGCTATTGAAGAAATGATAGGCACAATTCAAAAATATTCTGGCGTTAATGGTTTCAGATACTACCCGTATGGTAAGATGTGGTACAAAATATCTTGCCTTAACATTGCTCATTAACTGATTGTTCTGCATGTCCTTAAATAGGCATTAAAGGTTAAACTAGAGATTTAACCTCTTCGATACTTCCGGAGTATGATCGTTCGCCGCCAAACGACGTGAAGTGACAGTCATTTGTTCAATCTTGCAAGGCGGTAAAGGTTTCGCTTGTTGAACTACAAACCATGGATATGCAAACTGCAAGAACCAAAACATTACTAAATCATCGGTCAAAAATGTATTTAATATAATCAAATTAAAACTCCTAATAAAAATTGCTTACTTGTAATAAGCCTGGTACGTGTTTTTCAATGATTCAACGATGTATTTTATGTATAAATACAATCACAATAAAGAAGGCAATAATAAACACATTTACCACAATTCATCACACATGTATAGTGTTGTACACAACCGTATCGCTTCCTTATCAACCGACTGTACTTTTTATCAACATACGTTACAAACACTAGTGCCAGTGCATATGCACAGCAGTTGAAGTTCGCCATTGCAATGAAGCTATCCATGAAACTGTTTATTCTCTCCCAAGTAGGTAAGAACCTATGGAATTGTCAATAAGCCAAGATTCAAATATAGTACTAATATAATATAATATAATACTTTCTACTCTCTATGCCTTTCCATTCCATTTTCCAGTGGTGACGGGAGTGGTGGTTGCTAAAAAGCATCCCGACAAATTGCAGAGTATGTTTGGCATGACAAGTAAGCAAACAAACATCGAACATCGTTTTGAACCTTCAAATAAATGTTCAACATTTCTTACAGAAGCGTCCTCCGATGCATCGACTGTAGCAGTACCCACTGTAGATTAATAAAACTGCTCCTTCTGCTGATTGTAGAGGCTATTTCATACAATAAAACCTTTGAACAAAGCATTATTTATTATGATCGAGGAATAAGTTACACTACATCCTAATTTTTTGGCAAAAAGTTGTGCTGAAACACTTTTATTTGCATAAATCAACTGGCAAATAATCTTCAAATCATCGCCATCGGTTTGTCGTGGTTTTCGAGCCACATCTCATCAAGATTTGTACAATATTTTCAAAATGAATATAACATGCATTTTGATGCATCATTTCGAAGTTAGTCAAAGTTTCAATTTTATAATGGGTAAATGTTTAACTTTAGTTTGACGCGTGTAAAGCAAAATTACTCAGATTACTCATTGCGTGATTTTCGTTTGAAATTTAAAAGTTGGTTATGAAATGTGTGAGCATTTCTTTTGATGATACCTTTACAATTTATAGTGCAATTTAATGATTATGGTGACCAAAAAATGCAACAAAAACCATGTGATTTTTTTTAATATTGTACGAATTTTTAAGAGATGCAGCTTCGAAACTCCGGAAAAAATAATAGAAATAGACCCATCAAGTGTTAAAAATCATACTGAAGAAATTTAAAATTGGTATTTATATGGAATAAAATCTTGCACGCGGTGATAAACAATGTTTACATTCAAAAGTGACTTGGAAAATTCTGTACTGAAGCCAAATAAAGGATATGAAATAAATCAAAAATACTAGAAAGCGACTAAGTTACCAATATAATTACTCCCTATAATGCATTTTTGACGGCACACCGACTTAATGATTGCTTTCTTCAAATTGTTCTTCATTTTTACACAATATACACGATAATGTTTTTCATTATTCAGCTTTGCTGCAGTATTCCGATTCGATCCAGCTATAGCACTGTATATAAACAATCAACCATAGAGATGTTTTCTTTTCAGCTCCATTAGCTATTTAAGCTTGTAAAATCATTTGGCGAAGTTCACTTTGCGGTTCTTGATTATCGATACACATTTTCTAGGATGAAGCTCGTCGTACTGATTTTCATGTTCGTGCTGCTTGGTAATACATTCCTGCTTTATGCAAACTTCTAAACTTGTGAAGATAATTTGACCGTTGCTTTCACGACCTTTATAATGTCTTTGCAGCCCTGGCCGGACACGTGAGTGCTAAGCAACCGGTAGGTACTGCCATGTCTATCTATGAGCAGGCTCAATCTGTTAAATTTATTTTCAATTTTTAACCTATTTCTCGATGCAGGATCCCCCATTTTTAGACTGTTTAGATAAATATGGCAACATTGTAGTGTGTTATCCTGGGGGACTACCAAGGCACAAATAAAACATATCATATTGTATTGTTCACTGTTGAATTTTGAACCCGAGTTATATTGGAGTTTTTTTTATTGTTTTCTAATATGAACCAAAGTTGCTAAACGATTACTAACGTGGTTAAATATGTTTTTGAAATGTGCGTGTGTGTATGTGTGTGTGTATATGTATGTGTGTGTTTGTTCCTTCTTGTAAGAATAAAAACACACTTATTAATAAAAAATTAAACAATTTTGCAAACAGCAAAAATCAGTTGAGGTTATGTGGTAATCTATACCAATTGCTAATGATTGAGCAGTTGTACCTATAAGGAAGTCCAAATTAGAGTGGTTTACCAATTTTCAAAAATATTATTTTCCCAAATTAATTGGAAATGGATTATTTTGTTCTGCAATACTTACAGCAATACCAACAACCACAAAAACTTATAAATTATCTAGCAAAACATAATATTGATATTATGGTAGCATGTAAAACATTTCTTAAACCGGACCAAACATTTCATATTTCAAATGAAGGTGTAATGTTGCTAGTTATAACCAGTGTAGAGTAATGCAGTAAAGAAGTTAAAGTATTTGAACCCATAGATCAATCACTCATCATTCTGCTTAGTTGCCTTGGAAAAGTAGATAAAAAGCAAATAACTCACAAATTAGGAAAGATCTCAGATAATAAATGTATTATTCCTAAATCATAATATGGTTTCCTATCAAGGATTTCTAGAACACATCAACTAGACGGAATAAAGAGTGACATAATTTCTTAGAGGAACTCGAAAATGTCACCAGGATCAGTATTATTTGATTCAGGCAAGGTGATATTTTTTATATCCACATAATTCAATTCATACTATCCATAGTTTTATAACTAATGAACTAAAAAAGCAGTGCTTGTGTCTCACCAACCTCTGAATAATACACCCCGGTAGCAGAAGTACCTCAATGCTGCGTGCTATCTCCTATTCTATTTAATATTAACTATCTGTTGTTCCAAAAATGAGCAACTGTAATCAAAATTTGTATAACAATATATAACGTAATTGAACTCAAGCTATATTAGGAGAGAACATATCGCACTCCATAAATTAATCTATAACATTAACTTCAAACCAATACATAACCTTCCTCATGCAATCCCTATGCTATCCCCACCTGTTCCCTGTAACTGTCTAAAATTGCTAATCTTTTTATCAAAGATATGTGACAAGCCAAATATGCATAAAGAAACCATATGATCAGTGTTGTCAATTGTCGACATTTTTATGATATTCGCAGTAGGCGGCTGTCAAAATCATTTTTCAATCATGATATTCATGGTTTCGACTTTCGAAGAACGATAATCATTTGGGCAATAACATTCAATGCTTTTGCGATGGCATGATTGCAAAAAAAGTAGAATGAATGTCACTTGACATTTTTTATGTGACGCCAAAACTGCTTAATCGTGCATTTACCGATATTTAGATATTGGAACTCTTGATATTTTCACTCAGTCCACCAGCAAAATAGTGCTCACTTACAGGAGTATAGAAATTCACGCGAAAATACGTTTTATCATTTTGTAAAATTTAATGTCGACGACTATCACCGTTTGAAACACTGCAAGTAATCAATACTTCTCTAATTAAATTAAAACGAAAAACAAAAGACCTTGGATGCAATTAGTTTGATGAAAATATTTATTGTTTTTTATTTTTGCTCCTGAGATGAGATTTTTCTTACTCATGTTTAACACTCAATTCTTCCAAAAGCTTCTGGGCTAAACTAACCGGTAAGATTAAAGAGATTATAAATATATATTACGAATAATGACGTAAATCCACTTTTGTACATCGTAAAACCCAAATTTCTTGTTCAAATAACGTTCTATTACTCCTATATTACTACTCCTGTAATGAAGTGAAGCTATAACCAACGTTGAAAAATAAACCTCACACCTGTTTTATTCCACGTATAAATTTTGTGAAATTATGCAAGTAATTATCAATTTTCTGCAGTGCTGCAATGTAAATAAAAACTAACTGCTCTGCAAACTAGTCGTTTGATGCGCTTTTTAATCACTTAATCCGAAGAACAACCGGCCTTTAAGACGAATCTGTGTAGCAAATAAATCATCCGAATCCATCCACATATTAGATTCATGTGATAGGTGTCAACTCTTTCAGAACAGATTCCTATTTAAACTGCAACGCTTTGTCGTCTATTTCAATCCCATTCATTGGTAGTATCGACCAAGTTACTTAAAACTGTACATCAACATGAAGATCGCACTGGTGTTATTTCTTTGCACTGTTTTAGTGGGTGAGTATGCTATTGTAAATGGAAGAATCCAAAGTGGATTGATTGATTTTTTTGTACCAACTCATAGGCACGATCGGATATGCAGAAGCTCAAACTGTAGACATAGAACCGGCAATCGTCGAGCTGATATCAGCGCTTCGATACATGTCGTCTAGAATGGGCAGTAATCCGATCGTACAAAGTGCTATTGAAGAAATAATAGGCACAATTCAAAAATATTCTGGCGTTAATGGTTTCAGATACTACCCGTATGGTAAGATGTGGTACAAAATATCTTGCCTTAACATTGCTCATTTACTGATCGCTCTACATGTCCTTAAATAGGTATTAAAGGTTAAACTAGAGATTTAACCTCTTCGATACTTCCGGAGTATGATCGCTCGCCGCCAAACGAAGTGAATCATATGATGCCAAACTGAAGAACCAAAACATAACTAAATTATCGATCGAAAATGTATTTCGCATCATCAAATTAAAACTCCTGTCGTCTAATAAAAATTGCTTACTTGTAATAAGCCTTGTACGTGTTTTTCGAATAATTAAACAATCTATTTAATATACAAAATCACAACAAAGAAGGCAACAATAAACGCATATTTCACAATTCGTCACGCATTGTACACAACCGTATCGCTCCCTTATCAACCGGCTGTTCTATATATCGACATAGCACCGCGTGTAAACAACCAACCATAGAGATGTTTTCTTTCCAGCTCCATTAACTATTTAAGCTTGCAACATCATTTGGCGGAATTCACTTTGTGGTTCTTGATGATCGCTAAACATTTTCCAGGATGAAGCTCGTCGTTCTGATTTTCATGTTCGTGCTACTTGGTAATACATTCTTGCTTTATGCAAACTTCTAAACTTGTGAAGATAATTTGACCGTTGCTTTCACGACCTTTATAATGTCTTTGCAGCCCTGGCCGGACACGTGAGTGCTAAGCAACCGGTAGGTGCTGCCATGTCTATCTATGAGCAGGCTGAAGATCGCTCTTTACACTAAAGTTATTGGTCTTCTATTTTAAAATTTTAAAATTTCTTCATACAGGATTCCTTTTTTCCTTGTTTCGATAAAAATGGCTTCTTGGTTGAGTGTCATCCAGGAGGAATAACAAGACATGAATAAAACATGACATATTGTATTGTTCACAGCTAAAAATTAAACACGAGAAATATTGAAGTTTTGTATTGTTTTTTTTTAATATGAACGAAAGTTTCCAAATCAATACTAACGTTGTTAAACAAGTTTGTGTGAGAACCTTTTAGTAATAAAACAAAAACACCGGAACAGCGATTAATAAAAAATTAAACAATTTTGCAAGCAGTATAAATCAAATGAGGTCATGCGATAATCTGTAACAAATCTTAACTGCATAGTTTTTAATGTTACCATTATCCACACACCAAGTATTGGAGTAAACAACATCGTTACGACGTTCCAATTCATTTGACTAATTAAGAAAACAAACAATCCTGTATCAAATTACCTCACTGGATAAACCTAGATTTCAGCCCACAATAACACTTTAAAAGTGGTTTCCACTCAGTGGCTGTTCATTATCGCAGGATATTATACAGGATGAAGTTCTTCGTGCAGGTTTTTCTTTTCGCGCTGCTCGGTAATTCATTGCTGTGTATTGCAAACTTGTGAATTTGTGATATTAACTTATACTTTTCTTTCACGATTGTAATGTTTTATACCAATTTCATTTTTCAGCTTTGTCCGGGCTCGTGAGTGCCGGAAAAATGGCTATAAATCCGGCAACCACAACCACCGAAAGACCAATTGTATGTAATTTCAAGACCTAACAAGTGGATCATTTTTTTAATTCTTAACCTATCTCTTACCCAGTTCTTTCCATGTTTTGATGAAGACGGCATCTTTATCGGATGTACGCCGCATCCGTAACAGAATAAATGAAATAATGAATTGAATTTGACTTTAAACTAGCAACTACAACTACATAATTGAAATCAAATCGCAAAGCTCACACTTGTAACAGTTATTATGATAAATTCTGAAATAAACAACCATATAAATATGTTACCATACATGCTAACTGCAACCAATTCCATCCATGTTCAACATTTCTAGAACATGTAGCAAGTGAGATTCCACATCAGCACGCTAATATATAAGCTGTTCTCTCATCCCTGTGACGTTTAAATCTTATACTAACCCTGTTTCAATCGAAACCCATTGTAAAAAAAAAACAGCGAAACATGAAATTCCTTGCCACCATAATTCTCTTTGCATTTATTGGTAAGTGACAGTACTAAGCGGCTTCCAACATTAAATAACCTTTCATTATTATTTTAACACACTTCCTCCTCTAGCACTGATCGGACAGGGATCCGCAGAACCATCTCGCAATGATATTGTATGATACTCAAACGAAAATCAGCACATCAGCGTATTCTCTCCAAACTAACATCAAACCTTCTATTTCAGTCCGTTTATGAGAAATTATGCCAAACCTTTGGGCTGGAGAAGGACTGCTGGACTACTGCCAACCCACCAACGAAAAGGCCTCTTGCTGACATTAAACAAGAAACCAAAGAGAACAAAGATTTGATGCGTTGAACAGTTCCAACTGTAACCAAAACGTTGCAAAATAAACCTCACATTTATTCAACTGTAAAATTATCAATTTTCTGCAGTGCTGCAATGTAAATAAAAACTAACTGCTCTGCAAACTAGTCGTTTGATGCGCTTTTTAATCGCTTAATCCGAAGAACAACCGAACTTTAAGACGAATTCATCCACATATTAAATTATCCGAATTCATCCACATATTTAACAATTTGAACTAACGAAATCATACAGATGATAGTAATTTTTACTTACTATTTAAAATGTCTTAAATATTAAAAAATTATAAATAATATTGGCTAATAAAAATTGCTTCCTTAAAACGAGCCTTATACGTGTTTTTGAATGATTCAACGATGTATTTTATATATACAATCACTATAAAAAAAGACAACAATATACTGCAGTGTCACGAATTGGCAGCACGTGTTAAGCGTTATAAACAATCATAACGCTTCCTAACAACAGTAGTGGTAGTGCATATGCACAGTAATTGAAGTTCACCATTGCTATTGCAGCTTTCCATAAAATTGTTTATTTTCTCCCAGGAAGTTAGGTAGTACCTGAGTAATTGTCAACTAACCAAGATTCAAATATGATTTTTATACTTTCTATGCCATTTTCCAGTGGCCATGAGTGCTAGGCAAATAAAAGACTATTAAACCGGCAGTCTTGACATCTTACATCTTTACCACAAATAATACAGTTGCAAAATTTAACACTCGACTCTATTATGTTATATTTGATAAATTTTCGGTGGAATTTTTGAATAAGTTCTAAACTGAATAAACAGAGCATTAATACTTCTTAACTAATATTTTAATTATTTAATTTGTAGATGAACTATTTTATCAGTCAGTTGATTTGTTTAGAATTTTAAACATTTTATTATCTTCACTCGATAAACTGCATAATGCTCTGGTTTACTGGATTTCTATACTAAATTGCCAACAGTTTTACCGGATGGAGCCCGAGCATGTAATGATTTCACTCCATTCGCTACTTCGAAAAATTAACCTTACATGACGAATTTCATTATTATTGCTTCTTCTTATTTAAAATAAATAGCATTACTTTGTAAATGTTATTTTAACGCTTTGCTGAACCATTCTAGCACACTGGATCTTCTCGATTAGATACCTTTGCTTGGGAAATGTTCTACGAAAGTGCATAATAGGCGTCAATTGCGCTAAGCAACTGAGGCTGTTTCCAATCAAATTATAACCATTTATCAGGCCAACTGGCGAACCAAACAGAAAATAATAACGAATTCAAAGTTTTCACAAGATTATTTGCTCAAATACTAGCCTAATTCGAATCATTGCACGTAGTATTGAAGATTTTCCGAACGTGCAAAGAAACGACATGTCAAACATAGTGAAATTAGCTCTCCTTACTCTAATAGGTATGCACACTATTGTAAAATGAAAGCTCAAACCCCTTCTTTGACTGCAATTATCTAATTACCTACCTAACAGCACTGATTGGATTAGCGGTGGGACAACTGTCCGAAGGCTCAGTGCCAAAACCTACCTTTCCGGATTATGTGGTAAGACAGGGTTTCAAACCAAGTTAAAATTCAGCGTAATTGAAAGCAATGTTTCTCTCCGTGTTGCTCCCTAGATTTACGTAGAAGCCTGTGAAACCTATGGTGCCGGAAAGTGTGGACACCCTACTTCAGACGAACCGACTGAACCAATGCCACGATCGTCCCAACAAATTGATACAAACGTGCAAAGTGTTCTACAAAACTTATAACAAAGTGACATCCGAATAATGTCAAATCTCAATGGAAGGAAATTAAAGTTTTGAGCAAAGTTATATTCTGAAAAGCACTTTTATTCAATAAAAATCTTCGTTTATAATGAAAATTCAGCTGAAAATGAACCGCGATCGTACATGCACTTTCTTAGTGCAAATCAAGCCGATTGAGCTCATAAACAAAATTTCCAACAGCTCCATTTCAAAATTTGTTCAAGAACTGCACTATACCTGCAGAACTAATTTTGAGTAAATACTTGTTCCAATCGTTCCACACACGTTAGTACAACAAATACAAAACGATGAAAAACATTCGTAATTGATTGTGCATGTATTATATAAACGGAGCAAATCTTTCTATTGGAGGCATTCTCTACTTAAAGTTAACTGCTAAAATCATCCAACATGAAGCTCTACGTGCAGATGATGCTTTTGGCGCTACTTGGTAATCTATCCTTTCATAGTTTTACTGTATTGTAATTATTTCATCGCATTATGTTTTGCGACATTTTTGTTCTTTCCTCCTCAGCGTTGCTTGCTTTCGTGGGTGCTGGGGAAATGTACGTAACGGATAAAGTTGATCCTCCGCCGTTCGATCCAGACGATGAAGTACGGATAACAGTTTATTAAGAAACTAGTCAACATCTATTTCAACGTGCGTACCATTTTACTTGCAGAGCTTCTATGACGGATGCCTTGAAGGGACTAATCCTCACGTTTGGTGCTAAGTCATGAAAAAAGGGAAAATTACAATAATCCACGTCAGTACATGAAATCAGATTCCAAGGATTTGAATGTAAAAAGCTTCTTGTAAACACGAATTTAATTTAAACTGAAATAATTAAAGATTTATGAAATCAGTCTAAAGCAATTTACCAGCTTTTTATGCTTTACCCATCTCTTCACGCAGTTATATTTCCGTGTTGTGTTGATAGCGGCATCTTGATACACTTGACTTTATTATTTAATGTTAATAAGAATTCGAATATAACTCCCGAGCAAAGTCTAAAATGAACTTCCTAAGAACCAATACTTCTAAACTAATATTTTAATAATTTAATATGTCAATAGCTTACTTAAAAGGTTACTTGATTTGTTCAAAATGTTAGACAAGTTGTCATCTTCAATCCATAAACCGCAGAATGATCTGGTATTTCTTTACTAAATCAGTTGTTCCGGATCAAACTCGATCAAGTATCGAGTATCGGGAATACTCGACCCGATAAGTGTTCGACGTGGGTCACACTAATCTCTTGCCGTGTTAGTGCCCTCTGCCGATAATTACAGGGAACAACAGCTTGCATTAATGATACATCTTATTTTTAAGTTTGCTGAACCATTCAGGCACACTGAACACACTTTTTGATTAGATACCTTTGCTAGAGAATTGTGTCACCAATGTGCATATTAGGCGTGGAATGCACATGTTTCTATTTTAAATTTGTTCAAGAACTGCACTATACCTCCAGGACTAATTTTGACAAAATAGTTTGATCCAATCGTTCCACACACGTTAGTGAAACTAATTCAAACAAAAAGACGTAAAACGTTCGTAATTGATTGTTCATGTAATGTACTATATAAGCAGAGCGAATCTTTCTATTGGTGGCATTCTCTGCTAAAAGTTAACATCAAAATTCATCCAACATGAAACTCTACGTGCAGATTATGCTTTTGGCGTTACTCGGTAATCTATTCTTTTATAGTTTTGCTTTATTGTAAAGATTTCATCGCATTATATTTTGCGACATTGCTCTTCTTCCATCTACAGCGCTGGTTGCTTTCGTGCGTGCTAGGGAAATGCCCGTAACGGAAAAAGTTGATCCTCCCCCCTTTGAACCAGACGAATACATTCATCCGACAGATTATGGAATATAATAATAAAAATGGTATTACTAACGTTTGGTGCCTCTATGAAAACTCCAAGTTAGTACATGAAGTCAGATTCCAATGATTCGAAGGTGATATGTTGCTTGTAAACACGAATTGAATGAAACTGAGATAATTAACTTCGAATAAGTTTGTTTATTTATTTCTATTTTTTATTCATTTAGTTTATCCTTGTCATTTCACACAAGAACTACGGTAATAGGGTTATTGTATAACACAAGCCGGTTTGAGTATAAGTCTATAACACATTATCGGGTATTGTAAAGACTCAAAATTTGTGTTGTATGTTAGTTTGACTTAATAAAATAATGTCAAAATTCGAACAGAATACAAATATACGATACTTTTGCCATAAAAATATTTGAAATAAAAGGAACTTCTACCGAGTGGACTGTTCCAAGCATCATGAAAAAATAGTCTAACGCTCGGAGTTATAATTTGGTGGAGTTTTAATATTAACAAAACCGTGTCGAATTTGTTCACAATAAGCAAATCTATATTGCCTTGTAAGACATTTTTCATGATTCGTTTCAAACAGTTATCTAACGAGTCATTTTAAACAGTCCAAAGAACAGAACATGCACAACTACATGTTTCATGAAATACAGCAAGCCGGTGCATTTCTACCATAACCTACTATTTAAGTAGAAGCAATTCCCTTTCAAGCGGTTGATTGTGTTTAATCCTCATTCGGCTCTGGTCAAAAATGAAACTGTTCAAACAAGTAATTGTTTTCGCACTGCTCGGTAAGTATATATTCTTCGCATGAGAGGTGAATTCCCTTACTTTCATTGATAAAACGGTAACACCTGTCTGTTCCAGCACTGCTTGGAGTAGCAGCGGCAAAGGTTGGAATTAGTACGACGCACGAGCCACGCGAACATGTCACGGTAACGGATTAATCATTTACACAGTTTAACAGTCTATAAATGCTCCTTTCTTTCCTTCCTTGCAGGCGAACGTATTTGGTGAATGTGACGAAACAGATATTGAAGTAAAGTGTGTAACTTAATGCACGGGAATCAAAAAATAAAGAAGTTAGGAGTTTGAAGACATTGTCGTTCAGAAAACAACTACGTCCACTTTATTTGCGACAAATGTTACTCCGACGAACTTTCGGTATGCACATTGGTTCATTTTCACCAGACCATAATTTGTTCCCTTCCTTTTCACATTTTATCTCACGATAATACTAGTGGCAATATCATCTCCTTATCGAATTCGTTATCATCAAGCAAACGAATTTTGTTGATTCTATAATTCGTTCAATTCTCCCCATTCGGTCGTCTTATACGCATTTAAACCACAACTACATTCATTTCAGCGCAATTTTCGCGTGTGCTGCAATCTGAATAATCTTGAAATACTTGTATTACATTGTATTACATACACTTCAACAATGAAACTGTTGATGAAAATCACAATTTTTATAACCCTCGGTAAGCGGGTATCGGTGCTGAATAGAACTGAAGCCTCCAATAATCTTTACTTTTTCAGCCATCCTTATGGCAGTGACAGAGAAGGGTACCTTCAGGATGGCAAAGCTTCTCGATCCTGTCACGGTACAGTCTTGTAGAGAATTGCATCAAAAAGATCGTCTCTAAATCGACCTACTTCATTTGCAGGAAATCATCAACTCCAAATGTGTGTACGAGGTTGGAAGAGGACCGGGAAATTGTATGACTTAACCTACATACGGGTGGAAAAGGACCTATCACAAACACCACATTGGAGAAAATGTTTACACGTGACGTTTTAAAAAAGCATCTCTTACTGGTTGGTTTTGAATGTAGCTCATAAAAAAGTAACCCATAACGACTGGCCAAAATAACAAAAACCACGCAAGACCAGTTTCTCAAACACACATTTTCCTGCTCCCCTGTGTGTGACGGGGAACCGAAACAAAAACGAAACAATAGCGCCACCACGGTCGGCCAAGTCGGCGAGACCGGGCCCCACCAGGCAACCCACCAGGTCAACCCGGTGGCACACTGAGGACAATCGCGTTTGCGGAAAGCCGAGCCGACGAGTGAAAGAAATCTTTTTCCATCCGATTTCATAACATTGCTCCCCCGGTCGCCTTTCGCTAATCCCTCCCCGCTCGGCTTCGGCGATCGGCCAAGCAGTTCCACTTCCACTTTCATCCGCAGCAACCGGCTGGCCCGGCGACGACGTTGGCCGGAGGGTGAACGATGGCGCGGAAAAATAAACACTCACCACCACCACCACTGGCAGATGATCGTTTGTCGGGTATGATGCAATAGCAAAAAAAAGGGGGGTGCCACACGGGGTGCGGCAAGGAAGAAAAAAAAACTCCCAACTAGCAGCCCACTTTTTCCGCCCAATTGTCTCCTGACTCTTGCGCCGCGATGATCAATGATTGTGCTGTTGTGTTGGTTTTTTTTTTTGTATTTCGCGCCCCTTCTCCTCAACGTCAGCTGAGGTGAGAGCTGCACCCTTCCCTGTTCGCGCACCCCTTTCTCCCGGCAATTGGGTGGCTCTTTCGGTGCGATCGGACGCGTAAGGCTCTCACGCAACCGCACACGCCGCCGCCACCGAAGAAAGTGGTTTTGCAGCAGCGCCGGTGGTGGGCTTCTTCACTCAGTGGCAGTGGGTTACGAGGTTTGGGCCTAAGGTGCTGCTGGTGGTATTATTTCTTGCTTGCTGTTTTGCTCGAGTGGCGCGTTGCGTTGCAGCGCCCGGTTTCCTCCCTCCCGGTCGGCCGCTTGGGATGCGGTAATAGTGCGCGAGCGTGCGCGCGTGTTGCGTGGCCGTGGCGCGTAGGCTGGAGAGCGGAACTAGGCCAATAGTTTTTTTTGTCTTCTCTCTCTCACCTTTTTTTAATGTTATGATCCTATCTATAAAACTGCGGACGATGCAGACGGGGTGGATGGGAAGGGAGGCCCGACGGCGAAAAGAAATTATGAGCACCTTTCACGGATGGTTCGGTTTTGGTATCCGAGATCGTAATGATCGGCCGCAACAAACCGCCTGACAAGCTGTGTGGCGTGCGTGTGTAGCGTCAAACGTAAGAAGCTCCCGAAGCAATTCCTCACTAGCGGTGTTGCTGGAGTTGCTCAATTCGTGGTGCTGTTGTAGGTCGATCACCAATAATGGTGATCGTTTCGCAACTTTGCAGTGCTCTTCCTGCAACGAAGTACACACACTGTAAACAATTAATATCACCACCACCTCCAGGTTTGAAGAGACTCAGACACTTACATCAAGAACCCATAACGGTTATGGTTTTTGGGATGCAACATGGAGCATAAGCAGTTATGGAGGAGTACTGCAAAGAGTTGAGGTTGGAATAGAAGACATCAAGACATCGAATTACGGCATTGTGGAGTCATTCAATCTTCTTCAAAAACATTGTATGTGGTCTTGGTAGATGATGTCATAAGTTTGATATTATTCCTTGATATCTAGCAGTCTAGCCAATAGCTGCTATTTCTACACATCTCCTGATATCACTCCTCTACAAGTGACACGCCATTGCAATCTACCACATGGTAATATTTCTATAGACGAATTCCTACAGGCAAAATGGTGACATATTAAAAAAAAAGAAACACCAAACAAGGATGTCACACAACTCCGTATGCCCATCTGCGCACATGTTTAATCTGGTGCATGCCTCGCTCTCGTGTTGCCCACCCCTGCTCTGCCACCACCTTAGCTCGATCGCCATCACATGCGTGGGAAAGTTCGTTGAAATCCGCTCCGGCAGGATGCGTTTGTAAACAAACGCGTCCCTTGCATTTCCTTTTTCGCCGCCTCCTCCCTTGCAGCAGCCTCATCCCGGCTCTCGAGATGAACACTTTTTTCTCTCCTGCATGCTGCCTGGTGGTTGTTTTTTTTGTTTTCTTCCTTCATCTTCCATCCCGTCGCTTGCACATGGCGAAATGATGCATCTACGCAGCTACGCATTCGTCAACAAGCACAACGCAATCCAGTTATGTTACGAGTAAAGGGAAAAAAGAGGACACGCACACTCATTCTGTTGGAATGATGATGATTATTCAGGATTTTCTCTGCCCGTAGTTTTTCGCTCTCTCTCGTCCACCCGTGTCCTTTGAATTGCCAGGACTTTCTCCCAACAAAACCTTACCGATCACTTCCACACGCACATTCTTCACCCGCCTTTGCGATGTATATAATTACATACATTATTTAACTACTTGACAAACGGGGGCCTGCTGCTCAAGTTGCTCGCAGCCAGGAAACACGACACGGAATGTGGTCTCGAGTGGTTTGAAGAGGTCTCTAAGGTTCTGTTTGTTTGGTTTTGTTTTTTTTAGTTTGCTTTTGAGCCTATGAGTTGGATGCACGTGGTGCGATCTTGGATTTGAAAGTTCACTCGCTAACTCTCACCAACTCTC
The DNA here is from genome assembly GCF_943734735.2 of Anopheles gambiae. NCBI lineage: Eukaryota > Metazoa > Arthropoda > Insecta > Diptera > Culicidae > Anopheles > Anopheles gambiae. The sequence goes on along the minus strand of NC_064602.1, from coordinate 31,616,924 downwards.
CCTCTGTCTCGCTCTCTCGGCGCACCAGACACATGAAACTGTCAAACGGCAAAAATTTACAACCACTTGTGACGACCACGACCACCAGAGTCCAATGCCACAGACACTTTGCGCGCGATCTGAGTCTAGCGCCCAACCCTCTGGACAGTGTTCAGGAAATGGGTTCAATTGGATGGACGACCCATGCTAGGCGAGAGATGATATCCGGGTAAGTACTCCCGAAAACATACACACAGCATGCATCAAACCTGTCATGCGTGCGTTTTGAAAGTTCTCACCAGCTCGGCGCCGAGTAACGACCGCCCCGCGGCTGGTCGTACCCTTAATTCGTCACACCAAAGACGTAACATCTCCCGGGCAGCATCTTCTGGTTCGCCTGGGTGTCTTCCCAGGGTGCCTCCTCACAGCACCTTCTCAAACCTCTCCCTCTCTCTCTCCCGATCACGCCATAATCGTGATGACTGGGGTAATCAGTTAAATTATTATGGTGTTTTAGCCGGACAATTTCACATCCAGCTCCGGAAGATGTAAGCGCACGAGCGACAGGGCGCATCTGTACGCGCCACCCAATTGTCTCGCCTCAAGAAGCCGCGAATACGCAACGGAATCGACCGTCACATCACACATACATCACTCGTCTCGTTTGATTGGCTCAATTGAAGTTGCTTGAACTGTGACCGGGTTGCGTCCGGCCGGACGGGTGCGCCACTGCGCCAGCAAAGATCTGCACAACGGGAGGGGCCCGAGATATGAGGTCTCCCTCAGCTAACTGCTGCTGCTGCTGCTGTCACCGGTTATGCCAGGATGTGATGTGATCAAAGGGAGAGAGAAAGAGAGAGAGAGACGAACAGAACCAGAGAGGGGAATAAAATTTATTCGAATTTATTCAGATCGTTGTCTTATTCGCAGCAAAGCAAAGTGGATTTCACGCTGTCACTCGGGGACGCTGCACGCAAGTAATCGGAAGGAATTGGGCACAAGAATGTTCGCCTTCTTTTCTCGATCGCTTCCCAGCCCCGCGAGTCCGATGCAATGCTCAGGCTTATCTGCTTTCTTCCTCCTACCCTCGTTTGGTTTGCTTCTCTTCGGAGTCCCGGTCAATTGAACGGAATGTTAATTCATCAACACCAGCCACGCAGAATGCAGGCACTGGTGACACTTTGTTGGGGAAGAGGACACCAAGGTTCCGTTCCGAGAGGTCCAACTTGGATGGAAGGGAATGCATCGGGCTCTTCGTAGCTAACAGGGAAATGGGAACAAACAAAGCTAGCTGTTTGGTATTCTGTAGTAGCGTCCATCGTTGGCAGCGACGATCCTTTCCTTGTTGACATTCTTATCGCTTGCGATCGTACCGAGGTTCGTACGGTAGCGTTACGGATCGCATGGAAATAGCCATTACCTTACGAAATGTTGCTTAACGTTTTCTCCAGCTTGTATGCCTGTTTAAGCCAGAACCTCGCGCAGTTGCATAACGATAAAACTCCCTTCACACAACCCGGCTGACATTCAGCTTATCGGTCTGCCGGCATCTCCGACACGAGAAGCCTTTCCCCAAGCCGAAAACCCAGACACACACACACACACACACACTCCGCCACAAATCAGCGTGCCGGAAAGAAAGCCGGAAGCGTACACTGTACTATCCCTTTTTCCCAACCCGTCGACGAAATAAATCGTCTCGGCTCCGGCTCGCGGAAACTGGAACGCAATCGAAATCGGCTCCGGCTGCCAATTTTTGCGCTTACCTTTGCGGAGCGCAGTGTCAGGAAACGTAGGCACTAGCAGGGTCGGGCAACACCATCGTCGTGCCTGAACGTACGGAGCTATTGCATACGATTGCATCCCTTTTGCACCGCACTGCATCGAACCCAACACGGTCGAACCATTCGATTTCGATGGCAAAGAAAGGCGAAAATAACAACGAAAACAACAAATCCCCGCATGCTGCCGGCCAACCGTATGGCTAGCCTCTCCCGGGACGGCACTCGTTACGTTAAGCGCCGTTGGTATGCAGGAAAAGAAAAGGCTGCTGCCCGCGCACAAAATCTGTGTCACGGTGTGGCGTGGCGAAATGTCGACAGAACTGTGGCTTCCCCTGGTGGCGTTTTTGGAGAGGTGAGGGCTGGCGGATGTTGGCCACGGGGAAGCTGTCTCTTTCGCCTAATAGTTTTATAATCGAGCCAGTACGCCTACAGCTTGTTTTTTCGATTTGCTTTCTGTGCGTCTTTCCGTCTTCAGTTTCGGAGTGACGCCACGTTGATGACGCTGATGTGAGTTATTTTTTTCCTTAAAAGAGGGTATGAAATTTGGCCAAATACTTCCAATTTAATGTTACTCAATTGCTCTTTAAACTATTTTATCAAAAATAACTATGGCCACTTGAAAAACTCCAACGAAACGATGCTCTCGCATCGAGCTGATTGGTGCCGTGACCAGGATTGCTCTTTGAATGCTCATAGGTCGTTAACAAATAAACATAACAGACCGGAGTTTAATAGCCAAATTTCATTGTTCACAACACTCTACCCAGGCATTACAATCACACGGTCCTTTTCCCCTTACCATTTCAACTGCAATCTCTTGCAGTGCAGTACTTGCACTGTCTTTCTTTCCCCGACTCGAGAAAAAAAACAGCTGACCCACCGAATGGATAATTGGAGGTCCAAATCGAGGTGAGAGACAGAGAGAAAGAGAAAGAAAAACAACGATAACAACCGGCAGATAAAACACAACCGATGACGACGTAGTGAAATAAGCCAGTGCTGTGGCAGCATCCCCAGACACACAGCAGCAGAAGGTGTGTGCGATGATGATGTAATCCGGCACTGTCCCTTTCGTTTTCATCTCAATCGCATACGGAACACGCCAGCAAAACCCCGTTTTTCTCTCAACCCGCCGTGCGATCTTTCACTCAATGGAGCAGTATCGGTGGGGAGTTTGGGAGGGCATAGTGGGAGCATTATTATGCTGCTGCCGCTGCTTGTCTGTTCCGTGGTGCAGCATTTGCCATCTCTGGCTCTCCAACCACTGGCTCTGAGTGTGTGTGTGTGTGTGTGTTTTTGTGCGGTGCGAGAGCGTTTCGTTATTAATACATAATTCACGATGTACACGAGTAGACACAGCTGGGACCCTAGGAAAGGGGAAGGAATGGACCGATACCATATCCCCATGATCAACATCCAACGAAGCAGACGAAAAGCACAACACATAAAAACGCGACCGCGACTGCATATTGGAGCGGGGGGGGGGAGTTGTTGGGACGGGCAGAAAATCACGTAAAATATTAGCAGCGAAAATTAAATAATGCGGATGTATTCATTTCATGACCAAATTCCGCATCGCGATCGCGAAACTTACTCGGCGTCGATCCGAACCGGCGTTTCGTGCCGGTGGAAAGTGAAAGGTATTGCGGTCACTTCCTAGCCGACTACTGTACACCTCCCGCTCCTCCAGTGAAGTGATTCTTGTATGTGTTTTTTACGTTTTGTTTCTCACACGAATGAGGTCCGAAAACAAGCCCCCAGAGCTCGTTCCATCGCCGAAACGAGTTGGACGTTTAGCTTTGTACTGTGCTGCCCAATTTCGTCATCAATTGAAAAATAAGCGGAAGATGCTGTGCTCTGGTCGCTGTTGCCCTTTCCATTCACTGTTACAAGTGACGGTGTACGGGGGTAAACAAGTTACCGAGCGTTTTACCTATATTTTGATGGGATTTTGCCACTTTGCTTCGCGAGGAAAGTAACACATCAATAAAACTCTTGTTTTGTCTCTTTTCCCAGTGTTGAACTTCACGAATATTGAATTTCCTGGCATGGGGCATCATGAAGGCCAGTTTAGTGTGAATAATTAACACCACAACACGAGCAAAGCGTAAAAGCGTGGAAAGATATGAATCAATATGTCTCCAAAATGGGATAAACTTTATCTTTTTCTCGTGCTCTCTCTCTCTCTCTCTCTCTCTCTCTCTCTCTCTCTTTTTTCTCATACCCATTGTCTCAAGCAAGTCACCCGTTCGGAAGTGATATTACACAATCTAGTCGGGAAAGCAGCAGCAGCAGTATGGTGTGAAGTCAAGGCTACAAGACACCATCACCACCAGGAGTTACGTATACCAATAGGGAGGTCTGAAATTGTGACTTTCTTTTACAATTTTGAGGAAACGATGAACGTATCTTGGAAAGATACTCTCCAGAAATACAGCTCCAACATGTGACAAAAGTTCCGCTTGCGTAGGATATTATCAGCGCAAACATCTTCACAATGTTGGGGAATGTGTTTGCAGAACTCACTCAGGTTCGCTGTGAAAGGTAAACACTAAATTCTTAGTGTGAAATGCGATAATTCCCGATCAGTTGCCAAAAATGGCATCTCTCCGGAGCATCAGGTGCAGACAATATGGCGTCCAGGGGGGCATTACTCATCCGACTTCAGAGCGTGTGCGTACACAGGCCAACGGAGCCATGAAATCAACGCAAAGTATTACAAAACATATCCGAGGTACATGTTGTTGACATTTTCACCCCCACTACTGCCTACCCTGGGCTCTGTTGTTAGCCGAAGAAGTGTCAGCCAACAAACGTTTCACATGCTTATGGTAATGAGTCAATTGAAATTCTTACCACCATTGCGAAGGGTACGTCCGTGTTCGCCCCTTCCCTTCGCACACAGCGCGTCCGATGACATCCCTTCCGCGCAGGAACTTTCGAACCTACTTCCAAGAACCACAGCTCCACACTCTCTCGACGCGTTATACGCTATTAATTAGATGGTTTAGAAACGATTTATTTACGACATGCCAGAACGTGCCAGGAATGTGCTGAGAGCCTGCCAACGCATAGCCCTTCTTAGCTGAGAAACATTCCTTGCACGCTTGCTAGTATGCGCAATGACTTCCGGCCCGGTTTTTGCGTGCGCCCGCCATTGGCCGTACCGTTTGCGCACGTTTTCGTCTCCGTGGCTCCGTGAAGTGTGGCTCATTTTGTTTTATGTGCCATTTTTTCATTTTTTTTGTGTTGAGCTTTGTGTGTAGTTGTGGTGGGAAAAGAATGTTGACGAGGCTCGCGCCGTCGCTTGACACTTGCCCATTTAAAAAAACAAAACTGCCGTGTGCGCTGCGAGTCATGGGAAAAGGTGACCTGGAAGTCGGAGAGTCGTGGCGTGGCGATGGGCGATGACGAGTGCCTTCAGGCTAGATCCTTTCACGTCGGACACACCCAGATTGACCATCATCACCATCGCCGGGCTGGGCTGGCTGTGCGTGCAGCCTAATTAAAGGTTTCGAACTCCCGTTCGTTTTTCTGTCTCTCTCTCGAGCGCTCTGCTCCAAGAAGTGCGCAGCAAGATGAAGGCCCCAAAAGGGCCTTGTCACGTGAGCAAATCCAACCGCGAGCACTGGAGCTGGAGCTTGAGCGCCTCTTCGTATTAAAAAAAAACACATCCTTTCGCCTTTCTCAGCTCCTCCAACCTTGGAGCATCTTGCGGGCTTTATTTTGTGCTGCCCTCCATCATTTATTTTGATGGCTGTTTCCTTTAATCAGTGCACTGGAGCCATCTCTGCGACGCCATTTTCTCGCAGCGCCCGGTTGCCGAAACCTCAACCTGCCCCGAGACTCCATTCCCCATGGCCGTCGGAGGGTCGGAAGGTGCGTTATATTCTTCTTCGGTCCCGTTATTCCCGTGCTTCGCGCACACAAGACGTGGACGCCGGGGCTACTCGCACGGGCTCGGAGCGAGGATCCACCGATCGAGGGACCTGTTTCGAATGGGGATCATGCCCCGAGGGCCAAACACTCGCCAGAGAGGAAACCTTTCATGTGATCCGATATCCAATTTCCGGCCATACCGCTGCTACCGCTAGCGTAGCAGGAGTATTGCCTTTTTTTACCCTTGGTTATGCTCGGTTGTGGTCAGTCGACGAACGTCCGAAAGCGAAGAGACAGAGAGAGACTGATGAAACACACAGAACATCACACAAAAAAGGCACAAGCCGAAATAATTTCTACATTGTTGCAGGTGGGGGCCCCTGTTGGGAGTGAAAAGGAGGAGCTCCCAATCAAAAAGCTGGACGTTTTTCGGAATATTCTTTTTCAGGCGCTTTAAATTTCCGATGGCATTCCTTGCCGACTCCAGTCTCCAGTCATCTTCCGTGTCTGAGGGCCCGTCCTGAGCCCGATGGGTCTGTGTAGCAGCAGAAAATCATCATTTGTCAAGCATTATCAGGTATTTGCCCTTCGCTCCCCCCTGGCGGAAGCCCTTCAAGCGAGCAGTGGAAACTGTTCTGGTAGGGCAATGCTTGGAATGCAAAGCTATAAATCTCTTCGGCTGCCTTTTATCTCGCGCAAGAAGTGAAATCGATAATCGGACTTAAGTGACCAAAGGCTTTACAAATTAAGACTACAAATTAAGAATATATCACTTCAATGGTGAAGCATCACAAATAACTTAAGACCAAGCTGCTTCAAGCTTTGTTTTTGATTCAGAAAATGAATATGACCCTATACGCAATGATTCAAAGATCTTCTTCTGAAAATGTTGAAATATTTTAGTACATAACGTACATCACAACAAATACTCTTTTGGAGAATCATGGCAAACATGACAAAGAACGTTCGTAACAAGCGGATGCGTTCGTTGTCTCTTGATCGTTCGTTTATTTCACTTTTCTTTCCAAACTCATCCCCAAAAAACCCCCAATGTCCTTCGACAGGAAATTAAACCACACTATCTACACACACATATGGAGTGTGATCAGATTTCTCGCCAGGCACAAAAACACATATACAATCATCTTTCCCTTAATGCTGTGTGGTCGAGTGATCGTATAATAATTCAACACGCCTCCTGTCTCATCCCCTTGCCACTCACGGCTGCCTGTCATTTGGCGTAAGATTTTAATTTCCTTTAACAGAGCAGGAGGTAAGAACGGATGGGTTGCGGAACAGGAACGACCGTACCAACAGGGCGGCGGTTTTGTCAACAAGTGTGTTGCTCGGATCCAATCCCGCAGCAACCTGTGTCTGCGCAGGCGGGAGCCTGGGCTAAGGGACAGGCGGCAAGGAAGGAAGCAATCCTCCAAGAAGCTGGTTCGAGAACCGGTTGCCCGCTCATTCCGAGTTCCGTTTTGTGTGCGCTCACTCTTGCGCTCGCTGCTAGAATTCAATCATGCCGATTCCAACGGGAAGGGGGAGAAAAGGGTATCTGAGCGCTGGGGACACGCCGTTGCTTGAACTTGCCCGTCTGCCGAACACGTGCAGGTTGCGGCACCGGCATTCGATACCGAGATAGCATCATGCTCAGACGATAACGACGAGGATGTGGACGCACACACACAACGACACATACATAAACCGGAGGCGGCTATCGAGTGGCATATTTTGAAAAGAATTAATAAACATCACCGATCGCAGCAACAGCAGAAGAGCCGAAGAGATCGGGGCCTCTGAACCCGGATCGGATTGGCACAACCCTTCGGGACTCAAGTGCAGGAGGTTCCGAGTGGAGTGGAATGCAGTGAACAGGAAGAGTGTAAGGACAGAGAGAGAGAGAAAGAGATAAAGAAAATCAAGAGAGAAGAACTTGTGCCATCATCGCTACTGCTGTTTTCGAAATGAACAGAAATAACACACAAACACGGTACGGAAAGAAAGGCGTGTGTAAACAGCTTCGAAACGAGATGGAGCATAAAATTCTCATGCCACATAAAAGATAATTTAATATTCTGTCCGAGGCACCCGCGTAACCCTCCCTCTACCTTCCCCAGAAGCCACACCACCCCTGCCGGGATGCGTCCACCGAGTCGGAATCGGTGCCGCTACGAGCTTACGCTTGGGGGGGTTGGGTTTCTATCGCTTTCAACTCGAAGTTCTCGCCGGAGTTGTCCACTTGTTCAATCAGTTTGCTTCCTCCGAAATGCTCGACCATATTTACATATGTCAAAAATGCCATCCCGGGTCCCAAGTCCAAGTACGACCGGACCGGAGAAATGTTGAACGAAGCGTGGAAAAAGGAAAACCAAAACTCCTCCAAAAGAATGTTTTACACTTCTTTTTTTCCAGTTTTCACCCCCGCTTCACTCCCGGACAGTGTTTCACATTTATCTTGCGTCTATCACATCACGAGGGAGTGGCGCAACTTCCAGCAGCAGGAAAAGAAAGAAATGAACTCGCCCTGCCCAACCACCCACCCGGCGGCACCCGGTTGATGCGCCGTGCTCTCTGCTGGAATTGAATAATTTATTGGCCAGAAATATGATCCACCCAAGCCCTCCCAAGTGCCCCGGACGCTTCTGGGCAAAACGGAAAACGGATTGTACGCAACGTAAGCAGCGAGACAGCCGGAGGGAATCATTTGGGTTTCCAATTCGCGGCCGCGGGTTCGTCGCTTTCCGTCGCGGCGCAGTCTTTCGTTTTCGCAGACGCAGACGCAGAACGGGGCAAAAAAAGGCAACAAATGCAAAATTAACAACTCGTCGCCTGTCACAAAAGGCTAATCGGCTCACGCCACAGATGATTTATCGACAAGCTTTCCGGGGGACAACGGAGGGACGCGTTGCGACGCCCTCCCTTCCTCCGTTCCCCCGCTTTCCAAAATCTTTTGGCGTTGGGTAAATTACTCGCGCTGGAAGGTTTTGTGGAAAGCATAATCTCCGCTCAAAAATGTGCTTTTATGCTTTTTCTTACACACTCCTCGTCTGTGCGCTTTCTTGCTGCTGCTGCCGCTTATCGGTTTCATTTCCTTCCGAAACACGGACCTGCCTGTGCTGTGTGTCACCTGTTCGGTGCCCTGCGGGGTACTTATACTTCCATTCAAAGTTTCGGGGTGGTCCCGCTGGCAGTTCATAACCGACCTGGCTCTGGCACTCTCACGCTTGCGGGGTGCGAGTTCATTATTTGCTAGATGCGTGTATAATGGGGCAGGAAAAATCGGGCTTTGAAAGAGCTGCAGAGCCGTGTGCAATTAATGGATTCTCTCTGCCACGCTACTTGGCTAAACAGGGAGAATGCACTCGGCAAAGCGCATTCGGGATAATGCTGCAGCACTTTTTTTTATTATTTGCTGCTCTAACAAGAAAAGGATAATTCTAAAGCGAGCCGGGCTTACAAAGTATGCCACACAGGAAGAACCTTCCGTAACAAAACAACGAGAAAGAGATCGATTCAAAGCGAAATTGCTCATAGTGAGAGTGTGAGGACGTTCCCACGATCGATAGAGCTATGCAATTCTTCAGCAAAAAGTGCGTACTGTCGCTGAGGATACGGTAATGGTTTTTTTAAGGCTTTACAGAAGAATGCCTGAATGGGCTCGTCTTGTTGTTTACATGACATCACATTCATCAGCAGACAACCTCCATCAGAAGGTACAGCTTTCATTTAAATTATGTTCTAGATGTTGTCTTTGTTGGGAGATGTCAGAATCTCTTCCCAGCAAGAACTTCTACAACAGAACCAGAACAACCTTTCCCGGTCCGGTTATTTGAATAAAATTAAACCACCAAACCATCCAAAAACTCTCCACTTTTGCTCCTACTTATACCTCACTCTGCCCGCAACACAACTATTGCAGGACGGAACTATCTTCCGTAAACCACCCCGTGCTCTGCCCTGCTCCAACGTTAGGTTTTGTGATGACATCTGTGTTTGTCTTTCAAATTAACGATTCTTCCAAGAAATCGTCACCAAGAACGTGAAGCACCTTGATTTCATCTCTTAAGAAAAGAAGCAACACACTCACACACGCACACGCACAATCACAACAGTCACCTCCTCCAACACCCCCGACCGGCCGGGCAAGCATGCTGCCCCGCTTTAGAGAAGTCGTAAAAAAATCGTCCCATTTTAACGACCACGGAAATTACGCTCATAACTCAAGTCCACGGTCCATCCGCATATGGGGGGGTATTAGTGATCCCAAGATTTCGGGAGACTGGGAGACCCCGTGGATGGTGCCGATCGGAACGTCAGCCTACGATACGATAGGAGCCTGTCTGCTTCTGTTGTTGTCATAACATTTACGATCCTCTCTTGCACCGGTCTTCTATCCGGCTGCTGGATAGAAGCTAGAAAGCCGTCGAAAAGACCCGGGACACACCCCGGGTTCTATGTCGCCGATGTCGCGCTAGAATCCAACAGTAAAAGCCACGTCAAATTGTGGTCTAATCTTCCCATTCCCTGATTAGAATGGGAGATTAGAACCGCTTTGAGAGTGCGGAGATGTCTGCAGCGAAGATCCGACGCTGGTGCGCGAATAATATATGTGTGGTTCTCTACTAAATCTCTCTTCAGGTGGAACGAAAGGGGGCGCCGATTAGCGATTTCAAGGAAATTCATTACGATTGACGGTGCTGTTGCTACCGCATCTCTAGATTGCCCCTTTCCATTTGAAGATCGTTTTATCGCTTTACGACTCTTCAATAACCGAATAAAACTCTGACTCCCGAGCGGATCGAAAGCAGATCGGAAAAGGTTGAAGCGCCGTTTTACAGCTCTTCAGCGTGTGATCGTAATCTCGCTCGCAATTCCAATCTGAACCCTTTTTCGGAAAGATTCTTAGGTGCTGTGTTTTCTGGAACCAACTAATCGAAACATTTTACTGTCACCTCTACTGAGCTGACGGAAGCCCATTTTCATTCCACAACACAACACAGGGCACCAAACCCTCATAATTCACCAAACCCGTTCCTGCACCACGCAACTTCAACTGCCATCCTATTTCTCGCCCAAAAACCCTATTTTCCAAATGTGCGCACAGCCGCGTTTTTAGGTCCGTTTTTCAGTGTAATGTTCTCCATTGAGCCAGTGGAGATCGAAACAACGATCAAGCGCTGTCACTCTTTCTCCTTCGCACCTACTCGCAGTGTTCATTTCTTGGGATGTACAGAAAAAAAGGATCCAATTTCCAAAGAAACCCTCTCATATCTCCTTTACCTACAATGTTCTCATCCGTGCGGACACGCTCAGGTCACTGACAGGGCTCGGGATCTACAAAGTGCACTGATGTTACTGCTCGTTAGATGTTCCTGCATTCCAGACCGAGTTCCCGGTTGTCCCGGAGACCTCTGCCACCAACACATACACCAACATACACCCGATACGATCCGTTCCGCACCGTACCAGCAAACAGGAAGATATAATTTTTAAAGTTTCAAAAGCAAGCAATCTTGAATCCTGGTTGGTGCGACATCGAAAAAGGAACGAAAGAAAAAAGCCATTAACGATTGCTGTGCATTGCTTGCTTTTGGCTGCTCTATCTACCGCACCGATCCTGATGGCGGCCGGTGTCAATGATCAAAACGCACTCGATCTCGATCTCCCTTTAGCCTTAACCAGATCGGGAACAATACAACTACACCAACAACAAGAAAGCCCGCCTCAGCATCGCAACGCAATGAGGTTTTTGAAAGCATGAAAAATGACGCAAAATGAATGACGCAGCCTGAATGTCCTCTACCATCGGTACCATTGCTTCAGACTTTATCAAAACAGGATGTCCCTAGCTCTAAGCTGGCTCTAGCGAGATGACAGGGAGTGCTGCACTTGGAATAGAAAAAAGGATACATACCCAGAGCAAGGACACGGGAATGGCAAAGGGAAGAAGAAGTTCACTATTTAGTTTCGAGTTTTTCTCTCCTCAGCATCGCCCGAAAGGGAACCAAACCCCTGATCTGCTGGTGGCGCGTTGGTGTGATGGCAATGCTAGATCCAGATCCCGTCCTTACCACTCTAATTGTCTACCAGTACCAGCCTGCGCTTCGAAGCGTGGGAACGGATTTTTTTTTGGTGCAGCTGAAAACGGCAACTGCAACATGCGCGTTTGCGCCTGAAGGTGCTGCTCTGAGGCGGTTTTGTCGATCAACCAATTCCTTTTTCCGTTCCAAGCAGGAGCCTAGCGTCTTGAGGATTTTATGATGCGCACTACAGGCCCTTTCGAGCTTGGGCGTTAATAAAGGAAGCTTTTCCTTTCCATTTCAATGCGCAGCACGCATTCTACACGCGAATGTCTGATCCTGGGGCGGATCTGGTAAATTTCTACGTAGGTGTGCATGCCTACCGTTAAATTGTTTCATAATTTACGCCTGCTGTGAAAAACGTCTTCTGAGTCTGTTGCAACTTCCCTAAACTACCCATTCATGATGTGCACCGAGTATCGGATGGCTAGCTGCATGCAGATAGGAAGAAAGTTTGAACGGTCGAACAGGGAACCGATTTAAGCGGCTTATCGTGATCTGGAAAGCGAAAGCGGAGTAGAGAAATGGAATGAACCCAACCATTACCCTGTGCAGGGAGCACGGTTCCGTGAGCTGCTTGCAAGCAGTGATTTACCCCCTGCTGATGTATCCATTGTCCAGCAATTAGTCCCGAACGATACCGGGCTCCCGCACAAAACCGGAGACATATCGATACACACAAACTCCATTTTGCACGGAAGTGCATCGACTAGCAGATTAGCGAAATTAGCACCCACCCATTACCCCTCCCATGCCCGCCACAATGCATCAGCGAAGAAAACCCGCGACGCCGTGACAAGTTCGTGTCGTGTGTTCCGTATCGGTTTTCTGCTTGCGCCCTAGCAGCAAGCCGAGCAGATCGCGGTAAGCGCACAGCGAGCGCCAGTTCTTTCTTGTCAGTTTACAACCACAACCGACGACACGCAGCAGCACCAGCAACAGTACCGCGCGAGCAACCGTTAATCAAGTTTTATTGCCTCACTGAGCAGCGGAGGGCGGTGAAGCACACAGCGTCAGAGAGAACGGGTAGGGTAGTACACATGCAGCGCTGCAGTGTGGCAGCACCCTTAGCAAAACCAATCGAATTGTTTGTGCGATGGGGTATGCTGGGAGCTGCTACAAACTTCCGCCTTTTGATTTTGGAGCGGGCGGAGCGGAGTGCCATTCTCCAACCGGAGCGACTGCATCGTTGCCGTCCAAGACGCCGAAACCGACGATGGCAGTGGTAGCACTCTAATCCACTTGACTTCCGACAACCCATGTTCCCGACCCACCTTACGTAAGGTGACTTTTCAATTATTGCTACGAGTTCCTGAGCACGGTTGGCAGTACTCCGCTTACTTCGGGAGTTTTGAATTTCCTGGAACTAGATTCTAAGTCGATAGCGAACGCACTATTCGAGATAGATTGAACATTTGCGTTCATCCTCCAGAAGCGTCTCCTCATGTGCTCACACTCACACTTTACAGCTCCGTACATGGCTACATCCGCATGCGAAGGCGAACTCCACAAGTGCCCCAAGTTGTGGGAGTTGGTGTGAACCTGCATTGCAATACTTCACACACCAACCGTCCACACCTTGTAAAACGCTTTTAGCGCTGACGAAACCGTTCTGAACGGGGTGACTGCCTGGAGTGAAGCGCACGGTTCGGGCAGCCTGGCTGCTTTAACTATTTGCATAAATTATCGATCTTTAGGGTTGGCGCGCGGCTCCCCACTGCCGCATAGGGAAACGAGTTTTGTTCTCTCTGGGCGCCCGGATCGTCTCATCTAGTTCGTGAGTTACCGGCTCCCGGAACCCCCGCCCCCCCCGCGGGACGACATTTGTTGCGCTTCCATCCAAGTGACCGGCGGGCACAAGTTTGTAGTTTTGCTGTTGACCCTGCCACCGTAGCCACCTGCAACAACGATGCATTTCCCTCTCTCTCTCCCCCTTCCAGCTAACCGCACGCTGCGAGCAGTGAAAGTTCAGCGCGAAGATTTATGTCCAACCCGGTACCGCCGAATGCCGTCTGGCGCTAGAACGCGGAAGTCGCGCTCAGTTCGATTCGCAACAGACGGGTGCCACCACGGTGATACAATATAGCGACAAACACAGCGCGGCAGGAAGAAACCAGTGTGTGTGTGCGAGCGTCTAGTGAACGGTAATTACTCCATTGAGAGTGTCTCTCCTTACCAGCTCCCCCCGGTGTAGCCCTTCTTTTGAAGTTTGTTGGGTGTTGGGTGTAAAGGTTTTTCTTCTATTGGGGCTTGTTTTGCGGTAGCGTTTAATGAAGGGCCTCGAGGATGCCGTGCGAGAATGTCGTGGGAGCGGTAGAACATGCGCCCCACTCTTCCCTAGGAGAGGGTGCTGTCTTGGGTACTTTGGTGACCTTCTTTCGGTTAAGGAAATGTCTAACACTTGCGCGGCGCGAATCTGGTCAAGTATCGCTTGAGGCTGTGCGAGACATTCAGCTGTACTTGGACAAGGATGCAACCGTTCGCTTTCTGATTAAGGCATTGATCATTGAACTTGTCACGCTGGGCATCCTTCAATCAGAGCTTGGAGTTTCTGAGCTCAATTTTGGAACTCCGTTTTGCAGCTCAAAGTTCATACGCATGTTTCAACTTCCCAAAGTCATTCAAACAATCGTTATAGATACGATCTCCTTCGAACAAAAATGAAAAGAACTTCAAGAAACCATAATGCATGCATTACATCTCCAAAATACCCTTCACCACCTGGCCAGTAACGGGCTGTACATTGAAATCCGGGAGCCAGAACATGTGTCAATCGCTTCATAACTCACATTCTTCCAATCGTACCATCACCAGAGACCCACCGGAATATTAATTGAACCATAAAAAAAAGTCTGTAATTCTACCAAATGCCCAGTTGTGATTGTGTAACATATGGCCATTGTTTTATGCTCTCTCTCTCTCTCTCTCTCTCTCTCTCTCTCTCTCTCTCTCTCTCTCTCTCTCTCTCTCTCTCTTTCTCAATCTCTGGAATGCTTTATGGGCAAACAATTATGACTTATTCATATCCACGTCATTCCCGCAATGAATGGCTTAATCGACGAACACACGGAGCACTGTCTGATTGTCTTTGGAAAGAATGTTGTCTGGGGATGGAGCTTTATCCTCCTCGCTGCTATCGTACCATCTTTACCCGTGGAGAATATTTTTACACCCCAAAAGTTTAACGACCAATTACTTCCTGCTGCTCGTAGGCACTCAGTTTTATTTTAAAGCCCTTCCATTGGGGCTTTCCCTCCTCGAACCGCTCCAGGAATGTGGACGCCCGAACCAATCGTTCCCAGCCACTGTCTATGCTGCTGCTGCTGCTTAACGTTATTAGTTAGTCATTTTATTAATTTCTTCCGGAGCCTAGACATTCCCGACCGAACCCGTGCGAGGCGAAACATTTCGAACCCAAACGCCGTGATACACGTTAATTGCCTGCTTTACCACGAGGAGACACATACACACAGTGTTGGTTGTTTTCGGTTTTCGGTTGAACAGTTTGTTCGTCCCTTTCCCCCCTTTCCTTGCTCTATTGAATAGTGGGACGGGAAAATGGGACGCGATAGGCATTCCCACAGGTCTTTCCGAGATTGTATGCAAACATACACACCCTGGCTGCCGGCCACTCACGCACATACGGACGTTATTAAGGTAGAAGGGAATTGTACTATTCCCAAGTAGCAGCAACCGCGAAAACTGTTTATTGTCTTTGATGAGCACACCTTCACCCTCGGGTTGAACCTGTCCTGTGGTACTAAACGGTGGGACAGTGTTTTGAGAAATGTATGCAAGATTCCCCACCTGGAAGGGCTTTTCCGTTATGAGGGCCTTGATGAGTGCTACCAAGTGGACAATGGAAGGAGTGGTGTAAAGTTGTATTATGGTCAGCAGTGGTGGGGTTTAACATGGACGCTGGGAATTGCCCCAACTTCCTGTCGCTTCTGAACGTTCAATTGTGTCTTTCTCAAGGTTGGATGTGGAAATTCAGATGATACATCTTGACATATATACTTAACGGAAATATTCAAACCTATGTTAAGTTTATCAATTATTGTATTTCCAGTATCAAGTGATGTATCATAGAGGATACCTGTTCCCTGGAACATCAATCACATAAATCACACCAAAGGTGTAAATCAATTTACATGCAAACTCTATGCACCATCGCTGCTGTCTTGCTGATGCCCTTTTCCTAGAAACAACTTGATACGCCTCTGACATATACCGCCAACCTTTCCCAGGTTCTGCAGCTACGTGAGTGAATGAGCAAACAAAACGTTCTGCATAATTTTGCCGCACTTTCAAGCTGCATCAAACACAGCAGCAATCCGTATCCGCGTGCATACCATTCCAAAACCAGTAAACACACACATCACATAGAATATTCTTTGCACGATGCCACGACACGCCGGGTAGGAAGCTTTCTCTCCACACGGCGCGCCGAAGCTGATTTACCTGTTGCATTAAATTAATTTTATTACTTTTCAGCACCTTTTAATTGCCACCGACCTCAACCAACCATCAAACAGTCAGGCATCCCCAGCTGTTGTCTAGGCTTATTAGCGAATTATTTCGCCTTACACGGCAACAACGCATTCTAACAATTTGCCCGAGATTGGGCGCTAATTTGAGCGCTGTTCGCACTAACCTGCGTGCTAACGACCTATCCTACGGGCGTCCCAGTTCCTACCTACCTTCAAAAAAACTAGCTGCATGATGGAAGGCTTCAGTTTGGTTCTGTGGCCTCCGCCGAAAATCCCAATCTACCATATGTGTGAAACGATGTTTAAAAGAGCATACAGAGGAGAAACAGAGAGAAAAAGAAAAAAAAACCTACAAATCATGAACAAATCGTCGTTCCGTCATAATGATTCCCATTTTGACAGCTGTCGAGGGAGAAGTGGCCTGGTGGTAATGATTTTTGATCGTTCGTCCCCGTCCCCGGGCACCAGTTCGTTCGGGGTGCCGCCTCTTCTCAAAAGCCCATTTCCACACGGTGCTTATTGCATTCCTTAGTTCCAGGGTTTCAGCTCTTTATTTTTCTAATTTTGTTCACCAGATCTCTTCCGTTTTTTCGGTTCGCTCCTTAAGGACCCGAAACAACCCCCGCGGGAGGGAAAGGATAAGCAACGCACAGCCCAATGATTGATTGCCGAGAGAGTTCGAGGAAGTCGGTAAATTGTAGCAAAGCGTTAAGGCCAGCGATGACCTCTTGCGTCAGACAAAAGATTACAACGCACTCACGCACTTTTGCTCCGAAGGGTTTTGTGTTGACGCACAAAACGGGGGTCATTAAATCGGGGGGGAAAAAGGGACGGGAAATGCTGGAGCGGAGTTGATATTGATACCGAATAAAAATAATAATAACCTGCTAGAGGTGAAGGAAAAGGTTTGGATTGCCTTTTGAAAAGCTTATGAGCAGCTCAGTTCATAGAATGGAGTATCATTCGAAGAATTTAGTCTAGCTGACTCTATTGGACTTCGAGGACCACGTCCAAACGTTGCACTCCAAACGAAGATTTTTTACTTCAACTCTCAATCAGTCTGAAAGCACCCGATAATAGATGACACAAAGAGTCCTAATAAACCCTGATTTAAAGCCCCACCCTCGGATGCATCCGCTTCGGAAAGGCTTGTTTACGTGTTTCATGAACCCGGCATCGCCTCTAAACGCTTGTCATTACCATCCGGCGGTTGTTAGTGCCAAGAAGGATGCATTTGCCCTGCCGACTTTTCCAAATACAGATACTGAGCTGAAATCGTCAAGGATGCATACGAATTCCCAATTCAGCCCTATTCAAAAACTGCCTACATTGGGCCAAGCTGCCCACAGGCAGGATCTACCGCGGTACAAGATTTGCCAACACCATCCACCATCAAGCGCAACACAAATCCTGTCAGCGGGCAAGCGCTCAGTGTCCACGGGCTCCAAAATCCCAGCTCCAGCTGTAGCCGTCGGGTTTTGGCAAACGCCGGGCCAATCTGCAAATGACATTCCCCAAAAACCCGGTGCCGCACAAACATACGACCGGGGACGACGAAAAACGACGAGTCATCTGCATGTGTCGCGCAATGCCGTTGCATCCGAGCCACGCGGCCCAATTGCATCCGACGGTTTGGTTGTACTACGAGCAAATCGCGGTTGTAATCACGGAAATGGGTGGCCTCACTCCCCTCGATTGCCTCGACCACCGGGGTGCGTCATCTTGTTCCGGTACGCGCGCTGGTGGTGATAATTATGAAATTTTCTTTGCACGACACTGGTGCCTCAATGCAACGCAACCGAAAGGACTCCTGCTGCTGGCACGGACGAAAGCCCATCTCTTGCGCGGGTTGGCAAAGCAACCGAAAAGGAGCAAACGGGGGGGCGATCGCCCCAGGATGCCAACCATTTGTGCGACCGTTACCCTTGCGACGGCGACGACCAGCCAAGGGCGGCTTATGAAACATGAAAGCCTCCAATCGGTGCAATTGTTATAAACTGGAATCCATTAATAATACATGTGACACAATAAACTGACCAGCAAAGGCAATGTTCGTGGCGGCAAAAGGGAATGGGCCATGTTTTGCGAAACTGCAGCTGGAAATGCTTGACCGATAGCACAAGTGTGCATCCCGGGCTCGTGCACTAACCCTCGTGACCGATGAAAGCCTCACGCGCACCAAAGGGGCGATATGCAGCTCCGAAAAAGCGAACCAACGAACCAATGTCCACGCACTCACTCCTCCGTTGCTGGCCACATTTTGCGGTCAAATGACATTTCCCGTTTCCCAGAATGGCTTTCTTTCCCTTTTACCCAACCGATGAAACATTCTAATTCCATTCATCTGAACGGGACGTTTTTCCGCCAGACCGGAACCGGGGAAAATGTTCAACCGTCTCACATTACCGTGCCTAATCCGAAGTTTCGGAGGTTTCCGACTGAGACTGAACCAATTTTCCGGCAAGGATTTTCGGTGCGGGTCACCGCAGTGGGGGGAGTAAAGTGCAGTTTCACGCCCGTATGCACTTTACCAATTGCATACAACTGCCTCCGCCTGTTTGTAAACGTGTGTTTTTTCCCCCTGATGGTTGAGTGTAAGCGCTCTTCAACCCATCGATTCCTTTGATTTTGGAAGTACATTGACGCGGGAGAGGTCAACGACGGGACCCCAACCAAGTTCTTAAGACACGACTCGCCGAACCGCACAAACGGCTACTGATCTACCGCGATTGAGCTACCGTTAGAGTGACCTTTCGCCGGGCGCGCTTCGGACGCACAAACATCAAAGTGACGACCAACGTTACCGTCACCGCGGGGCCGGGTAATCGGATCACCTTGGCTGACGACTTCAGTTCCGCTGCAGCTACCCACCCACAAAGGCCTCTTAACGGTCGCGCTAGCCCGGATTTGCGGGCGGCCGTGTGTGTGTTTGTGTGTGTGAGTACCGCGTGCTCGGCCGGATTGGTAGGGATGATCCGATTCGTTCAGATCGCGACCTTTGCCGTTCGGGGTGGGTAGGCAGTAAATCGATGCGGTCGTGTGGAGAGTTTGTGTAATTCGGTTGGCTCCCCCGGGCTTCTGTTTTTTGAAGCCGGTGAAGCGACAAAGAACCTTTCTTTAGATTTACTTAACCGATAAATTGGTGCTGTTTTGCCGTATTACACGGTGGAAATTGAATTCATCGTTTCATCGGCGGGGACGGTCGGTCAGGTGCTAGGTGCTAGGTGCTAGTTTTACGGGGATCATCGGGAGGTTCATCGGGTGGGTTCGTACACGCGAAGAAGCGTTCGGAGAGCAAGAAAGTTCAACGACAAGATACAGAGCTACGTCTACAGGGAGATTATCGTTCAGTATATAGTCAAATGACATAACTCCTATACTTTAGCGAAAATGAAAATAAGTCTAACTAAACTGTAATTCTGATCAAATTTTGTTTTATTATGAGTTATTAGGCAACTTTACATCTTTTCGAAGAATGATAAAATCGTTCTTTTTAAGATCTTTAACGAATCAATTAGTTTATGCAATTGAAGTGAACTAAAACAACAGTTTTGTGTTATTCCTCCGTTCTTTAATTAAAAATATTTCCGTTCTCAGATATACATTTATAAGTAGTTCAATAAAACCTGTCGAAACAGGTCGTCGTTCATTTAAAGGGCAATCAATTCTCATAATAAGATTTCAATTGTTGGATAAAAAGTAATTCTATTCTACTTCAGAAGCAAATTGTCAAATATCTGAAATTGTTACTTTGACTTTGAAATTGACTAAATCATTATGAAGAGCTCATTTCACTCTTTGCAGTAACAAGCAACTAAGCTACTATAAGGTATATCATTCGTGATTCAAATAACTTTTTCGGGAGTTGAACATTGATGAATGAATGAACGCTATAAACAAACTAGTAGCTCGCTCAAAGAAAATTAAATCTTTTAGTCAGAATTGAGCCTGGAGCTTTGCGAAGAATGAATTGAATATAAGTTTCACACATAATTTAGTTTACCTCATTTTGTGCAACTCATATTAAACAACTCTGTCTAAAGTTAAAATAAGATGAATCACTCAACTCTTCAGCCCGACCAGCAACTCCCTTACAGTGGTATTTAGTGACTCTTAAGGAGCTAGTAAGTGATTCAACTCATCAATCAGTTTAGCTCATTTGTTCTAAGTTAAGTAATCCTACTGAGCGATAATTCTATTCGATTTGAATTCTTAAAAAAAGGTAACTTCAGTTCGTTCTTCCAATTAAAACTAGCTGATCTAACTGGCCACTACTCGTTCCTCTTGTCCATCTCTAGTAATTACCGAGAAGTATTGATCACTGCAATTATTGATCACAGTTTTGTTTTCATTTTCGAATTGTGCTCATGCATCAAAATGCAGCTCAATCGTTATAAGCATTTTTTGCTACACTTGCTTCACGGATGCAACATTGCGTACTTCTTCCTCACAACATCACCGCTCATATTGTCCACTTTAAGGCCCGAACCGCTCCACCACTACGCAACGATCAACAATTCTTGATTTCCCTTCATTCGTCACTGGCGGAACAGAATCATCATTAAACTGATCACCAGTAACCAGTGGCAGCACGCTTCTAATTGCTTTCCGGCCGACAAACAAACTGGCCAACGACAGCAAGCTACAAGACAGCAGCAAGAACAAAAAATCTGACAACTGACGCACTAAACCGTTAATAAACATTCGCCCGGGACCGGTCTCGCGTACGTTGCGGCACAGAATTTGCCACCACAAATCGCCATACCGAAGTTATTTCTTTGTTTGGTTTCCCTTCCCTCTGCTGAACCATTATTATCCATTTCTCCCCTTTAAGTGCACTGAGTGTACTCTGGTCAATAATTTCTCCATTTCTCCCTGCGGCGCCACCGAGGGTCTGTTTTAATGCACCCGTGTTCTCTGTGCTTCTGTTTTACTCTTCTGCAGTTAGTGTTTGCCTCTGTTCTGCTACCGTTTTTTTTTTTATTTCTTACCGCCTCAAACGAATCAGGTGTGTCGATTGCGCAAAAAAACCCTGCGAGACACAACCTTTACTCATACACACGCGAATACCGGCCGCGGCTCGAGCTCGATGACAACCGGAACGGAATGGGGCCGGTGGAAAACAAATCGCAACAAAGCGCAAAAAGGGCTTTAAAGCGTTCCCCATCCGAGAACCGCAACAACATGGTCGCAGCTCGCACCCTCTTGCACTCACTCTTCGCCAACACGCCATGGCGCGATGACAATAAATGTTGGGACAGGTTCACACACAGGAGCATCGTCCATCGTTGCCGACGATCGGCGGAATCAGCGGAACGACGGTAGAAGGATCATAAAAGCCAGCATCGATTTAAAGCATGTTATTAATAGTAACGGTTGTTTCCGAAGCCTTCGCTGCGAGTCTGCTGTCTTATTTTCTTCGCACACTTCGCAACCCAACGCGCATCGTCCCAAGGACAAGCGCAGAGAGTGCCTTCCGTTGCCATCCGTTGAAGATGCGGACCAGCGCTTTTTGTGATGTGAGAAGCTGTGCCCGGTCGGGCATGATTTGCATAGAAGCAGCCCGGCAGGTCCCAAGCTGTTCCACGGAAGCTCATCTTTGCCCTCTAATGACTGGATAGAATGAAATTACGCATCCCGGTGCGCCCAGGTCGCCGGTCCTGGCTCCGTTCGCCTCGGTTCGGAAGATATGCGCCCCATGTCATCCGACGTTCCCAGCACGCGGGAAGGTTCGAGATGCGTGTCGCAGGAAAGTCCTATCACTGCGCCCGACCACCATTTGTACCACCACCCCAAGAGTCTCTGTTAATGCTGCGGTACTGCGGACACTTCTTCCGGTCATCTCCGTATCGATCGTCATCGAATGATTTTAGTGCCCATCATATGCTGTCCATGGGCTTCTGGACGCACTCTCGTCTTCGCCCTGAGGTGGGGAGCTCATTTCTTTTCCATTTTACATTCGATTACTCCAACCTTCCCAGCTCTTCACCTGCATCTCTCTCCGGAGATGATCTGATGGTAGCACTTTCACGGGCCTTCTTTTTTTTAATTATTCACCATTTACACCGATCCGGACGGCGCGCAACAGCGTGAGATTGCTTCTTCTGTGTTAAACCCCCCCCCCCCCCTCCAAAACATATCTCCCCCCAAAGGCCATTCCTCTATCGTGTACTCCCCACGAACGCTACCAGAAGCTTTTAGAATTTTTAATGGGAAAAAGCGGCTCCCCCTAGCCGCTGTGTGGCAGTACGGGGTGCTAAAAGGAACGAAAAAAGGCAGGGCGTGCTACGCTGTTTGTAAGACACCGACCGTCCAGATTCTATATCTCCAATCTACAGCCGCTCATCTTGAAGATCGATCGATGTGCACAAGATCGCAGCCGGGTTGTGCTTTTATTTCCATCGTTTTATGCGTTCCACGATCGGACTTGTTCGGTCGGAGTTTTGGATGAGTCATTTCGGGTTGTAAAATGAGAGTATTGGAAAGCGCTGGGGTATAGGGAGGCCGCACAGATTACAGTAGCTTCGTAAGCCGCTCGGCGCTTTCCATTATCTGGCCGTTGGGGAGGATGAGCTGTCTTTAATGCTGTTTTCCATTCGAAACGGGATTTTTCCTCATTAAGAAAGGAACAAGAGAGATAAAATAGAGTTCAGAAGTAGGATACTACCTATTAGAAGAAGCAACATTTCCCTTTTTAATTACATCTAAATCAATTGACAATGTACTCCAACAAACCTCACATTCTTGGAAGGTCTATAATTAAACCCATTCCTAACAAGGGTCACACTTCCTGCATCACGAATACATTGTTCCCTCTCTTCAATCTCAACCGGACTGGCAACAATTGATCGATTGTTGCATGATTTACATTCTATCATGCTTTCATTTCTCACAAACACACACCCGCAACTCAAGGACACATTCCATTTCCTCAGTTTTCTTACTGTTTCTTAAGACGCACCATTCTTGCGCTGCCTGCTTGACAACTGCGCTCCGGTACGCTTTTTGAACCCGAATCGTGGGAAATCGATCCGACCTGCTGCCTGCTAGGTGCGACTTCCGGACCCAGAATCACACATCCACTTATAAAGCGATGGGAACGCCGCCCCTTAACAATCCTCGGCAGCCTTTCCAATCCGGAGCCCAAACTTGTCCCCGGGTGCAATCGTTCGCATTGATTACCTCGAATAATAATAAAAATACCCAAACACACACACACACACAACACCGAATGCCTTTGATTTCTGTGCCCAACAGCAATCACGCATCACTGCATCGCGCAGTGAATTGGATGCAATCATTGGATGCGCGCTGGAAAGGGGGAAGGTCCGGAAAAGTGCATCGAAACAAAACCACCGACTCTTGCTATGCGGCACTATGGCGGCTCAAGATTTCCCATGCTTCCCAATTCCGGAAACGGGCGGCCGAAGAACAAGAGAAGATGCACATGACGAAATGTCATCGATTCGTTCGCATCGTTTGTCGCATTCGGGACGAATCGGTTCAGTGCACCCGTGGTGCTTAAGCAAAAAGAGAAGAGGACCGTCATGGCCCAACATTTTCGAGCGGGAGAAGAAAATCGGACATTGAGCAAGAACTGCACCGGCAGGTTAGTGGATACGGGCAACGAGAACGGGGAAACAATAAGTGCAGTGCAGGGCAGCAAAAGCCCCCGGAACGCATCGGTACGAATGGCAAATCATGAGGCGTGCGATCTTACAGGGAACGGACCCGTTGCGTCACACGAACCATGCTTCCGGTCACACTCGTTTTTGTCGAGCGATTTACGTTGGGAAGACGTTCATTAATGTGGACAATCAGAGTTTGAGGTTTACGTTTTTCTGAGGTCCATTTTATTTGTGAAATGGTCACATGAGACTACTTGCCAACTTCTGATGTCTGAGACGCGGAATTCTCACCGTGCAAGGAAATGCCTTGTTGGTGCATTAACAAGCGCTTTAATTCAATTACGGATATGAAATGGTAAACTTTTAGCAGGAAACCATCTATTCCGCAATCAATCGTGGCCACGAGCGTGGATGTCAACACACCGCACCTCTGGCACTGTTACCTTGAACCAGCCTGCTACAGTTCAAGACCTTCACCCTTGTCGCACTGGGGCCCGTCGTAACGTACTCAGTCACCAAAAACCCCAAACGGGCAATCAACTATTGTCCCTCAAAACATAGGCCACATAGGAACTATTCAGCAAACCTCCACCCCGTGATGCAACCAAACCTTTACAAAGTTGGGAAACTTCAACCTGTGTGAGGCTTTACTTCTCTCTCCCCATCTCCGCCACTAGACCATGAGACGGAAGTGAAGAAATTAACAGTGCGTGTGTGCCTCAATTCTCCCAGACTGTGGAGAAGAACAGTCCAACCATGCAGAGAGACATTTAATGCTGCTGTCTGTTTCAATTCCTCCGCCGAAAAGAGGTTCTAGCTTCCGCTTGGCATACTTACCGGCCCGCCTAGCATCCCAGTGCAGTGTGCAGCATCACACATCAAGCCAGTGATGGATGTTGAATGATGGCAGACAGCGCGTGTACTGCGCCAGTGCTGTGTGACGCAATCACAACTTCGCTTCTCGTTAAGAAATCGCTGCCCTCCCGGCGTGGCGTGGACGGTTTTGGGGTGATTTACCAATTACCGACCCACCGGCAAGAGTCGCATTAGCTCGAGGGGACTGTGCGAGTCTTCCTCATTACATATTGCTTGGGTCATCGTCTTGGGGCCGTCTGGCACAGCAGTGAGCGGAAGTGAGCGACTCGGGCCGCACCGAACCGTAACCTGCCGGAAGTATACACGGCTCAAGAACGTCCACAGCCGTTCGCTGTGAACCGGTGTGCCATATGACAACCTCAAGTCATCGCGGACGTGCCAGCTTCTTCAAAACAAAAAACAAAAAGCCACCCCAGTCCGATGTTGTTACGCTCTGGGAGGAACGGTAGAGGAAACCGTCCCAGAAGTAACACAAAAATTCAACGCTAGGTAAATTGCTTCACGGCTCGCTGCATCTTCTGCCGGAGACTACGGACCCCTGCGCCAGCGGGTAGGCGCTAGGGTTCCGGTAGCTTTAAGGTGGCGCGCGAAGAAGATGCTGATGTTCCCGGAAGCGATTGACCACTAACAGAATGAAAAACAGCACCCCTTGTACACGAAAAGTGCTGGAACGGAAACTCGATGCGCCACTTGTAGTCTAGAACTTCTAAACTTCTCCCCCTCCTTGACACAACCCATAGTGCTCTGGGGCGGTGCTTTGGCGTGAAAAATTGTGTTTTCGTATTCACACGGTACACTTTCAATGTTGCTGCGATGTCCCAGCCTAGTGTGGGGAGGAAGACACAGCGAAATCACTGTACCGGGTCGGACCCACCATGTCCACCGGCAGCTCCCAAGCAGCAGGTACTACCGATAGAAGAGCAACGCAGCGCGTCTCGCAACGTGTGTGTGTGTGTGTGCATCGCACCGGAACGGTGACTTGTGCCGTTGTTCTTTTGCCCGAGCCACCGAAGCAAACTTCCTTCGATTGACTGCCACCGTTCCACGCTGCAAGATTTCCTTCTTGCGTGCGCACTTCCGGACGTCCGATTGTTCCGAAACGCTCCAGCCCCCGCGATAACAGGTCTTCCCGAGACCTCCGTAGGCATCACACCATCGGGCAAAGATACACGCTCCCTAAGCCTACTTTGGGCGTCAAGCAACTATGACAGTTCATTTACATTTGTTTGCATTCCACTCGGCTTAGGGAGAAAATCTTCACCGCCCGGCTTCTAGGGGAACTGTTCGCAACGGCTCTCAAGGGGAAGACCCCGCAAGAATTCAACCCCTCGGTTTATTTTTCCCAATTTTTTGTAAACTTACTGTGAAAGAAATAGGAAGCAATAACTCACCCCGTTTTGAGGCACTCCACGCAAGATAACATCCGCACATGACCACATAACAAGGAACTCTCTTCCCCTTTCCACTCGCGGGCAGGAATTGCATACACAAGGACACGTGTATGGCACGCAAGCGACGAACTGGCGCACTTGTTCCGTGGGATATACGACGCGACGCGAGAGCAGCGTACACTGTGCCGCTGTACCACACCGCAAGTGCTACGGCTACTTGAGGGATTATCGTAATTGAACCATGCCTTTCAACGCAGCCCATCAAAGCGGGCCGGGAAAACGAAGCGCACAGCCAGTGTGCACAATTTAACAACACATGTCACCCGGGAACGATCGAGAAAGGATTGTTGCAGCAGAGTTGGTGGCGGTACCCAATGGGAAAGGAGAGAACTGAAGAACATAAATTGTTATTATTCTCAAAAACCTACAAAACAGCCCACTCCTCCCCAGCTCGTGCGCTCGTGTAACCATTCGCTTCAATCTGCCACATGGGAATAGGTTGGCTTTATGGGTGGTGGAATTAAAAAAAAAGGAACGCATCGCATCGCAAGCTTCTTTTGATGAGTGTTGTTTGTTTACGCGACGCGACGGCGTACAGAAACGAATTCAATTACAAAATGTAGCTCGTTCCTTGGGCGATTTCTAGGGGTGGTGATGGTGGTAGGACACACTGGGTGTCGCGTGTGGTCGTCCCCGTAGGGGCAGCAACGAGTTCGCTTTGGAGTTGCGGGCGAGCCAAGAGGTGGTTTTTTAATTTGTATTTTGAAAAACTTCCAACACCACTTGAAGATACGTTTGTTTGGGTACGTGAACTGTAGCGCATTCGTCGTCCTGGTCGTTTATTTTTGTGTATTATTCTTTCAAACACAGTGTACACCGCGAGCGGAAACGAGAATCTCCATCAAAGGAGCACAGGAAGCGGAAAATTTCAAAAGGAAAGTTGGGAGGGATGCAAGGCGCAAAAGAAAACAAGGCATATTAATTCTTTAAATCGTTCTTTTGGAGTTGGTTTACAGTGATCCTAGATCAAGATAGTGACCCCAGATATGTATAATAAGTCAAACAAGACTAGGAGTAGCTCGCAGGGTGGAATGCAATGGACGGTGATGCGTCAGTTGAGTATTTCCAATAATGAAAATTCGTACATTTTTCGTAAAAGAGATATACATTATAAATTCTTTAAATTAAATACTAAAGTTTCACTCATTCAGACATTAAGCACATTGTAACGCCTATATATTTTTACCCTTTGGTTTCAATAGGAATAATGAATCTAGAAAGAATATAGAAAATTAACTAAAATTTTAAGTAAAACTTAAAACGAGTTCAATCATGTCATGTTATACGTAGTTTCCGAATGTTTTCAGAAATCTTATCACTAATCAGCCTCTTGCACAGTTGTGCATGAAGTCTTGGAAGAATTCCCCTAGTCCGCAAAGAACTTTGTGAGATGAGTAAATCTTCAATTTTCAATATCTATTCAGTTTGTTCTGGATACTAATAGGATAGTTTAGCGAAATTTCGGAAGATTAGTACTTACAGGGTTTTCAATGATATTATTGACACGTTCAGCGAGTTGTTGATTCGTTCGGGCATATAATTGATACTTTCAGCGAGATATTGAATTGTTCGGAAGCAGGCGTTGACAAGTTCGGCGATACTATAGAGCTGTCACTTTCGTACCCCTTGGACTGCAGCTTGGATCATTCTCATCAGAAGGTAAACAAACGGTTTTCGTAAAAATATGTTTGTTTTAACTAATTCATGAATTAAACAGCTTGGGAAATGATTATTAGCTACTTTTAGGACTTTTCAGAATGAAAAATTGAACCCTGCGGCACAGTGTGTAAACAAAACAAATGACAACACTACAGAATTGCTGAACTTGTCAACGCCTGCTTACGAACAATTCAATATCTCGCTGAAAGTGTCAATTATATGCCCGAACGAATCAACAACTCGCTGAACATGTCAATAATATCATTGAAAACCCTGTAATATCATTGAAAACCCTGTATGAGTTCAAGATGTTTTATCATCATATCCGACAACATGGAACAATAAGAAATAAAAAAAATATTTAAAAGAACGCATGAATCAAGACTTGAAATGTCTCCGAAGTCCAAAGCCTAAGGTCCAATGTCTCAAAGTTTAAAAATAAACAAACATCAACGACCCCAAAACAATGGTAACAATCATAAATATCTATAAATGCCCAATTCGCTGTGTAATGCTAAACATAAATAGATTATTCGATACCTGCTGACTACTGTATACAATAAATATTAACCTCCTTTAAAACACTTCAACCTCCCGCACGCTCAGAAACAACCCCTTCTTCCACTAATAATGCAAATGAATGGCTTCCAATCGTGACAAATCATAACGCTTCATTTTTCATCCCACCTCCGTTACAGGACGTTACTTTATAGCTTGTTCCGCGTGTTAGAGAACACCCAGGCGCCATCACTCATCCTCCAAACTCGACCGAACGATTTGGAAAAAAACAACCGTTTCAAACTTTACCAGAAACAGGTCCCACGCACTTCGACCTACCTAACCACCCAAAATCCAACAACCTCCACCTCCACCGACACGACAAAACTGGGAGAAGTCGATTGGCGATGGGATTTTTTTCTCCCTTTCTTCTAGAATTATGATAAATGTGTCGCATTATTTCATCAATTTGTCACCACCTCCTCCCAAAACACCACATCATGTCGGTAAACGGGTGCAAAGGAACCTGCAGCCACAAACACCCACCAGCCCATCGGGTGGCATTAGAAACGAATTAAAACTTGACATCCTTCTGGAGCCGAAATGAGACGTTTTGGTGGAAAAAGTGAGCAAACAAATTGTTCCTTCCCCTCCCCGAATCTTTGAAGCCATCTTCAACCGGCCAACACCCCTTTCATCGTTTCGATTGCTGATAATGTTGTTGTTGTTGTGCCTCCGCAGCTTGCCTGCGTGACATTCGGGTTAAGTTTATTTGACAATCCGCTGGCGGGCAGGTTGGAAATGGAAAACAAATACATTTTTCCTCCCGCTCGCCCAAAAGACATGGGTGCATGGGGAGTCGAAAAAGAGTTAATTTGTGTGCGCACCGCATCACAACACTTTCATCTAGAAAGGAAAATGGTCTCAACCCAGGCACGAATCACCATTCTGGAAACGCTTTACGATGAACGCATCATTGGATAGGACGTGTGAGTGTATGCATTACCCACACACCGGGAACGGGAAAATGAGGAAATGATGAGGAAAAATTTATCACCTCTCTCGTCGTGTGCACTATGCGCCCTCGATGGACAGGCTTCAAGGGTTGGCCTTTCTCGGCGCACCCACACGAAGTGGGAATTGCAACGCACACGCTGTCATAAATTTGTTCTCATAATTTGTATCGTAAACTCGACGCCTTCGCACGATCCGGGGGGAATGCCGAAAAGAATAATTAAGGGAAAACTTTTTCCACGCTGCACTGCGTAAGGGACATCCTTGTGCACTCCTGCAACAAACACACACACTATAATTAGGTGCGACATGAGGCCACTCGCCCTTCTCGAACACGCTGCACCATGGGTGAGCACGGTGAACAAATCGACGCGCCAGCATCGCATAAATAACTGGACCCCATCGAGTTTCATTCTCAATTTTCCACACAAGATGGCATGTTTTGATTCCCGGGCCAGTCCTTCCGATCACACCGTGCTGCGTGTTTTGGCGACGAGCGCGATATGCCGTGCCAGGTGCGTCACTCACAAACACTCCATGCCGACGACCGCTTCTTAGTGACAGCTCACGCGTAACGCGCATCCAAACACGCGCCGCACCGCATTTTGTCTTCCATCGGGTGCGAATGTGCTGTGGAAGGTTTTTCGTATCTTTTTTTTTTCTTTTCAGGCCAAGACGTGCAGAATTTATGAGCCACGGTGACTGGAGTCGAAACAGAGGAAATTATATGATTCTTAGCAAATGGTTCGCCTTTCTCTTCCGAAACCCAGCACCGAGCAACCTGATCTATTCACAGCTCGTAATGGGGTTTCGTGATCCGATTGGTCCCATGGGGGGAAGGGGGGAGAAGGGGGAGGACGAACGTGACGGAAAAAGCCGAATCTGAAACGTGAAAATCGCACCATAATGATGTTTGTCACCGCCGGTGGTGCAGACTAGATTGCTTCACAGTGGTGCTGCTGTTTGTCAAACGATCAACGGTGATCACGGGCACGTGGTGCTGACAGTACCGCCTCACTGAATGATGATGACGGAAGCGCGAGGTAAGTCCCTATGCCGTAAAGCCATTAGGAGTGCTGGTGCTTTGATGTTGGACCATATTCCAGCTCCCCCGTCGTGCAGAACAGTGGATGAAACACAATGTTTTCCGTGGTCGTGGTGTGATCAGGCTGAACCACTCTATTAACATAGTTTTTGTTTCGGGGGGATTTACGATTAATCGAGATTAGGGACAGGAATTTGGAAGTGATCATTAGACGTTGGTCATTAGGATCTAGGGAAACGGTAAGTAGAGCATGAAAATGGCGTTGTTTTAGTTGGTTCTAATGGGGTCAATAGAGGACGGAATGTGACGCAAAAGAATGGAGGAGAAGGATTATCTTCTTCAGGATGTTGAGACATCGTTTCTGAACTTAAAATGATACTGAAGTATTCAAAATATACAAAGAATGTTAACTAGAACTAATTGTACACAAGCGAGGTAACAATCATTACCAGAATAAAGCAGACTTTTTAGAAATGAGTCTCATCAGATTCATGAAGAAAACTCAATGAGCTCCTTTTTATCTATAATACTAGAATCATGTTCTCCCTTTTGAAAGTAACGACTTGCGAAGTTATACTGTCCTGAACAGAAAGTTGGATAATCGTTCCTAACAGCAGATCTAGAACGAACCAGCTCATTTTTTTAAAGCAACTGAACGCGAACAACAGTTCTTTCGTTCTTCAGCACAGTCTTTGAAGTGTTCCACAACATTGATCTCGTCTTGTTCTCAACTCCTTAAAATCTTAGGACATCTACTACTGTTGTTTCATTTGTTATGTCTTTCCAATGATTTGATGATTCTTCAAATCCACTTAAAATAACTACACAAGGTGGCAAGCTCTACTCTTTTCTTGGAGTTATTACTAACACACTTGGATGCTTCCCAAGTAATCGAATATTCAGGCTTTCCCATCGTAGAATTGCCCGGATGGGAATCGATCGAAGAATCGAAGAGAGGTTTCTTCTTGTAAAAACTGCCCAATATATCAAATAAACCAACAGGACATATCTATCATATTATAATTAAAAGTCCTTTGTACCAGACATCGATACTACAACACAAATCTGCAAAAGTCCTCCAAAGACAGCGAAGAACGAAAAATACAAAACAAACACAGCTCATGCGCTCTTCAATATTTGAGGTTAAGTGTTTGAAACCAAACTGTCCGCATCTAAAAGCATAAATTGCATTTGCTCAGCACATACAAACGGTTCCACTCCATCCCGGACGGTGGACCATTAGCATGTTCACCACCGCTGCGAACAATGTAGCAGAATCACGCGCCTTGTTGCTTCCTCACAAATCATGCATGTAAGCAGGGCCGCTCCCGGGCCGCTCCGTGGGCTGCAACGCATTAGAAATAAACACTTGCTTGCATCATAGACCTACCCAGGCCTACCTGACCCCTTCTACTCTCCTCTCTCCTTTCTTCTCTCTCTCTCTCTCTTTCTCTCCCTATTTTTCTCTCTCCAGTAAGAAAGGTACATCTTAATAAATTACCCACAAACCGCCACGTTCTCGATGACAACAACGACGTCAACGTTCTTGTCAGCTTTCCCTCGGCACGTACGGCGCATACATTAGCGTATGGTCATCAAAATTTCGTTCCCTTCTGCGCAAACGGAACGGACAACAAATTCTAAATGCGAATACCAATGGACGCGCGATCGTACGGCCAGTTCGATTCTAAGCCGCCGCAGCTCTTCCACAACTTTCGTCGTTCCGTTCGTCGTTCGGTTTGTTTGCGTTCGGGTCCGGCGCATACGTAAAACCCGGCGTACGCGGGCGCGCGTTTGAATATGCTCGGCCCGTTCCAGGCCTCACTTTGAAGCCTTTGGGTCGGCTCTAATGAAGGGAGGTCGTTCGGAGGTTCTGTTTTTTAGTGTCTACAGTGTGCTTCTTCCCAACGAACGAAGACACAGCAAAGGGCCACGGCGGTGACACTTGGACATGGCGTTCGGAAGGGGAGGGACACACTCAGGTACTTGGTGGCTCGGTGGCTCATCTCACCGTTTGCATATCAATATGCGGAATGTGTATGTACATTCAATGACCGACCGGACCGCGGCAAAGGGTATAATGACCTATTACGGATGTTTTTCCAATGCAATCGCGCCAGAAGAAGGGACCGGGTGGTTTTGGGTGCGACTTCTTGGAATCTTGCGCCCCACACGAGTACCGCTAATTCTGGAACCCTCCGCGCGATCGTGCCCAACGTACCAAACAATGTCCACGCGCGAATGTCCCGTTTGCAATTAGCCGCGGTCACTTCCTGCTTGTTCAGTGACCGGGTCCCTTCCCAGCCTTCTACCAAAAGAAGCCTCATAAACTCATGGGATTTTCAATCCGGCCATTGTGTCTTACGATCAGGCGACAGTACTACGCCGAAAAAGCTACCAAGCTGATCACTACCAAGATCACTATCTCGTCCCGTTTTGCTACAACTTTGCCCACATTTGCATCGGAAATGGCTCGTCGCCTCACCGCAGGAAAGCACACGCCGAGCCCAGACAAAACAATGCACCGATCTCGTGGTCCTATCAGTGCGATCGATTCGATCGACATCCGTGATTTTGGCTGCTGCTCTCGTTTACCGCGAGATTTCATAATTCCACCCGGCCAGTTTGCAGCCCGTAAATCGTGATGTACCGTGCATGGGGCTATGAATCTTTTCGCTTCCTCAAGCACAAACTGACCTCCTGCTGGGACTGCTGCTGCTGCTGCTGGCGAACCTGTGAAGCTCATCCTCCTGCGGGATCTGTCCCGTAGGACTCAGATCGAGAACCATACGAGAACCAACAGAAACCAAATCTCGCACAACAATAAACCAGAAGCTCGAAAACGATTACCATCATCGTGCCGTGTCGATGTGAACGATGTGTCGGCGGAGCTCGAAATGAATCGCGACTGGACTGGGCAGAAGAAGCATGCCCACGGAAAACAGAAGCCGCCCCGCCGTGAATCGATCGCTTTGTGCGCGAGTGTGTTTATATAACGATTTTATCCTTCTTTTTTTCGTTTTTTGTCCGCAGAAAGCACAAAATCTGTTCTAGAGCGAGACCTTCCTCTCCGTGGGTTCACGAGTTTTGGACGCTATGTTTCGATACTGCACCACCAACTCCACCACCATTCCCACCACCAACAGCAGCAGCAGCAGTTGCGCTTTTGTCTATTCATGTTGGGGGCCTTTTATTGTAATTTTTATTTCTGCTTCCCTGCATTTCCTGGTGCGCCGAGCAGTGCGCCAGCATTAATATGAGATGTGTATGATTTAAATCTTCCATGTCACATAAAACATGAAACGATTATTTATGTCATGTTCTGGTGTTATTTTGTGACTGGCTGCTTTTTTTTGTACATTTGCTGCCGTTTCTGCCGTTTTGTCGTTGCGATGATTCCACCCATACACCCGCCGTCCAGCCAGCTTGTCGCAAAAGTGCGCGAAGTTTACACAAAACAAATTTTCCACATCGAATGAGCAAACAATAGAGGTTAGAATCAGCGCGCCGGGTGGGGAAACTACCCGGTGACATTAAATATTAAAGTGCAGCGCGACCTAATGTGCACCATTTTTTCCCCCCAAACCTTCCTGCCAATCCTGCTTTGATAGTTGCTGATGATGATGACTAGATTTATATCATTTTTTTCCTCTCTCCCATTTTTTGCACAATATACTATTCACTCTGACACTGTAACAGCGAGGATCAATCTGGCAAGCATCACACGCAGGAGGGAGTGAGTCCTAAAGCGGATGAAGTTTACTATACGCACGGTCGATTTGTGCTTTCCCGTCCATGCTCGATTGCCGTTCTTTTTTTATTGCTCCACTCTTTACCTACTCATTTGTGTTTGCATTTTTCATGTTCCGGAACGGAAACTATGTGATTTTCTAAACAACCCCGGAGCCGTACGGGGTTCGTGGTTAAAATATTGAAATTCGATCAACTCGCGGCTAAATTATACATCACCGCAAACAGTGCCGGCGTCGGTGGTGCTTTGTCCTGTGTTGATGAGAGTGCATTCGATGTTAAATGGGATGGATGGAAGGGTGACTAAAAAATGGTTTATGCTACATATTGTGTACTGTAGTGTACTCTTTGCTTTATAGTAGCTTTTGGAAAAAATATTATAAATAAAGTGTACAAACAATGTGGAAGAGTAAGGCTCATGTAGGGGAACCTGGGGCAAAATGGTTAGGTGGGGCGAAATGGTCGCCTGCATTATTGGCAAATTAACACGGTTATGATGACTTCAAATGATTGAAAAACATCAAATACAATGTTCAAAGCCCACCATGAACGTTTCATAACATAAGATTTCAGAATAAGAGAATATTTTAGCATATAAAATGTTTGCTCTAAGCGATGTAAATTTCACCGTCTAAATTCGTAAGAATTTAACATATAATTAGAGCTAAAAAAGAATGTGAATCCAGGCACATGATAATGATCTATGATTTACTTGAAAAAAGAAACCATTTTAATCAAATGTAAAATTTTTAATTTTAAAGTTTGTAAAATGTTTCACTTGGGGCAAAATGGTCTTTATGTTTTGAAAAGCAAAATGATGAGACTGTGCTATAAGCTAAGGTCGCTACAATACACTAGCTTTACATAAATAAAACTGTACTATATGTTTACTATATCGACAAGAAAAATTACTGACAATACGATAATTATTGAAATATTCAAGCATTTGACTAAATTATTCAACAAAACACTTTAATACTAAACTTCAATTTCTACTCTCACAATTCTACCGCGATGCCAGAGCTTAAACCAAAGCCTGAAGTTCAATGTTGTGGTCCATTTTGCCCCTTTATCATTGATGTGTTTTGACATTTTGTGTAAGACCATTTTGCTCCATAGCAAGACGATTTTACCTCACACAATACATTTTCACGACGTTTGACGTTGATTTTTTAAATTCATTTTAAACATATATTTTTGTTATTAATGTGTCATCTTATGATTGTTTTTCACGAATAAGACGTTAAAGTATCGATTGATGTCAAAAAAAACTGTGGAAAGTGCTTTAATTAATAAGATACAGACCAAAATCCTTAACAGGTCCATCTTGCCCGGCTTTCCCCTACTAGCTTTTAATAATTAAAAAGGC
Source organism: Anopheles gambiae (assembly GCF_943734735.2). Classification (NCBI taxonomy): domain Eukaryota; kingdom Metazoa; phylum Arthropoda; class Insecta; order Diptera; family Culicidae; genus Anopheles; species Anopheles gambiae. The sequence goes on along the minus strand of NC_064602.1, from coordinate 31,581,422 downwards.
CTTAAAATTTATAACTAAATGCATTAATATTACTGCGAAAATTCAACAAATTCAGCAATTGAAATATCAGTCTTAAAACAATTAGACAGAAACACACTGTCCTTACATAGCCCTTGGCTTTGCTTTTTCCTATAACAGATGAAGCTTATTGCAATGTTTTTCGGGTCAGTTAACAACGTTGCCAACATTATTCAACGCTCTAGAGGGGTTTTTAAATAGCAGCAACTGTCACAAATACATGAGAGATGTTGAAAAATGTCTCGCTAGTGTTTAACAGCACTAGGACACTTTGGACATTTCTAATAGTGCATTCTTTTGTTGTTAGAGCATTTCGTTTAGGAAAGTTGAATGATAGAATTACGAAGTGTTTGTAAATGTACTAATTTTCCACATCAAGTATGAATCCTTCTAAAAAACAAATATAGAAGCACCTTATCGATACTAGCCACCAACATTAATGAAAATTATCTGCACTTAATATAACTTAGGTCCTAAAAACAAGATCCTATGATATTTAAGTTACGTTTTATGCCTTCACAACGCATTCATTGTGTAATTGGAGACGGATAATATCTTATATTTGTTATATCAAATTTTTGTGTTTAGTTGTTTGCTTTGAAGCCAGTAAATTCCATTACTTCTTTGCTATGACAAGCTATAATGATTAATTTAAAAGTAGAATTAAATCACCTTCTTTAACTTTGCAAAAAAATACCTCATTACTACATTTTATCAAACAAACTAACCACCAATTTGAAATTAAATTACATCGGAAATAAGTATTTCAACATCCCCTTTTGCTCTAATTTTATTGTATTCTGAGAATGAAAAGCCTCACTACCAATACAACCGTAAAAAAAACCTCTTCCCAACTCCTATTTCATCGCATTTCTTTTGATTAATTGTGAAAGAAAACTCCCGTTCCGTAGCTCGTGCCCATTTTCCCGCCCAACCAACGACACACAACTCACACACTCGCGTGTAAATGGGACAGTTAACCGCATCTAAACAAATCATACCGTGATTCTTCACTTCTTTCCATTTGCCGACCCGCTCCATCCAGCTTTGGAAATAACTTCGGGACAGGATCCAATCCCGAAAGCTCATGCCTGCTTGGGTGGAGAGCAGTCGGATTTGGGAGCCTGAGGTTCAATTTTTCACCGTTTTATCTCCCCCACACCCACTCCCACTCCCACCATCTGCCGGTGAATGCGGAACGAATGCATAAAGCTGATCCGCCATAGGAGAGGAATTGATTTTCATTCCTCCACGTGTGCTTTGCCAGTTCTACCTCCTCTACCCTGGAGATGATATTAACGACGCCCGAAAAAAAACTCGCTCAGCCCCCCAGCTCCCTTCAATACTAATCCATTCGGCGCATTCGGCTCTGGCTGGCAGGTTTTCTTCAGCGGCTTAATTTCCCCTTCCCTGCGCAGCACACACAAGCGGGACTGCACTGCTAGAATGTGCCCGAATGTCACGGGGTTCAAACGCCGAGATGCCCGGCCTGACCATGACAGATGGGGCCTGTGGGGCCCCGCGAAACCCGGAACGCGCGCGCGCTCGAGATGATCCATGAGCGCAGCGGGGAATTTCGTAACTCATCCCGTCCCGTCTTCCTACGGCTCGATCGTTCCTTGCTTGGAGCGCGCGGATTTAAATTGCCGCCATTCTGCACGCCTCATGGAAGAGAAATTTGAAGCGCACGGTGATCGTCTCACTATGCCTCACCCGTTTCCCCTCCCATAAAACCCAGCTCCACCCAACTGGGTTTGGGGATTTTGGGCAGTCCACCGAGCTAATTAGACATTTCAATCATCCAAAAAGCCCGTAGGATCCATCCACTGCTCGCTGCGGGTATTTACTCCAAAAAATGTACACACACACGATACTCTAATATCTTCCGCCATTGCGCCAACGGCCAACAGACCGAGGACTATTAATACACCTGAAACGGGCACCTTTCGGGGGATCACTCACGCAGCACAGTTCGTTAGTTCAACCACCTTCGAGTGCTGTGTAACCCCCGCATACAATTTCGCATACCGATCCGTGCTTCTTCTCTCCTGATTATGATCTTATGATCAGCACAGCATAATGTTCATCCATCCCTTTTCCCCCTTATACACGATGACGACGCCGTCGTAGCCAAAACACTCGCTGCTGCCACTCCACAAACACACACGTACACGAAAGTCAGATCACTTCCCCGTTGTCACAGTGGCGTTTGGACCCATCGATCGAGTGTGAACTCTCTCCCTCCCCGCAAGCCCAGGCTCATAAATTCAAATCAAAAATCATCATGCAACATAAATTGCTGTCCCAAATCCCCCTCCCTCTTGCTGTCCATCTCCTCATCTTATCATTACCCTCATGAAACGAAAACACTTTCCCAGCACGAGCAAAGACCATAATCCCCGTCCCTACATGTGCACCGCACGGAGAGAGAGCTCAATCATAAGTATGTTTTTCAGTCTGCCAGCACCAACATCAGGCTTCGTTCGTTCTTATTCTGGTGTTGGTTTCTGGTGGAAGTTAGGAAAACGTCGCGTGGGGCACCGCTCCGATACTTTCGCTCTCGCCTGTCCTCAACATGAATTGCGTGAAACTCGCAAAACTCCGTGGCCCCACTCCGATGCTGCGAGCAGATGCAAATAAAAAACAGACGAGCACAACTCATACTCCGAGGGATGCGCTTGGAGCGCCCGTTACATGTGTTCTGCACCGAAAATAAATAAATAAACACGAACAACGAAAGCAAATTGAAAGATACCGGAGTGGTGGCTTGGAGAGAACGTGAGGGAACTGGGTTTGAAATTGGCACTTGATAGTCAGCTCTGGGCCGTGTCTCATGCTCGAGTGAAAGGTAAAGAAAACTTGGAAGAAGAATCCGCAATAATGTAATATTATTGCAATTGCATATTTGTTTAATAATTGTCATTTTCGACTAAGCTTGCCTCGAGGACAGCAATATTTGTCACTGGGGCGTTTCAATTTATCTCTTTAGGGCGTAAATGATGCCTCATTGTCATATTGTTTTGTCTTTAAGCTAAGGACTTGATCTTGTTGCGTGTACACTTCGTTCAAAATTCGCCAATTTCAGCTGCAGAAACTAACGTATTACGATTGTTTTGACGACTTTGAACGCTCCAACGGAGTTGTCAGGACTTTAAGAATGCTTTGAAGATTTATTGACTTATTTGTCACTATTTAACTTGAATATCTGCTTAATGTGTAATTATGCGTACTAGAGACAGAATTGATTGTTGACTTACAATCTAATTCAAGTTCGCCTTGAGGCACTGGTAACAATTGAGAACGTGTAAGTAAAACTACGAACACTAAGAAAACTACTATGATTCAAATAAATTATTTATGTTGACAGTAGTTTAGTCTATGTCACGATGTCTTAGCATTTTGATTGTCATTTTTCGTTTAATTATGATCTAGGAATGTTGCTAGATGGGTTTATTTTTCTCAGGATTTCATGTGCAGGTTTATTTCAGTTGAGCTCTGGTGTTGTAGAACATTAACTTGATGCATTCTCTTCCCCTATCACATCTATGTAAGTTCACCAATAAAGAGATCGTTGCGATCATCTCCTTCAAATGACATTTTCCCTTTTCATGCATCATATTATTCACCATCCAGTTCGCTAAAAAGGAATTGCCCCGGCGAACCCATGCAACAATTTGCAGCACAGTTAGCACGCGACTTCTCACTCCATTCGTTTCTGCTCCCCCTCAATCCCTTACCAATCCCTTTCCAATCGATGTCAGCTGCTGCTGCAGTTACACCACAGTTGATCGCATGCACCAGGATTGCATCAAAAAACGTCCCCAGCGGCAGCGCACCCAATCACAAGATACCGTTTGGAAGCGGCAGGAGCTACTGCTGGAAAACAACGACCCCATAATCGGCCCGCACACACCCCCAATCGGACATAAAGACCCTCACACACACACACACGCATTTTCAGAGACCCAGCGGGTGCCAGCAGTTGTACGCGTTCCGATACGTACACTATCAAGATGAGATCCATCTTCATTCGGTTTAATTTGAATCAATTTAAATCGCAGATAAGCCCGCCGCGCTTAGCCGCGCCGCCCGGGAAGTGCTCACTGCTCGCGCGCTTCTCGTTTGCGTATGAGAATTCCATTCCATAATCATATCGGATGCGCCGCCAAGATGCAACCCGGTAGTGAGGGGGGACGTGGACGTGGCGTTTTTTTTTTCTTCTCTCCCTTCTTGGTTACGTGTACGCTTCTGGGTGCTGCTTACTTGTTGCACACTTTGTTCGGGTGTTGTCCCTTTTTTCCCACCGATACCTCACCGAATCCCACGGCGGCGTGATTGTGTGGTTGGATTTGTATAAAGTCACACACAAAAAAACAGGGGCAACAGCAAAAAAAAAGATCCGAGTGAAGACTAAATGCTAAATGGAAATTCTCACCCAGGGGCCGTCGAGACGCGTGTTGCTTATTTGCATCTTGCGCGCGGAAACGATGCAAATTCCTAATGCGTCACGCGGTACCGGTGAATAGAGAGAGAGGGGGGGGGGGGGCAGGTCTGAGAAAATCTAACGACCCATCGATGAGGAAGTGGAGGCATGGATAGACCGGTGGGAAATAGGGGTTTAGGTTCTCTTTCCGTTTTTTTAGTAGCCGATAATTGCCGCCACAGATCAGATGCTGGAAATCTAGTTCAGGATCGGTTACGAACGAGATGAATAGTGCCAATGATCTGCTAACCTGCCAGTTTTCTGCCCAATGGAATGCTACATAACAGTTTTTTTACGCAATAACAAGGAGATATAACAATCACTTAAGTTAAATAAAAACGATGAAAATTTAATGTTTTTTTTCCTGGAAATTCCATATCAAAATAAGTCGTTACGTTCTTGGTAGCTTCTTGTCATTGGCTGATAAACATAAAGAACAGCTTTTTGCCGTTTATATCGTTTTCTGGGTCCATTTGCAATGCTCACAGCCATATTTAAAGCTTGCGAGATGGTTTTCAACAGCTGTCATATACTTGTGACACCTGTCTTGTCGAAAAACATCTTGCGGGGGTTTAATAATGCTGTTAGGAATATTAAAAGTTTAGAATTTGACCCGGAAAACAGTTTAAGCTTCAATATCAATCCTTACTCACAACGATTGTAGAATGATGAATAATATTGTTATTATTTACATTTTCAGCTCTGAGTTTAAATAAACAAAATTGAGATTTAAAACAAATTGTCAATGATGTCTCTGAGTCGTTATTAGGCTAAGTGTCTGAAGAAAGTCTCTTGAGTACGTTTCTACTATTTCTAAAAGCAGCTACTTCGTAAAGACCTAAAAACTCTATGAAAATGATCGTTATATTATCAATTACAAAACGATCTAGAAAAGTTATTTTTCAAACCCTCTTACATATATTGCACCAACCAAACAATAGTATGAAGCACACCATACCAAAACCATGAGATACAACGTGGAAAAGCCAGCGCATTTCCGCGATTCCGAAATTTGTTTAATCATAACATTTCTTCTACGTGAATCAGCTTCCTGATGATTCGACCCGCGTTTACAGTGAGCAAATAAATATGTTTTTATTCCTTCAACCAAACCGCTTGGCACCACCTCCACCACCACCTCCGTTTTTTTTTATTAACAAACACAGCCCGAATCGGAGCCTAACAAGCCTAAACCGACCCTTCCGTCCCGGGGTTCCGGGGATGGAATATATTCAAAACGCGAAACATAACAAACCATCGGTGCCCAGCATCGAGCAGCGATTGTCGAACTGCAAACCAAACCTAGCTTCATGCGTCACTTCCTGACTGAAACGCAACATAGCAGCAGCAGCAGCGGAGAAAAACGGACGATAAAAATGGTTGGAAAATATCAATTTGCCCTCCCAAACACACACACGAACACGCCCGCGCGTGTTATTCTTCACGCACACATCCATTTCTAACGAGCGCAGGAGAAGTGCATTCGGCGGGGCGAGTGGCGGGGTACTATCCTAACGGAAGCAGAAATTCCATTGAATACAAGTGAATTTTCCATGCAATTTCCGATTCTTTCCCATCCCCCGCTGCTCGATTTTCGACGAAAAGCAGGCAAATGGCGATTTCTCTCACCCCTTTTCATCCACTGCCCCTGTTCACCCTCGATCCATACCCACAGGACGTACCGAAAAGTCCAAACATTGCGAAACATATTCGAACATATCGAACGGATCGATTCACGTTAAAAAAAAGCCCACCAAAGTACATAGGCAAAACTTTTGCAACTATCTGATATCAGATGCTCTGGTTGCTTGTAGGGGATGTGGGTGGTGATGTGCTTTTTTCCTATCTACCCCACGCTTCGGCCTTGATTGGCGATGGTACACGTGTGTGTGTGTGTGTGTGTGTAACAGGGATAAAATTTGCAACAAAATACCAAACATCCGAACGCCCGGCTCGGCCGATTTTTATGCTGACGAGCTGCTCCGAAATGCTTACAGGAATTTAACCAAAACTCCTGGTCCAGCGCTGCACGTGTGCGAAAATGCATTCGAAGCGTGGAGTGGAGTGGGGTAGGTGATGCGTGCTAGATGGGGCGCAAATGGAAGCCGAAACCTGTTCCTTCCGTTGTTAATAAATTAAACTGCGTTTTTTGTTTCATCCTATTCCTGTTTTTTTCAGCTTCAAATACGTGCAAATATAACCTTTCGGGGGGGGGGGGGGGGAGTGGCGAGGTCTATATAACATATTTACAAACTGATTCAACATTGTTGTTTGTAGCGGGCTACCAAAACCTACGCTTTGTAAGGGAATAATGTACAAAAAAGGAGCACTCATCGATCCCGTGCCGCACGTTCCCATCGGACGGCTGGAAGCTTCCGAGTAAAAAATGGACACAAGCGACGAACGGCGCCCTAATAAGGCGGTTGTGTAGTGCGGATGGCATAACTTGCAGGCGGTTTGTGAAGCGTAGCTACTACGCCATGTTTACTCGGATGCTTTGGGACGGCTTTTTAGGGGCTTATTAGAGGTCTGTTTTTGCAAACCTACCGCATGGGTTTGTTATTGCTTTACAACACGTAAAAAACGGGATGCATTTTCCATGCAAACGAAATCAAACCACACACACACATATTGTTACCCAAACACACACACGTACACCCGCGCTAGGAAGGCAAAACAAAGGCACTCAATTTCGCGGGCGTAATCAATTCCCCACGAACAACAAAGCTACCGCCCGGTGAACGGTTTGGCATTAGAAAAACATGACAACATGTGTGTGTGTGTGTGTGTGTGTGTGTGTGTGTGTGTGTGTGTGTGTGTGTGTGTGTGTGTGTGTGTGTGTGTGTGTGTGTGTGTGTGTGTGTGTGTGTGTGTGTGTGTGTGTATGTGTGAGTGAATGTGCTTGATGTTGTTATTTTTACTACTGCGATTTGTTTAACCTGTGTTCGGCATTGATGTTGTTTTGGGGAGCAGAAGGGCAACGAGAGAGAAAAAAAAGAAGGAAAATGCACCCGCCGAACGATGAAATAGTTATAAACAGTTTTTAAAGACCAACTTTTGACCAGCCAGCAAAAGTGAGCGAGTTTAATAGTTGCAGCATGTTTTTATGTTGTTGGTTCCCTATCCACTGATGCTATCGCTAGTGCAAAATGCCTGCCCTGATAGGATCTGGCCGATGTGACAATGAGTCGGAGGGTAGGTAGAGTGTGTAGTTTTCGGTTATTTTGCAACTGCAGCTTCCCGGGGTTTTTTAACATTCATTGCACTCTGCATCCCCCGCCATGTCCCCGTGTGTCATATTTTTCTGACCGAGACCAGCCTCCCCCCAAGTTGATGTCCCTCAAATCTGTGCGCGAATTTAGAACTTTGTTGTGTGTGTGCAGTATTCTGCAACAAAACCACCTCACCTTCTCTTATGAAGGATGCAAAAACAAAAAAAAAAGACTAAAATGGCCCCGATAAAACATTGTCACCGATCGGACAGTTTCCGTGTCGATCATCCGCAATAACATCCTTCCTTGCTTCCTTCCTTCCTTCCTTCAGCAGCTTTGCGCTGGACACAGTGGAGCGAATTCACTGCATCATCATCATCGACACCGGAGGACCGGCAGCGGTTTAGCAGGTGGGGGGGGAGGGGGGGGGTGTTGCGTTATAAAACATATTTTCATGTTCTAGCAACTATGTTGGAACAGCCCCAGTCCGTCGACCGGGGGATGGTTTATGAATGCGCCTGTGTTTTTTTTTTGTTTCGGGGGTTTAGTTGTTTTAGTAGGCATTTTCTGTACTGCTTTCGTGAGTTGATTTGACATGTATTGTGATAACGCCATCAGGTTTAGTGTAGATGTAATTTATGTGATTTGTTACCTCTTTTTTTTTTTGAACGAGCAAAATTTGTTATAGGCTGTGAGTTACTTAAATCGTTAAATAATGTAAGTTTTTCTTGTTTTTATTGTTGTTATTTTATTTTCAAAAATTTAACTCCAAATCAGACAATACTAAACTCTTTTTGTACGCTTCTGCTGCTGAGTTGGATACAGGGCCACCATAAGACACGTAAAGTTCGCTGAGGAGGCCATAATTGTCAATTGTTAATTAACAATAGTTTGAGTTTCTCATACATAATTTCTCAAAATATTAAAAAGTGTTTTAATATACAGGCAGTACCCGAGATACAGTACTAATGGGGACCGAAAATGGACACTCTAGTCAAAATATGGCTAATTATCTTGTAATTTTGCATGAAATGGGTGATTTTAGCAACTAAATTAAATATTTCATACGATTATAACTGCAGATTACAGTTTTGAACTTTTTTTTAAATATTCAGGTATTCTATTCTTATATTTGAGTTGTGATTACAGACGTCCAGTTGATGAGTTTTGTGTGTTTATTTGTATGGAAAAGTTCCCTTTGTAGTTCATTTTCACAACTCGAATCGAATCGAGTTCAGAATAGAATAAGCCTGATTGCCTGATAGACCCGAATAAAAGGGAAATTATTTTTTAATTGACAAATAATGCGTCAAATCAATAAAATTTGCTCAAAGAAGTGTCAAATTTAGTAAATCGTGTATCTCCAAATCCGTGTATAAAAAGTAGCGCATAGCTTGGGGACTGTCTGTATTCTCACTTTCATGAAACGGAATTTATGAATGACCCCCTTTTTAACAATTTCAGTTTTTTCCTGTATGAAGTATACACTAAATTAATTTACGTTAAGTAGTTTTACTTGATGCTTAAATCGTTAAAAATAATCTTAAATTACTAAAACTTCACTTAATACTTAATACCAATACTAAACTTAATACCATAAATATGTTAAGCTGCATTATAATCGCTTTTGAATTCTAACAAACAGTAATCAATAAGCAATTTGCTACTATCCAATTCGACTCCGTATAAGTTATTCAAATGGCTCAAGTACTGCATTTGATCGGATTTAAAAATGTATTCAATGTATTTTTAATACGAATTAAATGAACCAAACACTCAAGTTCTTACTGAACTTCAAAAAAATCCCCTGAAAAAATCAGTTTTATTTCATTTTAAATTTTCTACTCTCTCTTTTTCCTACCTTCCTTCATAATTCAACTGCTTCCGATGTGCAACAGTCAAATATGCAAAGCCGATTTATACAAAACGCACACAGCCAATCGCTCTGCACACGCTAATAGCGGAGGCAATAGTATTCAAAATCAAAACGTCATCCCAAAGGACGATACCCCCCAAAAAAACGCACACAAACCTTCGGTTCACATCCAACACACACCTGTTCAGCGGAGCAAGTCGAGAAGCAGTGAAGCAAGGATACACTTGAGCCCGTAAACGCACTGTCAACATGAACGTCCCCCGAATCTCCTTCCACACAATCTCCGAAACCTGCGACTGTTTGACTGAGCCCGCGTGAATAAAAGCTCACAGTGAGCAAAAAAAAAGGCACGATGCGAAAAACGATGCGGATGCAAATTTATTGCCCTGGCCATCATCCGTTCTGGTTCTGTTTGGTGGCGCCACGTGGAACGATTGACGAAGGAAAACGTGCAACTGAAATCACTCGGAACGGAAGTGCTGCTGCTGCTGCTGGCTAATATACCCAGGGCCCACCAATACACCGAACCGGTGAAAACTGACCCCCAGAAGGCAGGAAATATTGCTTCTCCTGCTGCTGCTGCTGCTAAACAAAATAATGTGGAATGCAACGGTGGTGAAAAACGTGGTCATTGGACAGGCAAGCAGTGGAATAAAATTGCTATTGCAGTGGACGAATAATACAAGCGCAAAATAACTTGTCCCGAGGTTTTTTAACGGCCGGCGGAATGATCCAGGATGAATGTCCTTTTTTGCGGCAGGACGGCGGGGAAACAGGATGTCTCGTGTGTGCGACACAGACAACCATTAAACATTGGTGAAAACGGTAAGCGAAATGGCACACACATCCTGCCCCCCCGAAGCACACGAACCCCGGCGGGTGCTAATTTTCAACATTTTGGGCATGATTTTTGTAGCCACCGTGCGCCAGATTGTGCACTTTGTTAATATTCATTCCAGGCGAGCGAGAGCGCGCGCTCAAGCTTCCTGTTCCACGAGCCGGAGTGGGTCGGAAACGGAAAAAGGAAGTGAAAATTTCGTGCACACACACTCACACACACACACAGGGTCACAAAAATCGTGATCGCGCAGTCCCGCAAAAACCCGTTCGCACATATTATCGGCGCTTCCTTTCCGGCCATCTTTGGGACCACCGGGTTTTTTGGGCAGGAAATTGGGTGGGTGGCTGGGAGGAAGGGGATGGGTAGGATGCAGCCATACCAATTGCATCGTGTACTGCGATGCGTAAAAATGCAGCAGCGAAAATAGCGTCGACAAAAAAGCCAGTTGGGGACATTTATGCTTTTTTTCCGGCCCCACCTCACCTCGCTCCTGTTCGATCACGTGTAGCGTGGCTACAGTGCTGGTCGTTGCTGTATCACCACCACCAGCAGCACTAAGCGGAGCATCACATTCATGTGCCTTTTTTCTGCTCCCGAAACAGGAACCGGTTTCCCATCGCACTCCCGAAACACTGGCTTCCTTTTTACCATTGCATTGCGACAGCCGGAAAACGATCGCCCAAATAAAAAAAACACGAAAACGATGGCCAGGATGCATCCGTATACAGGTCTAGGGGAGTTCAATGTATTTTTACGGATTACGAGGGGGTTCAATGTATTTTTTCGCTGCTTTTGGCTGGTTATCCCAGCTTCCACAAATTAAAACGCATAAGGGCGAACGTTTGCCAGCCTTTGGCGGGAGGAGCGTTAATTGGGAATGTAAAGCGAAAATTTAATTTTGCTATCAAACTTTTACGGAGATTTTTTTGTGTGTTGTTGCTATTGTAAAGCTTACAGCGGGATGAACCGACCCTTTGAGGCAAAAAACGACGATCCTTTTTTTGGCAGTGTTTTATATATTATGCGAGTATTCATAGGTATCGGTCACCAATACGTCCAGCTTGCAGAGCATTTATGGGGGTTAAATTAAATTATTTCAAGGAAATTACGCAAAAACAGCATGATACAGCATTTTGGAGTAAGCTTAAAGTGTCTTTATTGGCAATGCAATTAATTTACTGTTACTCTCCGATGCTACTCGCTGATCTGACATCTTCATTGGACAGCAAGAGAGTCCTAGGTTTCATACAAAATCCTTTGCTACCATAACTCCCTTTCTGCCAATCTCCATAGTGAATTCCTTCCATCATGACTACCAAAATCAGAGCTAAGAACCCACCTGCAATTTATCCAGCCACCTTGAATTGGATGTTTTTACTAGCAGCTGATAGATACACGTTTACAACACTTGTTCGAATTCTAATTCTTCTGTCTGCGTAAGTTCTTACGAACTTCTCAACTTCACAAGATTAATGTAAACATAGAAACATAGCTACCAACAAATAAATTTTAGGACTAATAACAATAACTATCATCAAACAGAAGTCATTTTAACTTTATACTCTAGTATCTAGGATAGGATAACACCAAAAACACTCTAGTATCTAAACAAAACAGTTGGTAGAACACGACCTAATTGTAATGCCCTAAAATTCCTGACCAATCACTCGTCGATTAATAGACACACACCGTATCTTCCACTGAAACTCAGGAAGTTTCTGGCCCCATCACATCTTCTTGTCCTTCCAGCGTACAGCTTCCGCTCCACATTCATCACACAGTCTGTTCGGGTAAATCCTTCCCATCCAGAGACTCATCCAACATATCCAATCAACCGTTTCGCGTTTGAAAGGCCACACTAAACGTTACGATGATTTTTTCCCTTTACCCAGTCCATACGTTCAGTTTAGGAATTTTCAAACTCAGTTTCCCGCTTCCACTAATATCAGCAGCAGCAGCAGCATACACATGTATGCACGTGTTTCAACGAATCCTTTGCCGGGTCTTTTCATCAGTTTTCCAGTTCACCGGGAACAGGCGGGAACAGGCCGCACTACGTCCAGGCTGTCGGGTTAACCGTCGGGTTTTCCATTTTGTTTCCCGTCTCTCGCTTCAGAGCTTTTACTTCCGCGAACGATTTTCCAAACCCAAACCGGAGGAAACGAAAATTCCATTCGCTCTCTCGTCGTACCGGCTCGTTCGTCCTTGCTTTCCTCGTCCCACCCCGTTCAGCTTCAACTTCCGGTCGACCGACCGGGCTCCGGCAGGATCTGTGCGCGCGCGTTCCATGAAGCCGGCGCTTGAGCGAAACTGACTTCCGTTTGGCTTTGCCTCTTTTCTGACTGTATATGTGTGTATGTGTGTGGAATGAACGTGTGTGTGTGCACGCTGCCGTCATCTACCCCCCTCCCCCCTCTCCCCCTTTTCATCACCATCCTCACATAATCCTTCGGCTGAATTCCAACCGAGGGAAAATGTACTTTTTCACTGTTAACACTTCCGGAGTTTTATGATTTTTCTCCCCCGTTCCCACCCGTGCACAGTCAGATTGCTCCCACCACCCCACCGTTCCTCCCCCATTCACTGCGTTTATAAAAGTCCCCTGTTGGAAAGAGCGAGGATTTTTGCGAAAAAGGAAATTAGAAACCCGCTTCAAAGTCCCTCTTCATATCCTTTTTTCCTCTCTTTCTCTTTTTCTCTTCTCGCACCGGTTCCGCACAGCGCATTCCGATGGCGCATGTTTTCCGTCCCGGGCGTCCGGACACCGCTTTTCCGGAAGTGAAGACGGGCTAAAGGATACCGCGCACTGCCTCCTTACCTTTCCCCCATGGATACATCCCGCCGAGTGCCAGCCGAACCGGATGTAGACTTCCTCCTTTTCAGGGGTGGAAAACCCACCGCCAGAGCAGCAGAGAAAGAGGAGGGAACTGTGCCCGTGCTCGACGTTCGTAACAGTCAAGTAGTCTGCTCACTACTGAAAGGAAACGCACCAAACAGAGAGAAAGAAAGAGTGCCAGAGGTGGGGAGCGAAGTGGTGGAAAAAAGGTTTTCTCCTCGTATTCTTCCGGTTCACATCCTTCTTGGAAAACGGACTTGCCTGCCCCAGCGCAAGGAAGCAACATCGCAATGGAAAATCGCTTCCCGAACCTGGGATCGCTTGTTTGGAGCAAAGGGGATGCTCGGTTTTGCCTGTTTCATCACTTCCTGCCATAGTCTCGTGTCGCGACGTACTATAGCAGTCTCACCGACACTCATTCTACGAGATTTCTTTTCCCGTGTCGCTCGCATCCCGCGAACCAACCCCGCCGAACAGGAAACAGGCAGACGAACACGAACACAGTGCTGCCATTCGTGTACGAAGGGCGGAAGTGTTATCCTTCCAACCACGGCCTTGCATCCCGCCATTCTCTCCACAATCGTTGAGGTCAGCTTGGGGAGCCTGCGGATGCTTAAAACTTTCATCCTGCTGCCCCAACGTCAATCGTCTCCTGCTTGGTAGAGAAGGATGTTCCTTCCCGGATATCGCTTTTGCTCGCTGCTTCTTCTGCTCCTACAAAAACGCTCCATTAATGTCCTTTCGCATCCTTTGCCATCCATCCGTTCTGTTCCCCTTGATGGGGAGAAACTCAAAGTCAGGAGAGGAAAAAAAAGGTCATCTCCTTAACCCGAAAGGTGCCTCCGAGCAGATCTGTAGTCCATCAAGAAGTCACGGGATCCCATTTTTAACGGCTAAACACTTCAGCTCCCCGTCACAGGAACACTGCTTGGGGAGAAATCATTGCTTCCCCTCGAATGCCCCAAACTCCACCAAAACCTTCGCTCAATCACTTCCGGGAGCTACGGTTGGAACGATTTTGGTTCGGGTCGGCACACACAAAAAAAAAACACACACAGACGATAGCGAGTCGAGTACTAAAGCACTTCCGGTTGGGTAGACAACTCGAAAGACCTTTCCCGTTAACCTGAACCAACCATTCCCATTTTCACTTTCTATTGCTGCCCTAACTTTGTTATTTGCGTTTGCATGCTACCTTCTTTTTTTGTTGCCACAATGCTTCAAGGGTGGGTTGAGGTCAAGCAAGCAAATCACCACCCCGAAGGCAAAATCTCAAGTTTGAAAGGAACTTCTGCAGCGGGAAAACCTCCCGGTGGAGTGAAGGAAGTACGCACGTACATTCGCTTACGTATTTTCCGGTTCACTTCAAGTGCGGAAACCGTCTCGACAGCAGGGCACTCGCCGGAAGTTCACCTTTTTGAACGGGGCATTGGATCAACTAGAATTGGAGGGTTTAAAAATGTGTGTGCATAGAAATCTTCGATGTTTGCTGAGAAAAGGTACGCAATTCAATAGCTGAAGTTTGTTAAAAGTCAAAGGTTCTTACTGATTTTTTTTTTTTTCAAAACTTCCAACCATATGTAGTTGGAACGGTATGGTAGCAAAATCAGTACTTTCAATGCTACATAGGTTTAATATCAGGATCGGAAATGTAATGGGTTCGGTTATGTGGTCAGGATTAATTCAAAGATCTGCGTAGGTTCAGGATCATCTCCAGAGCCGGTATGGATTTGAGACGAGTGCCCAATGCCAATAGAGGTCCGGCAGAAGTTTCAGGATCACTTCCAAAACCTGTATTGTTTCAGAATTGGAAACAAGACTGGAACTGGAATCAGCTATTATGGGTTCTGTATCAGTTTCAGAAACGCGAAGTGTACGTGATTTGTTGGATCAGTAGCATTAGATCATCAAAGACATGACCTCAATAGGTTCCAAAGTTGGAGTGAGTTTGGAATCAGTTCCTGGACCAGTATGGATTCAGAATTAATTCCCGCACCATAGGATCCATTTCAAGACATAGGTTCAGAAGCCATACCAGGACCAATTCAGATTCTGGAACACTTTCAGAGTTGATATGGTTTCAGATTTAGATGCAATAGGATCAATTCCAAGGTCGTTTTGGCTTCAAGATTCGTCCCAACTCCATAGTCGGGAGATAATCAGTTCATGGATTGAGATGCATTTGGAATCTGCTGCAAGCCCTAACACACTCAGTATCAGCTCCAGAATCAATATAGATACGGGATCAGCCACAGGATCATAATGGATTCTATAATGAATTATTTGAAATAAAGGATTCAGAATCAGGTTACGAACAAATTCAAAATTCAGGTAACTCCTTAGAACTAAGTTTGAATTTACGGAAGTAATGGTATGGGAGTAAATGGTGAGTGAATACTGTGTAAGAATAAAGCCAGACCAATATTGGTGTCGATATTTGACTGGAGAAAAACACGTTTTTACAGATCTTGTTTATCATTTAGCAACATGTTATAATACCGAGTACAGTACGTTGAACTATTGCAATCATCCTCTAATCTCTAATCTCACCATCACAAACCTCAAGCTACTTGCCATCTAAATTGTTTGCTTACACCAACGGCAAATCTTACCATCAGAAGACACTATCAAGCCGCCAACCCAATACACAAACAACCGACGAACAGGATGTTCACATCCTCCATCAACCTTCCACTGTTCCCCAAAACTTTCCCCTCTCACTCTCGAATCTGGTCAATCCTTTTTGCAAATTTCCGATCTGCTCACGCCACGTGCACGCTTCCCATTCCCGGTGCTCCAACCGTACCCAATACACCGCATACAACGTACGTACGAGTCGGACCGGAAGGCCATCAAACACTCCGTTCGCAAAAGGGTTACTCCCAAACGATAGCGTCTCCCCAAAAACCCAACTCAACCGAACGGGCGAACATTTTATTTCCACTTACTTCCGCTTCCGGTGCGAAAGCTTCACATCGCTGCCATCGTTCGAAAAAGGATGCTAATACAGCGGGTTATGCGAACGTTGTTTGTCCAGTGCCTTCGTCTCGGCTCGAGCTGGCGCAGGAAAAGCGGAAGACGACCAACGACCGACGACGATAGCGGTGGACTGAGGAATTGAGTGGCTACGGGCGGGAAAAAGCCTTCCGTCGGCCAGCGGCACGTCCTCGTCGCATGTGCCCAGGCCCACCGAAGGCGCCGTGCACCGGCAACGGTCCGAAACTGCGAAGCAGGACGACTCCATTTTACTCGACTGCCATTTCCTGGCGCAAAGGTTTCTTCCTCTCCACGGCCACGGAGCTCGCCCTTTACGATGTTGTGGTACTGTGTGAATGTGTATGTGTGTGTGTGTGTTCGAGCTTGTGTCAACCGTTCCAGACACGGGACAAAATCCATCGCTTTCTGTCGGCACACTTCCGGGATGTGTGTTCCGCTCGGTCCTTTTCTTCGAGCAACGATTCGAGCATCCTTCGCATCCAATTCCAGCCCGGCCCCGGTCCGGCGTTGACTTTTGAACGGCACTCCTGCTGCTCCCGCTGTCCCGAAGAATACATGCACGACTCGACAGTGTAGTAGTTTACGTGCTGCCACCAGCCGCTCACAGCTCTTTACCCAACGGCCATACCCTCAGCTCGTTGTATCGTCCGGTTCGGTTGCTTCCTGTTGCCCTTTTTACGCTTCCGCAACGACTTCATCACATCCCCACCACGGTCTCTCCAGCTTCCGGTGGTCTGCTAGGAGCAGCCGGCAGACTTTTCAGCAAAAATCTCATCATCATCATCGTCGTCGTCGTCGACGTCGTGCTCATCATCGAGTCTGACTACACAGCCCCGTCCCCATCACATCCCGGAGCAGAGAACATCCTTTTTACGACGTTCATTCTCCACCTCAGCTGTGCCGGAAATGGTTTGGGGCTCTCTTTCTCCATCTCTCTCTAGTTCTCTGTCGGGTCACAGGGCTTCAAGATAAAGCAACCTTCCAGTGCCTTCTAAAATGCTGCGTGCATTTTGAAACGCTCCAACCTCAATCGCCCAGCGCCATCTACCGAATCCATTTCCGGGGCCACTCTCGTGAACTCTAAAAATGCTTCGATTACTGGATTTCATTCTGAGGTAAAGGGGTGACTACCGCACCAGGAACTAGGACTATCCACTACTAACTTGTGTACGCATTATGAAACGTCCCCGGTAGACAGGCAGAGCGTCTCCACAATAGGAAATTAAAATCAGCACGGACGAACTGGACCCGGTCAGCTATTTTAGTCAACGAAGCTTCGACCTTCCCACGGACACGCTATTCCCGGTTGCCCGTGAGTTCGCTTCCCATGCATGTTCCCCCTTAAGACGAGACCCCGAAGATCGTTGTTGCACAAAACCGAATTCGCCGTTGCGGCGGCAAAGTCATCAGCATCAGCTTGCATCGTGGGTAGCATGGACACTGCCGCCGCCTCAGCCAACAGTGAAGGTATATAATCATTTCCGGCAAAACCGGTACTCATGCGAAATGAAGTTTTTCTCCCTGGACTGAAAAAGGCAAAACCGTTTCCTTTCGAGCCGCTCGTTTCACTTGTAAGCAAAAACGGTGGGGGGAGGGGGGAAAGGACGACTTCCAACAAAATGTGCACTACTTCGCACGGTGAAGATCTGATGTGAGAGATCCGTCCGATAGTGCGTTACGCTTGCTTTTCGTTCAGTGCGTTTTGCGTGAAGTAGGTTAAGTTTTTTGGAAACTTCAGAAATACAATGTTTACTAAAGCTCTTTCTCTACGCTACACTTAAAGAGTTATTTAAATATTGGTAACATTATCGTACCTAAACGCTTGCACCCACCGCACGCACTCTCCTGTTGTGTCCCCAAAACCGGATGTAGAGCGTCTCTTCCACACGCGCACTCGGTACACATCCTCCGCCACATTCGCCTTCGAAAGCGGCTACGCATGTCCTTTCGGCAAAACTCGTTTTCCCGCCCCATCCTAGTCCACCAGGCTGAAAAAGGATGTCCATGCCTGGGGTGAGGCCGAAAACCCCAGCCGGAAACTGTTTACCGGAGATGACGTACGAAACAATCAGCCCCTAATCGAGCTTAGCAGCAAAGGCCGGAAATGACTTCCCTCCCGAGCTCATAAATGATGACTTTGAGCATCGCCCGGTCGGTCGGTCGGTCGGTCCTGGGCAGCAACAGCAACAGTACTGGGATAGATGGACCGGAACCGGAAAGTTCTCGCCCTGCCCACTCCGTAGTCATCCGCCCATTGCGTGTCCCCGGAGCAGCCGCCACACAGCGGGGAAGTTAGGCGAAATTGCGGAAGTCACCAGACGATATCTGACGCATGTATCGGTCGGCCACAGTGTGCTGGGAGGATGAACGGATACTTGACTGGAAGAGAGTGGGTTTTTTTGTTGTTGTTGCTTCCAATCCTGTTGTTAAGTTCTTTATCACGTGTTTCAGCAAGACATTTCGTTCAGCAAAACGTTGCGGTTTAGACAAACATCTCCAAAACATCGACGCGGAGATACAGCAATGAGCTCTCAGGAAGCGCTGTCGTAATGGTAGTTCTCGAAGAACCGTTCAGATGACCAACGGGAAATCTCATTGGCCGTAGAGGACCCGGACTCACACACAGTTAATTAAAATTTATGGAAAGAACCACATCCATTCGCCGAAAAGGTCAAACGGTCGGTAGAAGTTGCAGCGACGATGCGCCCATAGCGACGAAACAAGTGCATCGAACGGGCACAGAAGGCAACAAGCGGGACGCTGTATTTTTGCATACATGTTACAGAGGGAATGTGTGTGTGTGTTAGTGTGTTTCCTGGAATTAAGCAACAGCTTTAAATTTTATGTCTTTACAAACGTTATTTATGTTTCAATTTTTTATTCCTTTTTCTCGCAAACGCAGCTACGATCTCGCTTCCTGATTGAATTGACTCCGGAGAAGGAGAGATCTCCAAACCCCGCTCCCTCACATCACTAATTCTCACGACGCATCATTCGCTCCGCTTCCCTGCCACTCCTGCCAAACGGTTCTATTGCCCTTTTGCGCCACCAGCACCACCGGCAGCAACACTCGAATCGAAAGAACGCGGAATTAACGCGCCGCTAGCGCCCGTATCAAGTCGTCTTCGCACGCCCGCGGGTATAGTAGCCGTATCATCATCAGTTTAATGTGCCTCCCTGTTCCATGATGGTGCATCGACACCCTACTCTCCTCATACGACTCCCAACCCTACTGCCGCCGCCGGTGCATCAATTATTTACCGTTCGATCTAAACGAGCTCCATCATGGCTCGAGGGGCTCTGCGATCATAACCCACCTCCGGGCGGGGTAGACGAGGGAATGATACGGTCACTTACGATGCAATCCCCTCCCCAACGTGCACCACCACCATCACCTTATCTGTCGGTACGGAGCAACATCCACCACGCGCGATAGATGCACTTTTATCTTAACAAGTGATCAAGCCTGCGCGCCATCACCAATCGCCGCGCATGATGAATTGCGCTTTGGGGAAGGGAGTGGCGCAGTGGCTCCAAGGAGGAGCATGAGGGGTTTGCGAAAAAGCGAAGTTTGTGCGCCCCTATTTCGAACACACACAGACACACACGCACACGGAATGGAAAAATCACCAGTGTGCATCGGTTTGATTAATTTCATAAACGCAAATTGGACAATCCCTCGCTTACCAGCCACGCACGCAACGTGCTACGTACTTGACGAGCAACAGTGCAGCGCCGTGCGGGGATTACATGTCAAATGTGCCACGCCATATGCTGCTGGGGGGAGGGGGGGGGTGAATTGGGTCCAAAGAGACAGTCCGCCATGGGGTTTTGGGTGGACCCAGAAATAGAAAGCGAAAATAGATGTGTCCGCTTCAAAGGCAATGCCGGGAGCGCTTGTTCTACTCTACCTTGCCAGCAGTTCCCGAGTGGACCGGGTTGACGGATTAAAGCCATCGCCCCGTGGGATACAAGGTGGGATACAAAGATCCCCCCCCCCCCCTGGACGCACTGTGAGATTGGTGGCGTAAGATAAGATTTTCGGGTAATTTTATCAATTAATTATATCTTTTCATGATAGCATGAAGCATCTGCCACAATCACTGATGTACGATTTAGAGTAGATACCTTAGTTCTGGGTGATTATTTTTGAAGTTTTAGTTGGGTATTTGCCTATTTCAAATGCCTAAGACTGGTATTTTAGACCAACTGGAGCTGAATATGATATTTTTAACTTTTAATATCATTTCAACAGGGTAGTTTCGAATGGATTTGCAGCTATAAATTGAAAGTATTGTAGATGGTACATCACCGACAATAATTTCACAGGAATATTGTAAATAAGCTGGCCTTATAAGCCTTCATAGATTGTACAAATGCAGCATTCCTTTCAATATCTGAATTGAGTGTTTTAAACATAATATTTAATTAATTCGATTAATTCAGTAATATTAATATTTTAACGACCTAACAGGGCCTGCAGGAGGTTTCCAGGGGTTCTGATACTTCCTGAACTCTTTTGTGCACTGACGAGACAGTCACATATCTGACTCTTATGTCAAAGGATTTGGACTATTTGGCACGCTTGATGGGACGTCAAATATTGGAGTCCCTGCACGAGATACGATAACTGCAATGTCTGAATGCCTTGCTAACTAAAACGAACCAGCCACTCCGAATATAATTGAGATTCATGTATAGAGGCGAATGAAATCAAATGACTCAAATGACAACCTAAGTTCTCAAAAACAGCAGAATACGACAAAGTTCTCATAGCATGTAATGATCTTCCCATAATGTTCTTCAACTCTAATACTCCTTTTTTGCCCTAAAAATGCTCAACCCTTAACCACAGTGCGTTCCGAGCACGGGTGACGAAAGACGAAGACGCCGGTACGCCGGTCTCCAAACGGAGAAGACTCGCCATCCCACATACATATCTCTCGATCCCGGTGCATGGACAAAACCGCTCGCCACCACCGTTCGCGAAAAGCTGTGGCGGAAGCGAAAAGCCGTACCATTTTCTACTCTAAATTGCACATTATCGCATCTCACCTTAACTAATTGACGGTAATTAATTTTGGTAGCGATTTGCGCGCGAGCCCTGCCCCTACCGCGGCATTAGAGCAGTGCCTGCCAGCCTGCCTACCTTGTGTCTCAACAGCTCCCATCCCTACCAAAACTGCGGTTCGTTGACGTTTGACCGAAAATAACGCTCTGCGCCATACTCTGCGCTGCAATGGGCGGCCCTACCGGGGTGACAAATGCCAATGCTTCCGTAAACATGCACCCGCAGCAAAACGCATCATAATTTCGGGTGGGAGCCCGCGGAGGGGCAAAGATCTGCAAACGTTGGAGTCAGATCATCGGCCGATCGCTTGATCGCTGTACAGCAAGCGGCGAAACACGCGATCCGTTCGCATGGAATGTCGGGTTTTGCGGTGCATCGTACACATGGTGACGTTTCCGTGGCGTTTCGTGGCAGCATAAACATGCATGCCATCCCTTCCGTGGCCACATATCCCCCCCTACCCCCCCCCCCCCCTCCACCCTGCGGCTACGGCCCATCGACTGCGGCTAATGTGCCGAATAGTGCAATATTTTTTGGCACCCTGACAACAGCATACGCCGCGCGTTCGTTCTTGTTTCGGGGCTGGTGGTTTGAAAGAAGCTTGAAACAGACAAGTCACATTATTCAATCTTTACCGCAGGGAGCACACACACAAAAAAAAACAGATTCAACAAGAAAGTTATGGCGTTATGGTGGAAATTGTGTCCGTTTTTTTTTTTTGGGATAAAGTTTTTCTTCGCACTCATTCGCACTCTTTCCCACTCCTTCTCGAGTTCTCTTTGGCTTTGATCAAACACAAGCTTGTTGATTTACTTGGGAATGGTTGAAGGGGTTGTCTTTAATCCTACTCTTTCATTCTCAGCAACACATGTGCGCCAAACAATTTCCCAGCCACATCTGTCTTTGCAGCGAAATTTGCTAGATCAACAATAAAGTTCAGCGACCAGGGATTATGTGATCATCATTAGCGTAGGGCTATAAAATGATTACGAGAAAGCCCCATGCATGTTTGTGCATGCACATACGAGCAGGAGGGCCATTTGAATAACCAGATGTTAGAAAACACGTGGTTTTTTGCCTACTGTGACACTGCACGGTTCTTCTAATGAACGACTTTAGAGGACGTAAGAGTGAAATATAATTAATCCCGTTTCTTCACAACCCAACTAAGGACACCTCCCGCTAGACACCGTTGTGCCAACTGAAAGCGGTGAGGAAGTTTCGAAGAATTACTAATACATCCTTCCCTGAACAAGCTCACAAGTGTAGTGAACTCCATTAAGTTCTCCCAAGCTGCCATTTTGCAACAACACTTCACGGTCGCATCAAGTTGAACCATTCCACCCTTACTAGCCGGACTAGTTACACATAATTGAGACAAATTATGCTCCCCGAATACAACCGCCAGACTCCTGCGTGGCTTCCAGGCGTGCCTCGGAAAGTTCTGCTAGCGCGCCGACGAACCACTCCACAAACCCGTGCAAGAGTGTGCAATGCCGCTCATTAACTTAATGACACTCGGATTTTGCCAGTGCATCCTGTGCCCGGCGCTCATTTCGGATTGCATCATCGCGCCGTTCTGGAATCGCATCACAGCCTTCATTTGCCCATCATTATCCCTCCATTTGCTCACTTCCGGAGAAATGGGGACGAAGGAGAGGTAAACCACAGAAGAGCTCCTCCACCAATCTGTAACGCGCCAACTCCAACTCCAGTTAATGTAACGTTAACACGTTTTGTTTTGTGATCAACAACTGCTGTTTGTCTTTCTGCCGGTTCTTTCAATTCTGTTCCAGCAATGTCTCAATCACTGAAGATCCTCCCCGAGACTTGCCTTCCCTAAATTTCACTTGTTGTATTATTAGCTCGTATTAAAGACATCCAAGGTAGCCGAAACCACTGCAACGCACGTCAACAACGGAACAAAGTGTCTACGCCTCAGACCAGCCCCATCATCATCATGATCGTCATCATCGTCGTTCTTCATTGGCACAGTTCACTATATCCTCCAAAATAACGATCATTCAGCATTCAGCAGTGTGAACGATCGTCACCGTTTGTTCGTTTTAAGACATGGCAATGGTTCCGCTTTTTCTCTCTCTCTCTCTCTCTCTCTCTCTCTCTCTCTCTCTCTCTCTCTCTCTCTCTCTCTGGTAGCAGACACACTGGCGGCAAATAAACCACTCTCCCATTCACGGGTCAAGTGGAACTCCCGGCGGTGTCGTCCGCCCTGAAAGGAACCATTTGTGGATGCGTTCTGACATTTTTATTATACGGCAGCCGAACAGCATCAACTGCCAAGCTGCCACCGCAAGACGTGGAGGGTAGCATTAGGAGGACCTCTCCTGGTGGAGCTACGCGACGAGGGCTGGAAATAATGTAACCGTTTTGAAGTTCATCAATTAACAAAACGGTTGAAACAAGATTTTCAATTCCCCTGTCGGCTGAAGACTGCTGTCAACGAGCGGAAAGTGTGTGTGTGTTTTGACTAATTTACTAGTTAAATCGGTTGCACGAATTTCACAACTTGGGCAGAAGAAATGGCGTGCTGGCAGGAAGAATTTGGAACATCTCAACAACAAGGAACAACGGTGGAGCGTTGTGTTTGGCATCCTGCTGTCATGGCGTGATTCTAATGGATTCAGCTAAGTACCGTGTTGGAAAACAATTCCTTCCTAAATGTTTGCTAATAATCCCCAGCTTCCCGCCATTAATTATATCTGCGCGCGAAACGGCCCACCACCTGAGAGCCTGGTAAGAGTGTACACCACACACAAAAACCACACACCGGTAGATCGCGCCACCGTTCAAAACAACAAATCCAATTTGTTATCCATCATCTAATCTAAACAATAACAAATCGCAGGCCACGCAGCAGCAACAACAACAAGCCGCACCGAGTTGCCCATCCAGAGCCCCTCGGGGCAACAGAAAACAGCGGCATCCGAAAACAAATCTACTATTTTGACATCTTTCGTAACAACCATCCATACACACGGTCCTCACCACTCGGCTGGGTCATTTGCTTTTTCGCAACCTTTCCCCCAATTTCCGCCGTGCGAAGCGTTTGTCCCCGTGTGTGTGTGTGTGTGTGGCATATTCGGCGGTGTGGAGGAGTTGTGCAAACAAAGTCATCATTTGACGTTTAAACAATTTTTTTCGTACCTTCCTCAATCTCCTACATACCCTCCACTTAGTAACACCGGTGACACGCAGCGAACAACATTAGGGCATCGTGGCGTGGGAATTTTTGAAAAATTGATCCCACAAGTTTTGGCCTCGTGTCCACAAAAACCCCTCCCGCGCGAAATGGCACCGAATGGGGTCCCAAGCACCGGCGTTCTTTATTTACCGGCACCGGCACAACACAGCCAAAACACAACAAACCATCGCGGGAGGTGTAATGATTTGTTCAGTTGGTCGAACGTTTTTCACAATAACACCAATGGAAGGTTTGGAACCATTTCCTCGCTATTTCCGCCATAAATTTCGGCTCTTTGCAACTTTACCCACCTGCCAACATAGCACAAGATCGCGCGTCGGAGGTTGCGAAGATCCGGTTGATACAATTTTGCCAACTTTGCATCGTTTCTAAAGACAATGTTTTGGGGATTGGAATGTTGCTGGCAGTTTGCCCGCACCTTTCTTGTGTTGACTTCGTCCGTCACGGGACTTTAGTAGCTCGCTGCTCCAGATGTACTCGATTTGTCTTTCCGGCGGGGCGAGTTTCTATTCTTGGCCACAGACGCCACAGACACAGGCCGGCCGGCCGGCCATGAGGAATCCTGAGATCGTTAATAGCTCGCGGGCATTCGGGATTTGCATCCGACCGTCACTGGACCCGAACATCTTAAGCCTGCACACAATTAAAAGACACTAAACCTGAGCACATTCTTGCGGAACGCGGGACGCCATTCGCACTCACTTTTACGATCGATCGTATCGGGAAAATGGGATGCCGCTGCGTGCTCCGGAGGATCTCCAACAGTCCGCTGATGCCTCGATCAACTTCCACTCCATGTCCTACCTTCGTGAACACATGTGTGTGTATGTGTGTGGGGTACTGGGCGCTTATGTGTGGCGCGACCGTTTCCGTAAATCATTTTCATGGCTTTTATTTAGTTCGATTTTACGGCCTTTTTAGTGCCGTCGTTACGATGGCCCCCTTTGCGAGGTGACGATGACGCTGCCCGCTGCCTGCCCAACGAAGATGATGATGGTGATGACGACGGCGATGCCCCGATGGGATGATCGTACCGGAATTCCTACCCGTCGACTGCTAATAACCGTTATTCCTAGCTCTTGACGATCTGCCGATGCTACTGCTACTGCTGCCGTACCTCCTGCCTACCCACCAGCAACACCTCCGTTGGGTTGTGTGGGGAAGGTCCCATAAATTCTAAGTGGTACTTTTAATATCTCATCAAAATATTTTCACCACCAAATCTATTCGCAGCCAACCGCAAGCCGAAAAACGGACGGAAACAATTCCACCCCGGGGGCTGGGGGCCCCAGAATTCAGGCAGTGTAGGCAGACGACAACCAGACACACACACACAGCCAGAAACAGATCGCAGCACAATGCTGGGTTGTTGTCGCGTTTCTGTCAACGTTTGGAATAGTTTCGTGACGGTAGATTGTCGACGGCGGGTCTATTTTTAAGGTAGACCGCACAGAGACCCTCAGAAGGCAGACAGCATCAGAAACTATCTACAAAGCCCGTCGGCCCAGTCAGTCGTGCGGTGGCGGTGTTGGTGGGGCAAAATCTGTCCCCGTCCATCAGCATCTCATCCGCGAGTGCACGTACGTGTGTGTGTGTGCGCGCAGTACGGAAGTGGCGCTGTTGGAGATGCGTTGAGAAATGGCCAAAACGGCCGTCCGTCTGCACACTCAAAACTTCGAACGAAACGTAGGTTCCTACAGCCAGTTCGGGGGAATTGTTTCCAAGTGGTGCACGCTCGCGCGCGCATTCGGCTCAACCGATCCGTGGGACGCTGAGGAATGATGATTAGTGTCTGCGGGCAGGAAATTTATGGATCATTTTCCGGCACACGGCTACTACTGCCATCCCGCCCCACTTTCCCCGAGGGTCCTACCAGGGTCTTTGCATGTGTGATAAATATATCTGCCGCGTTTCAGCAACGGCAGCACTTCGGTCTTTACCTCGGCATTGTCTTGGGTGAGGAAACGGATCCGTCGTGGTTCGTAGGTGGTTTGGTGTGTGTATTCTTACAAATTTCGCCCATCCCGTGTTTGGACGTCCGCTGTAGCACTTCCGAGCTGGTGCCATAAATTACTCGCTCGAGCACGGCACAGCCAACCAGCTTCCTCAGTAAGCGCAACGGAGAGGATCTAGACATCCTCACGTCTAATCGAGACATCTAACTACATTCTATGCCAAACAGCCATTCCATTGGGGCATTTTCTCCACGATTGATTGACTCGGGATCTCAAGAGTGTTGAACGGAAATCTCTCAAGCACGCCTCATGCAACAGGGACCACTGCAATGCCACTCTGTTCCGTGTTCCTCGAATCGATCGAGAATGTATACCACCAATCGAGTTAATCACATCGCATTCAGCTGCAGCGGATCTAATCAAACTGTGCTTAACGTGACTCTACCTCTGCACCCTTTGCCATCTTCGATGGCACGATGCGGATGATTGTAATTAAGAGCAGAGTTTAACGGAAAAGGAATCGTCGACCATCGCGTAGACCATCGCCGTCCATTCCGCCGACACCGTCGTCCGTCCACAATGATGGCAGTGATGGCTCACATTTGGGAAACCTCTGCCTTTACCCGATACCCTGCAATTACCTTACCCTTGCTTACGGCTTCTTCCCAAATGCCCAAAAACGAACGATCAACGGTGGGCGTGCACCGTCGCTCTGCTGCGTGTGTGTGCGTAGAGGTAAACACCCACAAAAAATTAACTTAATTTTTTTCGGAACGATTAATGACGTTTAATGTCTAATGATAGTGTTTGGGTGGGTGCCTATGCTTGCCCGAAAAACGCATAACCGGCATGGGTGATAATCATTTTTCATAAATCGGTGCAATCATTTGGAGATCCAGATTTTCCAGAATTCCAGCATGATCGAGGTTGAACATTGGGAAGATCTAGATGCGCTGAGGGCTTTAAGTATTTCCCCGAAAAAGGATGCAGTCTGGTAGGACTCGTAAATTCAGAAACTTCCTTGTCATTTCCAACCGTATTGCCAAGCGTGTTTCCGTTTCATGTCGTCGATGCACTCGAATTCCAATGAGTATACGGGAGGTACTCGAGACCACGCAGCAAACCAAATATGCACGATCATCGACAAACGTTGCCACTTGACAGGTGCAAAAACCCCTCTCCAGGACCTCGATCTCGCACACCCGCCATAATCCTTCATTGTCTCGGTTCTCCTTCACTCTCTCTCTCTCTCTCTCTCTCTCTCTCGTTCCCGTCGCATCTTTTTTGGGCCCAAAAACCCCGGCATCCTTACCCGCATTCCACCGAAATCCGGTCCACGGGGGGTAAGTTTATCGAAGAATAATGGCACACGGAACGAAACAACTAACCAGCCAACCGAAAAAGAAAAAAAAGGTTACTCTCTGATGTCCTTCAACCCGGGAGTTCTGATGTGGTAGGTTCGCTCCGTTCTGAACCCTTGGCATACACACGCACCAATCCATCCGGGGGAGGAAACATGCTTCTCATTGAAACAGAATCCTGAAAACAATCAAAGCCTAATTTAATAACACAACCCATAAACATCACCTCACGGAGGTAGGTGAGGGCTAACCTTCACAGCCACTTCAGCCAGACCGGGGCGAGACTGGGACCGTACCTGCCCGGCTTTGTGTGTGTGTGTGTGTGTGTGTACGTTTGTGCTGTTGTGCGAATGTCCTGGGTTCGGTTTTCCGGTTGGGCGGATGAACCGAATCGCTTTTATGACACCCAGCCGTTCTGCCGTTACCTGCCACGGGACGCTGTAGAGTAGGGCTTTGATAAGGACTTGAAGGTTAAGCACTTCAAAAACACGGCGTGCAAAAAGGGTAAATAGCAGCGGTGGCAAAAAAATAAATCTCCCATGATACAGTGTGTCAAGCCAGCATTCATGGTTTTGTCAATGGTGTTTTTACCAGCATGAGGCGAACAGTTCGAACGATTGTGCTATGGGCGAGAAGGATATGAAGGACGTGTTTGCTTAGGTACTAGTCCGTGGTGCAGAAAGTACACAGCGTTTTAGACAACTCAAAAATGGTGCCTGATACGGGATATTGATCCTAACGCCGTCTGAACCTCTAATTGCTAGAATGCGCATTAACACATCAATTTAATGATAGTCACTTGAAGTCCATAACAATGAGCCTAGTGTTCCCAATTGAATATCGGAAATGTTGAGTTTGTGTACCAATGAAAAGGACTGTCCAATATTGCAAAGAATGAACCGCCAAAAGGCGTGAAAATGAAGAAGCTTTTGCATACATGATCTGACTTTTCAGGTTTCAAATCCCCTTTGTATACAGCATCCTCTTCTTGCTGCACAAGATCTAGCTACCTCACAAACTCTATCCTAACTTCATCACTTTCTACGCATTATCGTCCAACCAATTGTTGCAAACCTTCGCAAAATCCACACATCCGTGAAGTATCCATGCATCTCACCGTACAATGGGAAGATTCTCTTTTAAAAAAAGACGCACAAATGCTTCTCCAAACACACACACCCCGAACGTGACCGTTTCCTTATCCGACCCGTATGCCAAACGTCACCCAGCCGCCGAGTGCGAAAGTTAAGAGGAAGTCCCTTTGCCGCTTCATCATCCCATTTGGCCGGTACAAAGGCCCCTGAAGGAAACGGTGTGCAAATGAAAACATTAAAACAAAGCGGACGTCCTTTCGTGTTCCCCGTGTTGTAAAGCCTCATCTCATCCGTAGTGTGCAAACGAAGCTCGAGGGATAATGTAAGCTTTCCAAAACGTTTTCTTCAGGTACGTCAGTACAGACAGGACAGGAAGCCCTCCTACCGGGAGGGCCAAAAGCCTGTGCACATTTTGGGTTGAAGTGAAATGTACACACACACGCACACGCAGGACCTGTACTGGCCAGTACAATAATGTTAGCCATTGTGTTCTCAAGAGGACACCGGTACACCTTACATCGGAGGACAGCGATCACTGCATCATTCAGCCCCGGGAGGATCTTAGCGCAAGATCTCTTAGCGCGTACATCTTGAGGAGAGGACGAGAGGCGTGGGGCAGATCCTCTTGAGGGCTTTTATGAGGTGCGTTGTAAAAACCTCATCTTGAGCCCTTGAGGGCACACACTCGACCTGGCCGACCTGGCCCCGGTAAAAAAAGGGCAAGATAATCAAATAGAACAACAACAAACGGGACACTTGATGCGCAGGAACTCCGTGCAGGTTCTACACACCCACCCGAAATTCACTATTTCCATTCCATGTGCTTCCTTCTTCCGTGAAGTGCCAGTTCCTGACAGTACTCCAGTTGACATTGAGCACCCGAAAACACGACTCCGACTGGTGAGTGGCCTCTTTTGTTGAACAAACGATCGACACGTTTTCTAGTTTGTTCAGCGCAACGTCTGATTACATTCTAACCTTTCCCTATTTGAATAGCTTCCCCCTAGAACTCGCCCCTCTCAGGCTTAGAATCTTACGTGTTTCTGCTTCCACTGCTCGCTGCCCGTTGCTCATCCGTACACCAGGCCTTGGTGGCGTTAATGAAGATACCACACCGAAAGGGAAAACACAACCCCCCGCTGGGGACCACTTAAACATCGCCGCTGACGAACCGCGTGCGTGCGTGAACGTATTCTTTTTGCTTCTTCTCTCACTCATTTCCCAGTTCTTCCTGTACCCTCCCCCCCCCCCCTCCGTCAATTGACAGATTTATCCGGGTTTTAGCTGTTTTATTTTCAATTCCGTGCGGTTTTATTATTTTTGTTGGTACACTGTGCGCGACCTCCGTGTGCTCAGCGGGAGTTGCTAATAGTTTGCCGATGTGTTGTCACTCAGGGGAGTTGTTTTGCAGCTCCATTTTATAACCCTTTCACGATTCACGGTTTGGTGCCGCTTTTCACCCCGGACTATTTGTCTGCCTCATGTGCCTCACTGCTGAAGATGCTCAGAACTGTTTCGTTGCCGTTTCTTTCACTTGTAATATTCACTTCTTGTTAGAAAATCTAGCTGAATCTAATGAGGACCTCAGGCATAAGGACAAAAATCCAGCAAAAAGAGAGCATCGCGACCGTTTCCCTACAACATTGAAAAGGACTAGCAGAACTCAAGTCGTTGAATCATAACTAGACATCTCTCTAACAGAGGACCCCTCTATTCTGTAATTATTTTGATTAAATAATTGCTAAAATTTTAATAACCCACTTCATAAGCTGCAACCTTTTCCATCAAACCCTTTGCACCGTCTCCAGTTTTAATTGCGTGTACCTGCCGGGACGTATAACTTCCTTTATTCAATATTGCAACCACGGGAAATCGGGGCCACACACACACACACACACACACACACACACACACACACACACACCTTATTAACATTAACCTCCGGGTGGCAAGTGGCAAATGACTCGCATATGAAAAGCGTAGCGCATCCATACATTACTCCGCCCCGCGCGTGTACAACCTGCTGAAAGCAGCAAGACACAAAACCGGCAACTCCAGTCGACAACGGGCAGCATCATCATCACCATGTT
This sequence comes from Anopheles gambiae, assembly GCF_943734735.2. NCBI lineage: Eukaryota > Metazoa > Arthropoda > Insecta > Diptera > Culicidae > Anopheles > Anopheles gambiae. The sequence continues at coordinate 31,550,365 of NC_064602.1, read as the reverse complement.
CGCGCAAAAACACACACACACACACACACATAAATATTTTAATCTTCATAATGCACGACACATTGAGCGTAAAATTTTCCACCAACGAGCAGTGCGTCTTCTCCCATTTGTTGGATCGCCATACAGTTCCTCGCGGGGTGGCCGCGGAAGAGTTCTTGCGTCCGCAGCATCCTCCATTTGTTTCTTTCGTTCCCCCTCTGTTTTTTTTCCAAATGGAAGCAGCCAGAACAAAACCTCAACGGCTCAATGCACATTTTGCAATGCACACTTTCTTTTTTTCTTGCTTTTTAGTGTGTGCACATCGAAAGAGACGTCATCCTGCACACACATGCACCAAGTGACCTCACCAACACACGCGTTCGCCTTTTCAGTGGACTCCCGCAGTTTGTACACCCAACACCCATAAACTAAATTACTCGTTCGCTCTCCCTGCTCCCGCTCTCCTCCGTTGTTGCTTTTGAGCAGTGTTGTTTATTATTATTATTTTTCTTCCCACTTCCTTTTGCACCGCCCCCCCCCTTGTGTGTTCCCCGTTTTCCCGCGTTTTCACACTCACCGCGCGGATACGAATTTTCCCGCTCTCGGGGGGGAGCTCCGGGAAAACGCACGAATGTATGTATGCCTGATCTCCATTGACGACCGTACAAACGCAACTTGATTGTTTGTTGTTGTTTTACGTTTTGTTCTCTTTGGCTCTTTCACTCACTCAATATCTCTCTCTCCCTCTGTCCCGCAATTCATCCCTGTTACCGCCGCGTGGCTGGTTCAAATGCGGTAAACGAAAACAAAAGAGGCTCAGAAAAATTATCTACAAGCCGTCTCCAGCACCCAGAACTCATCGTTCCTGCCCCTCCCAACACACACACACACATACACTCGGCACATCGCGTTTAGGTCTTCCTGTAAAACCACCAGCAAGGATCTCCAATTCCGTTGAATAGGGCCCCGTCAGCCCATTCCCCCACACAAACCAAAAACACGGCTCAACTGACAGCTTCCGCCCGGGGTACATGATGCACATGTTGCACTGCTGCAAGTGCACCGGTTGAGGCCGGATTCACTACACTGGCCGGGGGGAGAGGGACGAGAACCGTTTTTTTTTCTTTTTCGCCTTCTCCTTGTTTTGTATTGCTACCCCACCGAGCGAATGACGCCATCCACCGTTTGAATCTCGGAGATTGAACGTTATGCGGATGCGTTTCGAAGAAGTTACGCGCCTGTTCGAGGTCAGCGGGAGGGCGGGCCGCGTTATTCTCTATCTGTCACATTACTACTACTCACTCGCTCGTCTACTTTCTTACTCACTTCAATGTATTTTTCCGGGAATGTGTCAAGCATGTGCATTTGCACCCCGGAAAGCGGGTCATCGTCGTCGCCACCCTCACCCCCAGCAATTCGTTTTTATTGTCACCCACAACCACACAACGGGTGGAACAGAACCCCATTGAGAAGGAAGTTGATGGATGCATTACCAAAATGGAAATCCACAGAACGGTCACAGAACGGTGATGGAGCGGCTCTGTTTATTTCGTGGCACCGCTGGAGACAGGAACTTGCATCCGTGGGCACTGCCTGTCCGCCCCCCCCGGGGGGGGGGGGGGGGGGGGAAGTCGGGGAAAAGTCAGCGATAGATTTATTGTTTTATGGTTTCTCCAGAATTTCCTGCCGAGCGACCGCAAATCTCCTTCAATCACAGGTTTTGTGCAACGGTGCAGTGTCAGTTTCAAACAATAGACCTGGCACACCAGGAAAAGGTCTAGTTAGGGATGACGTATAGACAACGACACTGGAGAGATATGCCCCATTTAGGAGAAGTATTAATTTCTGGGTAACTCATTCGGAAAAGTGCTTTTACTTTCTATGCATTCTGAAAGCACTACGCCTTCATCAACTTAAGAATTTGTTTGCATATTCATGAAACTCTTTGGTCATATCATACAACAGCACTAGGTCCATTTAATGTTGAACCTGTACAAGCAGTATTCAAGTAATGAAGTATAGATGCGTGGGATAACTCTAGGTACTTCCCCTTTTACCAAGAATTGAGATTTGAAGAAAGACCCTAATGTCCCAAATGCCACTTACATTCCCTTTGGATAAGATTCGTAGAATACATCAAATGTCATACTCGGATGTTCCGAATTTCCATGTCCAATTTATGATTGGATCAATTACTCATTTTTGACATTTTAACAACACGTTTTAACTCCCAAACCCCAATACGCAGGCTCTGCAAACAACCCATTCCCCGTCGGTCGACAAAACGGGCGCTTTACTCTACCGTAACCCCGCTTGGCTTTATTAATTTCCCTTTCCAAATGCCCCGGAGAGTCGGTGCTGATCGGAGCCACGGCTCAACCATTGCGTCATCCGCGACGTAATGATGATCCGCGCGCCACCAACGAGACCCGCGCGCCACCAACATTCATCGTTCTGCGATGCGAAACCGGTGCGCAACTCCCGGGGATGGCGCGGTTCGAAAAACGGAACGGGGGCACTCGCTGATGAAAGACTCCCGCGTCCGCGATGATGATTAACACGGAAATAGCAGCAATCGCGCGCGCGCGCGCTCGTACGCTTGCTCCCTCCCAAAGGTTTAGCGAGGTGCAAGAGGCAAAGAGTAGTAGGCAGACTCGAAATTCAAGACACACGTTTTTTTGTTGTCGTCCCCCCAAAACACCTGCTCTCTCGTGCCAAACGCGCTCCCGGCGGAGTGATTGAGCCTGCAGAATAAAGACGACATTTATAGCGAAGATGCTGCAGGACCCAAGGAAAACGGCGAGGAGCAGCGGTTTGGGGGAGGCGAATGCATCGTATTACGTGCAATATTCAATTTTTGCTTTGCCTTTGTGCTCCTATGCTGCACAGCCTGCTTCGTTTAATCAGCGGGCATGCGGGTCATGTACGCCAGACTGCCTGCGTAATGTACGCGTAATTAGCCTCTCGACCAATCCGCACTTACTCCACCGTACGCGCACATGGCTGCTACCTTTTTATTCGCTGTTCCAGCCTCGGAACCTCAAACATCCTACGCTACTTGAAACGACTCCTCCTTACCGAGCGGATCTGATTGCATCCAAGACGAGCAGGTCGCTAACAACAATTGGACGAGGTTTCCAAAATAAGGTTCTTACTTTTTTTTGCGCAAAACTCCCTCCAAGAACCTTTGTTTTGCTTCGTAGAATATATACCATAAATGAAAACTAAAAAAAAACTAAAAACAGACCCCGTGCTGTGGAATGTGCCCAATTGTGCTGATGAGATCTGTTCTTCTGCTATCTCCACTCACACAAAAAAGGCTTTTTGTATTGGTCGATGTTAAAAAAAAACTCTACCTTGCAAATAATGGCTCAACCTCACGGCCGAAAACAAAGCCTGGAACTTGCAAAGCGCTTGGAATAGCCTGCCCACTTGGAAGCAGCACACGTGGAACGACCATAAGTGTACCATTTGAGCCACGGATAATTGTAAGGCGCATCTCGGTCCCGAGCGTTGAAGCGTGCCCTGCATGACGCTACCAGCGTGCCCCTCTGAAAGGGAAAAAGGGAGCCCACAAAGCAAGCCACAGCCACCAAAGCATTGAATTTCCAACGCAACGCCACAGCACGGATTGCCCGCGGTCACACTAAGCAGCGGTCGCACACGCGCATCATCCCAAAGGGATCTGCAAATCTATACCATCCCAACTACAAAACAAAAACGCCGGACAGGAAGGATGCCACGCAAGGTGATACGATTGGAGGGAGATAAATCATAAGAACAGAGAACACGCGTGCACTCTGCCCGAAGTGTACGATCGTAACCATCCTTCAAAACGTATCGTGTTACCGTGGTTACAGCGATCAAGCGAGCGGTACCACCTGGAGATATCAGCCGACCGTTTCAGACAGACAATTGTCCCCACGGATAGTGCGCAAGTTCCGGCGACACAGGCCCCGAACTAGATCTTCCCGAGCAAGATGTCCCTTCGGCGGTTTGCCACGCTCGAACGCATCGTATTGTCTTGTACTGGGCAAATAAACTCCCCAGCCCGACGATCGAGTTGTCATGATCGAGTAACCGGAGACGGCGGCACACGCACAGCTCATAATTTGTGGCACGATCTTCCACTTCCCGGAATGTCATAATTTCCCCTCCGGCAGTAACGAGTAACGAGGTTCCGCTGTTACTGGTATGTCAGACATTTGACATCTTGCGCATCGACAGCTTACAGATAGGAACCGAGCAATCGGTTGGGTGGAACATAGGGCTCCAAAAATAAAACAAATGTCCCACAACGTGATAGCAGAAACGCATGTCGAGGAATGAGTCACTGACAAACGCAGTCTCCAGACGGGTATCCCACACACAGCTGAGATGTGCTGGGAGGAGAAGGCAGGGATGTGGTGGAGATGTTAAAATAAATATTGCAAACTGTTCTCCATGCCGTTCCCACTTCGCAACGTTGTATCGTTCGACAAGCATTCGTCATCGTCATCTCAGGACCACACCAAAAACCCTTGGGGAGAAAGAAGTAATTACATTAATATGTCCCTCCCATTTACTTGCTAATGATGTTATGCTACATCATACTGTTGTTGCCAGATATGCTTCGTCGCCTCTGAAGTTGTATGATAAGAACGAAAAGTACGAGAACAAGAGAAAACCGTCGGCAATTCTTAGGAATTGATTTGGATGTCATAATTTTGCATGAAAGCCTAATTCCAAATCCCCGCGTGCATGAGGTTGTCGTTTTCTGAGCAATTCCAGAAAGTTCAGATGCTCTCTCTGAATGTCTAATGTTCCAATATTTACCAATTTCTGAGCTCCAACGAACATGCGACATGAAACATTCTGCAAATTAGTCTTCAAATTGGTTGAGAATCCATCCTCATCGGTAGCATCGAGTGGCAAATGGCAAATGTGGAAAGAATGTTGCACTTTTTGCCGTACCGAGTTCCTGGAGTTGCATCGCATCGCATCCAGTTGCCCAGCTTCAACCACCCTCCGTTTTGACCAACGCATTGTAACACAAACGCACACCCCGTACAGCCCGAACTAGCGGCACTTTGCGGCAGCGAACGGTTCTTTCCATTTTAATTATGACTCGTTACATTCTCGCCCGTCCCCGTCCCGTTTCTGCTCCACAGAAGGAGACATCCCTTTCGCCACCGCGAAGCACCGAGCGAGCATAAATTGCGTTATGCTCGGTTGACAGCAGAGCAGCATAAGGTATCTCGGACCCAGTCCGTCCGCATGTGTGTGGACGCCAGGCGAAGATGATGATGATGAATAATACGAAAGTCGCCAGCCGTCTCCACGCTCCACACTGCCTTCGTCGGACACTACTGGACCGCGGGGACTGGGCAAGGTCCGGGGCTCCACTGCTTACTCGCCTCCTACACACGGCCGCACGTCGTCTTCAGCCGCCGTACGAAAAATGCGTTTTATTTTAATCTCAACCCAGCAACCCCAGACCGCTCAAGCCTCATTTCCTCTGGCGCTGGTTCCAGACAACCGCTTTTTTCTCGAGATGATTTCATCGTCGATCGCCGTCGCTTGTTTATGACTAATGCAGTCGAATCGGGCGGAACGCACACACCAGCCAGTGTGTGCCACGTCCACTGACGCCCGCCGAAAAGGGCCGCCGGTGTCTTGTCGTGCGTTTGAAACGTCGGGGCCGACTACGTTCAACGGGAGGGAGAGAAGCTCCAATCGGATAAGCAAACGGGGGGTTGGGTTGGAGAAGATTTCCCGACCTGCTGAAAACGCCATACGCACGATCAAACGGTAGCTAATGATTATTTCCTTATTGCTCGTTATATTTTGATTGCCCGTGCTTACAGGCTGGGCAGGTGGACTGGTAGAACTGCGGAAAAGGATGGAAGGGAGCACCCGGTGCACCGATGCACCGGTAGACGGGAGCTAAACGTTCTAGTGAGGTTCTACCACCAAGCTTTCGGTGAAGCGTTCCACGTGCCACAGACACGGTCGTGCGTTGGCGTGAGCGTAAGTAAGGATCGTTTCCTGTAACGCCGCCGTTTGTTCCAAACGCCGGCAAGGTTATAATGCAGAGGCCAGCAGCTTCTCACAAAACGGGACCACTCATGTTCGGCACGTTGTAATAACAAACCAAGTTTCCAGATTTATGGACAGTTGGTTGGCTGCTGTACCGTACACGAACTGAACGATCGTTTGAGGGGTTTTTTGGGAAGCATTGGGAAGGGCGTTGTAATGATCAAGGATGTTTAGTGCAGTAAATGGAGCAATCAGAGTGTAATAAAATATTTCATAACTTAACGGAAAGTCCTGGATGAGCTCATATTACAAGACTTTTTTAATCCTTTAATGGCGCTTTGTAACTTCTGAATGAATTACTCATAACCTTACTTCATTTTGAGTGCTTGATGCCTAAACCCCTTGAAATGGCGTTGTATATGTGTTCCAACAACATCCTAAAGGGCATAGTTTCTGTACATATCCTACTGATGCATCCATCATCATTCTTTTACATTTGAAACTACAGACAAACGCAAGACCACGATCTCCAAAAGAACACGGAAGCATCCAGAAGCCAAAGAAGCACGATCAAGATCTTCCGATGATCCTCCCAGTCTCCCAAGCCTTAAATCAGTTTCCCCCCACGTCGATCCAATCTCAAGAACGACTAGAACACCTAGAATACGATTCCCTATCTTGATCGACAATCACTCACACAAAGGAATGCGCAATGCTCTCCCGGCAGCACGCTTCACCCTTTAATCGCACATCGATCAAACGCGATCAACAATCAAACTCCAAGCCCGTACCAAAACGTACCAGAATATTGAATCTTTTAAATGCCAGATAGTTTGTTGACCTTCCCGCTGTTTGTTCTTTTCCAATAGGGATGAAAAAACCCTCAACCCCAAATGATCCCAAAAAGGCGATGGTGGATGTATTTCGGGAAACAGAACCTAACCCTACAATTACCGCCCTGCCCAATTCGGCTGGCGTTTAATCGCCGCAAAGCTTTCGTGGCTCCAACCCTTGTCTTTTACAAGGGAGGTGGGGCAGCTTCTCTTCTAATAGTTCACCTACCGAACGCGCCCTGCCAGCGATGCGCCTGCTCTTACAGGGGGGAGCAATTTTGTGTTATCTTAAAGGTAAAAATTATGTAAACTAAGAGCGCTCCCTTTTCGCGTAAGGAAGGGACCCCGCAAGGCGCCCGTGCACGATGAAGATTAATTATCTTCCCTGTTTGAGTTTGACGTGTGTGTGTGTTGCTGCGCTCCCTTTCGCCCGGCGTACAGCCAGTTTCGATCTGGCCAGTGAAATGGCGCCCGAAAAGATGGGCACCCGCGGAATACCTTCGCTCGCGCATTCGCACTCTCACGATCAAGGTTAAGCCTAATCGATAATTGCACACCATACACACACACAAGCGCGTTATATTGCGCGCTACCGGGAGCTACCTTTGGTGCATCTTCTTCCCCAGCATGATCGGGTCGAAGAAAGTCTTCACCAGGTGGCATGAGATGGCTGACGGCAGCGCAACAATTTCCTACCGCCGTTCGGGATCTTAAACGGGCGAAGAATATTATGCTCCTCAAAAAGTAGTTGGCCCCCCATCTACTCCAACTTAGGAAGAAAACAGAACATCTCTTTGGAGGCCCGAGCACATGGAAGCAAACGAACCGAAGCACACATAATTAGCGATAATTATGCATAATTTTACATAAATTCTTCCACGGACCGATTCCAAGCCGAGATCGTTTTGTCGATCATGGTGGACCGCGGCCGAGAAGAGCTTGACCGGTACATACAATTACGAGAATGAAAGTATCGATAGACAACTTTTACCCATCTCGGACGTACCTTCGTGGTACCTTCCACTGCTACCTCTAGCCATATCCATTCCCATACCAGGCCGCCTGGAAGGCCCGTTGAGTTCTTTCTTCCTCTTACACAATCAATTTTTGAACCGTCAAACACCATTGGTTGGTGCATTGGTTGTCCCTCCCCCAACCCACCACCTCGATGGAGTGACGCTGCGGTAACGGAAAGCAAAAGGGAAGACCTCCGAGACCTTTCACGAGCCGATTGCTTTGCACCGCAAAAACCGGTTCGACCGATATTCGGCCGATCCCCACCGCCCGAAACTCTTGCCCCTTATTGGAGAAGCCTCATTTCCTGGTCTCGCGCAGTTTGGTGTGCGCCCTTCTGGGTGCCCTGGGTAACGTTATGTCATCCCGGGCAAGTCATGGTGGCGTTCCTTGCTTCCAGCTGGCGCTGCCGAAGACCCGCATGCCGAGAAGGTACACCCAGCTCTAGCGATCGTTCTTCGTGCGATCGTACGGTACGGCTTTGGCTTTTCGGTCGTAACCAGCACGGGGTGGAACTTCCAGATCTCCAGCGAATGTGAGCAAGAAAGGCGAAGCTTAGCTTGTTATGTAAGCTTCTCGTCGCTAGTCGCACCGGATCCCGTAGCAGTACGACGTGGCTATCGCTCGGCAGGATCACGTCACGGATCTCTCTCGCTCTCATATCGGAACTCCCGGTGCCCCGGAGCCGCAAAGGAACTTCACCGCTTCCAAAAGCAGCACCAGCAACCAGGCTGTTATGTCCACCAGATTCGCCCGACCAAGAAGTGAATGTAACCGCGCTGGTGTGCACCAGCGCGAGTATGGCCGTATTCGCCTACCTCCAGTTATGTGCCGGGTGTGCATCACATAACCCAATGCGCGCCGACAGACCGTGTTACCGAGCCAAGCCGCGAGCCGCCAGAGTGCAGTGCGGGAAGAAATTCTGCACTTTCCACTTTCGGACGCCGAGAGGACCGGGGAGAGGCCCGCCGGCCTGACCCACTTTCGATACCCGTCCGGACTCCAACCGGACCGGACTAAGCCGACCAAGGGAGGGATGTCGTTGCGGGATCTGGTTTGTTACGGCGGCGCAGTCACAAATCCCTACCACGCGCTCGGGATCATGGGCATGGCGGAAGGCGGGAAGGAAGCAGTCGACACGACACGGTCGAAGTGAAAAGTGAAATGATTTCCACAGTTGCACCACCCGCGCTCGTACGCCATTAAGTTGCACTCTTGGGGTGCACTAAAGGTGCGCCAACGGAAAGTGCATTGTGCATTGGGTTGGCCGAATGGCATCACGTTGAATTCTTTGTGTCTTTTGAGGTGATGTAAACCCTGCAAGGTGGATTTGTGGAGCGGAAATTTAGTTTGACGTCTTCAGGGAACATGTTTTGGTATTGAAGCGTAGAAGCTGTCACAGGTTATTTTAAGGAAGGAGGAGTTTTTAGGACATTTGTTAAAAAAAGCGTTCATGACTCGCATGTAAAGCCAAGATCATTTAAGTATAATGCTTTAATGGAGTATCTTTACTCTGAGGTTACTCAAAGAGACCTCTAAGATATGTAAAGAACATAGATACGTGTAAAGAGCAGAAATATCACCACAAATACACCAACGTAGACTTGAGACCTCGCAATAATATTACATTTTCCACGAATTTCTATTGCCCAAGGGTTCTTCAAGCACACATTAACTCTTGCACCTTGTTCAGAAGATGCAAAAAAATCATTGGAATATAATATTTGCTGCGACTATCAACTTCAAGAAATTTGAAATAAAATGACACAATACTTCTAATACCACAATTCTTTTAAGGTATCTGGAGCTCTAAATGCTCAGGTATGAGTTTGGTCTTTGAAAGAAATACAAAAAAGTCAAATTGGTAATAGATAAATTTGTGAAACTACTGTAGTTCCGCTCAAAAATGGTTTATGGCACTCAATAGATCAAAATGACAACTTTAACTCGAAGAAATTACGCCTAAGAATTCGTAAAAAAAACATAATAGTCAGCAGTTTTGTAGAAAGAACCATTCATAGACATTACTCATTCCTCCATAGACATTATTCCAATTGGAGGGAAATTTAAACAATTTCAGATGTCTTAAACTGTCTCAAATAATAACCCATGTTTTCAACTGCCCAACTATCATATTATGTAGCTCGAAACATCATCCACAACACTTAAGATATTCATACATATGTCCATGTTTTTCTCTAAAATCAAACAAAAAAATATGTGCATCCCTTATCTCCATCACACATGTTCAACACTTCCAAACACTGTAGCCATACACTGGTGTAATAACACACGCGCAATCACTCACCGTTCCGAAAAACCTTCCGCATCGGGACCGAAAGGTGCGTAACGATGACACACACCGGAATGTCCTCCCAGGCAAATGGTACCCGATGGCTTCAATTGCTTCGCGCTGCGTTACGCACATTTGTGTCTCCGTTTGGATAAGCGTACGAACCGGTGAGAGGTACCGAAAATTGCCAACCCGTGTAAAAGCTGGCCCAGACAACATCAACAGTGACATCAACGAAACAGAAGAAGAAGAAAAAACGGAATATGTTCCAAAAATCGAACCTCTCGGCGGCGGCGGCCACCTATCGTAACCGATTTGTACCGACTTGAAAGTAATTGCCCGAATCCGACACTTCCCAGTGAGCGTAACCGACCCAGTAAAATGGCGCTTCACCCTTACCCACCATGCCGTCATGCGGGGGTCCAACCATTGCCGTTTGTGCACTGTGAGATTGTTTGAAATTCATGCCGATTGCGTAATTTTTTTTCGGGAGGGAAAGACAACGGCAAAACAACACAATTCAGCAATGGCAATGTGCGATCACCAACTGCACTGGAGCGCTGAAGTAGAGGACACAAGCAAGTGAGAGAGCGGGAGAGAAAAGCTAGCAATTTTCATCCCAAAAATGCGGAACAGTGAGCGCACACGAAAAATGCACCACTCCAAACGACTGTCAAAACTGGCAAACTTGTCGTGCTCTTAAGAGCCTGGCTCGTTTCGAACCTCTCCCCACTCCTCCAGCGGGCCCACTCGACCGAACGAAAATCGCGGCTAAGTGACGCACCGAAGTCATTTGAAATGGAAAATAGGCAAACCGCACAGGCCACCGCACTTCCCATTTGCTGATGGAGAACCGACCGGAGCCCGAAACACCCGCTGGCCGACATCGAAAGATGAATTGTAATACAAATAAGCGATTTGATCGTTACATAATTGTCCCCCGGAGTCGGAGCTCCGAACCGAACTAGCCTGCAAGCTAGCGCGAAAGCGAAGGAAGCAGATGAAAGTAAAGCGCAGAAGAAAAGCACACGCTTCACCCAATAGACCTGCTTTCCGACCCGGTTTTCTCACTGGCTGAGTGCTTGGTGGAGGGGAACTGGGACGGACACGCGCACACCGCTCGAAATATTATTATGTCACACGGGCGGGCGCGCGAACGTTCCGAGACCTCACCAACCATCCATGATCGCTCAAGATCTCGGTGGCACAGTGAACGGAGTGAAGTTGCAGTTTTTTGGAGATTTGCTCGTCTGACCGGGAACTAACGAAACGAAACCACTGTCATTGCGAGTCGCCTAATTCGGGGCGTTATTTAGGTGGCGGTTTTATTCTAATCATTTCCCGTCATGTTCGATTTCAGCACAGACTTCCCAATACATACTTCATTTCGCAACCATTCTTGCTCTCTTGCCAACGCCAACTCCAAAGTGTGAAAAATGTAAGATCGTATCGAAACCGGAACGATCGACGGTTAGGACAGCTGGGCACTGCTGGCGTAGCAAACCATTCGCTGCCACGTGACGTCGATCGTTAGACAAAAGTCAGCCAGCCCCAGCCTGTCCGAAGCCTATTGACATCATTTCGTTTCTGTTGCCGTTCCCGTGCCATTTCAATTCCCCCTAGGTGCTCCTCAACTCACCAGCAACAGCCCGCAGCGCAACTCAATCTAGGCTATAGTGCGCGGACCTGGAACTTTAACGGCACAGACCAACACAGCTGCTCTCAACAGACACGACCAACTTCCACCAAACGGTTCGTCGGCGCTAGCCCGTGAACTTTCACTTTTATTCGCGCAGCTTCACCGCACGGCAGATTGGCCAGAGACACGCGAGCGGACACAGGAATCACCGGTGAGGTGTACAGAAATCACCTCCGACCGATCTCCTTCACGCGCCGTGCCGTGTCGATCGCACTCTTGTCTCTTGACTCGCTCTCTCACTCTCTCGGTGGCGCGATGTAAATGTCTGGAAACCAGGAAATGGATGAAGCACGAAGATTTATTCATTCTTTCCACACGGCCTCTGCTCTGAAAGGGAGAAGGTTGGTGTGTGTGTGTGTGTATGGTAAGACCGATTGCACAACAACGCCTGGCGCGGTGGCAATGGATCGAGCCGTAGAATTGCAATTCCCCCTTTATTTCATCCGGAGTCAGCAGCAAGTCGTAATCTTCAAGCCACCCGGACAAAGAGACTCTCTGAGGGGGTTGTCTTTTTTTAGGTCAAACGATCGTCTAAACTCCTGGGCAACCAGGAGATCCTCCGGTTTCTGTTACAACGAGGTACTGAGGTACACAGCACAGCCCGCCAGGCACAAAATACCATTGATCCTCGTCCGATGGCATCACACCGGGAAGGTACGTACGGTTAAGTAACCAGACCAAGAAGCAAAACCGAAAGCCATGTTGAGGTGTTGCGGTTGCAGAAGACGTCGTTGCATTTCCAGGAACCTTCAAGCCACATCTTACCCTTTCTCCCACTCTCTGTGGATGACCTTTCGGGAGATGCATTCTCTTCCAGACAAGCCAGGAAATTAGAAGATCCTCAGAGTCGCAAATAGTCGCACTGCCAGTGAGCATTACCTCACTCTCGTGCTGCTACACAGACGTCGCAACCACACGTAGAGCGTAAAGCCAAAACGTAATCTTTCATATGCTGTACGATTACCAAACCATAACTTCCTCATTTCCCTCTCGCATCGCACATTTCCAGATGCGCGCCGGCGTGCGGCGACTGGTGAGCGAAAATCTACACTCTCGTGTGGGTTAGGTCGGTTACCCAACTGCGTGCAAGCCGGGTGCGGTGCGGTGCTACCTGCCGCAACTGGTGATTGGATCACCAAACGAGTTCCAATCCGCTGCGCGTGGAAGTGGACGAAGTCGCCACCAACGGGCCAAACGGTTGGTGGCGAGATCGAGAACCGGGCCGGGGTTTTTCTTTCACCTACTTCCCCGGCGCTAAAGGAATGCTAATGGAGAGGGCTCCGGCCTGCGGCATGTAAGGCGTAGGAGCTGCCACCGATCGGCCGTTGGAAAGGTCTTAATGCGGGCCCGGTAGGATTATACAACCGCGTGTGGAACGGGTGTGAAGGGGCCACCGAATACGGTTGCAGGTTGCTTTGCTGGTACGGTTGCTCACGATCACTCGATCGGACGGGTCGATCGGTAAGTTCGGCTCGGCAAAAGGGAACATGCCATAATTCTTACGAGATTACATGAAGACCCAATCTATGTACACCCAACCGGAAGACAGTAGGCCAACGAGCAAAATGAAAAGACCCACGGTGCTGCCGATTGGGGCCGTCTCGAGGTGCGCTCTCAAGTTTTCGCACGTTGCGTAAGGATTTTGAACGAGATTGCCGTTGATATCCAATTTTTCATCCAATTGCTCTATTTCACTGAGATTTATGACAGAAGATCATTACGTGACACGGTGGTTGCCTGCTTTTCCCCAGAAAAGGATGATCTTGTACAGATTACTTCAACCTTTTCGAACGTATCCAATGTCTCCAAACACACAAATTGAATGCGCTAGCACAGATGCGTCACCTCCAACAAGCGGGCTTATCACACCGGAATTGCAGGTCATCCCATTACCCCTTTTAGCTTTTTGGTACACTAGCAAAAACGCTTTGATAGCGCAACCTTGTTTTTTTTTTGTTTTGTTCGCCCCTCACAAATACGCTACCGATCGGGTACCATCCGGGAGCTTAAGCGGACCACCATCGCGATAAGCTAGGTACTCTGCCGCCTCCGGGACCGTGTCTGATATCGGTCGTCCCAAACCTACAATCTATCTGCCAAACCAGCGCCTTATCTCCAACGCAGCACCATCCCCGAGGGCCGATAAGATTCGCAATGCCAATTGACGCGTTCGGCCAGTGCGGTACTTAGCCTAAGTGGTGGCTTTTATTGCCTGACTGGGGACGTCACGAGCGGAACTGGATATTGTGGGGAAATACCGAAACTGCGCAGACATCAACGCCACACCGCTCGGTGCGTCCGGATGTACAAATCGGACTAGAGGGATCGGAGCCTAAAATAGCGCCCGATATCTCAGACGGATTGGTACCTCTGGCAAGCGGATACTGATAGGTCCTGTTCTTTGGAGTTGGGGTACCTTTGCGCACGCGCGGGCCTTTTGCCGCAGCAACAATGCTCCAACCCGATCAGCGATATGTTACCTCCAAAATGTTCAAAAACAACGGAGAAAACTCTATGAGAATGTGTTATTATCGTCCAGTCGTGGCTTATCAACGCCAGACTTCCTAGGTGTTGCCGTACCGCGATTTTGGAACCTAGCCAAGGGACTTTCGGGAGCAAATGCCAAGCTGCCAGGTTGGTCCGTATCTTTCATCCGACCGTCAGCACAGCCGGAGAAAGATAAAGGGTCGTGAGAAAACTGATTCTCCGCCCAATACAATCGAAATCGGCCGCACGTGCAGCCCCCAGGGAGGTACTTTATCAGTCTAATGTTGTTTTTCACCAGCTCGGTGACTTATTTCTGTTCGGACGGGGCTTGATCTTCTTCGCATTGCTTGGCTGAATCTCTCTGTGAATCTCTGAACCTCCCAGCTAACGGTTTTGCGGTGAAAGAAAGCTGAATTCACTTGTTTGTGTGTTTAAGAAGTTTGACAAGAAATAACAAACAACGTTGGCCTCTGCAGATCTTGCACACCCAATGTTACGCGTTGCTGGAATTCTTAAGGTGCGGGCACAAAACTTCCGTCACTTTGGGGGTAACATTTTCCCACCAAGCACCCAATGATACGCCATCGATAGCATCGCACGATGTAACGAAGACCCCGACATCACAGAAGCGGAGTTGTGGTGAAAAATGGTGCCTCTCGATTATGCCAACCCCGTACCTTCATTCTCCAACAGAACCGAGCGCTGGGTGAGCGGTGGCAGGACAGGTGCATTTGCGGGCGGCACCAGAGCATGAAACACCTCACGCCACGCCCGGGTGTAAGGTTTTCCTTCGCACCAATGCAAACCAAACCGAACCGCGCGAGTTATGCAGCGCGACCGGCTTTTCCAGCGAATACGCGCTCCCTGGTTGCGCTGCCCTGTTGGCTGCGGTTTGGCTTTCTTCTTTCACCACCTTCCGCAGTTTTCACGCAGTGGGACAGCCGACCACCATCTCGGCCGGTGTTTGGGTTTGGCGTTTTTGCGCACCACAAAATTCGCACACCGCTCTTGGGGCCGGAGGTGTGGTGGGGGTTCGATCGTCAGCAAACCCGCCCGATCGTTGCTTTCATCGGTGCGTTACGTTAGCGATGATGCGTCCCACAGGTGAGATGGGTATGCTGGGCAGGGAGGAAACCGTCAGGTAAGAACGTGTATAAATTATGTCTGACTTCATTACGCACATCTTGGCACAAACTCGGTCGCCCTCCAGCTACTTACATTCTTCCATCTCCACTCACTTTCACCCGGCCACTTGGGAGAGTTTTGTGTGGCGGTGCGGGTCGCGGAGAATTGCATAACTGCATAACCCAAATCCGCACGTAAGAGTATTGCGGGCCCCGGCTCCCGCCCCCATGCGCATGTACTGCTGGTGGGGACCGGAGTTCTTTTCCTGCTTCGATTGCGTCTCGTTCGGATTGCAGCACGTTCGCAGTAACACAGCCTGTGTACTTTCGCCCAGCCGTTTATGCTCGCTCTCGCTCTCTGTCCTGAATGATGGAATGATTTGTTTACGCGTTCAGGGTGCGACTAACATCCCAGAATCGAACGGCTCGACTCAGGACCAGGTAGTGACCATCATGACCTTTGAACAGGTGCTTTATTGAGTGCCTGAACTTCAGCACATCCGTTATCGGAGGCAGGGCAGGTTTATCGTTTTATTAATTATACGACCAGTGAATTTAGGGCGATTCATGTCTTGACGTACCCATCCGATGCGATAAGCGCAGACAGATTTGAAAGGAAATTATAGCCTGTAAAGCTATTGAAAACAAGGGGTGAGGGGTTGAAATGTTTGCGTGGAATTTTCAAGTGAGGTTTTTTTTTACAGAGGTGTTGTTGGTTAGTTATTTGAGCAAATCGGTTTCAAAATCATCATTAAAATATCATAACTCTAATTCTTTGAGAAGGATCTTCCCCTTGACGTTCTCCTACTGAGGTCATACTTCACTAAGTTGTCAAAAAAGAGGAAAACCAAATGATGAAAGGAAAATGAAGACATGCAAAATATTTTCAGCAGCTTAAATTTTTAATCAAATTCAAGAAGTTCTATCAAGCATTAATGTGGTGGCGAATATTTCACTAGTCATTAAATTAACTATCCAGACTTTTCAGACCCGAGTATGTGAACGAAATTGAAGACTTTTTTAACATAGAAGCCGATCTTTTCTAAAGATCCTACTCAGTTCCGAAAGGATCCTCTCAGATGCGACATGATCCTTCAGAGTTTGTTGAAAAACGCGGTGGATTTTTTAGAGAAAACACTTTATTTACTGTGGTATGAGGTTAAATCAAAAAATTAGTCCACTTGTACCGATTGTCGAATTTCAACTAACTGGTTAGGAGCGGACCAACCCTTCTCCTTATCTCCTAATTTACCGTTTTTATCCTCCCTCTCACTCTCTTCTCTAGCGTTGTCACCTGACAGACTGTTGGGCACTCACGAGTTTCCAACATTGTCCCCCCAGTGTACCACGGTTGAGGCGGTTGAATTTGTTAGTAGCCCGTAAACGCTGAACGTGTAACCCGCTTGAGCTTATAGCCCGTAAACGCTGATCGTGTAACCCGCTTAAGCTCTATAGCCCGTTACACAAAAACGTCAATCCCGCTTAACCATGGTGCAACCTCTTTTTTCGCCATCCTAGCCTGCGACACTATCAACCGTGGCTACACTTCCTATTATCTGTCAGGTGTTTTGCGTGTATGTGTATGTGCATTGGTTTGTTTACTGTCTGCTCACTGTTCGATCTGTTGCGTCGTAACCACGCGGTTTTACCCCAATTACTCTAAGGAAATTGCACATCCGTGCGTAGACCTATCGTACGTTTAATGGGCCGTTTTGACGGTGGCTTGACTAACTTGTCCATTCCTATCAGGGTTTACTACCACGATTCCTCCCTTAGGCCAACAATTCCTAGGAATTGTTACACGCCACTACAACTATATCGCCTATTTCTGTCGGCCGCACCGGTTCGGACCGCTCGGTTCTGTGGTGAAGTGTAGGTAAAAACTCTGCTACATTTGTTCTATTCACATCGTTTGCTAACTTCGAATATTTTGCCATCTTCTGTTTTAGAAACCCATCACGCTTGAACGCCTTTTTGTTGTAGGGCAAATTGACGCTGTCGTACCGCCACAAAGGTCCCATTTCGTATCGCTGTCCGTTCGTTTCCCGCTCCAATATCGCCAACGCTCTTTCGTCGTCCCTAGGCCGCAACGGCCGCACTGCTTTGTCGGACGCGGAGTTACAAGAGAGGTCGTGAAACGGGCGGCCCGAGAAGGACCGGTTTGAAGGACTCGGCTTTGCACTCGCAACCGAGCAAGGCCCATAGACAACCCATCCAAGGCGGGTTTTCGAAGCGACCGGTTCGTTGCAGCTTGCATCCACGGTCTTCAGAGTTCGCGTTATGTTGCAGTTGTCTATGCCTATGAGGATGCGAGGCACGGCGGAAGCGTAGGATTCGAACTGGAGATCTCTCAGATGAGTATAGCGTGCAGTCAGTTGTGCTACGTTTACAGATTGTTCCGGAAGGGCAAGCTCTTTGACCGTGTGTACTTCTGATAGTTTGTATATCGCATGCGACATGTTTCTACCCGATATGCGCACCGATAGCCTTACGGAGTCTTGTTCTTCTCTTGTCACGTCTCCCGTCCATTGTAGACACAACGGGTACGGTATCCCTGTAACTCCAAGCTCCTGTGCTAGTCCGTGCTCCATAAACGTGGAAGTAGAGCCGTCATCTAAAAAGGCGAACGTATCTATTCGCCCCCTGGGCCCGTGCAGCGTAACGGGTACGTATTTTAAAAGCGAAGAGTCTTTCGGTCCTGAATGGGTAAGAACGTTAGCGACACCAGTGTACACGACCTTACCTGAGCCATTTAGATGATCGCGCTGGTGAGGGCTGGCTGGTGTCTGGTCATTTACGTGGAGCAGCTCATGGTGTTGTCTGTTGCATCCGTTCACCGCGCACGGTGCTCTTACGCTGCATCCACCTCTATGGTATCCGAGGCATTTCCGGCATATCCTGCGTTCACCTACAAACGATCTTCTGGCGGCAACCGTTGTCCTTTGGAACTGCTCACACTGGACCAGAGTGGGACAATCCCTGCCGCACAAGGGACAGACAGTCAGCAATTCTGGTGTATTTTGCGATGAAGATGGATCACCAAGATTCTCATCCTGCAATACCGTTGCGTTGCAGTAGGCTAGATGAACCCGCCCAGTACGGATCGGTGGCCGTCGATCGAGTTGCGCTGGCGGGGCACGATGGGGTTGAAACCGCTGAGGCTGGGTGCGGCTGTGATGAGTTGGGGGTTCTGGTTGTTGATGAGTTGAGTCGCTATTGTCCATGATGGACATCACGTCGACAACACCACAGAGATCTTCTGCTAAGTCACCAACCCATTTTCCAAACTCCAAAAGCGTCACTTCCGAAAGTTTACTCCTCGTTCTCGCCCAGTCGATGCATAGGACGGGGGGTAGTTTCCTGACTAACTCCTTGAGTAACGCCACGTCGTACATGTACCCTCGTAACCCGGAGGCCGTCATCGTTCCTACCAACCGCTTCACCGCATATCCAAACTCTACGACCGTTGACAGCCTTTCAATCTTCGGTGGTGCCATTTTTCTGATCTTCTCGGTCATGGACTCCACAATCAGATCTGGTCTGCCGAAACGCGCCTTTAGAGTCGCCATCACCTCATTCAACCCGTCCGGGAAGGACAAAAGGTGGCCTACCGCTTCGAACGCCGCTCCTCTCAACGCATATTGTAGACGGCCAATGTTTTCGTCATCGGTGTAACCACATGCAGTGTTAGTGCGGTTATACGTGGCAATGAAAAACGACCACGCTTCTGGTTCCGCGGAATAGATCGGAAGGTCCCGGGGCACCGGTTGACGAGCAGCTATCTGGCTCTGACTCAGTGTGCTGGTGTTGAAATGTGGTTGCACATATTCGTGTTGTGGTAGTATCGTGTGAGCCGAATGTGTATGCGAAGTGTACGTCGGGTGTGTCTGTATAGTGTGCGCTGAGTGAGAATGTGTCGCGTGAGGAAGAGTTTGTGTTGCGTGAGGATGCATCCTTTGTGACGGTAGTGTAGCGTAGGTCGACGCAATCGCGGGGCTCGGTTGAGGGAGTTGGGCTTGCTCAGCAGCGGCGCGTTGCCCGAGGTCGTTGCCCCCTGGAATTTGGCCTTGCGTAAGGGCTTTTCCCGCCGGGTATATTCGACGCAAGGATTCCTCGAAACTCTTCACCCACCCAGCAAACTCCGGATAATGTGTCCCCCCAGTGCCGCCGTGGTTGGGATGCTCAGCGATGGCCGCCGAGCCATTTTCGTCTTCTGCATCCCGTAGCATCTGCATCTCGTGCTCAATCTCCTGCAATCGTCGTCTTCGCGATTCGCGAATGTCATCGCGGCCCTGGTTCGCACCGTGGTTTAATGCGTGGAACGGTGAACTTATCCCCTTACTCTGCCCCTCTTTGCAAAGTACCGCAACGTTCGTTGTGGTGGCATCGCTCCTCGGGGTGCTTCCTTCCGTCGTTACAGTGCTCGATGTTCCCGGGGAGGATGGATCGTACCTGGGCCCGCCAGAGACGTTACCGCTTTCCTGCGGCGTTTCCGGACTCGCTGGTAGGTTTTGCTCCACCCGAAGCGTACGACGCATTTTACGTTGGTTTATTTTCCCGTCCACTATATATCACTTGCGCGCGCGACTTACTGTGCTTTCTGCTCTGCGAAACGAGTTTTCGATCAACTTTATTGGCTTTTTCGCGCGAATGCTAATTTTTTGAAATGTTGAAAAACGCGGTGGATTTTTTAGAGAAAACACTTTATTTACTGTGGTATGAGGTTAAATCAAAAAATTAGTCCACTTGTACCGATTGTCGAATTTCAACTAACTGGTTAGGAGCGGACCAACCCTTCTCCTTATCTCCTAATTTACCGTTTTTATCCTCCCTCTCACTCTCTTCTCTAGCGTTGTCACCTGACAGACTGTTGGGCACTCACGAGTTTCCAACAGAGTTCTTACAGGATCTTTAGAATGCTCCTACGCTCGTCATGCTTGAATATACAGCAATTATCCGCAGTACGCGATACTCGATATACGTGAATTCGCAGTACGCGATTCCTCTAAATTTGACAGTTCCATGTGTTTTTGGAAAATATTTTAATTCTTTGAAATATTTTATACTCTTTTTGAATTTCCTTAATGTTCTTAAAGCATTTTGCATTAAATTTGTGCAAAAGATACCTGTTTTAAAACAAAAAACTTAAATGCAAAACTCTGTGGCAATATTTTGCAACCCTCGAACCAGTAGTGTAAGCTATTTGTCCATAGGAATCCGCTATACGCGAAAACTCGAGATACGCTATTGTGCTCGGTCCCGTACGATAGCGTATATCGGATAATGACTGTACTACCAAAGATTGTCCGTTGAATGGTTCGTTGAAATACATCGAAAGCTGTTACATCCTCATGTCGAATACTTCAGGAATCGTGTCCCTAGATGACTACTGGGCCTATCAATATGCAATTTATCTCGGATTTTACACACATTCGAAGCCTTCTGAATCTCAAAATTTTATGAAGTATATAGTAGGAACAAATGCCCTCACAACTTCGAGAATCTCGACATATCAGCAATCCTAGTCATTAATAATCTAGAGGTAGTCGCCATCAACACTGCACCTCAATCGGAGGCTTTATCAGCGGATGAGCCTGCCACAAATTGAAAATCCGGGTACCAGATCTACTACAATAATACCATCAAAGAAAACAATACCACACATAGCATCCAAATCATTCCACCCGTTTGACAACATTTCCCAAAGGAATTGTCCGATAACATTTGTCTGATGAGATCGAGTTCGAGCTTTCCTCATCCCGCCCAAAATCACCCGTACACCATAAGGAAGACAACAACACAACGCCGACGCCGCTCCAGTGATACACTTTTCCGCCATCAAGCGATAGAAAGAAGATAGGTGCGAAAAGAAGCTAGAGGTGAGCGAGACTTTGTTAGTAGATCATTCGCGAGCGTGTGCCTTTTGTTCGTGCTTCATTCAATTCGCTTTTCAGCTATGATTTTTTTTTGCTCGTTGTTCGTCTCTTATACCATCCGTTCCCTCGCGCCAAAAACGGTAATTGCTGTTGCTGTTTACCAATGATGTAACACGCTCGCTCATACCGACCGATTCATCTAGCAGCGCCGGTGCAAGATAGGATAGCACCCGCAGCAAAACGCATTTTCATCGCACTATTTTCCAGCGCAGCCAGACAGAAAAGATCACCGCTGCGTGTCGCTTGGCCACGGTGAAGAAATGCAAATTTTGGCCAATAGGAGCTGGGGAGAGGGGAATGTGTAGCTTTTTTTTTTTGCAGCTTCACTCTCACCACCTGCGCAATACTAATTTCATTTTCGTTTCCCGTTCCCATTTTTTTTTTCTCTCTTGCCGCTGTTGTCTTCAAATGCTTTCAACCGCGGGATGATGTCATTGCGGGAAAAAGCGGGGAGTAGAGCAATGTGCTTCCAAAGAGGCGAAGAATCGACCCACAATAGCACTGGGTCGGTTGGTTCGGGAGATCAGCTTTCTTTCAGATGCGGTGCCCATCCTCAATCTACCCATCTCCCGGTTCGGTTAAGCAAGAACGGTGAGAAATTTTCCCACAAAACGCTGCTTCACCGATGACTTGTTGCTGCTTCCCGCCGGGTAAAAATAAGCGCCCAAAGCCTTACGACACTATGGCGATGTGGATGTAACTAGAAGTAGCAATAAGCAACTACACAACAAAAAAACTGGAGCAACGATGCAAACCCCGAACAGCAGCAACGTTGATAAGCGTCGTCTCGCTGCACCTCAGCACAGAAGCGACCGGCGTGTGATGTAACAGAGACCGGCGGCTGTGGCTTACGCGAAAAGAAAAACGGTAATCTGCTCATCTTCAATTGAAGTAATCCCGTGCCTTCTGACAGTAGTAAAACTCACGATGGCCGCCGTCCACACGTTCTGTATATGTGTGTGTGTGTGTGTGCTGGTGTGCGAATAATCTCTTCCGCATTAGAAGGGCGGCCTTTCGGCGATAACCTTTGCTGCAGCGTGCGAAACCGGCACCTGTGGCGTTCCACCGGCACCGGTTTGCATGCAAACACAAGGGGAGTGAAACAGATTTTCACAGGCTCGTAAACGATGACAGCTTTTGTCAGCATAAGTGTAGTGGTTGAATTGATTCAGCTATCTTTTTGAATGCTGCAAAATTGTGTACATTTAGCAATATTCGTACGTCGCGGTTTTAAGTATTAAAAAGTGTAACAAACTGCGAGCCTCCAATCTGCTTATTTTGTAATTGATGACGTCTCCATGATTCCAGCATGTTGAAAATCGTACAGATAGTTTTACTTACATCTTATCAGACATAAATCAGTATATGATTAGTTCATCATTGACAAAAACAAGTCAACATTTGACTCAGATTACATTCCCGCATCCCATCGTTTTTGTTCCTGTGAGGCTCTATTTCAGGGATCTTCAATCTTTTCAGTACCTGTGTATCATAGGGTCAAAATGATGCTAATGAGGGTCATTGTGGCATTACTTTTAGGTAATGAGTGACCATTCAAAGCTTCATTTGAAAAGATTTAACATTGCAAATTAATCCATAATGTGTCAAATTCCCTTGAGATGTTAAAACAAGGTTAATATAAATATAAAAAATAGTTAAAAATAGTTTATATCACAATCCACAAATCCATGACCGCATTTCGTGCTCTAGTCTGGAGCTCTGGAGCCCATGCTCTAATTATTCTGATTTCTGATATCTCCTTTTATATTTCGCGTATATAATAGAATGAAAAATACAATTAATTTCTGTCCATTTTACACTGAAAAAATTATCGTCAGTAAACATATTTTGTTTTAATAATAATGAAATATTCCTCAAAAATTTGAAGACTGCATAAAAAATAAAAAATAAATGTCTGAGGAGGTTTCTTGATGATATCTTAATCGTTTGTCTGAGGTGGTTGTTCATATCACAAAGCAAATTAGGATTTTTATATGTTCTGATGAATTGAACATACTTTCTAGACTCTGTGTGGCAATACATGATGCATTCCTTCGTTGTTTTTGATTATCAGTTCATGACATAACGTAACAAGGTGTCCAGAAAGGATGTTAAAATTGTGAGAGCCACTGAAAACCCCTGTATCCTATTTGTGATTTGAAGCAGAGATTGCCAGAGTTGACGACTGTACCACCAGACCGACCCAAGCAGCTGATACTCGATAGGAAAGTAAGCAATGTCCAAAGAAAGTAGCCGATAAACAGGCCAATCCTCATGAATCTCTCGGAGTAACTAAATATCTAAGTGAAGTCCAATAGAAAAAAAAACTACCTTAGGTCATGCCCCTCTCCCAAAACGCGACCCTATTCAATCGACCTTCCAAGTGTCCCTTCCGATCGCCCTAAAAACCATTCGACCCCACAATGAGACGGGGGATGGCGAGGGGAAGTGGCATCTGCGACCAAATACAAAAGAGAAACAAAACAACAAACAATTCGCGAATTTAGTTCTCGACCCGAACCCGGACATGCATAGAAGTGGAACGCTTGTCCGGACGGTACGAAAGCAAAGAAGAAGAAGAAGTCCGACCCAAACCCTTAGGAACTGCGCCAGCGATCGATTCCCATCCCAGCGCCTACCAAACCGCCGCACTGTCAGTGTGTGTGCGCGCGCGCGCGTGTGCACATTTATTTTTAAACGAACACGCCGCGCTAACACACACGGAAACGGACCGGCCATTACACTCACTCCGTTAGCACGCAGCGTGCGGACTTACCTTCTTCTTCCGCCGCGCGACGGTCGACCACGGCGACATTTCTTTCGACCGGTCCCAACATTCTGTCCGTTCCCTCTGCCGCCCCTCACCCGTCCAAAAACCCTTCCGACACAGTGCGCTGGCTGGCTGGCTGGCTGGCTGGTTGTCATCTTCTGCTAAGCGTGCGCGACCGCGCGACGCGGAAGCAAGAAAATTTCCGGGAAGAAAAAGGCGAGCTCGTCCGCGCGGGAGAAAGAGAGAGAGAGCGCGAGCGAGACACGTTCTAGGTGACGCGGGGCGCGAGAGAGATTGATATGCGTGTGTTGATCACCTAACACCACAGCAAACAGTGCATACACACAAGCGCAAAGGGACTAGAAGCGGGCATAGAGCGCCTGTGTGTGTGTGCGTTTACTGCTTCCCACTCCTACGTTACAGTAGCGTGCTGCGCGAGTGTTTGCAAACGAGCAGCATCCTTTTCCTGCAAAACGTTTCTATAATTTTCAGTTCATTTTTTTGCTTTTGCTTCAACCCTGTAAAAACTACTGTTTATTTTATTTCATTACATCAATACTCTTTCACCTCATTCAAAGCACCTGAAAGCACCTTTTCTTTCCACGAACCCGGCAGCCAAAGCAGTGCAGTACGTCCAACTGCTACGGCCATCACTGTATCTCGAGCGTGTGTTTACATTCTCGCTCTCTCCCTCCATTGCTCCGGAAATCAAAGCAAACGCGCTCGCAAAAAGAGAGCGACGTGTACGAGCGTGAGAGTG
Organism: Anopheles gambiae; assembly: GCF_943734735.2. Taxonomy (NCBI): domain Eukaryota; kingdom Metazoa; phylum Arthropoda; class Insecta; order Diptera; family Culicidae; genus Anopheles; species Anopheles gambiae. Next base: position 31,525,452 of record NC_064602.1, on the reverse strand, counting down.
AGCGAGACACCCACCCGTACCCGCCTAGCACCCGAGCGAGCGAGACCGCGCACACGGAATGCATGTTTTTCACTTGTTCGAACGCGTGCAATCGCACGCTCTCTCGCTCTGGCTCGCTCGCTCGCTCGCTCAACCGCACGCTCTCTCTCTCCGAGGGTGCGGGCGCCCGCACATCGCACAAACGGAACTTTGGGCCGACCGTTTCGAGCGCTTCGGGTTCAATTTTGACGCGGCGAACGAGGCGAACGGAGCGTTTTATTCTTCGGCTGCTGCTGCGAGTAAACACGCTGCACGCCAGATTTCGACACAACACAGCGAACCCAATCCCATCTTACACCAGCACGAGAGAGGAAAAGATATTCAGAAGTTCATAGTGAGTTTCGACGGTTTTCGAGTTTACCGCCCGGTCTTGTGCGTGATCAATTGTTTTTTTAACCCCTGATTTCGGATAGTCCGTGTGCAAGGTGCGATCATCTTTTTGTGCCCGTTTGTGTGTGTTTTGTGTTTGGTACAAGGAGTGAGGTTTAAAATATTCTAAATATCGTGTGCACGTGTGAACTATCAGCAGTGTTCCGATACCGAAAACTTCCAAACTGTCCAATTCCGAAGCGAAGAAAAACCCGCGTGCTGTTTGGAGCAAAGTATTCCAAGTGTTGTGTGTGGACAAGTTATATTACAAACAAGCAAACCAAAAACCTAAAAACCTCCCAACCGAAAGGTACACAAAATTCTTTACCAGCGAAATAAATCTTCCAACACAGAAATAAATACCAACCGGAATAGAAGCAGCAGCAAAAAAAAGGCACACACTGTAGCGAACCGGTTTTGTGGAAAAAAAGCGTGCGATCGTCTCGCAAACCCCTTGTTGCTGCTGCTGGTGTGTATGAGCCTTTTCTGTATGTGTGCTTACTGCTAGTGTATGTATGTCTCACCGTAGTTGCTGTCTCAGCAGTAGCAGCGGCAGCAGCAGGAGGAAACAAAAAAACAAACCCGGAACACACGACTTCCCGCTACCACGGAGAAGTGTGCGTGCGTGTGTGTGCGGCGCGGTTTGGCAGTGTGTTGCATGCGGTGCGGTGTGGTGGTGGTGTGACGCACACGGAAGGAAATGTGTTTGCCGGTGTCAAGTGTCAGCACGGCGGGCGCCCGCCATATCTCGCTACTCTTTTCAAGTAGGCGCAGAAGATCATCACCGTCGTCGTCCGTGTAAGCGAGAACAAGAGTGAGATCGCCGCACACACAGATTGGCACCAAGTCAGTAGTAGCCTGGGCAGCCAGCAGGAGAAGAAACATTCGTGGTGTTGTGCCGTGACCGGTGCAGAGCTGGGAATTCAACTGATCCGCAAGAAGTGTGTTCTAGCAAAGAAGAGGAAGAAGAAGAAGAAGTGGCTTTTCGAACAAAACATGCACTGACTGTGTGTGTCCTGCATTCTCCAGAAAGCGTGTTGTGATTTGTGTGTGCCCATTGTCCCTAAAAAAAGGATATTCGTTTGACAAGCAAGCAGAGCAGAGAAGAGAAACAAAAGAGAAAGAGAAGATAAAGACCGCAGTAGGCTTTTGTTTAGTGACGTTTATTCAATTATCATCCACCGTGGTTCCGTGGAATCAAAAACTGTGTCTCTTTTGTGTGTGTTGTGTTTGAGTGTAAAAACATCTCCCAAGCAAAGATTTTCAGCTAGCCAAAAACATATTAGAAAACCTTCCACTCTTCGTGTGTGACAATCGGAAGCAAAAATCACTCGCACGCCAACGACGACGCAATACAAAGGACAGCGATAACGGGCGGGCGACCGTTCAATAACCGGAAGAGCGCACAAATAAGCTGACCGTCGCCGCTGTTGTGACGTTCTTCCCCAACCCTCCCTTGACACGCACACGCACACACATCTACGGTCACTCAAAAGTGCGCGCGAGCTTACCCATTTATTTTTCCCCATATTTTCTTTCCACAGTTTTTCCAGCAAACCCCAGTGTGTCAGTGTCCTGTGTGTGTGAGTGCTTGCTTGTGTTGTATCGCGCTTTTCACAACGGAAATCGGCCACCATCCGACGGGGGGGGCAGTAGTACTGTGCGTGAGTGTGTGCTTTCTGTGTGCTAAACACGAACGACACACACACACAGCAGGCCACAAAGTCGAATGGATCTGTGTGTGGTGTATCGGTTTTGTTGAAGCAAAGTGTGTAGAAGAAGAAGAAGAAGAAGCGAGCTCTTTTTTGTTGCTGTTGGTTGCTTTAATTTTCGCGCTACGTCCCCCAGCTGTTCCGTTTTTTTCCTTTTTAAGCTGCTTCCCCGCGAAAGAAGGAAATGCGGCGGCTTCTTCCGGGCCCGATTTCCACCGCGAAATGAGTGATGAAAACATGAGCACGTACAGCAACCACAAGTGCAACCGTTGTTTTGTTTCGAAGGAGTGATATTTGAAGAGAAAGAGAGAGAGAGAGCGTGAAAGAGTGTGTGTGTGTGTGTGTGAAGAGAAAGAAAACCAATCGAAAGGCTAAAAGAAAAGTTGTGCTGGAGTGTTTCTTGCAAGAGCCTGTTTTTTGTGTGTAATTTGTGTTTTTTTTCGCTGTGCGTGAGAAAGAATATTTTGTTGTGCCGGCCCAAGTGAAAAAGGACTAACTGGAAAACTGAGAGAGGGAGAGAGAGAGCGAGAGAGTGAGATAAATTGAAGGAAAAGCGCACGCTACGAGATCCAAGCAACAAGTTGGTACGCCGCCCAGGCCCAGAAGGAAAACAAACCCCAACCGGTAAGTACGTTTAAATGCAAGTGTTTTCCCCTCTCTTCTGGGTGTCCCTTTGAATCAACCCTGTGTTGTTGTTGTTGTTGTTATCCGCCCGCGTCTGCTCACAGCTCGATCGGGTGTTGTTAAATAATCACAATTATCACCCGAGCAAATTATGGGGTTAGAAAAAAACGCATATAAAGCATAAAAGCCGCATTTGGTGGGAGAGAACATAACACTACACCAAAGGGGCGATAAATTATGCGGGAAAGTGCTAACCTCCTCCTCAAAGCGCATCTTCAACGGGTGCGCGCGCTCGTGTGTTGTTAATTGGTCACACGAGAGGGGGTTTAGAGCATGAGCTTAGAAGTTAGCCCCCAGTGCACGCCGTTTTGACACCAACAACATGCCGAAAAAGACACACTCAGCATAATTCTTTTCACCAACCCGGAGACACACACACACACACACACTGTAAGGGAACTCTTTTCCCGCGTCGAGCGAACGACGTAATCGAGCGCCCGAGAGCCGGCCGTCGGTCGTCGCGAACAGCACGGCACCAGCAGCCAGTAAATTTGAATAATAAATTATGATTGATGAGATTGCCTTTCCACGACGACGGCGACGACGAAACGACGTCTCCTCTTGGTGCCATGCCGGAACCGCATGGTTGTTTCCCCTTTTGGCTTCTCAGCTCAGACCCACCTACCACCACCACTACCACGAGCGTGTTCCGTGCGCGGAGAAGAAATGGCTGGTTGGTGTGGTGTTTTTGGTATTATTGTGCAGCAAAGAGGCCGGCGGTGTATGGCAACAGACAAAATTGCCATCGTTTGCCAAATCTTTCCACTCCCTAGTGGACGTTTGAGGCAGTTAAACTGAAAATGAGAGGGGAAGAAAGAGCATTAGAACGATCGAAAGTAAACACAATTGCGCGTTCGAGAAAGGCGCTTTTTTGCGCTCGCTGAGAGTGTGGTGTGGCCGGCATTTCTTCAATTTTTGCTGTGTTCGACATGGTAAGGTGAAGAAGACGATGAGATGAAGCCCACGGTGTGCGACTGTCCAGACTGACTGATGACAGAACAATAGTAGCCGCAAAAAGAGGGGTGGGGTACTCAACATCTTGGGTACTCAACATCCGGGTTTGGTGTTTGAATTGATGACGATTTCTGTTTGGTTAATATTTTATGAAAAAAAAACGCTTAGGCAAGTGCTCTGTTACAATTGATTGAAGTAGTATTTGGACATATTTTTTAATGCTTAAATTATATTAACAAATATCTCAACTAGCTTACACAATCAATAAATCAATCTTTTCGCTTTTAGATGCCTTCAAAAATCATTCAAATTGTTTCAAAAATCTACCAATAATTCCCATGCGAACGCTGCACCAAATCTAATGCACTGTTGGCCACGTGTTGGTTGTGCATTAACACATTTTTTGCACACTTGGCACACATGTGGTGTGTTTTATTGCAAATGCAATCCACGAATACAAACTGCTGCTGGCTGCCACTGGCAAACCCCGTGGCTGCTTCGTATATTGACTTGACTTCCTCGCCGAAGAAGAGCAAGAATAAACACACTACCCAATGCCTTTGCTTCTTTGTTTTTTCCTTTCTTTTCTTCTCCCTGTTTGCCCCCGTTTTCTCAGAAGAAATTCTCCCTTCAATCAACCCGCCCTTCCCCACATGTTCTTCCTGCTTCCGATTTGCATACAAACATGTGACCATTTCTTTCTGCACTACTGCAGGGCGCTGCCTTTTTGCTACTTTTGCAATCGCAGACACATTTTTGCTTCGAATGCGCCTAAAGGAGAGGAAGGAGGAAAGCAGCGCGGCGGGGTGGTTGTGTGTTTTTCCCGTTCCCGTCCAATGACCGTTTGCGCGGCTCGCTCTCTGTTCCGTTTCGATGCGTGGCGGAAGCCACCGCTGGCCACCGTTGTTCATGTCCGCGTGTGCTGCGTGTGCGTCTTGGCCCTTTGAAGAAAAAGAGTAAGAGTGGGTTGGGAGTTAGAAGGAGGAGTTATTTTGCTTTTATTGCACTTTTTAACTTCCCCCGCTCATACTGTCTCTCGCTTTTTCTTACTGCAACTGTTGCAATTGTCCCGCGCGCATATTAGGTTCCGTTTTGCTTACTTACTTTGCAGCCACTAACTGTGTGATATTGTACGCGAGAATGACCAAACACCAGCACAACACCACTCTAACTGTGTTGTCCGTTTGGCGAAGAAACCCCTGCTGTTTGCTGCTTTTATTTTATGTACACCCAAGCATTATTTTAGGTGCCAAGTAGTGTTTTTTTTTGGTTCTCGAAAAGGAAAGGAAAAACAAACCTCACTGGACATTATTTTGTTTGGCTTCGGTGGCGCATTTTGGTCCCGCTTTGGGCGAAAGTTGAGCGGACGGATGCGTGTGTTGAGTAACTACCGACATCACTTCCTAGAACACTTCCACAACACAGCCAATGCCTGGGCCTGGGCGGCTAGGATCGATCTTTCCTCGTTCGTAGAAGAAGGAAGTCGTTTAGCACGGGGAACCGTTAGCATATGAGAATTAGAAATTAGCATATGAATCGCAAGAGGCTCACCAACAAGTGCATCCGATGCACGCGGGATTCCCTGCCCAAAAACCCACTTGTGATGTGAATGTGATATGGGTCCTGTGTGTGCGTGTGTAATGAGCACAGAAGGTAATGGTTATTGGACTTTGAAGAGGAACAAAACGATTTTGGGAAAGTGAGCCTCTTCTCATTCCTTATTCATTGACATTCAGGGCCTGCAAGATCATCCATTACCTTAAAATAAAAAGGATGTCCTCCAGAAGAATGTCCTTTCGGCAGTTGAAGGTTCTCTTTTTTGCACCCAATATGTCCTTCTGTGCTGCTACTTTTACACACCTGTAAAGTGTGTGTGTGTGTTTCCAAGTCCATTGGATTGCCGTTTGCGCCTGCGCCTGGCCGCCTTTTTCCACTACCTCTATCCTCTAAAGATGGCCGATGGTGCTGTGGTATTGTTTTATGGGCTACTTAACACTCAAAACTCCTCTCCGGTTCTCGATCTTGACGCTGCTGGTGATCGAGTTTGGTTTTCTTCGGTTGCCGAAGGGTGTTGCTGGGCTCTTCTCAAGTACTTTGCGCCTACCCACAGCACAGCGAGTCCCAGTAAAGTGGGTAAGGGCAGTGCAATTTGGGCTGTGTGTTGGCTACCCAGAAAATAGGAAAAATAAATCTAAAGACACAAGCGAAGCCGATTAGCTTCTCTCACACGGTGCTCTGTGATTCTCGTTTTCCCCTTGGAAGAGATGACCGCCGCTGCATAGAAGGCTAAGAAGAGTACATCTACCTCTATTCGGAGGTGAAACACAAAGGTGGGTGCGAAGATTTGCCCAAACGCGGTGTGAAAGAGATTTCGGAATGAGTTTTAATCGTTTTACAGGCGTATGAAGTGGTGCGCAGGCATCATCGATGTACCTGTGCGAAGGGAACTACTGGCTTACTTGGCCCGGCTGCTTGGGTGGAATGTGTCGATCTCATTATCGATTTAAAATTTAAAAAGTAAAACATTTTTGCCGCAAGAACTCGCGGAGAAAATGTGTTCAAAAGGTCCTCAAAAAATGCACACAAAAAATAGGAGAAGAACTTTACCCACTGTACGCTGTGTAGACAACACAATCAGGAATGCCCTAATTCCCATCGGCCAGGGACAAAATTAATTATTTGTACCACCCTGCGCAACGATCCCTCTCTTCCTGTGACGGCACAGATGGCTGACGAAGCGTTCGTTTTTTTTCGCCCCAGTGAAATCCCTCGAGTTCCGGACAAGTGCAAACTACTTCCCCCTTGGTTCGTCGGATGCACCTGATCTCCTACAGCTCACATCAGCACCCCTCTAGCAGAAACGGGCACAGTTCCGCTTCCGATGTGGTCGTCCAGTCGACTCACGGCGTAACGTAAAATCGGAACAGATTTGCCGGCAATAGAATATGAATTACACACACACCACGGCAATTGGGTTTTAAGAGGGGTGTGAGTTCATAGGATTGTTCCCCCTCACTCTGTACTGGGAAGGAAGAACGTGCTGCGCACAACCGGAAGGACGACACTTTTGCAACAAACACACGCGGGCATCGAGGAGGGGTTCGTTGCCTGCTGTGAAAAAAGGGACGCGCGATTACTTTTTGCCCTGAAAATTCCTCTCCAGCCTACTGTCTAATAATAATAATAGTGTTACATGCCCCCGGATAACACCATTTCGGTGGTTTCAACCCCTGGTCGCGTTTGTGCCCTTTCTTCCCCCTTAGCCGGCGCGCCATGTGTGTAATGTGTTAAGGTAAGATGCCTCTTTTTACACGCATCGGTAGAATATTGTGCTTCTCGCCCTCGGAGTTGCGATATATTTCCCAATGCACTTGCCGCTGCTTTGTTGGCGTGTCTGATTTTGGGATCTTGGAGGGATAATATTTATCGTAAGTCAGCGCGACAGCAGGGGGAAAAATGGGCAAATTTTAACACTCAACTAGAGGAAGGTTTGGGTGGGTGGGTGCGCATTATTTATTGCCGGCGCAAAACATCATTCGGAACACATGTGAAACACAACTGTCCAGAGAGAGGAGGGAAGCGTGTTGCGACACACGACACACGGGGTGATGACCAACGTTTGCCGAATCTGAATGGCAGCAAAAATTGGGAAAAGTTTGAAGTTGGAAGGGAGAACGATATCCCTTTTTGTTAATTGCTGATTAGTGGGATGCGGTTTAGATTACATCGCCATTCTTGCTGGAAGAAGGGCACATGGAAAGATAAGGCCTACAACAAAAAGCTCTATTGTTTGAATGTTGTTTTTCCCTTTTTTTTCCTGAAGTAAGAAGCGGATGATCGCTTCGGTTTTTTTGGAATTCCTGGATGCGAAAATTCTTGGAAAATACACTTGATCGTTTTTTGGAGGAAAGTTGATTTGCTGTGAAACACATCCACTGGCAAGCCTGTTAAAGTGGTACGCATACACATGAGCGTGTGTCAAGCAAAGTCATCGCCATTCCTGGAAGAGAGCTCTCCAAAAAAGCGATGCGCGTACATTGTAACACATTTCGTCTTCCTTGGGTTGTGTCCTGTGTCCTGTGTGTGTGTTGAAAAAAAAAGTTCAAAGAAACAGCACACACCATCGAGAAGGGAAGGTCACAAAAGGAAAACACCCATTCGGGAAGGGCCGAAATTCAAACACAAGCTCAGCAAACGGTAAGCCAATACCTCCGGTCTCGAACTCTTGTGTGTGTGTCGTGTCCTTTGCGTGGAAAGAAGAGCGGCATCGAAGGCCCTTCGTCTGATGCACGCACAAACAAAAGGAAGTCAAATTCCTTGAATTATCCCGAGGGGTCGGTCGAGAGGTCCAGAATGATGCCGCCAACTCTCGGTGACTCGGTTTGGCAACCGAAATATGGACCTCTGGAAATGCACGGATGCACTGTGAAACGTCTCTGGTTGAAAGAGCAAAAAGTACCTGAGATATAGGGCGTACTGTGTGCTGCGCTCGCGCGTACATTGATGATTGTCCGAATCGAATTCGGGCTTCTTTTCGACCCTCCGATATCCCTCGACGGGGAGTCCATCCGGTTTAGAACACACAACAACAACAACAAAATCCTACGACAGACACCAAGGAGGCTCTCTCGGGGCAATCGGAGGATTTTTACTGCATTTCTGGAGAAATAAAACTTCCTTTTGTTGGACACGGGGTTAGGGACACGACTGACTGTCCAGCAAAAAGGTGAATTATGTGTGGAAGAGGAGTTCCCGCTGTGGCGCAAGTAAAACCATTATAAGCGGGCCATTTTTTCCCACCTGCGAGATCGGGCGTAACCAAATGTCTGTAATAGCGCTCTGCGGATGTCATTTTTGGTTTTCTATTCATATCTCATAATAGAGACTGTTAAATGGTGAAGAACACTGGGACCACTTAGTGCCTGGTTGCCTTACACACACGGGTATCTACGGTCAAGTCACCGCTTGTCTTCATAGTTCCGAAATTCCTGGTAAAAGTAAAATCTTAAACATCATCCCTGGAGGCTGGACAGGGTAGCTGTGCAAGAAGATTGCTCTGGATACGTTCTGAATGTTGGCGTCTCAACGGTGCACTTGAACACTTAAACTAACTTAACCTCTACACACCCATGGGTTAAGAAGCTCCCACCAGAGGGAGACAAATGGGGTCCGGTGGAGCACTGGGGAGAGAGCCTGTCATAAATCAGTGCTTCCATTCTCGCAATCATCATCTCGTGTGTGGAAGCTGTGCGACGCTCGAAAGCCAAGCGGATCCGTAATCTAGTGTCCGGATCTTGGACGGAGTCGAAAAATGTTAATGCCCCTGCGGTTGGAGATATGGTGGTACCGATGATGGAGGAAATCTCTGGTGGTCAGTCAACTGCCGAAAGTTGTCTCTACTTCTTCCCCTCAGATGTTGGTTCCGTTTGTCTGCGAAGAAGAACAGTGGGAATGGAATAAGAATCCCTACTGCCGCTCCTTAAAGTGAGTAGGTGAAAAGGTTCATTAGATGAGGCAGACGAATTACGACGGCTCTGGTGTTCTTCTTCGGACGTTCCAGCCCAGCACTATGACGAATAGGTGGAGAAATCTTGGGCGAGTGATGTCTGAAAGCGGGCGAACCTCGTTGAACTCCACGCGGGCTTGGAGTGTGTGGAACTGAAATGAAAAAAAAACGGTGTAGATGATGACCATTAGAAGATTCTATTCTGTGGTCGTTACCACAATACACCACAGTCTCCCGTTGCCCGAGTTCTTCCACGAGGGCGTCGCGTCTTGAACTTCCTCCCAATTGGATGGGGCCCGTTTTTGGGGAGGAAGATCACACGGCAGGAAGATCACGCCGAGATCTCTCGTGAGCTGGTTGTGTAGGTCTTCCTCTGGCACATTGCTCTTTTCGACATCTTCCACAACTTTTCTGGGCCTGGGGATTGATGCTAGCAATGTCTTGGCTTGTGGACGTCCGGGAGAAGCGGCTACCACGCCGTCACAACTCACTGTCACACAAGTGTCTCCTGCTGCGTTTGTTTAGGAAGCGTTTAGCTGCTCGGATCGTGGCGAGATTTTAAGTCACCGTCGCCAGATCATCATCCTCAAACTTCTAAGCCACAGTGGAGGTGAGAACGTTGTTTGTGTATTTTTTTTTCTCTACATTTCATGCTCTCTCAATATGTGATTCCTCTGCTCCATTGGAATGTCACCGTTGGAGAATGGCAAAAGCCTTAAGGTCGTCGCGGATGTGTTGTTGTTTGCTCCTCTTCGCCACATCACCGCTCTGACTCTGATCTTCCGTGTGCTATCCGGGGGAACTCTCGGTAGGCTGCGCATGAGCGCCAGATTCAGCAGATGAAATGGGCCACAAACGGAGGGCAGAGGAACCTGTGGTATGGCAAAGCAGTGCCAGCAACCCATTCTCTCCCAGTATAGGATGTCCCCTGCTGGGAGCGTTTTTTTTTTCGAGCCGTTCTTCTTCTCGTTGCCTCAACGATTCAGCCGCGCTGTTGTGCGCTTAGAAGAAAGAAGGTGCGTAGCGAAAGCATAGCAGCAAATTAATGGTTAATTTGCACTCGCGCGTTCACGTATCACAAATTTGTGCGGCACCTGTGAATTGTACGGTTCAACATATAAACATTGCAATCCGCCTGCGGTTGTTGTGACCACTCACTGTTCAGTCGAACTTTGCGCTATTTTGCGATGGCGTCTGTGATCTGTAAGAAATGTGAAGGTGCTATTAGCAACGATCCAATTCCGTGCTTCGGTCTATGTGAACACTACTACCACGATAAGTGCATTGGACTTTCTACCCCGCTCCTGCGTGATTTTAAGAAGTCACAAAATTTATTCTGGGCTTGCGCGGATTGTGCTCAGCGCTTGCGGGCTGTTGACACTTTACGCTTCTCGCACGGCCTTTCTCGTGACGCTGCCTACCTGTTGGAATCGTTGCAGTCCGATTTCCGCGATTCCTCACGTTCTGTGCAGGCGGCATCAGCTGGCTTGCGACTTGAACTTTCCTCTTCACTGGATTGTTTTAGAAACGAGATAGCTTTGATGAAACAGGAATCAGCATCGTCAATTCGTTCCGTGAAAGATTTCATCGACTCACTTACTGCTTCTCACTCAATGGAACGCAACTACTCACAGGCTCCACTACTCACAACGCTTGATGAAGTTAAGCATGGCATCAAGGAGCTTAATCTCATGCACCGTGAGTTTCTCACTTCCTTCAACTCACTAATGAACAAGCTCAACTCTCATCTTGCCACGCATACTACTACATCGAGTACTCACCATTCTGCGATTCCTGCTACGCACTCAACGACCACGATTCCAGTTGCGGCCTCTAAGCTCACCCATCAAGCTGTTGGTGAGAATCCTTCTAAACGTCGATTGATGGATCGCTCTCCCGACCCATCGCCTACCAATACCGTTACACGCACTATGCTTTCATCGGGTACAGGGTTGTCCTGCAATAATATTACGACCGTTCCTGAACGCCCACGCCGTACTTGGGTTTTTATCTCCCGTATTGCTCCTGATACTCCGATTGAAGCGATCCGTGAAATGGCCTGTTCTAACATAGGGACAGACGACATCTTGGTATATAGCCTTGTACGACGCGACCGGGATCTTTCTACGCTCTCCTACGTATCTTTTAAAATTGGTGTACCGGATTCGCACCGGGCTATTGCTTTGGCTGCTTCAACCTGGCCTCGCGGGATTTCTTTTAAGGAGTTCATCGACCTTAATCCCCGCTCCGTCAATGTTTGGCGACCCACTACTGCAGCATCCCTTGCACCTTCTGCGCCTATTAATCGTGAATCGGATTATCCTTCATCGCCATCTTCTATCAACCACACGACACAACTGCGAAACGCTGATTTCACTATTTCGCCAGATCATGGCCCTATGAGCTTGCCTTATACGCAGTACTTTCAGCAAGCGTAAACCGGCTGATCCGGCTGAAGATTCTCATGAACTACCGACTTTACCCGAATTGATGGAAGCTAACCCTGCATCTAATACACATAATCCGTCCGACTCTCTTTCGCCGTTAATAACTTGCAGAGAGAGCACTCCCGGCGCATCTCGCTCTCTCATCCCTTCGATCGATCAACTAAACATCTACTATCAAAACGTATGAGGATTGCGCACAAACGAGTTACGCCTCTCTGTCTATCTGAGTTTGATATGGATGAGTTGGTGTTAACTGAAACATGGCTCGATGGCTCCATTCCGTCCTCTCTTATCTCGGAGGATGCGTATGTCATCTATCGCTGCGACCGAAATTCTCTCAGCAGTAACCGTTGCCGTGGTGGTGGTGTACTCATTGCCTGCTCTTCCGTGCTGAACACGTCAACTTTATCACTGCCGTTCGACTCGCTGGAGTCTGTTTGGACAATTGTTAAGCTTCAAACCTTGCAATCTATATCGGCGCCGTTTACATTCCACCCGATCTGCGTTCTTCCGAAGAAGTCCTTGACGATTTGCATGAGAGTGTTAGTTTCGTTGCTGGCAAACTTAAATCAAATGATCTTATGGTGTTACTTGGTGATTTTAATTCACCATCACTCTCCTGGCAACCGTTTGCATCGTGCGTTAAGCACTTCATTCCTACTGGTGTATCTCGTGAAAATGTTTCTCTGCTTGATGGAATGTCGGTAAACGGTTTGCTGCAATTATCTGGCATAAAAAATATACGCGGAAGTCAATTGGACCTTCTATTTGCCAATGCTGCCAATGCTATGCCTTCTTGGAGCGCTGCTCCCTCGTCATAGCTTCACCTGTTCCACTCGTCGCGCTAGACAATTATCATCCTGCTCATGAGACAAGTGTGCTCCTTACGCACTCTCGCCCTGCATCCTCTCAACGAATACCTACGGCTCGTATGTTCAATTTTAGGAAACTGGACTACCAAAAGCTTCATCGTATTTTTAGCCGGTACCGATTGGTCCTTTACTGATGCTGACTGTGACATATATCAAGCTGTAGCAGCGTTTACTAATGTAATCACTTCCGCCTTCCCTTCCTGCTGTCCTCTCCTATCCTGTCTACCGATCCCGTCTTCACTCCTTTTCCGTACCATAAACTCCTTCCTACTCCTTCGAGAATAATTGTATACTATAGTCAATAAGCACTATTGCTGTAACCCAACGTGGCCGAGCAATGAATAAAATAAAAATAAAAATAAAAATAAAATTGTGCTTGTGGAGTGGAGCACGCATATATATATAAATGGGGAGGGCGAAAAGTATTAAGGCGCGCAACGCATCAACGTGTCCGCTTGGCGCGGCCTCTGGTCCCAGGGAACGAGTCCCGGAAAGAGATATGCCTGCCCGCGTGTGCGCGCGCGGCCTAGATGAAGGCCGAAGCAGATTATCATGGATGCTGTGAAGGAGAAGAACAACAGAAAAAAAACAGACCAAAGCCCCAAGAAGAAGCGAAAGAGTGAGAGAGGTCAAAAGACTTACTGGAGAAAAGGTTTTTACGAGCATTTATGTTGTGTTTTTTTTCCTCCAGTTTTCGTCTCTTCCTATTTGCCTCTTCGTCTCTTGTTTTGTGTTTTGGAAATGAAAAAAAAAGGAAAACACACCAAGAGTAAATCGGTTCTCTTTTGCTCCTTTTATCTGTCTGATTTGTTCCTCCTTTCCTGCGTGTTTTGATTCGCTTTTGCGCCTGCCTTTATCTTTCCTTTTCTTTCGTGCGTTCTTGCGTAGTTTTTTTTTCTTCTGTTGTTTTTCATGTCTTCTTCCTTCGTCTTCTGTTTCTAGACGCGTTTTTTGTTGTTGTTTTGTTCTCATCCTCATCTTCTCAATTTCCTTATTACATCTTTTGGGCTCTTTCGCTCTCTCTGTGGGTTCTTCTTTGTTGTTATGCTTTGATTCCTTTTCCGCTCGCTTCATCCCCCCCTGTTCCCCGATGGTTGTCTTCGTCGGCATTTCCTTTCGGGTATTGGTGCTTGTTGTGTTATTATTGTTTTTCCTTGCACACACACACACACAGACGCACCACGCACACCCGCATTAAGAACGATGAGGGCCAATTTTTCGGTTTCCTTTTTTTTCGGTGTGGTGTACACGCTTTCTTTCTCCGCTGTTGTGTGCGCTTTGCTTCGCCTTTCCTTCGCTCCATTTCTTTCCGTCCGTTCGTTCTCTCTGCTGGCTGTGTTGCGTGTGTAAAAGCTGCGTTTTCTTTCCCTGCCCTTCTCTCTCTCTCCGCTTGCTTTGCTCCTCATTTGATATTTCCTTTTCCACAGCGAGCCTCGGTGTTTACGTTCGTTCTTTCTACCCTTGTTGTAGTCTTTCATTTGTACAGGTTTTGCTGCTCCTCAGTCAATCCCACCCGCTCCCCTCTCCAAGCGCTGCTTGCTCTGTTGCGGGAGATGAGTTCACTGTTTAGAGAGGGCAGCACCAGGAAATGGTTACCACCAGCACCACCGGGAACCCTTTTGCTCCCTTTCCAACCCCAATCAGTACATTCCTTTCTCGAAGAGAGGTGATCGTTCCAGCAGCCTTCTCTCCACACACACACACACACACACGATCGTTACGGTCCATTTTGTTTGGAGGCTCCCATTTTTTTTCTTCCTCGTTCGGCCGCTGCTTCCTTTACAGCATCTTTCACTTGGAATTTTGTACCTCGTCTCTCTCTCTCCCCCGCACGTTTCGGCAGCGATTGATTTTGCCATCGAGAGTTGCGTTTTTCTCTCCTGCGGAGGGTTTCTGGAAGGGAGTGGAGAGGGAAAGAAAGAGAGAGAGAGAGAGAGACAGTGAAGGAGATCCACTGGATTGCGTGTTTCCATTTTTGCCTCCTCACTATGATTGATCTTTTTTTTTTGCTTTCTTTCATTTTCCTTCGCCCCTTCCATACAGGGGTTTGTGGGAGGAAAGGTAAAAGGATCGTAAAAGGCCACTGCCTGTGCGGAATTTCGTTTGCTCTGCTGCTGCTGCTGCTCCTGCCCCCAGGCGGGGTCGGTTAAACAACACCGATCCAGGAAGACGGAAAAACGGATTCTCGATTGTCCAGCCGGGGGGAGTTTGTGCGTGTGTCTTTTATTTACCTTCCAAGGGCTGACAGGGCACGAAGAGAGAGAGAGAGAGAGAGAGAGAGAGAGGGGGGGAGAGTCACCCGCGGGAGGTTAAGGTGTCCCATCGCGACCTCTCACAGCAGCCAAAGTTTCGGTGGAATTGAGGTTGCTGCTTCCCGGATCATTTCTCCCCCAAAATCTCGTCATTCCTTCAAGGGGGGAGGGGGCGAGTTCGAGCACGAGAGGTGGACAACGTCAGGAGAAAGCCCGGTCGGTCGTCATCATCGTCCAAGAAGGGTTTGTTGTGTGTGTGGCTGCGGCAGTCAAGAAGGGGAGGATGGTTCCATCCTCTGTGTTGCGTTTTCCACGGCGTTTCGTGCGCATCTTCTAATCTAACCGGACGGTGCGACGTGTGTTTGTCCACCAGGAAGGGGGTGGAGGGTGTGTGTGTGTGTGTAGGTAGAGAAAGAGTTAAAATTTGAGATAATTTTAATTGGTTTCAAATCGCTTCGTTTCCCTAGGATTTGTCCGGGTTCGTTGCTTGTACTCTTGCTGCTTTGTTCTTTGTTTTCTTTTCACTGCGACGGGCAAGAAGGGGGCAGCGGGGGGAAACCGAGCTCCACCCAGAGGACAACGACACAGAGTAAAAGGTGTGTGTGTGTGTGTGTGTGTGTGTGTGTGTGTGTGTGTGTGTGTGTGTGTGTGTGTGTGTGTGTGTGTGTGTGTGTGTGTGTGTGTGTGTGTGTGTGTGTGTGTGTGTGTGTGTGTGTGTGTGTGTGTGTGTGTGAATGCCGGTAATCCTGAAGATCCCCAGTCGGTTTCTCCACCACATCATTATGGATCGGGTTCGTCGCTCATTACTTTGGCGAAGGAGAATTAAAAAGACAATCAAGGTAAAGGAAAAGATTCCTTGCTGCTGCTGCTGTTGCTGCTGGTGCTTAATATTTTGGAATGATGTTCCTATTTTCGCTCCCTATTACTTCCACCGCCTCTCCGGCCGCTTCTTAAGGCACCTTATTATGCGTTAACATTTCTTTCCCTTTTCGTGGGGGGGTTTATTTCTCGTTCCATTCCGTTTCTGCTTCTTTGCACACACACACACACACACACAAACGCGGTACGGTGCACGGGTTTCTAATGAACGATCGTTCAACCACTTCTTGATCTTCCACTACTCGGCTAGAGTCTTCTGAGCGCTGCTCTTTTCTTTCCGCAAAGCTTCCGCGCAGCGCTGATGATGACCTTTTGAACGTGTCTAATCTGTTGCTGGCTGGCTGCTACATTTATTTTCTCCCCCCCCCCCCCCCATTTCCCCATTCTCCTTCTCCTCTTGTACTACCTACCAGTTCGAGAGGATGAGGCTGTGCTCCTGACGGAAATTCGTTCCTGTGCGCTCGTACACAACACAACTCTGTAATAAGCGCCTCACGTTGCTGCGCCCAGCATTAATTGATTTGCGCCTTTTTGCCTCATGTGCGCCTCTATGTGTATGAAGTCGTTGTTGCTGCTGCACGTACAACACAGAAACCAGAACGATTCGTGTTGCCTTCTTGCCCCTTAAACTTGCTGCGTGTTTCCGTGGGGTTTGTGAGCGATGGTCAATTTTGTTGCTCACTTTCGGCAGTAGTCGTTGTTGTGGTGGTTGTTTCTGCCTTTAAACCCAAGTTCACTGCCCTTGCCCTATCCCCTTCTATCGCAGCACGGTGCGCACGGCGGAGCGGCTGACGGGTGTGTGTCGACGCGAAGAAAAGGGCTCAATCAGCAGCCATCGTCGAACGCCGAAAAGCATAATAAAAGCTGTCGTAATAAGTGAACACATGAACACACATATACACACTCCCACAAAGTTCAATTTGTATATATATAGACACACATACACACTCACACAGTGGCTGGCAATAGAGCATAATCGGCAATGCGCCGCGTTCATAAATTGGCACTGGAAAAGAAGGGATGGATTGGTGAGGGTGGTGAACACTCTGGGTGGGGAAGTACCGTACCAAAGTCAAATGGAAACCCTTTTTTGATCGAGCGCAAGGGGGCAAAAGCACATGCACGCACAGAAACACACACACGCACACATGCACAATGCAGGCAAAAGTGCATCGTTCGCCGCCTTTTCCGCGCCGCATCGATTCTCCACCGCCGCCTTTTTCCTGTGGTGCCTGTGTGTGTCCGTCCGTTCGTTTATTATGTGTACGATCTATATTTGAGCTTCATGGTGCCCGCCTGTTATTCATTGAAAAAACAGTTGTTTTCCCTTTGGTGGGTACGCGCGCGCTCGAGTTCTTCTCCTCCACTCCATGGCGATGTACGCGCAATTAATAAAATTACAACAAAATTCGCTGATTTTGCAACAAAAGCAAATTCGAAAAAGCCGCCACCACCACCACCGGCGTGATACAATTTGTGTGATGGGTCATGGAGTGGGCAGTTTTGACGGTGGTTGGTGTGGTGGTGAAAAGAGTTTTCTCTGTTCAACAAAAACAAAACAAAACAAAAATCGTTGATCTATTTTTTTTTGTTTTGAAGTCCCTTCTCGTGTCCCGTGTGCACACCACCACCACCACGCGTGTGTGTGTGTGTGTGTGCATTTTGTTCAATTTTAGGTTTTACAATGCAATTGGCAGCACGCGCGCGCCCCCCAGCGGGGCAGCTCTTTTTCCTCTCGGTGTCCCCAGACATCAATTTTCGACATCGCGCGGGAATGGTGCCTGGAAAAGGGTTTTTTTTTGTTGCTCTGTTTGTGTCCCTCAATCATACATAGAGCAGGCAGTGCAGAGAGTGCATCATAGATTGTGTGTTGTCGGTTGCAGTGACTGCTGCAGGTACACAAACACGCGCCCCCTCCCGTGCTTTTCTGTATTTTATTACGTACGCACCAAAATCATATTTCTGCCACGCTTGCACTTGCTCCTTTTGGGTCGACACACACACACACACACACACATACAAACCATTATTTTATAGCGATATTTGTTTACGCCGGGTTGCGAATTGATGAAAACGTGTTAGGCGCTGGAATGGGATAAACAACCACCAACCCCCACCCGGACAGGTTGCAGCAGGGGCTACCTTCAACATTTGCCCAAACCACACACACATACATATACACCTTTTGCATATTTCTTAGGTCATTTAGGACCCTTCATTTCGGGGTTTTATTTTAAAATATTTTTGCACCACACATTCTAGCAGCCACTCCAATAAGAGTAACGCGTTGAATGTGTGTTGAAGTGCGCAAGATCCTGGTACGCAAAATCCGCCTCCAACTCCGCACGCCACACAATCAGCTGTTTTATGAGCTCTTTCTTTCTTGGTGTGTTTGCTTTTTTGCTCCCTCTGTTTAATAGGGAGCGAACGCGAGATGATGATCCGGGCGCGCGCTGCCCAACAATGAAGATAAGCAAATTCACTTTCCTCTCTGCTCTGTGCTGCCGATGGTCACTCGGAGACGGCGCCATCGTCTCTGTACACTTGCTCTGCCGGTCAAAGTTCCACTTAATCTGTGTTTTGGGTGGGACATTGAGAGTTCATTGTTTTTGTATTCATGTTTTTGGCATTTTTTGGAGGGGTAATAGTGTACGCAAGAAGCTTCACTCCAATAAATCTTCTAACGTATTCCGCCCTTGCGAGCGTGTGTGCGTGTGTTTGTGTATTTGTTTGGGTGTCTCACGAATTAATAGTGACTGTCCTTATCACTGCACTGGAGAGTGTGGGATAGCTGTTGGGGGTTTGCGGGGTATGTTGCGAGA
Organism: Anopheles gambiae; assembly: GCF_943734735.2. Taxonomy (NCBI): domain Eukaryota; kingdom Metazoa; phylum Arthropoda; class Insecta; order Diptera; family Culicidae; genus Anopheles; species Anopheles gambiae. Next base: position 31,506,916 of record NC_064602.1, on the reverse strand, counting down.
AACGATTGTGTTGTTTGAAGCTATCGCTTCAGCCTCTTCTGTCGTGCTTCCTTTTGCATTACAAATTCTGCTTAATCAGTGCTTTCAACCAAGTGGACAGACACACACACACGCGCTGATCCGGTAAGAATAGGTCGAGAAAGCCTTTACGATGGGTGGGGGGTGATAATCCTTCCTTGCGTCCCACTCTCTCCTGCTAACAGTGTAATTAGCAAAGCACTCGAAAGCACTCACTGTGAATGTTTATCTCTCTCCTTCTCTTCTTCCTGCATCTTCCCAGGTTCTAATCATCGGTTTAATCTTAAGCCTAACCCCTCCCCCCAACTAGCAAACTTCCCTGAGCACACGACCGGTTGAGAGACCACCACGAAGGGGAGTGGGGTGGTAATGATAATTCTGTGTGTTATTTCTAATCCTGCTCTTGTCGTGCGCTGAGCGATTTTAAATCCCATCCAGTGTAAATGGTTGGCAGCGTGCGCTCGCGCACGTTAGGGAACCTGACGATACTTCCAAACCGATCGTTTCCCGGTGTGTGTGTGTGTGTCTGTGTGTCTGTGTGCGTTTCAGGCAACACCGGAAGCATCAAGATTACGCGATGCGTCTACGCACGCCGTCCCTATTTCTTTGCGAATCACCACAGCCTTCTCTGTGTGTTTACCAACACCTTATCTTCGCCGCTCTTCTCCAAATCGTGGTTTTACTTTTATTCCTTATTGTTGCTCTCTGATAAGAAGGAGCAACAAAAAAAAGCTCATGTCACACCGGACGCGCGCGGACCTAACGTCCGCTTATTATTAGTTTTTTTTTTTTTTCTCTTTCGTTTATTGCAGCTATTATTTGTTTGCATTTTCTTTTATCAGTAGTAATGCCTTCGCGATGGGCGGAGGCAGCAGAAGGGTGTTAAAGCTCCTCTTTATAACAGCAGCTCTCTGTGTGTGAAGTACGCGCGCGCTTGATCCTCCTGCACGCCCCCTCCCGAAACGACACAAACGGGAATTGTATTTTGTTTTAATCTTGCAGATTTTTTTATTCACTCTTGCACACTGACACGCTACAAAGGTGACATGCATTGTTGTCCACTCCAGATGTGTGTGTGTGTGTGTGTAGGTGCTTTGCAATCGATCAACCCTAAGACACAGATAACGGACAGCAGCGAACACCTTGTGTCGCGTCTTGTATTTTGACCTCGCGACGCGAGATGCCTCTAGCATAAGAGGAAGTAATTAATCTCCTAATTTGAAGCGGGCATAGAAAATAGAGATACTGTTGGTAATTGTTGGTCGAGCCGTTGCTCCCCCCCCCCACCATACACTTACAACACGCACCGGTATAACACACCTCGTTAGGGATTTCGTAATTTCTAGCTGCTACCACATTTACCATTGGAGAAAGGATAGGCAAAGGTTACTGACTTTTCAAGGCTAATGGGAGGCCTAACCCTAACCCCTTCTCTACATGGGAAGACATCGATCGTGAAGAGTTCAGTCCGTCCGGGAATAGACCTTTTTTTGAAAACTCTTTCTAGCGCGGCGCCGCGCGCCCTTTCTTTTGGCCGAACGTGGCCCCAGTGCCGAACTTATCTAAACCTCTCATCTTCTTCCCTCCACAAACGGCGAAAAGAAGCTTTAAATATGGAGGTAACGAGAAAAGAAGGCAAGCAAACAGATTAGCCGGCCGCGCGCGCTGCCGCAATGCTTTGAAGTGTGGTTAGCTCTGCTTCTCTAACGCCGTCTAGGAACCGAAAAGGCCAAAAATGTTTGGCCAGTTTCTTTCGATGGAAAGTTGCGCGTTGATTACAAGGGAGAGAGAAAAGCGCGTTCTAAGTTCCCGATGATGCTTGTTTTTTTTTCGTTGCTGATGGATTAAAACTGGCTGGGATGAAGCAATTTTAACGAGCCCCTCTCTCTCTCTCTCGTAACGAGTCGGCTTTTTAGGAGCGAACCTTGTTGGCGTGTAATTAAGCAGCTTCCTATTATGCGAGGCGCTCGGTAGTTGCTGGAGTTATTTTTTTCCTCCCTTCGATAGTTCATTGGACGACGATCTCCCTCCAAACACGTGCGCCTTTGTACACAATCGGGTCTAAAGTGTATGAACTACAAAAAAAAAATAGTAACGTTAATCAACACATTGACCATCCACCGAAAAAAATGAATTTTACCTCTCTGAGTATAGGAACCGGGAAGACATCCACTGGAGAGACCCGTGCAGCAGTTTTGCTCCACGTGGCAGTTGGGCGGCTCATGAATTCCTGCACGTTTTAGGCGACCCCAGACGCACACGGCGGGGCGGCCCCTATTAGGAATCGCCTTTAATCCGTAACACCGGGAAGTGGGCCGGCACAGAAATCCTGCTTCCTGCCCTGCCCTCCTCCTCTACCCGCCAATTGGACAAACAATTTGTCACGTAAATAGGGCGTCGGAACGCTTACACGCGCTCTCGCGCCGCGCGTTACATCGATTGTCTGCTGGGGTTAAAAAATATGACCATCATAATAAGCACTGACACACGGCGACGGACGACTACTACCCATCCATCCTGTACTTGTTTGTACATTCCTCCTGGGGATGGGTGAAGCGGCAGCAATCGAAATTATCACGCATTCGGTATGTTCCCCCCGGCCCTGTAACCCCCCAATGGGAAGAGTGGCAGTAGCCGGCAGCAGCGCCCTTTTTTTTTTTTTAGATAACGTCAAGTGACGATAACGCGCGTAACGGATGTGTGTAACGCGCACACTGAGTGTGGCGGCGGCGGCTGCACAATGCAACAGGTAGTTTGTGTGTATGTGTGTGTGTGTGCGTGGTGGCTCTCGCCATTCAGTCGTTCGGTGTACACTACACGTGCGTTTGACGTTTCTCTCGCTCTTGCGCCGGGTGAGCATTTTTTGTGTGTGTGCCAACCCCCTCCCCCCCGCGGAACATCAAGATACGCTCGCTCGCCTGCTCTCTCGTACGCTCACGCTGAGTCGGCGGCGTTACCGATACATCTTCAACCTCTGCAGCACAACAGCTTCCCTTTTGGATGTGTTTCTCTCGTGTTTGACAGTCAGATGTCACAAGAGGTTGTGTTGGAAAGCGGAGGGGTAGGAAACTGTCGTTCTTTGCACGAACTTTACGACACTTCCGAGTTCGGCATTTCTAGACGAAGACGCAAGACGACGACGAATGGCGTAAGTACCGCTTGTGCGTGTGTGCAGTTCAATAGCCTCTCGAAATTCACCTTGCACGGTGGCGGCATCGTTGTGTCCCACACACAAACGCACCGGAGTGGGGTGGGTTTTTTTTGTTTCAGTGCTGATCGGAGAATTATCTTGAGCGCCCGAGGGGGGAGGGGGTGGAACGCGTGCAACAAGTTATAACGGGGAACCGCGAGTTCCGTTTCGGCCTCAAGGACGACCGCCTGCGAACAGACAAGACAGCGCTGTCAGGAGGAGGAGGGATGGCGCTGACAGAGCGACCGACAATTGTGTACGCACGAGGATGAGATGGGGAGGGGGGGGGGTGATTACACCGCGGAAGAAACGGCGGTGTCGCACGGTTATGTCAAGCCCGAGCGGCGCGTAGGTTAGAAGAAGCAGTAGTGTCAGGTAGAAGGAGGGAAACTGTGTGAATTCCGTTTCCTACTGGCGTCTATCAACACACAGGGAACCAAAGGGGGAGAATGGAGGAAGAATTCCTATCGGATGTGTTTACGCTTGCTGCTGCTGCTGCTGCTGCTCCGCCGGTTTAGATCTTTTCGACAGTTGAAGACACTATGATGGATTGAAGGGGGCAGCGTGTATGTGTGTGTGTGTTCAAACAGCGCAAGCAGGGAATAGATAAAAACGTGTTGCTATTGATCGCTGTGATTTACCAAACGCACGCACCTTACTTTTCACACACACGGACGGTGTGGTTGGTGTGGTGGTGTCTTCCAATTACCAATACCTCCCCAATCACTTGCCTGCTGAACCGGTTGACCGGTTAGAGGCGGGGAAGCACGGCAGCAGCAGCAGCAGGAACGAGTTGATATTTATAATACAGTTATCGAACGGCGAGAAGAACGGCCGGCAGGTCAGTGTGAGAGAGGCACACCGGCACGACACGCCGTCGTCGTCGTCGAGAGCCATTTTGATTACTTCCTGCTCCGGCGTTGTGTGTTGCTGTGCTACTAGCGTTCGCAAACTGGTTTCGCAAACACAAGAACGAACGAGCGTGGCGAGATTGTGTGTATCGCGCGTTCTAAGTGCGTTCCGCAGTCACACAAACACACACACATAGAGGCTACCAATCATCTCGATCGATTGTCGATCGGGCCCGCTGTTGTGGCACACTTGGTGGTGGTGATGGTTGCGTATGCGTCATTCGAAACCGGATCGAGCAGCAGCAACCGAACGCCGGGGGACGTGTGTCACCACACGCCGCAGTACTCTCTCTCTCTCTATCCTGGGTTGTCTGGGGACCGTTGGCGTGGGACCCGACGATTACTAATTTGCGCTTCTCGTCTTATCGCGTTAACACTCAACAGTCTGAAGCTTCTCAAGCGGCTCTGCTGGCTTTCAAGAGCGTTTCCACTTGTGTTTACTCACGCCGGTGATGGATGATGATCGTTTGCTGTTGTGCTGTTTTTTTTATTATTTATTATTCGCAAGCGCCATTATAACGATCATTAAAGCCCAGACGGAATCACGCCCAGACGATCATCGATTCTTGTTGCTTCAGTTCTTGATGACACGCGTGATGCTTTTTTCCTGTGTAAAGATCATCACTTTTGTGACTAAACGACAAGTGGAACACCTTCAAATGTATAAGCCTTCTAGCAGCAGCCACCGCGTGGTTTGTGTGTAACGCAACGAGGAACCAGAACCGTGTGTAATGCTGGTGGCTGGCTTTGGTTTTGATTGGTTAAGATGGGGGCCTTTTTTGTGCCTGCCTTTTTAGCTAATCCCCGCGCATTTCAAAACAGGAAAAGCAGCGGCGCGTGATGGTGTGTGCACTGTGTGTGTGTTGTTGGGGGGAGTTCGTGCCAGGGTGTGGTGTGTGTAAACCGTTTGCCGTTTGCTGCTGCTGCCGCCTTTGCCGGCAATTTCCGCATTCGTAATCTTTCGCGCGATTCACTTGCGGGGTTTGTACGAACGGGTTGTACCACACACACACACTGAAAGGTTCGTTCGTGTGTTTGTTTTGATAGTTCAATTGAATGAATGTACTTGCTAAACAAAAAAGTGTAGTGAGAGGTTTTTTTTCCACTACCTTCATCATCCTTTGTTGAGTTTTAATCGTTGTAAATATTATTGTTAAGGTCTGAAAACAGTCAAAAAGGGGCTTTTTTAATCAATGTGTGTCAAGATTGAAGCGCAATCCGAAGGCGGCTTATATATTTTTCCTGTTTCCCAAATTACTCTGCTTTTAAATGTGTTTATGTGTGTGTGTATGTATACACTTGTACTACGTGCACTGATTGTTCCGTTTTTGTTTGTTTGTTTATATGCCATTTAAGCGTGATTTGAACGGGGAAGTTAATTGTGGCGCAGATTCGTCTTAGCCATCCGCAAACCGTTGCCCACAGAAGAATGCTGCAAACCTGTGCCGACTATGTGTGTTTATATGTGTGTTTTGAAATTAATTACATGTTTCACCTTGAACGCGCGCGAACCATCCGTCGTTGCGCGGAACAGGGACGAAGAGCAGCAAAAAAAAAAACCATCCCCAAATCTCTCGCGCGCTCCGTTAAAAACATCTGGCATTTTTTTTTTCGGTACAAATGAGACAAGTAGAATCAACAACAACAAAAAAAGTCTGCTGCAGTTAATTTCCGTATCCGGCTCGGTTGGATTGATGAAACGTAAACATTTGATGGATGTGTGCCAACAGCAGCAGCACCGGGAGAAGAGCAACATGGTGTCCCCAAAAACGATGTTACGAATTCTTGCGGTTTCGCTAAACGTGGACGCCTTCAGTCGCTTATTCGCTTGCCTCCCCACCAAAAACACTGCCGCCGATATATTCTACTCACTTCTAAATTCAATTCGTTTCCTTCTCGTCGCTAGCACGGAATGGAATTGCGAAGTGAGTGAAGTGAAAAATGTGTCTAATACCACTTCCGCGACCGCAAACGCGCACACACAGTCGTCGTCTCTAGCCTGCGTTTGTGTGTCGGGGCACAGGCCTTTACAATGCCGGATATGCATTTGCTGCAATTTATACAGTCGCATTCGCTTGCTCTTTCTCGCACCGGACTGCTCTAATGTGCATGGCATGGTATGGTGTGTGCGGCATGCCTTCCAGCTAGCGCGCTCGCGCACCCGGAGACATGCTAATTTATTTATGCTAATCACTCTCGAACGAAACCCTTCGGCCCACTTGGGCCTGAAGTGCGCTCACTAGCCGAAGAAAAAGAAGCGGAGTACGCGCGCCGCAGTTCCTTATGGGTACGTTCTTACCTCCCCCACACACACACACACACACACACGATCCCCTCCACCTATTCCTTTTCCCGTTACGCTGTGGTGGCAGAGAAGGGCAGACGATGATGATGACGGCTAAGACGGCGAGCAAGGGGACCTATAAGTATTAAGCTTAGTAGGTGCCCCCTGCCGTGTCGTTCTGCAAAGTGGTTCACTTCCTGTTTCGCGTGCTGTGTCTAAATCGAACGAAAAAGACGTAGTAGGAAAAAGGGAAACGAAGCTCACACGGCTTCTCCCCGCCTGGCTGCTAGATTGCAACATCAAACTCCCCCTAAAACCACCCACCCGCCCACGAGAAACCCATACAATCTACGTGGTTTTGCTTTTTTGCCGCCCCGTGGCACGATTTGCACGGAAATGCGGAAATGTGTTGCCTCCTCTTCTATCCCACCCCGTTGCACACACGCGCGCGCGATCACGCCGCTGTTTCTGATGCTCGTTCACCGTCCAACTTCTTGGATCATTTGAATGTCGTCTCCCCCACCTCGCACTGTGTGTGTGTGCTTTACTTGGTGCCGTAGAAAATTAAAACGTCGTGAATCATTTGGATTTCCCCTCTCTGGGATGGTCTCGTGTGTTTTTTGGGTTGGGTTGGATGGGGTTTTTTTTGACACGAAGATGATATTCCTATTTTATGGTCCTCGCGTGTATGTGTTAAGCCTATATTCCTCGATTCTCACGCTTCCGCTTTTGCCGGTGGGGAAACTGGTTTGCTGAGGGTGGTAAGGAACTTCTATTCCTAACCCTCCGCATCCCACTCCACTCCACAGGCAAAGATGTTCAACTTCGAGCGCGCACGTTCATCTGTACGGCTTCCTTCTGCGTAACTTCGACAGCTCATAGTCAGGAGACAGGAAGCCACATTCCGAACGAGGAAAATGGTAACATACACACACACACAGTCATGGTGGTTTATTTTTAACAGCAAACAAGCAATGATTTCTTACCCACCATCTCCCCTTCCACCCAGTGGGTGGGGGTGGTGGGGGTGGTGAAAGGGTTGTTCTCCCTTCTCGAACGCGCGTCGTCCCTGCCTAGACGACGCGTCCAAAAGAGTCAAGTCCAAGTCGACGACAGCGCGCGAATCATATTTCCGTGTCTGCCGTTGCCCCGTGGTGTGTCCTTCTGCGCCCTCCTTGCACATTGAATAGCCCGAGCGCGTTGACTCACCCTCTCCCAGTCCGAGTTCAGGTCCGAGAGGGCAAAAGTGAACCTTCTGCCTGCCTTCCCGCACTACTCTACCTCATATTCCTCCAGAGCACAGGCGAATGGTAGTGCACTCGGCCGGGTTGTTTCTTTTTGTACCACTTTTAATTCTATAAACCATCTCTTCTCCCACCCCAACCGCCAACTACCGAGGAGGGTCGCGTTGCGAAATTTGCCTCATCGTACTTGAATTGCATTTTGCTTCCGTCGACGATGGTGATGCATTTTCGCGCGCCATCCAATGCATGCATGAGTTGATGATGCACCGCGTTGCATTCGGTAGGCAGGAAGGAAATATTAAATTAAAAGTAATAATTAAGCGAAGCGAAGACATTTTGATATGGCTGGTGTGTGGTGTGCGGAGGTACTGTGAGTCTCCACTTATGGGTTTGTAGATGTCGGTGTAAAGGTGTCCCGGACTGCACTCAACCGGGTGTGTAGTGTAGAGCCGCTCAGTAATTAATGTCCCCAGCAATCGCATCTCCTCATCCAGCGCCAGTCTGCTGGGGATTTGGTGAAGTGCACTTAGATGGGCCACGACTTTATTTTTTTGTTGAAATTATCATTTCAATTAGAGATGTTTGGGGTGTACTGTGCCTTTTTTTTAATTTGTGTACGCAAACCGAGACTCGTTAGGGGCGATGCCGACACTTGAGCCGACTAGATGATGATGATGAACAAAATTTGTTCCCCGGAAGCTTAAATACTACCTCCCTGCCACTTCTTATTGTAATCACTAACTGGCACTAACCACACACACTCATTTTAACCGCGTCCAATGAGGTTTGTTACCTCTGTCTATTTCCCTTGTGTTCTCCCCCTTCGGGCTTGCTGCAGATTATTTAATTGCAAAATCTCGAGTGTGAAAAGCTTTGCGCCTTAACAAACAACACCTTTTTCTGCATGTGTATATTCTGATATTTTTTACGTTTTTCGCAATGTTTTAATCCCCATAATTATCTCTCTCTCTCTCTCTCTTACAGGACACACACAACACACCGGTGTTAGTGATAGCGTCAACAGAATTTGGATGTCGCATTGGAGTTCATCCGTTTTGGAAAGGTAAGTTTGTGTACACGATTTAATATATTAATTTCAGTACTTTGGATAGAAAATTGATTACCTCTATTAAAAATGTTGACTTACTGAATGAGGTTCGAACTCTGGCTCTCTTGCGTGTTACGCCGCGTAGTAAGGCACGGCTCTATTCATGCCATCTGCATGATTGTCGTCTAAAGTCCTTTAAAAGCAAGACGCTGCTTCGGATTATATTTCCCTTTCGTTGTATTTCATCATTAAAAATCGCTCCACTGTCATTGCATTATGCAGTTTTATGATTTGTTTTGAAAAGCGGTGTTCAATAATCACCTCCCACTCCACCCCAACCCTCCGCTAAGGAGGGCTAACACAGTTTGCCGTTTTTGCCTTCTTCTCCTTCCGCGTTCGCGCGCGCCGATACAAAAACGAAGCTTTTTTATTGCTTGAACGTGATTATGTGTGTGTGTGTGTGTTCCGAAACAACAACATCAGCCAACCTACAAAAAAAACCCACCATCACCCCCTTTCGTACCTTCCCTTTCTCAATGGGGGTTGATCACACACACACAGGTGATCGCGGCGTTGACGTAAATAATAATAACGCGGTCTCACAGCAACAACAACGGAACCGCTTGTCCATTCGACACACCGAATGTTGTCTCTTCTTGTGTACCGTTTTCTTTTCGAATTCGCACCGAGTTGGAGACGCACACCACTTGGCACACTCACAAAAAAGCACGGCGCACGTGGAACGGAAGGTGGAGGGTTTGTTACGCTTCCGGAAACGCGCGCTGGCGCAAGACATCGCGCCGCGCTTGGGTGGTGGGGCTTGATAGGCAAAACGGTTTTTGCATGAGCGTTTTATGCGCACAACACCGGCTCTCTGGGCTCGGGCCGACATCCGGAACCGGAAGTGTGTGTGTGTGTGTGTGTGTGTATTTGGCGGGCTTTGTGCCGCATGGAGACGACCTTCGAACCGCACGGATCGCCGGCCCGCCTGGTGGTCCCATTTTTTGTGTGTTTCTCTTGTCCGTTTTGTGCCGCTGGTTCGTCACTTCCTTTCCTTTCTCTTTTTGTTGTTGCTGTTGCTTGGTTTTGGATACCACCGCCCTGTAGCCGGCGGTGCACTTGTGCACTCATGTCCCCTCTTCCCTCTCCTGTGTGGTGTAAAAAGGAAGGCTTCGCGAATTTATATCGCTAACGCGCGATCTCGCTACCAATAAAACGAATGGCAGCAGCGACGCCGCCGACCGGCTGCTCCGTCGACAAGAACTTATCTCTTCCGGGGCAATAAATCTTCTTTCACCATTTCCGCAGCCCCCAGCCGGACCTGGCTGGTGGTGGTGGTGGTGGTGGGATAATACCTGAGTTGGACGGTTAGTCGGTGTGTAGTGCGCGGCGTTTGTTGGAGCATGCTGGGGCCACATGATTTCATCCAGATTGGTGTGTGTGTGTGTGCCGTATTTATTTTTACCTTCACTACCACCCGCCTCCCTTTACCTTACTCCCTTTCGCTCGGCAACCCCGCAGGGGGGAACCATTCCATGATCCGGAAATGTACGAATATTTTCTGCCCTTTCGGAGGACGACCCCCCTTACCGTCGTGGGGGAAGTCGTCGTCCGTTTTTCCATTTCCGGAACCAGAAATCCCGAATGTGTGTGTGTGTGTGGGTGAGTGTGTGTCAACCTTATGGCCGCCCCCGCGTCGATAGTAAATAATGCGATGAAGCCTGTGTCTGCCTGTGTGCGACGAGTTCATAAATTTGTATTGATTTTCTCTTTCTCTCCTCGCGCGCGCACTTCCGGAAATTGGTCCCGGTTTCCCATTATCATTACGTTTCATGCGAGTGAGCGATTATGTTTGCACTGTTTTTGCCACTGTGTTCCCTTTTTGCTCTTCACCCTTCTATCCCTCCCCTTACCACTGCTTGCCCAAATTTATTACCGGCCATTTTCATTACCGGTCGTCAATGAAGGGCGGCCCGGGGAAACAAATGTGTGTGTGTGTCCTCGCGCGATTGGAGGTGTATTTCTGGATGTATGTTTTACATGCTTGCTCTCCTCCTCCGCCACACTCTTCCCAGTCCCCACTCTATCCCTCTTTTCGCTGCAGGCCGGTAGGGAGAGACTGGTTCCGGTCGCAGGACTACACAAAAAGTGATCATAAATGCGCGCCCACCATACAAAGGGAAGAGCGCATTGTGTGTGTGTGTGTGTTGATGGCATGATACCTTCCGGGCACCGGAACAAAAGGGCAATCGAAAAAAAGCAGTAATATCAGGCCCCGATTCAATACAAATACATACAGGGCGTGGAAATTAAAATACATAAAATCAAAACTCTTCTGGCAACAGAGTTCGAGCGTAGGGGGGGCTTCAACATGTATCCATAATTTTTAAAAGCTCCAGCTTTGTTTATGCTCTCTCTCTCTCTCACACACACTCACTCTCTCACAGCAATATTGTTATTATTCAGTTCGACTAAAACCAAAAATAAAAAGGGGAATCAATACGCACTTTGCCAATATTTCTCGACGCGTTGTTGAACTAACTAAATTGCATGCAAATGCAACCTCCCAAAAGAGTGAAAGAGAAAGAAGGTGGAGGTGCTTTTTGTGGGGGGACAGTGCATTTATTTTCAGCTGCATGATGCACGAATGCATCGTGACGGCCCTTCCAAACGCTCCCCCACAGCATCATGATAATATATATGTATCGGTATGTTTGTCGGTGTTTGTGTGTGTGTGTAAGTTGGCGTCTTTTTTTTGTATCCTTTTCGAGTCAATTTGAAAAAAAGGATGTGCTCTCTGCCCTACTACAACCTCCAACATGTCCACCCTTCCCCACTATCGATCCCTCTTATCCTTCGGTCCGGGTTCCATTTCCTGTGCCGTTTTCGTACCGTTTCCTGTGTCCAGCCTTACCACCTCTCTCGCCGTTTCCGGTTTGGTGCCTTCTCCTCGCCGGTCGAATTCATTTCCCTTTTTTCCATCCCCCGATTCACTACTAAACACTTCATGTTGGCGTGTGTTTGCTTGTTGCAATTTCGCATTCACAAAGCTGACATGAGGGTGGGTTTTGGGGTTTTGGACGCACGCACACAAAATGCTATGAACCGAATGAAAATCGGACAGGAAAATGTTTATAGATTTAGTAAGAGTAGTAATATCCGGTTTCCTTCGTTCGTTTCTTATGCGCAAAGCATATCGCTCTCCATCCCCCCTACAGGGCAGTGTGTGGTGCCGGGGTCAGTCTGTTGTCGGGAGGACGTCAGCCGTTGGCAATGTGTGTGTGCACCAGTTTTTGGCAAAAAAAAGAAGCAGGGAGCCAAAATTGAGGAAATTGATTTTTGATCTTGTCCAACGAAAACGATGGCGAGATGAGTGAGTGTCTGTGCGTTTGTGTTTCTTTTTTCGTCTTTTATTATCATCATGCTGCTGCTGTTCGCTTTTACCCCTTCGTTTTTTGTTTTATTTCCTCCTTCTCCCCGTCTCCCGCGGAGCCTTTCTGTTAGTGGCTGTCTCTGAACGAGCCGAGAATGCACATTGCCGTTGGGCAAATTCTTGCCCAATACCAATTTGGACTGCGTGTTCCAATTTAAAAAGAAAAAGGATGAAATGAAAAACCCACCCTCTCTCTCTCGCCCTCAACACTATCCCCTCGGACGGGCGTCGTGTCTGCTACGACGGGAAGTCTCAAATTATCTCCCGTCCCTAAAAGAAATGAGGCCACGGCACTGGTGTGTCCACACACTCGCGCGCGCGGCCGTAGATAGTGGTGGGGCGCCGCCTGGTGCATTAATTAGGAGAGCCAAACGCACAGGCAGACACAAGCACCACACACTCCGCTGGCGTCCTGAGCCCCCATCCTTTCCAGATTTACAGTTCGGCTGCTGGCTGCACACCCGCGCGCGCACTCTGGCCAGTCCAAAAATTGAAATATTAACTTTTATTTGCTATTTCCGGTCGGGACGGGATTGCTGCTGCCCTTTCTTGCGTCTTTTGGCGTCGAACCGGGATTTACCTCCCTCTCTCTCTCTCTCTCGGGGCAATAACAACTACAACCGGTTGACCTCGGGAACGCTCTCTCGATGCGACACCCGTGATCGACACCCGTGGGGAGTTCGACAGCGCTTTCCGGTCCATTAATTGCCCCCAGGCTGCGACCCCCCCAATGCGCCGAACGAGAGAGAGAGATGATGCTGTGTGATTGCTATAAAGCCACGAAATCGACCGCGCGTGAGTTCAGGGAGTTTGGGGAACCTTTGGTCGTATGGACCCATCCCCCTTCTTCTTCGGTTGGCGCGATTTATCTTCCATCCGGTGTGAGAAATTCCCCGGATGCGAACCCCATAGCGAGCGGTCTCTCCTCTCTCTCTCTCTCTGTTTGCACCTTTGCTGGCCTTTGGGGGCCGATGTCTGGCTGGTCATTAATTTTACTGTCCGATGTTCCCTTCCCACCCAAAAATCCGATTTGTTGGAGGAAGAAAAAAAAATGACGCAAATTTTTGGAAAATTCTTCTGGGTCATGTTCTCTGCTTGGCGGGGAGAGGAGTGTACGCCTAACAGGAAGATCACAAATTCCAACCTCCGAGGTCAGGAAGAAGGCGCCCGAGTGTGTACACCTACGGCTCTACACATTCCGTTGTTTATAAACAACTGCCCGGTGAGCTGTCAAATAGAACAGGCAGGGAAGAAGAGGGATGTGGGATCTCTACCGCGAAACTATTTGTCTTGGGCGTACACGAGAAGAGCATTGAAGGTCGATCAGAAATTGGAACTCGTCGGAGACGTGAAATAAATTAGCGCTCCCACAAATTATAAGATTTGGTTTTGTTTGGGATTCATTATTACTCAAATTAATCCCGATTGGAGTTGGCATGATCATCGTACCTTACATCGTCCCATTGCGTAGAGCTCCATGTAGCGCAGCTCCCGGGATATATGGAAGGTGAATTACGTGATCGCCGCACTCTTCTCCAAGATGTGTTTGTGTTTCCACGCATGCCTCACAAACCGGAAAAGCGGCACACAGTCAACTCGATCGGTTTGTCATCGGGTAATCAACGTCGTTATACCTCACCGAAAGCAACAAAAAAACAACCTCCGAAGTGTGTCTGACGACTCCCGGTGGTTGAAGTGCAGGAGGAGGAGGGAGTGTTACTTAATCGTGTTATATGAATTTTAAAACGTTTGACCGACTTTCCAGCGCTCCGTTTTGCGCGCTCTTTCTTTCTTTATTTCGCTCTCTGCGCGTTGCGTTTGTTACGGGTGCGTGTATGCCGCGTTTCTTCCGCTTTCTTCCAGCGCTCTCATCCCCAACCAACCGCCTACGTCTTATGAAAAATTGCACCTTTTTTTTAGATTTGTCTTCTGTCTTGCCTCCTGCCCCCGGCTCATGTCTCGTAATCAACCGACGAGACAGGAGAGAGAGAGATAGAGACAGAGAGGGGGCTCTTGGGGATGGAGATGGTGGCACAGTGAGTAAAGGTAATCAAGTAACCACGCAACAGCAAACTCCAGCGGAACTGTGTGGAGCACTATTGAAGAAAAGCCGACATCGTGACGTAATGGGCGGCCCCTCTCTCTCTCTACCACCACCAACAGTACGATCGTTGGCGATGATCGTGTGGTGTGTGAAAGGGAGAGGGTTTTGTTTCGTTTTCTTACGACCTGTGGTCGTCGGCAGATGAAATCTGCCCACAATGTGTGTCGGCGTTGAGGTACTACTACTACCAGTACTCTGTGTGTGACGTAACACTCTGAGGCTGAAAGGGAAGTCCAAACGAGCCCTCTACTCCCCTATCCAACAGTTATTGTGGCTGCACCTCTATCTCGACGAAATACACAGGGCGGAGACGCCAAGACTCAATCTCACGTTCAAGCGGAACTCAGAATAGCTCACGACGACGTCCAACCGTCTGGGTTAAGGCGCAGCGCAAATGTCACACAAATCCCTCTACTATCTTCCTAAGGCTCATAGTCACAAAACGGAATTAAGTAACCTTTTGTTGTGTACACCGAGCACCAGGCATAGCTTAATTTATTGAAGTAACAATGATCCCCCAATGCGCGAGACATGAAGATCCGGGAATGATATGGATGATGGGGGCCACGCTGCGCGAAATGTGGTGCGACATTCCGTGACGCATTTCTATCCAGAGCGGCTTAGTAGGGGGGGGAGGTCATCTTTTTTTTCTTCTAAAGACCTAAAGATGAATACAGCATTGTTGTGTTGACATCAACCCGCTCTCAAATCCAAAGGTGTCAGCTTTTTAAGTCCATTTCTTTTTTCCATTCTTAAATGACAAGAAGAATGCCAAACACACCTTCTTCCTTCTTCACAGTGTGACGAAATTATGATGACAATTTCGATCCATTTCGCTCCTACCCGGAACGAGCGAAAGAGGCACACAGATAAGACCATTCTTTCATCAGACTGATCTGACAGCACGCATCGGAGGCCCCAGCTCAGAATGCAGATAGATCGTGTCATACCGCGTGGTGTCTACTTAGGGATGGAATAAGATTGTTGTTTGCGCTCAGTGTTTGACAGAAGCGTCTGACAGCGTCTATTTCGTTACACAGTTATTCAACGCTTTCCTAATTTATTTTGAAGGAAGCAAAAGAATATCCAACAAAGTCTGTGTGTGCGTGTCCGTAAAATGCCCCAGCAGACACTCGGCATACATTGCTGTGCGGCTTTCGCAGAGGATTAAGCGTTTCTCCATCATGCCGACGACGACCAAAGCGGGGAGGATCGATGATTAGTCACACACAGCAGCCAACCGGAAATGAATAAGCCAACTCTCCTCTCCCCACACACTCATTCGCACACACAGACTCCCGCAGTCTCGGCGTTGCGTCATTATCCGCTCGTTGCGGCTCAAGTAATCGACTCGTTTAGTGTCTGTGTGTGTAGTGTGCCTGCCCTAGTTTAATGGACGACGCGATTGAAGCGTTTTAATCGGTTAATTTGCGCGAGCGAGATTAATTTCCTCTTTAGGAGAGAAATTGATTTTTAAAACGCCTTATTACGCCACACACACACATTTGGCTTTTTTGTTTTTCGTTTGTTTCGCCCTCAGGAGTACACACACCTGTGCGTTATTCATGCCCGTGCTGGTGGTCAATATTCCCATCGGAAAGCTGATTTTGTCTCCCCAGAGATGACAGAAGGTGTCAAAAGGCGGGCTTGTTGTGTGTGCGTGGATGGTAAAGGGCATCTCTACCTGTAGTTTGCCGTACAAATGGCAGCGTGGCACACGTTTACTTACACGCGAGTGGTGTAGTGGACAGCGGTGGCGATCGAGATGAGCCGTTTGGGTATAGGGGTAAAGTGTGTGCCGGCGGCGATCGCGTTACGTCACGTCGACACGTCGACTTCTCCAAGCCACGCTGTGGGAACAAATACACAGCGGAGAGAAGTTAAGTTGTGCGTGCGCTCGCCGATGCGGTACCACACACAATCTCTATTCATCTTGCGCGCACATTCCACAACAAGGAAGGGATGTGTGGGAGGAGGAAGGGCTGAGATTTGTGCGTGTTTTTTTCTCTTCTCCAGTACGTACATCCCACTTCCAGAAATGTGCGCTTAAAAAGCAAACCCGCTCACAGGTTGGAAACGACAGGAAAGCAAACGATCATTACCATTCTCTCGTCTCTGGCTTCCTTCATGTTTCGTTGCTGTGGTGTGTGGTGGAGAAAGAAGCAAAATTGTCCAAAAAAAATAAAACGGTCTCATTCCCCGGTCGCAAGGGATCGTTTTTTTTTATTACGGAGAGGACACACAAGGACCGACATTAACGACAAAATATTATTACTGAAACAACGGATGGATGGACAAAAATCCCATCCCCTACGAACCCGCACTCCCGATTGGGGGGCCTATCCCTCTCTATGGAGCTGGCTTCATTTCACCTCAAAAACCCCACCCTGTTCCCTCCGAAAGACGGAAAAAGACCCACGAGACGGTGGCAGACACACGGGAAGCAGGCAACACACACTCGCACTGACATGGGAAGAAGAGAAAAAAAAAGCCAAATCCCCCGCGCGCCGACTTAACGATATGCAAATGAGATGAGAGATCGTATAAAGGTGGCGTAAGGTGTGGTGGTGGCAAACGAACGGCAGCCGCAAACATTTTTAAGGAAGTTTAAGCCTAAACGAGTAATGGTGGATGCTGTTTAGGCCGAGCCCCAGCATAACCAACACGTTTTACAATCTGTTCTGTTCCGTTTCGTCTTCCACGCTGTGTACAAAACTCTCGCGGGGGGGGTTGAAGGGAAGGGCAAAACATCGTCGAGAGTTAGAACTTCAAACACAATCGGTGATGATCGTTGAGTTGAGTTCCGCGCGTTGTGAGAACGCTCCCCCCGATCAAGAGACGCGCGCGCGATCCACGCAATTCAAGCGAGCACACACCGGAGCGAAATAGGTGTGTGTTGTTGGCACACCGCACTATCATCTTCCATCTTTCCCCACACCCGCTTCCTGTTGTCGCTTCGTGTTCCTGTCTCACCCACTGTTTCTAAAAGCTTGATCAGCGATCGATCGAGATCGAGAATTGAGATCAGTGCGCCATTTCCTGACTTCTTGCTCTGGCTCTGGCCGTTTGCTACAGGAAACGGTTTACCATCTCGAGAATGGAGTGTAGAAATATCAAAGCCGTACACTGACCACCCACCACCTGCGCCGATGTTAGGTACCTTCTCTACGGAAAGGTAGTGTGTAACATTACGCTTCCTCGTTTGCACATTTAGTAACGCCGCCAATACACACTCTCACTTCCTGTGCTTAGGCTTACATTCCACCCGCGCGTACTCGATAAAAAGCAATGTGAGAAATTGGGAATCAATATTTATCTCCACCACCCCAAGAACAATCCAGACAAACTCGTACCGAAACCCCTCCCGAGTGAGTTGTATTTTAATCCGGCTGGATCCTAAATTCACCCTTCACACTTTTCTCCACCCCAAAACAACTCTCCACAAAGCGCGCGGTAGTATTAGCCGATTGCAATTTTCATTTTCATTTGAAGGTTACTCCCATTACTCGGAGCTATACACGCGGTTGGGGCTGATCTTCCGGTAAAACGGAAAGCAATTGCGCGAAGCGTGTGATTTATAAACTTGATCCTCCTACTACAAGCAGCCTCCCGGCTGCTTCTGCTGTGGGTGGATTGGTTTGCATGGTTGGAGGGAGGAGTGGTGGTTTTGTTTAGCATTTTTGTAAATATTCATTCGATGAGAACATACTTCTGCCTCGTAGAGGCACATTGGAGAGTTAGGTATCTCTGTGGTGTGTACTATTAGTGCGATCGTAAATACAGAGAGCTCCCCCGATCGATCTTCTCCTCCCTCTGTGTCTCTGTCCGTTGTATCGATGTTAATGCATGTTGTGACGCAAACTTAAAACCACCGTTACATCGTCGGTCCGGCTCGCTACGGCGCGATCTTCTGATTCTGACACAGTCGCCGCCGCCGTCGTCGTCTCGTCTGTGTTGTGTACTTATTTTAATGACTTCCTTTTCCCACCGCTACTTCTCCGTGAATCGATCAGTAGCTATGGAAGGGAAAGGAGTTGGTTGGAGAGTCCTTCCGAAGGGTAATTACGGTACCAGAGGGAGGACAACCACAACACACCAAATACCCCAGGCGGCAGCAGGATGGAATGGGTGTAATGATACACAACATCTTCTGTGTTTGGGAAGATCCCTGTCTGGCATAAGGGACAGAGCAAACAGGTTCGTTCGAATTCGATTATCGCTTAATTACAGAGGGGCTCACATCCGGGAGTGTGACTTCAAAGTTGTTGTACTCCAATTTCTGAGCCTACGGGACAAGTGTTCCAAATGATCGTAAGAAGCATCTGAAGAGTGTACCGAAACTCGGAGCTCTTATCATCAAGTCCTCAAGCCATCAGCTTGACCCTAACGGAGAGCTCCTCCCGTGTGGAATATGTTGAACTGAAACTATCCGACGAAAGAGGAAACAACACTACCTTTATCCAACAAAACCACACGGGGAAAGAAGTCAAAGATGAAACCTTCAACCATAAACACACGCACGCACCATGAACTTTATTTATAATATCATTTTAGTTTCCGTTTAAACCGGTTCTATATGGTCGAGAGCTCTCTTTCTTGACGTCCGGCAATCTTCGCGTTGATGCTGTTTTTCGCACTGCCCAGCTTCCCGTTCTTCTAGTGGAACGGTAGCGCGCTCGGGCAGGTTCTGTGCGTTGCACGAGCAGCAGAGAGGCAACCGCAAAATCGGTCCAAGTGAACAGAAAGGGTAACATAATTGCGGAAGGGGTGGGGGCAGGAGAAGGGAGAGAGAGAATGCTAGTTCTGCTCGTTTCCTCTTCTCGCTCATTAACCACGGGGTAAGGTGCGAGCATCACTCCGTTCCAAAACCGGTGAGGAGCCGAGACGGCCCCCCTGCCTATGTTGTTCTCATATTTCGCTTACTCTCTCTCTACTGCTTCCCCATGCTGGCTGGCGGCTGGTTTTAAGCGCCAACGAATGGGGAAAATCCACCAAGCCAGCATCATCAGACCCAAGGAGAGGGAGGGGGAACTCTTTTCTGTCTCCTCGGCCGGAGTTGTCGGCGGAAACGAACGCGACTTAATAAGTAAAACACAAAATTAACACACAACAACCTCTGCATAGCCCCAGCGTACAACAGCATTCTTTTGCTTGTGGAGAGAGGAACTCTGTGGCTCCGAGGTAGAGGAGGAGGAGGGTCATCCCTTTTGATGGGAAGAAAGAAGTCATCTTACGCAGACGCGCGCAGCAGAACCTTAAAGAGGTCCGAAGCGGTTGGACGAAGCCGCAGAGAGGGGGAGCACATTGGGCGACGGAGCACATTGCAATTCCATTGCTAATTCCTACGGGGAGACGGAGACGTCTAAGAAGAGGCAGCGCAAAATGAGAAGAACACACGCGGTTCCGGATTGAATAGAGCGTCTAATGAGAGATCCTTTTACCTCCACCATCCAGAAGATCTCGTGATCTTCTTTTCAAGCTCTTTTTTTTGCATACCGTAAAGAGACTTGACTGTGTATTCTTTGCTTTCCTCTTCACCTTTTACAAGTTTATGGAAGGATTTGTTTCCTCCTTCAACAAGAAATACTCACGTCACAAGTGAGAACGAAACATTCATCATTCGTCATGCGGTGTGCTTGTATACCCTCATCACTAGCTCCGGTGGCCAACCTCTTACTGTTGGTCGTCGATATCGTGTTGTGTATTGCCCTGCAATAGCTCTTCTTCCGCCTTGGATCCGGGAAGGAATGTTTCATTTGCCTCTCTGCTCTTTCCTTACGTCTGATTCTTCCAATGCGCCTACGGGCGCAAAAGCTTGAAATATACGTTGCAGGCTCCTCAGTTCCCAGCTACATCTTACCTCTTCCTGAACTCCGTACAAGGAAGAAACCGGACACACAAATAAAAAACTCAAAGGGTCAATAATGTGGAAGAGAGATCTGGAAAAGAAGACTACCCCTTTCGCCTCCTGCTCCTCCTCCTCCACCCTGCGCGACAGAAGCTCTTTACCCGCACGGACAGCAGGTTCTCCGGTCTTGCGCGATTTCAATGTCCTGTGCTGATGATCCCGCCCCTGATCGGGTTCCGGTGGGAAAAAAGCGCGCTGGAAACTGTAGCACCACGCTGCTCGCTAGAGTTCGATCCACTCGGAAGGGAAGCAACAACAACAACAACAAAAAACGCGACCCCTTTAGGGAGAAGTGCAATGAGAAGAATGAACACAGGGGCAAGTGAGTGAAGAAACACACTCTCGGCTGCTGTGCGGTGTTACTGCTTCCGTGATTCTTCAAGCCCGAGTTCTCGCGATCGCGAATGTGCTGCTGTACGTACGTACGATCGCCGTACACTTCCTTCATCCTGCCCAACCTCTGGGGTTCTCCACTCACCACCCCCCCCGCCCCTCACCCCCCTTCAAGAGGCCGCAGGAGATCATGGGCAGTGGAATGCGAGTGTTGCGCGAGTGATTCGGTTGATGCACCCTCTTCTCTCGGCAAACCCCCAATATGGCGGGGGAAATCCCGCTTCTGTGTGTGGAAAGGAATGGCAAAGAATGCCTGCGCGAACACACACTCTGCAATGGATCCGCATTTGGTAGATCCGTTCTGGTTTTGCTGTTGCTGCTCCGTTCCCGTTCTTGATGTTTGTGCGGTGAGAGAGAGAGGCGTCCCCCAGAGTGTGGTGAGTGCAGGAAGATGCACATTAATGCCACTTCCTGATCGAGGTTTTGCGATTACGACTTCTTCTGTAGGGCGAGAGCAAAAGAGAGAGAGAGAGGCCAGACCGAAGAAAATAAAGCAAAAAAGCGCGATCTGAAATGGGATTCGTAAGGCAAGTGCAAAGCCGCAGTTGCAGTACAATTCGTGCAAGATGATCGCACGCCCCCAGGGGAAGGCAAAGAGTTGTCAGAAGATGATGGGATGCGGGATGCCATGGGGTAAGTGCATTGCGCTTTAGCGGAACTTGTGCGCTCGCTTTATGACTATGAAACATTGCAGCAACAGCAAAACACACACACACACACGATCCGCATGAGTCTTGATCTTGCTTGGTGGCGTTTTGCAATGAGATTTTGGTTCTTCTGGTGGTGCTCGGAGCGGGAACGACGATGCATATACACACGTTTATTAATAGAATCTTTCCGTGTATGATGATGTTGATCGTTTGCTCAAGATGTGTTTTTTTTTGTTCTTTTTAAGACGAGTTATGCGAGAGTAAGTGTGTGTGTGTGTGTTTGTGTGCATCAGAACAAGCATTTCCGCTTGTTGATAGTGCGAAACGCTCGTTTTCTTTCGCGGGTCCATAAGAAGAAGTGCAGAGCGTGATCTTCGGACTTGTTGGCCATATTTATTGAATTCTCCTGGCAGCATCCTCTTTCACGTCCGGATGCGATTTTCGTCGACCCTGGAGGGGCGGGGAGATGTTCTAATCTTCAATTCCAAAATTTAGTATGCTCTCCCTCTCTTGCTGGAAGGTCGAAGAGTGAGGGTGAGGAGTAGCAGGGGATCGATTGTTTGTCGCTTAGAACCGGTGCTAAATTCAGGTTTGTTTATTCTAATCATTCGCGCACTCACTCAGGCCAGGCTCTCCCGGATCTCTTCCGATCCCCAACGACGACGACGAAGACGACGATCGCGCTGTGCTTGTCTTATCGCCCATGCCGGATTTGAATAACAAAAACACCGCCACCAGTACACACACACGCGCGGGGAGTCAGAGATGCGCGTAAACATTAGTTTAGCTTAGCCGAAGGAAGGAAGAAGCAAAAGGTTCATGGTCTTTTTTGCGTTCGATGGGGAAGAAGTCAGAATTCGGCGAGATGTTAGGGATGTGTTTGGTTAAAGAAGACGGGAGAGCGGAAGAGGGAGAAAGCCCACAGATCACGATCGTTTGATTGTGTCATCGACACACGGGGAAGTTTGGAACGCATTTGCAATTCTCATGCTTTTCGGGGGAACTCTACACCGATTCGGCGACTTTGAAATGGAAGAGCATCAAACGAGCGTGGTTGCAGAGAATCTCTGGGATATTTGAAGCTCGCAGTGGAATGGGACCATGCGAGATCTCAGCTTTTGATTTCAAAACTTTAAATCCCGATTTTACGCACGCATAGTGGACATTCATCTTCTACGTCGTCGTCTACACCTTGTCATCTTCTCAATTCCCATGCCGAGTGTGTTTTGGCCAAATATTTGTCCACCTGTGAGCGTGTTTAGGTGCGAGTCGTTAGACCCAATGGAGAATGGGTCACCACACCATTAGCTAGGGGCAGAAGTTAAAAACCATGTTTGACACATTTTGTGTCTTTTGCTGGTCTGGGAGGAGGAGGACCATAAAAAAGGAGGTGAGTAGGTGTCTCCAATGGGGGTGCAAAGGGAGCATGAAGATCTTCCAATCCTGAGACAGATCTTGCCCAAGAGAGTCGTCAGAGTCAAGTGTGTGTGTTGAAATGTTACAAAATCTCTCAAAACCGGAGGAAACACGCTCCGAGGGGTATGAGTGTCCATTTTCCTGGTGCGTGTTCAATATTACCTCTTTCTTCCCCGTGCCACACCTTTTCTCCTCTTACACAAAGAAGGGAAGAGTGTTTAAAAAGCAATGATGTGAAAAATAATTAGCGACCTCCCAAACCAACTCCCCCCGTGTCCCTTCAGTGGCCAAGAGAAATAAAACGATCCCAGAAGATCGCTTAAACTCTACGGCTACGACTCTCAATGTGTGTAAGCGCCGCCGAGGTCACTCTCCCGGGCGCTGTTGTTGTGTGATGCGCGCTGGGAAGGATGGCCGGTTTGCACAGGAAATGGGATGGACAGGAGCAAAAGACCACAAGAGAGAACGCGCAGCATAAACCATCATCATCATCATCACCATCGCCGTTGTGTGTCCGCGTTCCATGTCTCTCTCTCTTTCTTTCGCGGTGTTGTTGTTGTCTGCTTGCCCGTGCGACCTCTTTTTCCTGCCTCTACATGTGGCTACACACGCGCAGCACAATCCTCCTCCTCCCTGGATGCTGCGGTCTGAACCCGCCCCCCCCCCCCCCCCACACGCACGGGGAGGGAACCCTTTTTCTTTCTTCAGTCTGAGAAAAAAGGCGAGACGAACGACGAAGAAAGAGAAACACCACCAACCTTTGAAAGAAGCAGGCATGGAGAAATATTTTTATACATATCATAAAAAAAATCAATTTCCGCTGAAAACCTGAACTAGCGGATGTTATTTGAATACATTCTCTTCTTCTCACGTTCTTTGCGCGCGCTTTGTACCTCTCAACCGTCGTCGTCTTCGTCGTCGTCTCCGCTGATGCCCCCTCCTTCGTCCCTTTTTTTCGTAGGTCCGCTGGGCAAACCATTCTCGCCTCCTGCTCCTCTGACTCCTCTCTCTCTCGTGATCTTCCGAGTTTGATCATCGCCGGATCTTCTTCCCATCGGGTTTTGTTGTCGGGAGTCGGGAGGTGCTTTTTTTACCTTCACTTCTGTTCCAACCTGTGTTGTCTATCTGCTGGTGTGTCTCGGGGTGGTGGGTTCGGGAAGACTTTCCGACTTCGATCTCGCCCTGCCCGTGTTTGCCAAGAAGAAAGAACGACGGCGCGAAAAAGAAACGTAACTAATAGTACGGTGGTACGGTGACTGGGCTGTGCTTCTCTCTGCCCTAGTGGTGATGGATTCTCGCTATCTTTCACCTTTCAATTCTCTCGCCCCTTCGTTGATGTGTGTGTTTTTATGTGTAAGGTGGAATAGGATATTCAGCAGCATCCAGACTCGGGGGAAAATACGTTATGCAAAGCTCTTCAACATAAAACGTTCGGCTAGACATGTATATATGTATGTTGGAAAACATCTCCTGTTTCGTCTAATGACGTATTGCCTCTTAAAATCGATGATCCTAACATACGATCATGTAGAACATTAGAGCTAAGAATTGATTTGACCTTTTCTTCCATATACACACACCGAAACTAATCGATCCGTTTCTATCTTTTCCACTTGCAGATAAAAATCATCCAATCTGGCTCCAACGTGCGTCCTGCTGTCAGTAGCAAACGCAAAAGCACCACCACCACCATTAAAACAAGAACGCCAGCACGATTGCCACCATCGGTCGTGATCAGCAGCAGGCCAGCAGCAGCAGCGTAGTGGTGTCCGGGTGTTGTCAGCCGGAGGAGAAGGAGATCGAACGCAGCAGCAGCAGCAGCGCCCCGCAATCATCGTCCAACAGCGCTGCCGCCGCCGCCCTCTTTGCCGCAGCCATGAAGCTACTACCGATCCCGCTCTCCCCACTCAACGCGCCGCCGCCCCTGGGGCTGTGGAATTCAGAGCTACTATGGCGCTACCCGCCCGCCCCGCCCAGCCCGCTGGCCGACCTGAAGACACAGCTCCCGCCCCAGCTCAACACAGACCCGCGCATCTGGGGCCGCGATGAGGTGGTCGTCTTTCTGCGCTTCTGCGAGCGCGAGTTCGACCTGCCCAAGTTCGATCTCGACCTGTTCCAGATGAACGGCAAGGCGCTGTGCGTGCTGACCAAGAACGATCTGGCCGAGCGCAGCCCGGGCGCCGGCGACGTCCTGCACAACGTGCTGCAGATGCTGATCCGCGACGCCCAGACGCTGCACCGCCATCTGCCGAGCAGTCCGGTCACGCCGACCGGCCGCTACCCGCTGTCGCCCCACAGCCACCCGCCCACGCCGAACTGGAGTGCACTGGCCCCGCCGGACAGCCCGTTCTTTCACAGCTCGCACCTGCAGCAGTTTATGGCGGCGTCGAACTCGGTCACACTCAGCCCAGCGCCGTCGATCGATTCGCAGGCCGGCAGTCCACCCTCGCAGAGCCACGGCGAGCAGAACGTGTTCCAGCAGCAGCAGCAGCAGCAACAGCAGCAGCACCACCATCAGCAGCAACCCCCCAAGTCGTCCTCCGGTGCGGGCTCATCGTCCTCCTCTTCCACGTCCTCGTCGACCAATGGAAGCGGTGGCAATGGGAGCAGCGCTAACGGAGGAGCAGCCGGGCCGGCCACCAACGGCACCAACGGGCTGATCAGCAGCAGCAGCAGCAGCACCACTAGCAGCGTCGCCAGCAGCACCAGCAGCAGCGTCAGCAATCAGTCCGACTCGGACGAAGAGCACGCGACGGTGGGCAATGGTACGGCCGCCACTTCGACGACCGGCCCCGGCTCGTCCAACGGCAACGGGTACCATCCGCTGCCCCTGTCGCATCCGGACAGCAAGCTGCCACTGATCGCCACCCATCCACCCCAGCAGAGCCCCCCGCTCACGCCGATCTCGAAGGAAACGCAGCATCTCGGCCAGCTGCAGCTGCTCGACACGAAAACGCTCCAGTATCCGGTATCGTCCCTGCTGAACGGTTCGTCCGGCAACGGCGGCAGCAATGGGGGCAGCTCGCGCGAACGTGAACCCTCGTCCTCGAGTGCGGCAGCCACCGCTGCGGCCGTGGCCGCGGCCGTGCTCGGCCTCAAGGGAGCCGCCTCGAACGGTGGCGGTTCGTCCGGCTCGTCCGGGTCCGGCTCAGCGCCCAGCACGCCCGGCGCGTTCCTGCCCGTTAAGCGCGAGTTCTTCCCCGACAGTCCGGAACCCAATACGAGTAAGTTTGCTCCTTCTTTTCTGGTCCTTTTTGTGCTTTTCCCTCTTCGCCCCATGTTTTACCCCATTTCTCTGGTGTACGGTGCTACGCAAGAACACTACCTTACAGGCACGCACACTACACTATACTCTCTCTCTATCTCTATCTCTCGCTCAAGTGGATAGCAAGGATGCCATGGTGTCCCTCTGTCCACTTGAGACCATAACTATCCCCTTCCCCTTTTCTATCTCCCTTTCACAATTAATTTCACATTAAAAAACATACAAAAACCGGGAATATATACTCACCCATTGTTTTTTTACCACCATTATCGCACACACACACACCACCCAACCCAACCTAAACCAACCAACCAAACACACACACAAACACAAACCAACCCCAACACCCTTGGTTTCCCCCCACACCCGTCCCGCCCATTGTCACACGTCCAGTTTCGTCCGGTTCGCTTTCAGACGGCCGCCTGCTGTGGGACTTCTTGCAGCAGCTGCTGAACGATCCGAGCCAGCGGTACAGCAGCTACATCGCGTGGAAGTGCCGCGACACGGGCGTGTTCAAGATCGTCGACCCGGCCGGGCTGGCCAAGCTGTGGGGCAAGCAGAAGAACCACCTGTCGATGAACTACGACAAGATGTCGCGCGCGCTGCGCTACTACTATCGCGTCAACATACTCCGGAAGGTGCAGGGTGAGCGGCACTGCTACCAGTAAGTATTCTTCTGTTTTTTTAATCTTTTGCCCCCGGCTGTGCAGTACTAAAGCGGCACTTCTTCTCCCACTTCCCACAGATTCCTCCGCAATCCGACGGAGCTGAAGAGCATCAAGAACATCTCGCTGCTGCGCCAAACGATGGCCGCTAGCCAGGCGGCCGCAGCAGCCGCCGCCGCTCAATCGAACGGCAACGGTGGTGGCGGTGCCAGCGAGCGCAACGGCGACCGGGGAGCGTCCTCGGTCGTCGGCAACGGTTCGGCCAGCAACGGTGGCAGCAGCAACAACCCGCTAATGTCGCTGCTCCCGAACGGAGCGAACATTCACCATCTGGCTGCGGCGGCTGCGGCCGCTGCCGCCTCCCAGAACGGACCGCTCTCGCCATCGTCCTCGTCCCCGTCCTCATCGCCATCGGCCCTGCACCATCACCATCATCATCTGCAGCAGCAGCATCAGGCGGCCGCCGCGGCCGCCGCTGCAGCCGCCGCTATCCATTCGCACCATCTCGCAGTACAAAATGGGGCCGCCGGGGGAGCGGGCGGTGGGCCGCACCAGCGCAACATCAAGATGGAAACCGACCTGGACGACCTCAAGCCGACCGATCTCAGCACGAACGATCGCAAGTTTAGCTACGGATCGCCTGTCAACGGAACGGACTGCTACCCGTGAGTGTCTTTTTTGTAGAAAATTCACTTTTTTGGTTGTGAATTTGTCATTTTAATCGCTTCTTTATGGTCATTTGCAGACTGATTCGCAATGCCAACGGACTGACAACGATTCAACTGCTGAGGCAGCAGCAACAGCAGCAACAGTCGGAAGCTGGTTCGCCTCCGTCCTCGCCAACGCCCCTGTCGATCAACTCGCAGTCGCTGCACACGATCAGCAGCAACCTGCACCATCTGCACCAGCAGCAGCTTCAGGCGCAGGCAGCGGCTGCGGCAGCGATTGCGGCAGCGGCCGAAGCCCGCCACCAGCAGGACGCCGCGGAGCAGCAGCAGGACCATCCCCTTCACCACCAGTCGTCGTCGTCGTCGTCGCATCACCAGCACCAACACCACCACCCGGCACGGAACGGTAGCCGAAGCAGTAGCACGAGCGGTGCGAGCGACCATGACCACCGGGAACCGCACGATCGCGACCGTGATACGCCCTCGCCCGCCAACAGTGAGTCGTCCGCGCACCAGCAGCAGTCGCAGCAGCATCACCACAGCATGCACGTGAAAAGCGACGACGACAGCATGATGCCGACGGATCTGAGCAAATCCGAGCCGATGTACTACAAGTAAGCAGAGGAGGGGAGCGCTCAAAAGGAGGTGGTGTGTCGGGAGAAAACGGCGAGGAGGGGAACGCCCAGCAGCAGCAGCAACAACGACGGCGGCGGCAGCGCATCAACAGCATATGATCTCAACAGTACAAGCCCCCCACTACTACTACCCACTACTACAGCAGGATCATCTGCCAGGTGTGTCAATTTGAAGCAATACAGAGAGAGAGAAGGAAGGAGAATATCCAGGTCTGTGTGCCATCGCGCGCGTTTTTCGTGTGTCCGCCGCTGTGTTTCGACCACACACCATGCGCTGATGCTGCCCCTCTGCGGTGTGTCCCCTCCGGCGGCGACCATTTACCACCGTGTTTTTTTTTTAAATAGTTGTGTTAACCATTGAACGTACTGAGCTTCCCCCTGTTCTTCCTTCCCTTTCCCTTTTATCCGCCCCATGGCGTACATCCGCTTAACAATTGACAAACGGCGAAGCTGTTAGAATTCGAAATTAGGATTAGAACAACAAAGAGAGTGCATGTTGACTGAGTAGCGCGAGTGAGAGAGAGAGAGAGAGAGAGAGAGAGAGAGAGAGAGAGAGTGAGCGAGAGCGTGCGAAAATAGAGACAGAGAGAGAGAGACGGTTTAGGTTGTATCTTGTACAGTTTACACACGATCATAAGGAGCTGAAAATTGATCATTAGAAAAGAAGGGCACCGTGTCACTAATCACCCGCGGGAGAAAGCTTTCTGAGCGACAGAAGAAGAAAAGGAAGAAACCCTTACTTATATGTGCCAATCTGATTTTTGTTCTACGTTTTGTTTTTAAATCACTATTCAGAGTTTAAGAAGCGGGTTGTGGGAAAGCGAAGAAGCAACAAAAAGGAAAAACAAACCGACAAAGTGCTAAACAAAACTAAAAGGGGTTGAAAAATGAAGTTTGAAATTTTAGAGCTCTGTATCACACGACTATTCTACACACTCACTCACAAACACATAGAAGGGAAGCAATTATGCATATAAAACAAACTAGTGATTAACGCCTGTATATTGAACTCGATGTTTGTTTGTTTTTTTTTTATATACTCGTTTTTAAAAAGAGCACCTTTTGTGTTTTCTCCCTCCCCTTCCCCAATTATTAGGAGCACACACACACATACGCGCACACATGCACACTCATGCACCATTCGCACACACACACACACAACTCACCTTTGTACAGATAGTTTAATTTTTGGTAGCGTCAATTGTTAGGTTTAAGCTAAGAGTTAAGAAGAAGCGAGTTAATCTGTTACGGCCAATCGTAATCCCCGAGAACACGAGACAACCGGACGATGATGATGATGATCACACCTTACTGATATTTTATGACACACGAGGACGCCACAATCGTGCTTCTGCTGGTTCGAATTTATGACGTAAAAGGAAAAAAAGAGTACAAGAAAAAAGAGATTGTTGTGGGCGAGGTTTCGTTACGCGGACATGTACCACAAAAAAACTCACACGAGAGAGAGAGGAGATCCCCATCCCCCGTTTTGCTACGTGTGCGTGTGTGTGCTGTGTGTGAGATGTGTGTGTGTGTGTGTGTGTGTGTAGTTACTCAATTAGGACTCAAAGGCCGCGAATATGTAGTTGTAATTATTGTAATACTGTTTTGTTTTTTTTTTTTGGGTGGAAAAACTTAGTTAAGACGATTTTTTTATTGTTTTTCGTTTAGTTTCATTCGCCCCCTCCCAATTCACTATTAAGTGTATGTGTGCGTGTGTCTGTGTGTGTGTGTGTGTGTGTGTGTATGCGTACAGTAGTAGAGGAAGTGTTGGGGCAGTGTAAAGGCCACAAGCGCATAGGTTTAATGTACCTTTAACAAACAAAACAAAACAAAATACTTCCCTCCTGGTATACCAATCGGTTCTTCCAATTGGTATACCACACTTTTCCAATTGGCTTCCATTAGGCAGAATAGGATTAAAAAAAAACAAACACACCCCACTTCCCCGTACACACATCTCGATGATATAAGATTGATAAATATGTGATGAGTTAGGGAGAGAAAGAGAGAGAGAGAGAGAGAGAGAGAGAGAGAGAGAGAGAGAGAGAGAGAGAGAGAGAGAGAGAGAGAGAGAGAGAGAGAGCGCGCGTACCAAGTGCACGATAAAGGTGTACTAAAAAAGGATTATAGGGATACTAGAGGCAAAAGATTAACGATCAATGCGTGTTTGTTTGTGAGAAAGAGAGTGAGAGAAAGAGTTTATTGCGTGCGTGTGTGTGTGTGTGGGGTGTTTGGTTGTGGGTGGGTGGGTTATTCGCAGGATTTGCAAAGTGAGTGAAGGTTGCTTTCCCTTTATATACGTTTTCCTTCTTCTAGATAGAGGAGTGTGGAGGATTTAGCTTTTAAAGTGAGATGAAAGCAAATAAGCACAGAGCGAGAGAGAATGATGAAACGATCGAAAAGTTTTGTTAGGCGCGGGTAGGAAAATCAATCCATCGATCGACATCCATTCTTTTGCCGGAAAGCAGGAAAAGGCCTACTTTGATCGGTCGATCGAAGGAGGTGTTGCAGTTTTCTCGTCCTCCGCGACAAAACGGGGGAGGTGGGTGGATTTTCCCGCATTAGGTTCTTCCCGTTTCATTAGTTTCTTCAGTTAGTTAATGTGCGAAATAGCTTAGGTAGGGAGAGCGAGTTGAGTGAGTTGAGTGAGTGATCGACGAGAGGCTGCAGCGTGGCTTTAGGATAATGGCGATCGACACGCATCGCAACGCAAACGAAATCTTCCTTAAATACTGTGTGTGTGTGTTTTTTTGTCTTTAAGTTTTCATATTGTGTACATTTTCCCCTCCTCTTACCACCCCTTTTCTCTCACACATCCGCGATAGGTTATGGAACATAGTTGTCTTCTTTTTCTTATTATTTTGTAAATATAGTGAACCACAACGCTTTAGTTAAATGGAAATGTAAATCGGGCACTCGTGTTTTTTTCTTTTCATTTTTTTATCGATAAACTTATGTGTTCAAATATCACAAGAATCGGCTAATACAACCCTCACTCTTCTTCCCCCGCAAATCGTTAGTGCACGCCGTCTCACCGATGTGTCGTCCCTTTCCAAATGATGGGAGACTACTAGTGTTAAGTAGAGTTTATTGGATCGTTTTGTCGTTTCTAAGTGTATAAAAAAATGATTGAATTTATTTGTACGACACAAATGTACAGCTCGGTACATGAGATAAGCGCAAATAATAAAAAGGAAAAATGGATTACACACCTTACATTGTGAGCAATAATTTGGCTTGGGTAGTGAGAAAAGACGTTACCGGGGTTTCCATGATTTAAGGGAAATGTTTAAAAAAAAAACATGTTTTCTATTTTACAGCAAAAAATGAGAATTTTGTGACATTTTAAACTATATTTTTAATCAAATATTCGATTTGTGCCCCTTACTTCTATGACCACCTGCACGGGTAGGTAATGCATACCATTATAATGGAGTTTGGTTTCGGTTAAGTCGTTAATTTCGTGATGATATATTTAAAAATGCATAAACTTATATCCATAGATTCTATTCAAAATGTTGTTTAGATTTAAATATTCTTCTTAAGAGTGATTGAGCTTTAAATGCCTGACCTGATCATCAGGATGACATGGCGGTTTATGAGTGTCAGTTATACTATTTATTGTGCATCAAATATATGTAACTACCAAAACCATACATCACACAGTTGAAACATAAAAAGAAGTATTTTATCATAGAACCATACAGTAAGTTGAAATAATAAATTTTTCCACCAATAAAAATGATAATTCCCGTTTAAAACGTATGACCTACCCAGGTAGGTGGTTATATAAGTAAAGGGGTAGTGTTGGTTATAGAAACGAAGGTTAAAACAGTGCAAACAACAATCATTCCAAGCCAATTTCATTCCAGAACAGCTATCTGTTCCGCGAAATAAAACTTAACGGTCAATTTAAATCGCCACACTACCGTCGCTCTATATACCTTGGCACGTGCTGTGCTGTCATGCGCCCGCAGACGCGCTTGGATTTGTTTTCGTTTTGGAATACATTCTATCCTCTACAGTTTATTGTGCTTTACCACTCGTAATGTTACTTTTCTTGTGAAATTAGTAAAATTACGCCAGCTGCGAACGAATTACACTCATTACAGGTAGGTACAGCAGACCCGTCCGTTGCGTATAGCGGCTGTTGAATTGAACGCATCCCGATGGGTTTTGTGTTGTTTACACTTTTCCCTTATATCGCACCTAGCTTTACCTACGACGCAGCAGATAATTTGGCAGTAAAAGTGTTATTTCTTGTAATTAAACACATTGCGTGCCGTTTTTTCGTACTTTTTCGCTGAACTAATTTGAATTTGAGTTTGCCGCGCACCGGTTGGAACGGTTGTGTTGGCCTTCGCTCCAGCCATCTCAACACGGGAATGATTGCGATCCACTCCATCCGGATCCGGATTCGCACAGTTCCACCAAAACACAGGCCGGAACAGTTGCACATGGATCACGTTCCGACCGTTTTTTTTGGACATAAAATTATATTTTTTTATTTTAAATTTTAAATCCTTGCTGTTCTCTTTTTCTCCACCTTTTCAGCTATGCCAAATACCCTCAAATCCAATGCCATCGTGTGGCACCACTTCAGCAAAGATCCGCAGG
Source organism: Anopheles gambiae (assembly GCF_943734735.2). NCBI lineage: Eukaryota > Metazoa > Arthropoda > Insecta > Diptera > Culicidae > Anopheles > Anopheles gambiae. Next base: position 31,474,464 of record NC_064602.1, on the reverse strand, counting down.
AGAAACGGGGCAAATGTTTGCACTGCGGCCAGCTGATAAGTTACGAAAAGTCGACCCTATCGAACCTGCGCCGACATTTGTATAGGAAACATGAGGAAGTGTTGCGACAAGAGCGTGATACGGATACGGTATAGGGACTGGAGAAGGTTCCCTTTCCAGCGCACTTTTTTCTAACCATCTTTTTCTTTTGTTTTTCCCCTACCCGAAACAGTTCGAGAGCGTACCGGTACACTATGTGTGGGAACACTTTATCAAACAGCCGGAGGAAAAGGCCAAATGCGTTTACTGCTACTCCGTGCTGGGCTGCCCGAAGAACGTGGTGGGCAATCTAATACGCCACCTAAAGTCGCGCCATCCCTCGCTGGTGCTGGAGCAGGAACGCGGGCAGGAGGCACTGTTTGAGGAAGTGTCCCGCACCCAATACCATGCCGAATCGATCGAGGATTCGTTAGGCACCAGCACTTCGCTGCAAGAGCTGGAGCTCGAACTGGATGCTGATCTCTTCTCGGCCGAGGTGCACCAGATCGATGGGACCAATCTGCCTTCATCGGTTAAGATTGAGGTAAAACTGGATGGCATAGAGAGTCGGTTCGGGAGAAAAAGATATATGATTTTGGTTATCTTTCCAGCTCGTGCATCCAGATACCGAATCCTGTCCCGATGACGCAGATCAGGAAGTGATCGAGGAGGAGATTATAAACGAATCACAGCAGGATGTGGTAAGATCGGGGTCGCAACAACTTTGTGCGCAACACTGTTCTGAACTTCGCTTGTATCACCCACCCCGGCAGGAGATCAATTGTGAGGATATGGATGCTTCTAGCCAGTACGAGGAGCATGTTCACCACCCAGAGGAAACGCTTTCCTCCCAGACGATGGAAGAATCGATCGTACGCACCAGCATGTTGCAAGGGGAAAGCAAGGAGCTGGAGCTGAGCGAATCCCCGCGGAGGCAGGACAACTTCTTCTCCATCGGTATGAAAGACATCAGCATGAAGACGGCCATCTACGCCACGAACGTTGCCATGGAGCTGGAGTGTTTGCCGCTGCGGCAGCGGATCTTTGCGCAAAAGCTCATCGCGGATGTGATGTTTCACGCCAAGCTGGACAACCTGACGGAGTACGCGATGATACTGGGGAAGGTCAATCGGCCGTTCGACGTTTAACAGGGCGTGTAGTGTAGTGACAATCTCTTTTAAGTCATATTTTACATAGTCTATTTAGTTTGTACATATTAAATTATAAAACAAAGTTATTTTAATAGAAAAAATCGCTCATTCGCGTTCGAACGTTCCAACGCGCACGATCACCAGCGAGTTTTCATCTAAATTGTCCAACTTTGCATTGAACAGTATGTCCGATACAAGCTTTTGCGCTATTATTCGCTGCTGCGCCGCCAGGCTTTCCATCTCGAGCGCTGTATGGACGGCGAAAGTGGCCACTTTGGTGTTAATATGTTTCATGCTGGAGCTTATCAGGCAACCGGCACTAGCTTTCCGCTCTTCATCCTCCGTTGCGGTTGGGTCGGCCGGGCCGGGGTGTGCCGTGCCCTCCGGGCCCATGATCTGTCCTATCACCGTCTCTTCTATTACCTCCGACAGGTCGTCCTCCTGTCCGAGCTCGTGGTGGTGGTGGTGGTGGTGCATCATGGCCGCTTCTTCATCGTACTGGGTTATCTGAACAATTAATGTAAGTACAATTAATGAGCTTGAAATGACCCATTTTGCGCATCCCAAAAAGCCCCATACCCGGCTTGACTGGTGATGGTGGTGATGGTGTATGCTGCCCTCGATCAGTTCATGATCCGGATCGTCATTCGAGGTTGGTTCCGGATTTAGGTCAACGATCTGCGAAATTAAAAACGTATTCTCTATTTAGTCTCACCAAGCGACTTACTCCAAATACCGCACCACCGCACCTACCTCCAGCTTGATCGGTTCCGTTAGTCCATCGTTTTTCACCGGCTGCAGTTCAATCAACCCACCGCCACACTCCATTTCCCCGTCCGACTCGTTGCCCGACACGCAACCACCCGCAGCGTACTGGCTACGCTCTTCGTCGCTATGCACCGGAAACACCCCCGGCTCCTCCTCCTCCCCCTCCTCCTCGTACACCTCCTCGTACTCCTCCTCGAACTGGGCCGCGCTGCTTTGCTGCTCCTCCAGCAGTATCTTGACGTGTTTGTTTTGCATGTGCCGGCCCAGGCTGGACGTCGTGTACTTGTACGTGAGCACCGTACCGCAGTGCCGGCATTTGGCCCGCTTTTCGGGCTCCTTGCTGAAGTGTTTCCACATTGCATTGTGTAGTGTCTTTTGCTGTGAGAACGAGTGAGGGAAAGGAAGGATGAATAAAGGGCTGGGACAAAAGGGTCCGCGGGCCCGACTGCTTACACGTGGTGCGACTTCATGGCGTCTGGAAGGATGCTTCCTCAGGATGTGCCTGCGCAGATTGGAGTACGTTGACTTTTCCACCGACATTAGCTGATTGCAGAGGGCGCATTTGGCTGTTTTCCCCGTTGGGTCTCTGGTAAAGAAGGACCACAGGTTGGAACGTGGACCGGACATGGCTGAGAAAAACAAATGTTATTAAACAATATTAATTTCATTCCACCATTTCGGTAGCATGTAACGGTTTTTGGTTGTTCTATTTATAAATGTTTTGCCACCGGAACGGATCCATTCGTTCTTCGTCCGGTCCGGGAATCAGTTTGTTTTGTATCTGTTTACGGTTGGGGTTTTTTTTTTTGTATATATTTCCTCTTACTTTTGCAGTTGTTTGTAGTGATGAGACCGTTTGAAAGAAGTTACACGCTCTTTGCTCGCTACATAAGCTGCAATCAGCACGAAATGCACTAATTATCACAACTAAATTAGCACGAAATGAAGCAAATTGTTGCAAAACTGGAAAGTTGTTTACAAACAGGATCGGATGCGTTTGACAGATGGCATCTCTTTGCTGCACACAAGGTTAATAGAGGTTTCGTTCGAGATATAGTGATGGTCGGGTGGTTGGGCTCTGTCGGAATCGATTCCGTTCCGACGGTGCCTCGGAGAGGTTGTACTCGTTCCAACGCTTTGCACCGATTGCCCGGAATTGAAGCTGCTTTGGAATGTCCGAATTCGTATATATGTTTATTTATGAGAGCATTTTTCAGGTTTTACTTTTTATTCTTTACTTTCAGGCTCAATCTATTCTTGCAATCGAGATGTCTCTACTGCTAAGGAAATCCGGTCTACTTTGCAACTAAACTATATCGCTAATAATTGTGATTTGGAGTCGATTCAAGCCAGTCGTTCTCGATATCCAAAACCCTAGCGGGAAATGGATCAAGTTGGATAATTTGGCAGTTTAAAAAAAATATTTCAGTGTATTTGCTATGAAAAATTAATTATAGATATTGAAAACAATAGTTCAGCCAGCGGAAAGATAATTCAATGAAAATAGATTAAAATAAATCACTTCGTTCGATTATCTATAAGAAAATTCCTTATGTTTTGGCAAACATTTCAATTTTTGAAGCGTATTTTGAAGAATTCATCTGGGTATTTAGGAGACTGCCCTACTGGAATGGTTTTTCCAATTAGACTTCTAAAATAACAAGCACATTTCAAAGAGCAATCGAGTAGAAGAATCGAATAAGCCTGTTTATCTCCATTAGGCATAGTCCTCTCGTATACACCAACAGCACAGCTCACAGCTTGCCCTTACAGCCGCCCCGCCGGTGCACCCGCAGCGGATAACCATCGATGAAGTCCTTCCCACAGTCCGGACACACGAACGGCCTCTCGCCCCTGTGCCGCCGCTCGTGTATCGTCAGCTGGCGCTTCCGCACGAACGTTGCGTCGCAGTACGCGCACGGATGGGGCCGTTCCTGCGTGTGGACCGACATCTCGTGCCGGCGCCGATCGCCCACCGTCCCGTACCGCTTGTCGCACCCCTCCATCCGGCACTGGAACCGCTTCTCGCCCGTATGCGACACCATGTGGTTGGTGAGCGTGGCGCGGGTTTTAAACATTTTCCCGCACACCTCGCACGGAATGGTGGCCGTCCCGTGCTTCAGCAGCTTGTGGCGGGTCAGATGCTCCTTACGGTTGAACTTCCCCCCGCACAGCTCGCACGAGTACTGTCCGGGCGTGTGGCAGAGTCGGTGCGAGGCGAGCGTTTTCTTCGACGCAAACGTTTTGTCGCAGTGTTCGCACGCGAAGGGTCGTTCGCCGGTGTGTGCCGCCCGCTCGTGCGCGGCCAGATCGGTGCGAGTTCGCTTGCGCACACCACACACGGAGCAGACGTACGCTTGGCGATTGCTTTGCAGTGCGGTAGTTCGGTGGGCGTGCAGCGCGGACGCACTTTTAAATATTACACCGCAGTTGGTGCATTCGTGACAATGTTCCGGATTTATCACCTTGCTAATGCGGCCCGCTTCAGCCTTCTGGTCCGCTAACGTTTGCCGGTGTTCCGCTTGGATGTGTTGCTGCAACGCTTCCGGGTGGGGGAATGGTTTGCCACATCCCTTGAAGCAACAGTACTGTAACCGGCATCCCTTCTTCAAGCTGTTTTGCAGCGGCTTCAGCTCGATTGCCGCCGGCAGCCCCGTTTCCCGATGAATGCCACTGTACAGGTGCAGCTCCATGCGTCTCGGGTTGTACGTTTGAAAGTCGCACTGCTTGCAGTAGTGCTGCCTAACGTCCACCGTGTACTGGAGATGTTCGTTCAGCCGCTCCTTACTCCTAAATCTTCGACCACACGCATCGCAACCGTAGGGTAGATTGCTCGCCGCATCGTGCGCACTCGAGCGATGCGCAAGCTGCACGTGCTCAAGCCGTGTTTCGCTCCGATCGAAATACTTCTTGCAGCAGCAGCAACGTTCCCCGGGCAGTTCGATCGATGTGTACCGATCGACGATACTATCCCGCGGCAGTTTAAAATAGTTCGCGTGCTGTTCCGACATGAGCATGTGCGATATCATGCGCGTGGCCGAGTCAAGCAGCACGTGGCACAGTTGGCATTGGTAAAACTGGCGCTGCTCTCGCAAACGCTTGTGGGAGATGTAGACCAGCCATAGCTTAAACTGTTTGCCACAGTACTCACAAACGTACCGGGCGGTAGGGTCGGGTTGACTCTTCGCATCCGCGCTACATTCTCGCAAATGCTCGCTGAGCTCTTCTTTGGAGGGGAAAAAATCCGTACAGCAGCAGCAACGGTGATGGCGCAATTCCACGATGGAGTATCCCTGTTCCACTGAGAGTGTGTGTAAATTGGGCTCCGAAATACGACACATTGCTCGCTGTAGATTCGTTGTTTGTGATTGCTGGGGCGAGTTTTCGGACGTTTGTTGCTCCCACTCCTCATCGTACTGCTCTTCGGTAGTACCATCATCTAAATCCATCTCGACGTCAACGGTCGATTCTTCGCTTGGAATCATTTCTATCGTCAGTTCTTCCTCGCTGGAGCTAGATTCTGACAGTAGGTAGACCTCTTTTGTATCGCATTCGTTTTCTCCGGTATCAATCTCTATCTCAAGCTGCTGGAGAGAAGATGCTTCTTCTGCAAGTTCTTCCACCATTTCGAGACATTCTGCAGATTCGCTTTCCGTTTGTCCATCGATATTTTCTTGAGAAGCGTTACACTCGTCATCGCTATGGTCTGACTGCACGCGCTCATTGCTCGATGCTTGTCCATTGTCTTCTCCAAGTAAATCGGGGACTTCACTGGCGACCGATGTCTGTACCATTTCTTCATCTCCATTATCCACCTCAGGCGGTTCTTTGGAGTGAGGTGCATCTGCCGTTTCTGCTTTACATTCAACCTTAACATCCGCTTTGGATCTACGAAGCAAAAAACATCGTATTTAAAGAACTTTAACCAGCACCAAAATTGTTATTTCCCTTACCCTAACAGCTCCTCGCACAGCCAATCGTTCGTCCGGATGCACTGCTGCCGAAGCTCGTACGCCACCTTCAACCGATCCAAGCAATCGAGGCAAATGTTTTGCGGCAAACGCCGATCGCCCGTCACGGAGATGCCGGTGAGGGACAGAATCATCTCCTCGATGGAAACATCGTCCTGCTTTAGCCGCACCGAGATCAGATCGTCGTTGTCCGGTTTGTAACATATTCGACAGTGCTTGGGAGGCATTTTGAAGCGACAGCGAGCGAAACGAAACAAACTCCAACCGCTAGGCACGCGCACCGTTTTGTTGTTGTTTACCAAGTGAGCCCAATGAGTTGGTCGGAAAAGAGAAAGGCGCGCTTACACGGAGCAGCATGTTGACGTTTTGTGGCAGGGCTGCTTTCACTTTATGATACGGTATTTTAGCTTAAATTTTCCAGTTGTGAACTAAATTGCAGTCCAACTATTGTGTCAAAAAATTTTAACATAAAAAGGGATAATTTAATTCCAGTTTCGCTATTGTTTGCACACTTTTCCCATTTTCGCAACGCAAATTTGGATTTCGCTCTGCAAATGTCAACCTGCGCCAATTGGTGCACCGTGTAGCCGGACCTGCAGCCTGCCTAGCCTTTGTGTCATCATAAAACCAGTTTGCTGTCGTCGGATCAAAGTAATTCGGTTGGGTTTGTTTGCAAAACTCTGTGCTCAACTTTTGTCGCCCAAATTTTTTCACACCTGCCAGCGGGAAAACGTTAGGAAAAATGCCTTCATTTACGGGTGAGTGTGTCCCGCCCGGGGGTTGCTGCCGCCGAGCCGTCCAAAAACCTTCCGAAGCCGACTTTCAGCCCGAAAGGTCCTATCTGCCTTTCGACGGATGACAGTTCACGCAATTGAGGTTATGGTGGTGATAAACTCGGGAAAACAGTTAAAATAAATAAATAGCAGTTTTAGAACGAGCTTGTGCTCACATAAAATCATCGCGAAATGTAAATCTGCGACGGAAAAATCGCTTCCCAAGGGGTTTTCGCTTGCCCCGTTGGGTGGCCTTCGCCCATTGTCTTTGTTGGCCGTGTGTGCGGACAACGAAAACAACCATGATTAAGCATGTTTGGCTGAGCTGGGATGCTGTGCTTTTCTTTGTTTGTTTGCAGTGAACGTGAAATGGGGAAAGGAAAGCTTCAAAAACATTGAGGTCAACACGGACGAGGAGCCGATGCTGTTCAAAGCCCAGCTGTTCGCCCTGACCGGTGTCCAGCCGGACCGACAAAAGGTGCTCTGCAAAGGCATTAGCCTGAAGGATGAGGAGTGGAACATGCCGATCAAGAATGTACGACGTAGAGTTGAGTGCTGAACCCCTGACCATGCTCCTAACCTGCCGACTGCACTTTACACTTTTAGGGCGCCACGCTGCTGCTGCTCGGCACAAAGGAAGAAGTGCCCCAGGAGCCGGTGGAAAAGCCGAAATTCATAGAGGACATGAACGAGAACGAGCTAGCGACGGCCGTAAGTGAATCTGGCGCAGGGCATGAAGTGAGGTTTAGGTTTTGTTATATTTGGTTTCCTTTCTTCACACACACACACAGTTCGATACTCCGGCCGGTTTAGTGAATCTGGGCAACACGTGCTACATGAACGCAACGCTGCAGTGTCTCCGATCGGTGCGCGAGCTGCGCGAAGCGCTGAAGGAATACAAGGAGGAGGCGGGCGGTGCGTCGGGGCTGGCGGGGCTCGCCTCCCCGCAGGCCATTACCATGTCGATGAAGAACCTGTTCGAGGACATGGAGCGCCGGAACGATTCGATCACGCCGGTCCTGTTTCTGCAGCGGTTGCACATCGCGTTCCCGAACTTTTCGCAGACGGGCGAGAACGGCACGTACCGGCAGCAGGACGCGAACGAGTGCTGGTCCGAGCTGCTGAAGATGCTACAGCAGAAGCTGCCGGCCCAGAAGCTTGCCCCCGAGCAGAGCGTGAAGCACAGGTAGGAGGCGCGCTGCAGGAACTTGAACGGGAGGAGGGAGGGAGCGGATGTTCACACCAACTTTTCGGGGTTTTTTTGCCATTTCCAGCTCGTTCATCGATCAATGGTTCGGCGGCACGTTCGACGTGGAGATGAAGTGTACCGAGGCGGAGGATGAGCCGGCGAGCAAATCGAAAGAAAACTTCCTGCAGCTCAGCTGCTTCATTTCCACCGAGGTGAAATACATGCACTCCGGATTGCGATTGGTAGGTGTTGTCGGTCGGCCAAGGTTTTAACACGTTCGTAATAATTTCAAAGTGTATTTACCGAATGTCGATGCATTTTGTTGCGATTTAATTGCAGAGACTGAAGGAACAGCTGACTAAAATGTCTCCCTCCCTCGGGCGTGATGCTGTTTATTCGAAAACGGTAAGTGATTTTTTTTTATCATGCCATATACAAATTTAAATAGTATGAAAAACTGCTCGAAAAACTCAAATGTTGAAGCATACGCGTTTTTCTTTGCGGTTGTTTTCGCCATCAAAAGAAGAGAAAAAAAACAATCTCATTCACTGTCAAGCATACACACTCACACATACGTACCGGAGCGCATATTCCGCATTTGTATGCAAACAAACAAAACATGCGTCCCCTTTCGTGTTTTTTTTTTCTTGTTCACCCCTCAGGGGGCGGAACGGGGGAAAACCCCCCTTCGTGATCCGGCGTATTGAAATTACGGTACGCGAATCTATGTGCAGCATGACTAGCACATTCGCACTGAGTGTCAGTGTTGGGCCGCCTTCGATTGGGCACGGCTCGTAACATAATTATCGCAATTTATGCGCTCAAAATTGTAGAAAAACAATGACCTCACGACGTTGGGCCCGTAGGAGGTGTATTTTCAAAACATGAAGCCATATTGAATTCGAACATGAGTTCGTACCGCGTCCGCCATATTGAATTCGAAGTGTGGGACGTCGCGGGTAGAGCGAGACATGCAGAGGTAGCCCAATTTGTTGTGCTCGTTGCGTGTAATGTGGTGGAACTTTGTCGCAAATTCGCGCTATTGTGCCACAAATAAATAAATATTTTAGTTTTGTGAATTTTTGTAAGAAAATCAGCTAAATAAAGCACGTTTTAAAGTGCAATGTTGCCTATTAAAATAACAAAAAACACTGCCGCCAATCGTTCGTGCAGTTTCGAACATCGTACGATGCCGTCCCGCTCTAGCGCCCGACTGGCCGGGCGAAACCGCGTCTGAGGGGGCATTTTCGCCCGAGCGAGCGAACAGACGCACTCATTTTTTCCCTGTCTTCTCGCGAGGAACAAATTCTACCCCGTCGTGTGTGCGGCAGCCATCTTTATTTTGGAAACGTGAATATTTGTCAGCATTCACGGGCTTAGCACAGGCAATTTGCGGATCGTCGGAAGCGTGTTTCGTGTCGGCGAGTGGCAAATCGAACGGTAAACGGTGCGAAAGTGGTCAGAGGTGGTGTGCCGTGGGACAATCGCTCGCCTGCGGAAGCACACCCCGCTGCGTGAAAAGCCAAGCGGAACGGATCGAAATAGCAAAAAAAAGCAAGCGAAGAAGTGTTCTCGTTGGTGTGCGGTGGTGTGCGTGCGCCTATTCATCTCGACGAGCAGAGGGAAACACTGCACAGCACAGCTGCAGGCAGGCAGGCAGGGCAGCATTAGCAGAGAACGGCAAAGAAGGAAATGCGCCAATGTTTGTTTCGCGTGCTGCATCCAAGTTCGCTATTTTGATACGCCACAAGCGGATGGTTCGTGTGTCGATCGGAACAATTCACGGTATGCGGAGTAGCATCGGACAGTTGAAAGGATTCCCCCTGGCTCTCGTTGCGGAGCTTTAAACGTACAACTGGGGATTCTTCACACAAACACACACATACGTACGCATTTACACACAAGCGACGAAACGGAAAGTGTGTTGTGTTGTAGTGTGCGGTGCGGCATATCGTTCTAACGCAGTGAAATAAAGCAGTAGAGGCGCATTCGGTGAAAAGCTCAACATTCTTCTCCCCCCGTTTTGTGCATTCACAACAACCTGCAAGCGGCAGCGGCGGCGCATCGCTCACGAATCCTCTCGGGGCACCATCTAGAACGAATCCGGAGGAAGCGCGCGACGTGTGTGAGGATGTTGTCATCGGGCGCATCGGAAGAACTAAAAATAATTCTTTAAACGCCGGCGGCCCAACCAGGAATAGAACTTGTGTGTTTTCTTTTTTCCCTTCATCGCCCGCATGCTGAAATAGTGGCGTTTTGTTGGGACATCAAAGTGAGTGTGTGTGTGTGTTGGAGCAAACCGAAAAGGACGAACCACCACTACACAAGCAGCAAAGGATCACACGCATACAAACGCAGCACACACACTCGTCGGTGCACACAAAGGAAAACCTCCGCACGGTCAGCAGCTGTCGTCGCTTGCCTCCCCACCATCAGGCTCTTCGTCACCCTGCCAGGAGCGCATTGTGTGCGTGCGTGTGTGCGCGTGTGTGGCAAAAGAATAAAGGATTAAAGCCACACCACACCAACCACCGCTTTTGTTTATTGTGCGCGTGTGTGCGTGCGTACGTGCGAGTTCATGCCGTTCCGCCGTTGTGTGTGCTAGTGTGTGCGTGCGTGCGTACGAAGGACTCTGTGGTACCTTCGAACAAAAGGGTCCAGCTCGAAGGAGGCGATATAGCAAGGCCACTCCGAGGGGGTGCCACGCGGGCGTGTGTGTGTGCGTGTGAAGCTGGAGTGCGGTGCACCGGTTTACGGGCCGGGCTTACGACGGGAAAGTGCAGTGGTACGTCGACCCACTGGAGGAGCTACTGATGATGTCCTCCCATCATCATCTGCATCACTCGCACCATCATCAGCACGATAACATCATGTCTGAGGTGGAGGTGCCGGACGCGAACATCGTGGAGGAGGTGGACGGCAGTGCCGGGTTCGGGGCGGAGATCGACTACGACCAGTACGGCGGGGTGGACGGCCACTACGAGGAGGTGACGTGCGAGACGGAAGACTCGCAGGGGGGGCTGATGGGGCACCATCACCATCACCATCACCATCATCACCATCATCTCGGGCACCCGGGGGACGACGATGAGGAGATACTGCAGCACGAGCCGGACATTGGGCAGGCGGTGCACGAGGAGGTGCTGGATTCGTCCGGCGATGCGCTGTGCGTGTACGGTGACATCAATCTGGAGAACGAAATCTACATCGAGTCGGCGACGACCACGCCGGGCCCGTCGTCCCGCAAGCGCAAATCGCTCAAGCAGTCGCGCAGCGGCGGCGGTATGATGAACCGCATCCGGGCGAACGATGGCAACGTGCACCATCACAGCAGCGGCAGCCACCATCATCACGGGCTGACGGCGGTGGAGCAGCTGGACGTGAATCACAAGCGGCGCCGGTGGGAGCAGAAGCAGGTGCAGATCAAAACGATGGAGGGCGAGTTCAGCGTGACGATGTGGGCGTCCGGCACGGACGACGACGACGGCTCGAACCCGGAGATCGACCCGGACTACACGGAGTACATGACGGGCAAGAAGATCACGCCGGACAGCTGCGACAGCATGCCGGGCATCGATCTGTCCGACCCGAAGCAGCTGAGCGAGTTCACCCGCCCGTCCCACAAATCGAAAGGCGGCAGTGGGGGCATCGGCAGTGTCAAGCTGTCCTCCAGCGCATCCAGCTTGCTGCTGGCGGCGTCCCCGGACGGCCCCGGCATGATACTCGGTGGCGACGGTGGCAGCACCGGGGGCGGCGGCGGCGGTGGCGGACGGTCATCGTCGGACGTGTCCGATCGCAACATTGCCTGCCCGCACAAGGGCTGCACGAAGATGTTCCGGGACAACTCGGCGATGCGCAAGCACCTGCACACGCACGGGCCGCGGGTGCACGTGTGCGCCGAGTGCGGCAAATCGTTCGTGGAGAGCTCGAAGCTGAAGCGCCACCAGCTGGTGCACACGGGCGAGAAACCATTCCAGTGTACGTTCGAGGGCTGCGGCAAGCGGTTCTCGCTCGACTTCAACCTGCGGACGCACGTGCGGATACACACCGGCGACCGGCCGTACGTCTGCCCGTTCGACGGCTGCAACAAGAAGTTCGCCCAGTCGACCAACCTCAAATCTCACATTCTGACGCACGCGAAGGCGAAGCGCAACAGCAGCAGTGGCAGCAGCGGTGGCGGGGGCAGCAGCAGCCGACACCAGAGCGTGGCACAGGCGGCCGCCGCCTCCTCGCCGCATCATTCGGGCGCGGGCAACACCATCCTGCCGCCGCAAGCCTTCGTCAAGATGGAATCGGTCGAGATTGACAACGATGCGTCGCAGTACATTCTCTACACGGATTAAACGCCGGGTGGAAGAGAAGAGTGCACTTGAGCGGAGAAGGAGAGGGAGGTTGTGGTGCACAGTCGCGTTTGTTGATGCACACGCACGTTTTGCCATTTATTGTGTTTGATAAGCGCTCGGCGCGCGCTAGGACATGCTAGAGAGAGAGAGAGAATACAGTCGAATTTGACCGAGGACACGCGAAAGAGACGGCAAAAGTGGTAACAAAACAATTGTGATAGAAGGGTATTGAGGATCACAACCAGTAGCCAGTAGCGAAGAAAACAAATATCGCCCCATGATCGATCATTCACTCGAAGAGGATAACAAGAAAGCGGTTGCAAAATCCTTAAGCTTTCAATGCGCATTGCGTTGCGCACACCAACACACGCACGCATCATCATCCTCTAGTAGGCGCGTGCATGTATGCGTTTGATGCTAGCACGCAGCTACTTTCAGTTTGTGAAAAGGAGCGGGAGAGGGGTTTGGTTCATTATCTATCCTCGGACAGTTTAAGTGCTGTTTTTTTTGTGTGTGTGCAACTAATTCCCCCTCCGCAGGAGTATAGAGTACAAGGAAATAGAGAGATGTGCATTTCGTTGTGGTTGGGGGCACTCTTGGGAAATCCCAGAACTATTTGCACGCTACGCGGATGCCTTTGACGGCCGGCATCTTGGGGCAGGGTAGGCAAAGAGAGCAAGCGAGAGGAGCAAAGCGTGCGATACAGTCATTTTTAGTGTGTAAGGATAAGTCTCTTTCTTTTTTTTTAAGAATTCCAACTTTCCCTTGTACATACACAATCTTTATTCCTTACCAAACCTACCTACCTAACTACCTACCTCCCGCGCAACCCATTTGCGGGATAAAACGGAAAAGAACAAGGCAACAAACTACACTAGGCCGTGTGCGTGCAGTACAGGTACGAGCACAAATGTCCACAATATGCGCACCTTTCGCCTTGTGCGTTGTGCGAGATTCATCCTAGAGATCAAAGTAGCAGTAGGCAGACAGGCAGTTGTTGCCTAGCACTGTTGTCTCCATCGCGCCAGGCAAAGGGGGGAAGAGAAAAAGCAACCAGAGAAATAGCAAAACAAAAGAAAGAGAGAGAGAAAGCGAACCCCCCGATTATATTTAGATGTGCATGTGTATATTTGGGTAAGGTAAAAACTAACAAACAAAAGAAAAACCATCGATAAGAAACGAACCGTCGTACGTGCGTGGGGGAGGAAGAGAGCAAAAGCGAGGTGAAAGCAGGCATTCATTAAGAAAGATTTGTTTTATGTACAAAAAATATGAAAGCTAATGTATCCACGACACAGAACAGAATAGTATGATGAAGATGATGTGTGTACGTACGGTTTATTAGACGCAAAAAAGGGGAAGACAGATAGAACAGGGAAACACGAAAGTATGTACATAGCAAAACAAACACACAAACAAACAAACAAGCAGCAGAATCAGCCATCTAAGCAGAGGAGGTAGAGTCCTCACCGCATCTTCTTTCCGTGAAAAGTGCGAATGTGTATATTGTTTTTTTTGTTTTCTTTTGGTTTTACTATTCTTTAGTTAGTGCGCACACACAAAACGGTATACACACAAACACACCAACAAATAGGAGTTAATTTAAAAAAAAAAAGAAATTTCATTTTGCAATCAGACAATATAGGGATATAAGACACACGCATCCAGCGCGCCGCTACCTTTTGTAATCAGAACTCATTTCACCATCCTCATCGTAATCAACATCATCATTTAATGCATATTATCTATTGGAATGCAACAGCTTTTTTCGAATTTTTCCATCTATTATTACCATTTTTTTTTAAATAATTTTTGAAAATATGAACTCCCCATTCTTAAGCAAAAGCGTCGCGCCCTCTATATGTGTTTAAATTACGAACGTGTAATAATATTGAGAGTAGTTCAGCAGGTACGAAGCGGGCGGGGGTGGCCACAGGACACAGGAACTTGTGGTGTGATTGTATGGTTCTTTTTGCAGGAACGTTTCCTGATTGCGCTTTTGAATTATAGGGCACACCCCCTCCCAGAACAGAAGAGGGTTAAGTAAGAGGAAGCGAGAGAGAGTCTCCTAAAGGAAAGTCGGGTACTTTTCAGAAATAAAATTTTCAAGAAAAAAAACTTCCTTGTTGTTTGTAATTGGTTTCAATATTGTAGTACAATGTGCAGTGTACAAAACGATCCCGCTTGGAAGAATGATTCAAAATTAATCTAAACAAATGCCATTCGTTTTCTTCTAGTCGCTGATCAGCCGTCTGCCGGCCTACCTGACGGTCCAGTTCGTCCGGTTCCAGTACAAGGGCAAGGAGGGCATCAATGCGAAGGTGCTGAAGGACATCAAGTTCCCGATCGAGTTCGACGCGTACGAGCTGTGCACGCCCGAGCTGCAGGAAAAGCTGACCCCGATGCGCACCAAATTCAACGAGATCGCAAACGCGGAGGTCGAGCGTACGCTCAAGGGCAAGAACAAATCGAAGGCCGAGCTGGAAAATGAGAAACCCAAGACTGTTCCCCAACCGTACTGCTTCGAGGATGGTAATGCAATGAGCGAAGGGGAGCGTGTGGTGGCAGTTTTAAATACAGTTCTTTTGCTTCCATTTTTCCCCAGACCTGGGCAGTAACAACAGTGGATATTACACACTGCAGGCCGTGCTAACGCACCAGGGACGGTCGAGCTCGTCGGGGCATTATGTCGGCTGGGTGAGGCACAAGGACGATCAGTGGATTATGTTCAACGACGATCACGTGTCGCCGGTGGATCAGGAATCGATCCTGAAGCTGTCCGGCGGTGGCGACTGGCACTGCGCCTATGTGCTGCTGTACGGACCGAAGGTGCTGGAGCTGCCGGTGGAGTCGGAAGACAAGGAGGCCGGTGGCGACCAGCAGCAGTCGTCGCAGCAGGGAACGGGCGCCACCACGGGCGAAAAGATGTCGGTTGATTAATTTATATATTTTTTATTATTTTTGGAGCGGGAGCGAGAGCAAGTTTGTTTCGTCGGAGTTTGTGTGTGTAGATCATCATCAAAGATGCTTTGTGGAAAATTGTGAACAGATTTTCTTCGAAAAAGTATGGCTGGTGTGGTCTCCAGGTTTACAGAAGAGCGGTGTGGTACATTTTCCCGCGTGTTTCTGTTGCTTCTGCTACTGGCAACGGATCGAGCTAGCCGGTGGATGTCCTCAGTGATGTAATAAAATCGGTACTGAATCTTCACATGCACTCGCAGGTGGTAATTTACTGGTTGTTTCTAATGTTATTGCAACGTTGCTGGAAGTTTAATATTTTGTTTGTACATTGTGAGTCTCCTCCGCCTTATAATCTTATTAAATTGTTTTGTAAATTGGTTTTTAAATTAATTTTGTGATAACCGCATTTGGGCGATAAATCTGAAACGTGTTTTCGAAATTGAAATTCCGGAAAATTCGAGCATCTTCGAAAAAATGACAATCCGACAGCTGTCAAAGTATGTTTGAAATCAGCGGCTCTCAACCAAGGAAAGGCAACAAATCTAGTTTACATATTCCGTTGCTAGGAAGCGGTTTTGATTGTGCAAAGAAGCTTTAAACCATTTTCAAAAGCGTTCATCTAAATTCTAACCTACGTGTTAACTGTACCTAAAGTAGTTTAGCAAATTTGAACTCCTCAATTCCTTCGCGCTCGGTTGAGAGGCACTGACTCGCCCCATGTTTTTGGGACCTGTCAAACGCATAAAAGCGAGCCGCGAAACAAGAAAGAGCCGCAACAACACGCGAAGAAGTACCGCCGCACACACATTGTACACACGCACGTACGCACGCCCGCACACACCACCATCCGAGCAGCAGTAGTACCATTTTGCGTGGAAAAAGTGTGAAATAAAAGCCGTACGAAATGGAGGAATACCACGATCTGTCCGGCGACGGGGGCGTCCAGAAGCGCATCCTGCAGGAAGGGACCGGCGACGAGCGCCCGTCGAAGGGCTGCTCCGTCTCGCTGCACTACACCGGCACACTGGACGCGGACGGCAAGAAGTTCGACTCGAGCCGGGACCGGAACGAGCCGTTCCAGTTCACCCTCGGGACCGGCTCGGTCATCAAAGCGTTCGACATGGGCGTCGCGTCGATGCGGCTGGGCGAACGGTGCATCCTGCGGTGTGCGCCCGAGTACGCGTACGGCAGCTCCGGCAGCCCGCCGAACATTCCGCCGAACGCGACGCTCAACTTCGAGCTGGAAATACTGGGTTGGAAGGGGGAGGACCTTAGCCCCAAGTCGGACGGCGGCATACAGCGGTTCATCGTGCAGTCGGGCAGCAGCAAGAAGCGCCCTACGGCGGGCGGCCTGGTGAAGGTGCACCTGGTCGGCCGGCACGAGGGCCGCGTGTTCGAGGAGCGGGACGTGGAGTTCTGTCTGGACGAGGGCAAGGAGGTGGGCGTGGTGGCGGGCGTCGAGCTGGCGCTGGAGAAGTTCCACAAGGAGGAGACGGCCCGGCTGCTGCTGAAGCCCCAGTACGCGTTCGGCGCGCAGGGCAACAGCGAGCTGGGCGTACCGCCGAACGCGACCGTCGAGTACACGGTGACGCTGACCGACTTCGAGGCGCTGGTCGAGCGGTCGATGATGTCGCAGGACGAAATGCTGGCCCAGGCCAAGCTGCTGCGCGAGAAGGGCACCAAGTACCTGAAGGAGGAGAAGCACGAGCTCGCCCTGAAGCTGTACAACCGGGCGCTCACCTACCTGTACGACCAGTCGAAGGAAGGGGAAGCGGCCAAGCTGGCCATCTATCTCAACAAAATTTTGTGCCTCCAGAAGTTAAACTCGCACGATGAAGCGAAAGTTGCGGTAAGAGTGGACCTGATAAGAAGCGGCGCGATACCGTTGCGTCCCACGTTTGTTGTGTTTAAATTTAAACGCGATTTTGTGGTTTTGCGGTTTTCCCATGATGCTTTTTTTCTTTTCTCCACAGTGCGTCGAAGCCCTCAAGATGGACAGCAAAAACGTGAAGGCGCTGTACAGG